>NC_071116.1:13555833-14249166 GCF_024256425.1 Clarias gariepinus | reverse complement strand
GAGAAAATGTGGCAGCTAGAGAACATTAGCTCAAGTAAATCAGGTATGTGTCAGGTTAAATGTTAGATTAATATTACCATAATAACATATGCGAGTTGTAATGAGTCAAAAATATTTCTAAACTAATTAAATAAAAACATTTCCTTATGTGGCACTCAGGCAAACTTGTATGTACCACAATATTCCCACACCATCACCATACTGCACAGCAATCAGACATAAAGAGGCCCTTTATAAATGTTAATGCCCAGTGGTTCCTGTAAAACAATTGTTTAAATACATCAACAGAGCTTCTGCATCCTGAACAGAACCCAGAGGCTGTATTAAAACTACATAGACATCTTTTTTCCAGCTGGGGGTGGAGCTAGTTCTGGGCCAGAAAATATGTTAACAGAATCCCAAAATATTAGGTTTAACAAGATCCACTGCAATCCACTAGAACGAAAAAATTGTATGTCTAGATGTATAGACATGTAAAAAGATAGAAAGACTAATAGATAGTACGACAGATAGACAGTACTGTGCAAAAGTCAGGAGACACCACTTATATCCTTATAATAAATTACATTAATTAAAATATTCAGATTAAATGAGAGGAATGGGGAGGAATGTTTTACAGTGACACCATGCAAAGTGCCTAAAGATGCAATTTTAAAAATGGTTGTATGTAACAACCTCAGCAGTAACCTCATTTCCACTCTCAACCACTTAATGTTCAGCATTACCAGTGTACTAATCACCGGTCTGATTATCTGTCATGATCTGTTATTCACAGGTCCAGTTAGATGTTTCTTCAATCCTTGAATGATTCATATGTCAAAAAAAAGCATTTCTGTGAAACTGGTCAGGCACAGGAACTGGACTGAAAATTAAAAACAAAAATTTCCCAAAAATGAGAGTCACTTATGATGCTTGGAGAATTACCCCTTGAGACTACATTAAAAATAGAAAAAGGTCTGGCTCTTGTATTAAGTTTGACACATGGGCGACACCACAAACACAAGGGAAAAAGGGGGGTTTTATTAAAGATGTGGCAATGCCAACTGGCATGCGGGCACAGGCAGGCGAGCAATGGTGGCAAGCAGAGTGGCAAAGTGGACAGCAACTCCCGCATCTCCATGATCACTCCTCCCGCTGACCTGGCCAACCAGACACTTCCAGCTCTCCATTGGGCACAGCCTCAGGCCAGAGTCCCTCCTGAGGTTCAGCTTGTTTCTCGGCTGGGAATGGGGCCTTAACGTGGATGTGCAGCGGCCTTTTTTCCCTCTTCGGCGGCGTGAAGAGTGGGACCGCGTGGACAGCAGCTCCTGCGAGCATCCTCATACGGCTCTTCATGTGCCTCTTGCATGACACTTTTCACACTTTTTTGCATCCCCCACGTGACTCAGCTTTATAGTTTTTCCAGGTCCAGGCAGACATAAACAAACACCTTTCTTTTATAGCGCTGGGAGAAGCCCGAGATCCATTAGCGGGGATTATTTACCAGCCGGTGCCCATTCCTGTGGCCCTGCCCCCTCTCACACATGCAGAAGGGGAGTCCACTTACCTAGTGAGCCTATGGAGTGAGCGAGGAGCGTTAACAGATTTTGAAGAAAAAACATGAATCGGGACAGAGCGGTAGCTTTGCCTGCAGATACCTGTGCCACTTTTACATTTCAAACTGGCAATGTCTTTACAACAGATCTTTTCCTTTGTGCTACTTTGAAAGAACAAGTTGTACCTTTAAGATGACATCTATAGTAAGGATACAAACTTTATTGACAGTACAATTCAAATGTTACCTGGGTTTGCCAGCCTGATGCTTGTTGGTCCCAAAACCTGATATGGATCTGTCATATGCGAAGTTCAGTTAGTGCGATGATTACAAATGACTCATTACAATATTTAATAGTGGCATAATAGATACAATTAAATATTTATTTGTACTACAGCAATATATTGAGAAATGCCACAGTACATTGCTTATAACCTGTTTTAGGTCTGCATACACTGAAGTGAAAAATAAGCAAGTAATAATAATTAATAATAATAAATAATTCTCACCAAGCTGTGGTCTTTGTTCCTCTGTTTTGGTTACAATGGCTGGTGAGGACTGTGAAACTAACACATACATATGCAGAGAAAGGTCACAATGCTTCCAACACTGTGTAACTAGTTACAGAGACTGACAGTAATATCTTTATAATAATGGTATTCGCCACTTTTTTTTTACCTTTATTGGTTGACGCTGACTGGGGTGGCCATGCCGATCGTCTCGCAGCTTCATAAGCCAAATCTAGAAGAAAATAAAAATGACTGAATTGATGAAAATTGCATTGTGCAGTGACAGTTAACCCCACAGGAGGGTGTGTGTGTATAGTGTGCACTATATCAGAATCTGCCTGTAGCAATCAGTGTGTGTATGAGTGTGGGTTCCTGTGGTTGATCTCACGGAGTAAAGTAAGGAGCAGAGAAGTGCCACACTTTACATCAAGGGAACATACAGTACAGCTGCATGATTAAAACATGATGCACTCAGAGCTGCTAATATTTTCTCCTCCTGATTAGAGCATGCATGATGTTCTTATAATAATCAGGTATGAATAAGGAAGCAGAACTGACCTGGTCTTGCAGGGACTCTGGGAGTGTCAGGCGGGTAGACAGGCGTGTTGGGGAAGATGAAGCTTGCACCTCCTGCACAAGACCGTTCTAATTACATCATGTTATACATCATGCGTAACACATCTTCACTATATACAGCTGAGTATAAAGGTTTACATTTTAGAAAAGGTTTTTGAGTAAAAAAAAAAAAAAAACAGCAAAATAAATTTCATGGGGTCCAAAATTCACAATATAACAGATTTCCACAAGAGCATGACTCGGACAGTTCTATCAGCTGCAAAGCAAATTACAGCTTTAAATGGTACTCATTTTAATGTATTAGTGTTTCTATTATACCAAGTGCACATACTGTATAAAGTACAAGGAGTTGCGTAATGTACACACTAATTAAATCTTCATAAAAAAATATGTTTGCTATTGTGAATGTTGGAATTCTATAAAGAAAAATACGGTAAACTTTCGGTAAGGAGATGTTTATGTAACAGCTGAAGTAACTGCTTTATAACAGTCATGTGTAGAGCGGTTTCTTGAGGTTTTTCAGAGAAGGAAAGTCTTTAGGAAAAAGCAGTTTGCACCTTTAAGAATTCCAATAAAATGGCATGCTGCATTTCCTGTCTTAATATTTACTTAAAGCAAGCAGTCGGTAAGCAATAGGTAAATGTTACCTACAGTATAAGTGAAAAAAAAAAATTCTGCAGACGTTCCACCGCTATTAGTTTGCCTAAATTTCCAGGGGGCCTGGAGCCTATCTCAGGGAACTAGGCTAGACTCTCTGGATGGGGTGCCAACTCATCACAAAGCACAAACACACATTCAATCATACACTATGGGCAATTCAGAAACCTACACCTACGCTGCATGTCTGGAGAAAGCCCACCAAGCACAGGGAGAATATGGGAACTCTACATACACAGACTGGAAATGAGATGGAAAGGAGTTGAGAATTCCCAACACTGAAGGTACAAGGTGACGGTGCTAGTCTCTATGCTACTGTGGGCTTTTCTTCATAGCCCATAAGATCCCACAGTCACACAGGTGTCACAAACCATTTAAATGTTCTGGAAAGTTACTTATTCAGCTTTATCCTCGATTTATCCTGGCTTTTAGTCTATAAGCAACATGAACATCCTGGTGCAGTCATGTGACAATCTGTCGATTGTGTGCCTGGATAGCAGACGTGACAGAACTAGCTAATTTTAAAAAGCATGTTTTAACATCTCAGATTTTATATTTACCAATAAAACAAATTAAGAAAATATTACTGTGACACATATCACATAAGGCATCTATCCCATTTTGTCTGTTACAGTATATCCATTTGGTCTGTGTTATATCCTCCATAATTTGGTTTAAAGAAGTTAAAGAATTTCAAAAGTGTAACTGTCTGCTTTGAATTATTGAAAAGTTATCAACTCCCATTAACCCTGATTAAACCATGATCCATCCCTTACTTAAACTTAAGCTGCAAAAATCTGTGCCAGTAACTCAGCATACAGTAGGTCACTCACACACTCACTCACCCACCGTCTATACCGCTTTATCCTGTATTCAGGGTCGCGGGAGGCCTGGAGCCTATCCCAGGAGGCTTAGGGCACGAGGCAGGGTACACCCTGGACAGGGTGCCTATCCATCGCAGGGCACACACACACCCACTCACACACTCATTCACACACTACGGCCAAGTTGGGAACACCAATTATCCTAATCTGCAAGTCTTCTGCAGTGGACTGTGGGAGGAAACTGGAGTACCCGGAGGAAACCCACCAAGCACGGGGAGAACATGCAAACTCCATGCACACAGAGACAGGACTTAAACTTGGCTGGTAATTGAACTCGGACCCTGGAGGTGCAAGGCGACAGTACTAACCACTACACCACCGTGCCGTCCAGCACAGCTCACTGACGATAAAAAAATATAACGTGGAGGCTTCAGACATCAAACTGTGCATTTACGTTTTCGAACATGTCAGGTTGAACAAAAAAGGATATGTCACTCTATACTGCACAATCCTGAAACCTCTATGGCATCCAAACTATAAACATCAAAACTACAGATTATTCTAATTAAGAACTGAAGATGCTTTAGAATTGCATTGAAGTAACTTCACTACTGAACATTCAATTCAAACAGTGAATTTATTTCTCTATTAACATCCCAAAATACTACTTCATCAGGTTTAGTATTGTGAAGGAACATCTGTAAAACACAAAACATCTTGGCTTTATTACATCAATTTTTTGCAAAGGGTATGTAAACTTTTGCACTCAGCTGTTTTTTTCTTTTTCTATAGCTAACTTGATATTAGTGTTATCACTCTAAACTGGCAAAGCATTTCAAGTGCAAGGGAAATAAATACATAGAGGTAATTACAGCACAACATGCACCCGAAAGCCCCAAAACAGGCAGAGGCTGTAAGCAAAGTGTTTAATAAACCCACTAGAACGTTTCATCTGGCCAGTGAAGATTTTGGCCACCAGAGAAGACCAAGTTGTAAAGAAAAACTATAATTCCCTGGACACTCATTCCACATAGTAAAAAAAAAAAAAAAAAGTGTAAAACTCTGCCCTTCTGAAGCTGAATGGTGCCACCTGCTGGCCAAAACCTCAAAATATTGTCTCCTGATCTTCAGTGAGGCCAATAAGTATATATGCTGTTATGCACATACAGAGCATCTGTCCAGTTGCCAAGTGATGCATGAACCTTCTTACCTGTGTTACGTGCATGCATTAACCGTGGCGAGTTTTGCAAGGCTTTGTCAACATCGTCTGAAGTCAAATGGGGAAGTGGAGCTGAGGAAGAAATACATTCTTTTGAAAGAAGGGAATGGCAAAATACAAAATTTATATAAAAAAAAACTCAAAAAAGATTGTGGTGTGCTAATGAGAGTAAGGGAACCAGGTAGAGGAAAAGGTAGAATGATAGATTGGCAGGAAGAAAGTAGGGAGAGGGGCAGAGGAGCAGGAAATGGGAAGTTGAATCAAGAGCTCCTGGTGTAAGTACGGCGCATGCATCATTGTGAGAGAGCTGCAAAATGCCAAATCAAACATTCGATTAATCAGTAACGTTAATAACATGCAGCGTTCACTTTACTTAAATATATTTAGTGTCTGTACTTATTTATGTTTGTTGTTGTTGTTGTTGGTGAGAATGTGTTTTGTAGCCAGAAGCAAAACGGAGAATGCTGGGAGTGAAAAAGGCATTTCTCCCTTTCCCATCACTCTCTTCATTTCTCTTTAAATATAGAGACAGTGAATGTCAGGGTCGTACTATCTCTCTCTCTCTCTCTCTCTCTCTCTCTCTTCCCCTTTCACTCTGTTTCTGTGCAACTCTTTCAACATATTTCTGACTGAATTGCTGTCAGTCTTTGTGCATTCCACCTTAATACAGAATACTGCATTAAACTCACATTGCAAATGCTGACAACTGAAGAGCTTTTCTTTCTTTCTTTCTTTCTTTCTTTTTTTTTAAATAAAAGACCTTCTTGAGGTGTGCAAAATGTGGATGATCTGTTAGAAAGCACACGCTACAACGAGGGCAAATTAATAATACACACACTGATCATCAGATTTAAAATGACTGATATAAATAAGATCTGTGTGTGGTCTTACATGTGTAAGCATGTCTGTCTGAGTGAGTGTGTTTGAGTGTGTGTGCGTTTGTGCATGTGTGTGAGTCACTCACTCTCCCGTAGGTAGTGGAGATGAGACAGTAGGATGTCAGCGTTGTAGCTGGGTGTGAGTCGCTGAAAGTCATCTTTGCTCATCTTGCAGAGCTCCTTGCCATCGATGCTGTGGAAAAGCGAGACGTCCACCTCCAGCAAGCCGTACTCTCTTACAGCCCACTCCAACCACTGACGCACATGATCCGGCGTCCATAGAGTTGGGTCTACAATCACACACACAAAATCATTTGGCTATAATTCACTTTCTTTGTTTACTGGTTTTAATTAGTGATGTACATATTAGTTACAAACACTGAAATAGTTTTCATTTATGTAATTCAGTGAGCACTTTTATTAATGGACATGGTCATGACGGATTCGGAAACAATCCCAGGAACACTCTGCATGAGGCGGGAAGACACCCCAGATGGGATGCCTGTCCATCACACGGCACCCTCACACTCTCATTCACATTTAGGGGAAATTTAGCATTGCCGATTCATCTAACATAATCTAAATCAAAGAACCCAAAGGAAATGAACACTGAAAGAAACCTACACTCCACTACACAAACCTAGCCTACACTCCATGACACTACGCTACCCAGCACTATAACCACACTTCACTCTACTCCACTACCCTACCCTCCATTCCACTCGACTACCTTATACAGTATATATATATATATATATATATATATAGCACTATAGTCATTGTTGTGACACAGCTGTACAGAATAAAAAACAAAAATGTGATTTTGAAGTATTTATAAATTATAATCATCCGTAACTTAAACACCTTTTCTGTTTCAGCCATACAATATAATCCTTGCTACATCTTTTTGTTATAGCAGGGGTAGATTTGTGGTCACACTATGACATAGCTATGTAAGCTATAGGAAGGATATATCAGGGATTGATTTGTGGTCATAATGTGTTCTTCCAGGCTATAACAGGTATTATAGTTAGTATGAAGTCTTTTCTCGTTGTTGGAGGCTCAGGTACAAAACTATTTGGAGGAATTTCCGTCACAAGCTTTCAGAGAAAACCTATTCCCACTAGACTCTACTCCACTCCACAACACTTCATGTGCAAAAGTAAGTACCCTCTCTTTTAATTATTAATATTATTATTATTTCTTGGTATTCAAACATAATTAAAATCATGCAATTGATGGAAGCAGTTTTTTTTGTTTTGTTTCATTTTTGTTAAATAAATATAAGTATGGCACTGTAGAAAAAAAAAGTTAATTTGTTGTTCGTCTGAGGTTGCAGTTGCCTAACACTAAAACCGGCTACATTAAGATGATTTTTATTATGCTTTTACACAAAAACACATCAAAAATGGTGTACTAACTTTTGAACATGACTGTACATTCCACTCCACTCCACTTCACTATACTGCACTTTACTCCACACCAATCCGCTCCACTCCACTATACTGCACTACACTCCACAACATGTTCCGTAAATTATTTCATCTCGTTATTATTATTTAGAAGTTCGGAATATAGTAAAAAAGAGCCTTTGATTAGTATCCTAAGCCTCTAAGTCTAAGGATACTAACTTAATAATCCTTAACTCTAACATGAAGTTATGTTTTTACGACTGCAAAACACTGGTGTCGCCCAATATAAAAAAATACATTTTTGGTAATAAACATAAATGCATTTCTAGGAAAAAATTTAATATTTGTAGAACATTGAACATATTGTTCCTTAAGTTTCTAATCTGTATTCTATTCTGATGCAGCACTTGTTACATGGTAAACCTGTTGAATCTCTTACAAAGCACAGGGAGGGCGTTCACACTGCTCGTGTCCAGGATGTTTTAAAATTTATTAAACCTTCTTAACCTTTCTAAGTCCCACTTGAGCTGTGCTGACCCTCCTTTTACGACTGGGAGCGCACAAATCTGTTCAGCTCTGTGCACTTAGGGATGTGCTTCCTGCCGCTGCATTCCTGCGTCCCTTGCGTCCCCTGTGTCCATTGTCCCTCCACAGAGTGAAAACAGGATGCACTAAACATGCTGCCTCACTGTGCCTGTCAGCTTTAGCTGAGGAGGAAGTTACATTTGGGCTTTTGGGGACAGAGTGTGTTGCTCAACCTGAGAAAGTCTGGCATATGCCCGCATGTGAACACCCACACACATAAAAGCCTCTATTGGCAAAGTTCAGTGGTCCCCACCCTCTGACCCAAGAAAGAAGTCTAGGCAAGCTTAACACACACACACACACACACACACACACACACACACGGCGTCAGCAAAAGTAAATAAAACCAATAATAGAAATATGTAGAGGAATAGAGTTGTAAAGGTTAATGGACGCAAATGTGTGTGTGTGTGTGTGTGTGTGTGTGTGTGTGAGGGTGTTTTCACATTGACCATGTTTGATTTCTCAGGAATGATTGTTTCCTCCCTCCCCCACATTGTTTTTCTTCTATTCTTTTGGGGACGCTTGTGTATTTACATTCTCCAAGACAGCAGGTGGCAGTATGCACCACCCCAGTTCGTGAGTCGCCATTAAACACAATGGAAAAAGAGAATGAGGAAGTTAACGTTCATGCTATGCCTTATAATGGAAAAATTGTCAAGATCAATGCTCTTTTTTATCAGCTAAGGCTGTGTCGGAGAATGAGACTAGGGCGTGCTATGAGCGCATGAAAATTTCAGATGATGACATCATGTCTTAACATCGATCTACTTCCGTGCTCAGATATGATTGGCTTCCATATCTGATGCGATCCGTGCCCAAGTACGCTGCACTGTGCCTGAGGCTACCTCTTTAAGCGGCCGTGGGGCATGGTTGCTGAGCCTGGAACGATAGTGTTCTCACTGATCAAAATAAACTAGACTTTGTGTTCTTGTGTGTCGACTTTGCGTGTTACAGAAATGATCCGATACTAGGGCCCTAATTTAAAAACACCCTGAAAGAGAGAAAGAGGCAGAGAGAAAGACCTGCAGGTACAATGACTCTACGCTCGTTGGTCGTCATATTGGGAGGGGCAGCATGTTTGTCCTCCATGTAGCTGCTGTAGGTCATAGGAGCACCATCGCCTCCACTTGCCATCTTTCCTTTCCCCACACCGCAGTCATCTGGAGAGCTCCTGTACACACACACACACACACACACACACACACACACACACACAAAAAGAAAATATTATGAGATACAGACATAATCTCAGCATTTGATCAAATAATTCTCTTCTGTATTACAGATAGACTGAAAGAATTGCAGGCAGACAGACAGAAATCTATAAAAGCGAAGTAAATCATTTGTGATCTCTGCTGCGGGTTACAGTTCTGAAGGCCAGAAAATGAAGACTGAAGGAGCTACACATAATAAATTTATAGGCTTTCTGGTTCCAGGATCCACTGCTGCTTTTCATTATGAGCTAAACATCTTGTGAGTGAATGTTTGCGCCTGCATGACCACCACTTCCTGTTTGGTCAGCGAACTTGTGGCATTTGCAACCGAAATGTGGCCACATTTGCTTCATTTTTACGATGTTGGCATCAGATGTGGCTGCTTAGAGCGTTTGATGAATAAACATGGGTTTGGGTTTGCAAATGACTTACAAACATTTTTCTTACAAACATGCAGTCAGTGATTCCTATGCAGGGACGTGTCATATTCTGGGAATGGATGGAGATATCCCAAACAGTTTTAGAAAATTTTACAACCACAGAGGCTTTACACATTTTGAAAGTGGAGAGACTTCCCTGACTTCCAGCTGGAGGGCAGTACAATTTTATAAACCTGATATTATGACAAAGTTAGAAAAACAACTTAATATGGCTCTTTAATGAGATTCTCTTATCAGTTGGAACTATTTAATATAAAATAAAATGTTTAAATTTGGACATATTTGCAAGAGTGAGACTATTTGGCATTGGTGACTTAAGCTAGATACCTAATGTGCCTAAATTATTCAAAATACAGTTAATGGGTTCATCCGATAAAGGATAAGACTGGCACTTAGCAGTCTCACTGTCTCCGAGAGGACATTTGTATTCATTGGCGTATCTTTGAGGTGCAGTCTGGCCCAAGCCTAAGGCAGCAGATGTGCAGGATCACTTCTGGAATTTCCCATCAGGCTCAGAACAGATTGCCAAGGACACGAACAGCCTGCAGCCCTTCTTACTATCCCGTTCATGTGTTAGCCACCTATTGGCTTGCCTAGAAACAGCTAGGCTCACAGTGAGCTTTCAATCACGTTATACAGATTGTAGAAACTCCAGATCTGTTCATACATGCATAAATTTCGTGTGTATCCATAAGTTTTCAGAAGCAGACAAACACTCTCTCACACACTCTCCAGTGACTTAAATCCTGCAGCTTATCTCATCACCTAAAACTTTCTCTTTTTAGTCCTCGACCGAAGCCAATTCCGAAGCGGTCCTCATTTTCACGTGCACGCTCGTAAACATGTGACTGCAGACTCCATCAAGAGCCACTCCATCTTTTTTTTTTTTTTTTTTTTTACAGAAAACACTCACCATTTTGTTCTCATTTATCTATAAAGTTTGACTAATTGAGCATGGCAGGCTCTTTATACTTAGAGAAAATCTCAAATCTGTGTCATAGAAAAAGCTCAGAAATGCCTCCCAGTTGGACAAGAGGATGGTAACCATATTGTATTTTATGTCCTAGGATCAGTTCCCAACTTTTTAGAGTTGAGCAGGTTGGGCAGAAGATCACATGGTGTCACCCATCCAAGAATTTCTCTTAGACTGTGAAGAGTGGCCATAACACCATGTGGTGGCTTTGTTCTTTTTTCGATAAAGGGCTGAAGAACAGCAGTGAAATGCACAGAAATAAAAGGAGAAAAATAAAAACACAAACGCAAGTCTTTCTGATATCTAGTTTTTTCACACTCTGGTTACTCTTTAGTGGGTCCTCAAGCAAAAAAAACAAACACATTTGGGGTAAAATGTTTGAAGCTAAGGTTACCTTCTGTTTACTTTCATGAAACCTGCTTGTTCCCCAAGTTTACTTTAGCTCTGAAGGGAATGTTCACATGCTCATAGTCATATGAACAGTACCCTTTCTTTAACTAATCTTTAACAGTTACAGCATTAACTACCTAAAGACCATGGGTAAAAATAGTTATAAATTCTTTCTGGTACTATACAGCCAAAAGATAAATAAACCATGCAGGTGGTGGACAGTCCTGTATATCTCATAAGTTTCTCTTTATATTCCTCTTTAGAATAGCCTTAGTTAACACCTTTTCTAGGGTTGAATTCAAATTATTGTAAAATGCAAAGCTAATGTGCTATATACGTAGATGTAGTGCCCTTGTTCAGGGGTTACAGAGGGATTTGGGATTCAGCCTTGTGTCAGAAGTTAGTTAGCTTAGCCCGCATTAGCCGTAAACAAACCAAAGAGGTGAGTAATTAACCTCTTTTTAACCTAAAAACCTAACAAAAAAATTCCAGAAAAACAAAAAAATATTTGTTTTACTCCTAATGTAGTGACTACCAAAAGAGTGGGATTTTCAAGCAGTCTTCTCATAAAAGGGTAAACAGGATATTATTTAAATAGAGCATATAGAATATTTACAGGAATCAGTACATCCCTTTCTCATAGCTCTTTTTATTGCTTTCCAGAATCACATATTCTCTATTCTCTATTATCATGCTTGATTCTCTAGCATAAGGGGCATCTCCCTATTAAACCTTCTGCAAAGAAACACTAAACGTCATAAGTACATCTATTATAGATCGTTTATAATGTCATAAATGTATAATAGTATAGCTTAACCACAAGGAAGAAGAATCGAACGGACCCCCACCCTGATCAAGGCTTTTTAACTTTATGAGCAAGACGGTGTAGCCTGGCATATCTTTGAGGGTCTTCACATATTTTCTATAGCATTTACAAAATGTAACATATCCAGGCAATATAGAACTGCTCCATTTCCTCTGGTCTTTGTGATTTGATGACTTGTGATGGATAGAAGTTTTAGTGCTTATAGGATAGGATGTTCTCTCTCTCTCTCTTTCTCTTTCTATCTATTTCTGTACTGGATGAAAGTGTGGATCCATCTGCCTGTTGTTCAATATGTCTTCACGTCCAAATCTTTTCCGTCTGTATCTCTATAGTGTGGACATAATGAGTTATAAATATTTTTAATGTGGCAGCCCATAAGGTTAAGTTAGGGCTTAATAAAAACAGCTGTTTTCAGTTTGAAATCCGTCTGCAGCATGACGTGTCACTGTGTGTGTGTGTGTGTGTGTGTGTGTGTGTCTATCTGTCTGTATATGTGTACCCTGGTGGATTTAGTGCCTTGTGTGAATTTGGCTCGTGTGCCTCTAACAGCTACTGATGGATGAATTTCAAGCCACAAAACCCAAACAACCGTTTCTTTGCCACACACCGCCCTCCATTTCTGCACCAGTGGAAGACTTCTCAAGTATCAGTTTTAGGCAAGACTGGCAGACTTACTTTTATTGCTATTAACCAAGCATACAAACGTACTCAGACTTCTCCAAGCTAAGGCTAAAGACGCCCAAACTCTTTGCCCAATGAGCAGAAATGTATCCAGCAACCAAAAGAGTGGAAAATTTTACATTCTACACTTGTGCCAAAGTAACCGTTTAGTTAACTTTATGTCAAAAACTCTTGAACAAGAATGGTTTATATCAGTTAAACACTATGTAAGCCACTATGCTCACCTAGAGCCATTCACCTGACCCACTCTTCCACCTCCGCCTCCTCCCGTGGTTCCTGCTCCTCCTCCGTTGTTGCACTCCATCTTGATGGTGACACGGCCAGGCGGAGACGCAAGCCAGTCCTGTTGTGCTGCTCGGGGACTCAGCTTACTCTGGCCATACTCACTTACTGCTGATGCTGTCATGTCCGGCTTGGCCTGCTGGGCCACGCTGTAGACACACTCAAACAGGGATTGATCCTCACTTACCACAGACAGCGCCTCCTACAGATAAAAGAGTGTGTAGAGAGATCTAGTATAAATAAAAATGACTGTAGGATATATAACCATTTATATTGCTATAATCGAGAGATGTGTAGAGCGGACAGAAATCAAATTTAACCAGAAGTGCTATAAGTTACACAATTATTCCAGGAATCAATTAAGTTAAGAAGAATTTTGCAAACAGACTACACTTCTAAAGAACACTTCAAAAGGTCTAATCTACTGTAGCATCTAAAAGGGTCTCAGTTTGGCTTCTTAAAGGTTATTGATACTAAAGGCTAAGTAGGAAAACTACTGGATTTACGAACAAGCTGCAAATAAAACCCCTTTAAGACCAAGATCTGTTATTGATACTAAGAACCTTTAGGAATTCTTTTTTTTTTCCTTAAAGTGTCAAATGTTACTGTTTGCATAAAGAATATACATTTACCACCAGCCACATTAATAGACACAACAATATTTAACCAGCATGGGAAGTTGCCAGATGGGGTGGTTTAAGTATTTTAGAAACTGCTGATCTGGTATTTTCACATACAGTAGACTCTAGAATTTAAGGCAGCGTGTTGATGAAATCAGAGGAAAATGGCCAGACTGATTTAAACTTTAATAGAAACAACTGTAGACAATAAGCTTACATTACCTCTCCTAACATGTCTTTACAACTGTGTTGAGCAGAAAAGCACGTCAACATGCACAACGTGTCAAACCTTGGGGCAGAAGGACTTCGAGAAATATTCACACTCCTACTGTATCAGCCAAGGACAAGAAACTGAGGTTCGCAGAAACTGGACATAAATATTGTGATCATGTTAAAGTTGTGATAGATTAGTGAAATGTTTGGTCTTTTGTGAAGATGTTCCAGGGAATTGTGTGCCAAATAAACAAAAGCCTCTTTAGTGAGTAGAACATCCACATAAATATTCGAAAATGTAACCCTACAGCACATGTGGCATGATGGCTTAGCGGTTACCTCCTGAAAGACTCCCTGAGCTGTCGTTTGCTAGCTAATTGACATTATCCATGATTTTAAACAAGGTAATTTAAACATAAGCAGGTAATGAAATGTCCTAACTGAATATACAAACTACAGTCAACATTTATACTCAACAACTTTAAAAAATTTAAAGAAAAATGCAAGCTACCCATGATTGTTTTCATCTAGTAATGACATCTGCAGTAAGTTACCCAGCAAAAAGTGTGTTTTGCATGTGTTGTCAATGGAAATTGTTTTAAAAGATGTTTCTGGCTAATCTTATGAAGATATTTCCAGTATTTAGTGAGGCCATGCAGTCAATAAATTATTATTATAAAATTTAGCTAGTTAGTTGATGGCTTTTTGTTCTTAAATCACATGCTAAACTCTACTACGCCACTGCGTGAAGCAAACCAGGATGTGACTTTTCTATACAGCTGTCAAGAGCTTCAGAAGCAAAAGAGATCATGAAGCTTGACTGTGATGTCCCAGACCTTTAATCACCTGATTGTAAGTAAAAACATGGAAAGAGCAAGTTCAGGATCAGCTGATTCTGTGAAAAGGCCTACTATTTTTGAAAATAATTCGCGTAGACTGTGTAATTTAAAATAATAGAATTTTCATGCACAATGGTGAAGTGGTTAGCACTGTCGCCTTGCCCCTCCAGGGTCCGGGATTCCATTCCCGGCCTGGCTCGATTCCCGTCTCTGTGTGCATGGAGTTTACATGCTCTCCCCGTGCTTGGTGGGTTTCCTCCGGGTACTCCGGGTTTCCTCCCACAGTCCAAAGACATTTCCCAAATTGCCCCTAGTGTGAGGGAATGAGGGTGTGAGTGTGTGTATGTGTGTGTGCCCTGCAATGGATTGGCACCAGGTGAACCCCGCCTCGTGCCCTAAGCCTCCTGGGATAGGCTCCAGGGTTCCGCGACAATCAATACAGGATAAAGCAGTATAGAAGATGAGTGAGTGAGTGAGTAATTGAGTGAGTGAGTGAGTGAGTGAGTGCGAATTTTCATGCAGAATACCACTAAAGGGCCTCGGGGAGATATTTTGTCTTCAATTTTGTCTTCAATTGTGACTCCCTTTTCTTTTTTGTCCACTCATATATGTGTGTTATTACTATTTAATAACACTTAGCACCTCTTTCAAGTGCACCTTAAAGGCCCTGTTACTAGCTACTCAACAAACACCACACACATACTGTACGCACACTCACTAACTCAATGCCCTACATCTAGCCTTACAATTTTTTTTTTTACTTTAATGGAACAACTTATCAGGGCAGCCACTACTGGAAACAACCATAAAGCCAGTCCTGAATGTAGTAGGCTGGTTATAAATACACAAAATTGCTGAATAAAGTGCAATAAATAACTCAGAACGTCCATGGAAAAAACACAGATTTTGTCTGAATTGAAAATGAAAACAGCCATTTTCCATGTTATCACCTTTCCTGATTCCAAAGAAATGGCAACTATAAAACACTAGAAAGTTGAGTTTTTTTTTCGTACTACCAGCCATTTAACCAATGTTTTAGCATGGCACAGTTTTTTTTATAATTTAACATCAGTTAAATAACTTAAAAAGCAAAGCATGTTTTCTTATTTTCTTTTTCACATCCAACTCTCCACATTTACACATTACACGGTTTTGCCTAAATCAACATCAGGCAATTTCCTTTGATAGAAACATCACCACTCCTTTAACATAACACATGAACAAATATAACATAGCTCAAAAAGTAAATAAAAGATAGGCAATGCTGAACAACGTAGACACTTATGTCTTCTGAGCGACTTTAATGGCATGACTAAGGAATGACTAACACACGAATGAAGCTAAGGCATTTAGTTCCAGCATTCAATCCTGTACATTTGATCCACACATGCCAACTCTGACCCTAAGCTCATATGTGCTCATAAAATTGTGTTTATCACAATGTGGTGATTTGGGCTAGCAGGTTTGCGTTCTAATCGCAGTGAGCCTGGAAGCTCATTCATGCTGAAAGCAGCAGCAGTCAGGAAGTATTCTGCTGGCCTTTCCTGCATCAGAGCTCCAGATAGTGAGGATAATGGAAAGGAGGAAAAGCCGATCCATCCACATTCTAGCTGTGATATGGACATGGAGAGAGAGAGAGAGAGAGGGAGAGAGAGAGAGGTGGAGGTTGATGATGCATTGCCATTAACACTGTAGGCTTAGGAGACCATTAACCTCTGAAAAAGGTCAGCAAAGCACCTGTGCCCTTACATTTCCCAAAATCAGCAACTCTTAGACATTGTTGTTTTTACAGCCACTCCCTCAGTCTAGCACTCACCCACTTACACTTCATTCTTTCTCATTCACTTAGTCATTTATTCGCTCTTTACTAACTCAATTACTCAATTATTATTCTTTCCAACACACCCACCCATTCAATCACTCACTCACTCCACTAACTCAGTCACTCTTCATTCTTTCTCACTCAGCGCAATCACTCATTTAAATACTGCTCACCCACTCAACCACTCATTCTTCATTGTGTCATACTTCCAATCAATCAATCAATCAATCAATCAATCAATCAATCAATCAATCAATCAATCAATCAATCAATCAATCAATCAATCAAATAATCACTAAACCACTCACTCTTCATTCTTTCACAATCACTCACTCACTTACTCCAGTATTCACCCTTTATACTTTCCTGCTTTCTCATTTATGATTCTTTCTCGAACAACCCCTCTTTTACATTAATCCACTTTTTATTTTTCCCACTCACTCATTCACTCACTCACTTATTCTTTAACACTCTCTTATTCACTCAAGTCATTTTCATTTCTTTTTCACTTTCTCCCTCCCTCATTCACTTCTTTACTCCCTCCCAGTCATACTCCCTACCTCCCTCCGTCACTCCCTTCATCACTCACTCCTTCACTCATTCACTTACTTACTCCAACTCTTACACACTTTCTCTCACTGAAACACCTCCTCTTCTCCTTAATTACTGACAGTCTTACTTCTCTTTTCCTCATTAGCTCACTCGTTTAACTACTTTCCCTCACACTTAATTTCCCTATCCTCTCACTCCCATCATACTCTCTCTCATCATATTCCTTCCTTTCTTTTTCACACTGACTCCTTGACTCTCACTTCATCAACAGACATAGAGTGAAGAAGGAAAAGTACTAATGTGTTTAATAGCTAAAATTATGCTGTTGTTTTTTTTTGTCCGAAAGCTCAGGTTGGTACAGTATGTCACATTCCTTATCCGCTGCATAAATATTTCACCACATGCAGCATAACCATTATCACCCGAATTTACCAAACATCATGAAGAATTAATAAAAGGAAACACATTTTTGATTAAAGAGATTAAAATCATTTGCTTTTGCTGTCTCCTCTCATACTACAAATATTTAAACAGACCCATCACTAAAGGCTCAGCAAAAATCGACAGCAGTAGTCATAAGGGGGAAAACGTTAGTACAACTCTCGACTCTTGTCAGCAGAATATTTTAGAGAGAACCATGAATTACTGCATACTTCAAAGATTTCCACTGCAGTTAACAGTGTAAAAATGTGTCTTAAATCTCTTAGTGCTCTGCCAGGAATAATATGGGTTCAATTTTCATGAAAGACTAATACAGTTATACATAAACACATTTCAAATTTATGCAGATGTCAATTTCTTTTAAATATTAAGGACTATGGCATAACTAAAACGCAGAATTAAAATAAGTCAATATCAGGTATTAGTTGTTTAGAGGTGATTAAAAGGTGACAAAAATGTTTAAACTGGGTGTTTGTACCATGCATTAATAACTACATGGACGCACATTATTTAATGAAAGAAATTACCTGCTTCATGTATGAAATTTCCTGCTTCATGTAAGAAATGCAGGCCTCCCAGGAACTCCAATAACGACCAAAACATATTGAACTTTTTTGGCTATAACCCTACACCGAGTTCCATGTAATTTTCTAGTAATCTTGGTAAATGATAGCGATTACATTTCCCACAGTCAGATACATCACCTATACAAATTTGCAGCAAGTTATCTGTCAATTTTCTAGAATCAGATGTTCCACTTGCTGAATGTTCTCAGGATTGTTTACTGCTGCTGAAGAATCTCATTACCGTACTGTGCTCAAAGTCCCGGTTTGACTAAAATGTACAGAATATACAGTCTTGAGTTAAAAGTAAATTTAGTGCATTTACTTCTAAGTAATTATGAAATCCCAAACAGGTTCTGGTGGATCACTGTGTAACTATGGTTAACTCTTATTAATTGCAGACAAACAGTAATAATATTTACAACTAAACACAAGTCAACGTATCAAAGTGTTACCCTTTTGTCTTGAGCTCACACATCCCATTATCCCATCTACTGTATTAAAAAATAGATTGTACTGAAGACATTCTTGTACGATAATCTGTAACTAAATCTAGACTGTCTTGTGTAGAGACTGGTATGAGTCATGCAGCAAGGCAGTAAGCAAAGACCCCTGATGAGTTTACCAGAGAGGCATTTGCGCAAGACAGCATAGAAAACACTGTACTTACTCACTTCTGCCCAAACAATTAGTCCAGCACAGTTTCCAAAATCATTAAACACTGGCCACATTACAAACATTTTTTCTTTCTACTCTGCAGCTCTAAATCATGAATATGTCCACCCATCACATGACTACACCATTAGACGTGTAATGTTTAATGTAATAAATATTTCGATTTTTAAGATTTTTAAGACAGTCTGATTTATATGTAGGGAAAAATTTTACATTTAACAACCCGCTTTGTAGTACTGTATTTACTTGTATGTATTTTGCATCTTCTATAAATAACTAAGTATCTTATAACTTTTTAAAATTTTTATGCTCACAGTTGCCTCATGTCACACAGGCACTTATCATTACTACCGTAAATGATAAGGTGAATACAGTTTGTGAATGGCAAATTCTATCCACTCAATTTTAGGTACACAACACAAGTTCAGCATTACTGTATAAGTTAGGTTGATAATTTATCACTGGGATTCATATGTTGACTGCTTAAATCGAATAATACAGACATACAGTAATGTAGATAAATAACATGTAACAATTTGTATATAATAACTTATCATATAAAAAAAAATATATATATATTTATCAGTAAAATGCTTTCATAATTATTCATTATACAAGGGCCATATTTTAATTAAAGGCAGTCATCATTTAAATTATTAACATGAATTCATTTAAATATAATCTAGAATTTCTACAATCTCAGGTTGAATTCAGCACAGTGAATTGTTTTATTGCATTGCCATTTATCCATAACTATAAGCTAGATTTTACAACGTGTGCATTCTGTATGTAGAGGAATGTTGTCTATTGACATAAACAATCATTGTAATGCAAGATATACAGTATATGATGCTTAAGTGTAATATTATACTGTAAAATACTTTAGGCCAAATGGCAATTAAAAATAAGGTACTAATCAAGATTTAATGTAAGTAAAATGTCTGTC
Organism: Clarias gariepinus; assembly: GCF_024256425.1. NCBI lineage: Eukaryota > Metazoa > Chordata > Actinopteri > Siluriformes > Clariidae > Clarias > Clarias gariepinus. Next base: position 14,229,492 of record NC_071116.1, on the reverse strand, counting down.
ATTCCTTTGACAGCCAACACCATACAGATAAACACTATCATTCAAGCGATCTCAATTTTAAGCAAAGTGCTTAAAGTAAGTGCTAATACTCTGTAAAATCTTACAACACGTTTAGTATGATTAGAAGATTTTCAATTTTGTTTACCAATTTCGTTCTTTCTTTGTTTGTATACTCAATATTTAGTCTTAAGTGCGGAAAATCCTTACTTTAAAAAATTAACAGAAAAATTGCATTTCAAGGTTTGACCCATCTGGCAATGAGTTTTCAGTATACAATGTTGGTGTCGGTCTTTTGTCACTAGGCTGATGGTTGTTCTAAACTGCGCAGACAGCCCGAATAGGAAAAAGGAAATTTACAAAGCAGCAAAAAGGAAATCTTGTTGCAGTGCCATGACAAGAAGGGTGTTACCCCCTCCTGCTGAAATCTGTTCGTTGAACAATAAAAGCGATTTTAAAATTGCCTCTTTTCTAAAAGTCACATAATCTTAAAACTTACCTTGATGGTGCTCGCCATTGTAGCACAGGACTATATAGTCCTGTTTTTTTTTTTTAACGAATTTCAGTTGCAATGTGTATGTGTGAGGTTTTTTTTTTCTGGCGATGAGTGTGTTAAGTTGAGGTTCCACTGAGCAGTGTTTGGAGCGGATGAGATTGTGCTAACGCTGGAAGTGAAGTCAACCAATAGCAGGAAGAGCTTTCTATTGGTTCTGGCCGACACAGCTCGAAGAAACAGGATATTTGGGAGAAGAGAGATAAGACGGCCTGAAACAATGTTGGTATCCTGTATACCATGCGTGTGGTTACTTGAAGAGACAGAGCAAAACCTAAATTCACTTCACCTTCACTGGGGCGTCCTCGAAAAGACGTGTCCCTGATAGTGTGAGTGTCTATTAGGTGTTAAGTTTCACTCGCGGATGCAGTTTTTTCCAGTAGTTACGCGCAATACTTTCACAATGTATAAATATGTCAAACATGATACAGCAGCAACAAAGGTTGGACTGGGAAACTGGGATATAAGGAAAAGATCCTGGTTAGGTATATGGGCGTCAAAAAGTCAAAATACCTAAATATGATCTGAGATCTGATGGCATATCGCACTTTAAAATGCCTGTAAGGTTAAAGATAATGGAAGGTTATAAATCTGTACAAAACTGAAGAAGAAGATGCTGTAGAGCAAGGAGACGATATTGGGAAAGCTAAATGGGCAAAGGAAAAAGTAAAAAAAAACAGTAAAATAATAATAGCAAAAGAAATAATAAATATTTGATGTAAAGAAATATATATATATAAATTTATATATTATTTTATTTGATATATATATATCAAATATTTCATAAAGTACCATAAAAAGAATGTAGACTTCACTATAGTTACCTTGAATTAGTTATAACAGTGAAAATTCTTGTTTAACAATATATATTACTGTATATTACACTTTACTATTTTGTACTATGTACCAAAAATTTTTATGCATAAAATAAAAAACAAATAAATAAACCTTAATGATAGAAAGACCTGTTACAGGCACGGTGCAGATGTGATGATTACATAGTGAGCATTTGTCAGGATTGCGGACAGAGAGGTGTGGAAACTGTATAGTAATACAGGGAGGGAGATGGACATTTTATCCACAGATAATATTCTTACAAATAAAAACCATTCAGATTCGTAACGACCCTGAACAACTCCATCAAACACCAATCTGCTTAATACACTTAATTACTAATGAAATATAGCGAAATTTGACAGCAACACACACAGAAACCAAAATCAATGGGTGTATGGGTATTGCATTGATGTTACAATTGTGTGTGTGTGTGTGTGTGTGTGTGTGTGTGTGTGTGTGTGTGTGTGTGTGTGTGTGTGTGAGCATGTGCTCAGCGGTGTGTTGATGCTCGTGTACGCAGTGGTGCGTTACTGGGCTGCAGATGGTATTGTGTAATGGCGGTTGCTTTGAGGAAGTTACGAGTTACAAGAGGAGTTTAAAATGTTTTGTAAGCAGTTAGTGACAAAAACATTTTATTTGATTTAAACTGCCTTCATAACTTCAGAAGGACAAATATAAGCCGAATGAAACAGTAATTAATAATTACCTAGTAATGATCATGAATGCATGAAATGTGGCCTAAGAGTTACTTAGAATTTTGGTAATACTTTTTTTTTCTTTTCTTTTTTTACCCCCATTGCTCTGAAGAGATTTCATAAAAAGGATTTCAACATATTTGATAGTTAGGAACAAGGCAACAGGAGTTTATTGCAAGAATGTTCATTCTGCAACAGCGTGAGGGCAATAGGATGAAAAACAAGGATACAGAGTCTCCACAGTTTAAACATTCAACACAGGCCGACGCAAACATTATTATTAATTTTTTGTAAAAGCTTTTATGAAAACTATATTCCAATGATTTGGCTGATCAGTGTATATTAATGAGTGCTTTAGGTAAAGTGGGAATAAAGGTTATAAGAAGCCCTATGAGTCACTACACACAACGAGAACAGATGAGAAGTACGAAAAAAAAAAACTAATGCACATAAACTGCCTGGCCAAAAAAATCAGAGAAGATTACGTCAAGCAAATCAGAGTGAGTGTGATCAGAGATGCTTAAACACTTGGTGCATCGTAGAAACATAACAGTAGAAAACACCTTTGTTTACTAGTGAAAGTAAGAATGGACGTCCACTTGTTCGTGTGGGATAATCTGAAAAAAATGTTGTATGTAATGGAAAAATGTCTTGTGGTCTGATGAGTCCTGATTTTCCCTATTCCAGAGCAACGGGTGCGTCAGGGTAAGAAGAAAAATGTATGAAGCGATACACCCATCATACATAGTGTCCACTACTGTACAAGCATTTGAAGGCAGTGTTACATTATGATCTGGAGTTACTGCATTTGGTCAGGTCTAGGCTCAGCTAAGTTATGCATCAATCAAATAAAGTCCGCTGACGACCTGAAAATACTGAATCACCATCTCATCAATGGAGTTTTTCTTCGTAAAGGTATGGTCATATTCAAATTGTGAAAATTGGATCTGGGAGCATGAGGAATCATTTCCAAGAATCAACTAGCCACCACATTGCATGTCTTAATCAAAGCTGTCAAATGAAATATTACTTGCTTTTGGCTTAGTTGTTTTATCTAAGGGCAGCTTATAAAGAATGAAAAGAGCTTCCAAAGAAAACAGAGACATAATATGAAATATGGTAGAATCACAGGCGAGTTTGCTGCCTATGCCAGAAAGATTAGAGCATGGGTACACACATAGTGGCACACCCAAGCATACACTATGGGCAATTTGGAAACAGCAATCAGCTTACAATGCATGCTTTGGGACTGTGGGGGAGACCAGCGTGCCCAGAGGAAAGCCACAGGGAGAATGTGCAAACTACACACACACACACACACACACACCGACAAGAGGCAAGATTCAAAAACCCAACCCTGGATGTACAAGGTGACAGTTCTAACACACAATGTTAAAAAGAGAATTTTTAGAGACATTGGAAAGAGAAGTACGTGTTTATTCTTTGCTTCCAGTTCAAAACAGATGTCACATATGCTTAGAGTCCATGGCTTTAGTCAAAACAATGTATAAGAAAACATAACCATTACTTATGTTTTGTCTTATTTATAGACATGGACTAGGTTTGAAAAGCATTAAATGATAAATGTCGTCGCAGTTTAGTCATGTCAGTTGCTTATCTGGACTTTTACATACATGGATTTAGAAAAAACATTTTAATAGTTATTATATTTGAAATATCTTCTAATGAATTAACTGCATTTTTGCAATATAGAATTTTGGGCTGTCTGTTAGTTGTATGTGAGAGATTACATGTTGTTTAATATGAAAGGGACATAATTCCCTCTGTATATACGCCTCCTCTTTTTGTCTACATTTGTCTGTTTCTCTTTTTCTCTCTCTCACTTTCTCGAGTGATGTTTGATTTTTATGGCATCCTGCAGGATGTCTGTAGGAAATCACCTTTGCTCTTTCTCTAAGTGAGCCGAGAGGCTGAGTTGTGTGTGTGTGTGTGTGTGTGTGTGTGTGTGCGCTGCAGTGGAAATGCTCTTCAATGGGGGGGTGGGGGGTGGGGGCTGGGAAACAGGGCAGGGCCCTTCCACAGGAATGTCCTGTACAGCGCACTCACACACACACACACACACATGCACACACGCACGCACGCACATACACACACCTTTATCGCCACTATAAAACACATTTCAAATAGTTTTTCCTAACTTCTTAAAATTTTCATAGCTTTCATTTTTCATATACAACCATTTTTTAGTTCATTTGGCTCAGAAAGTATTTGACCAAGCACGTAAATTCTTGTCCCTTAGTGTACTGATGGTGAGTCAGGGAAAGAGGCCAAAGAGCATCGAAAGCATTTGGTGATTATGAATTCTCTGCACACAGCACCACCTACAGGCTCACACCGTTACTACAAAAGGGTCAACTGGGTATGGAAAAAGCAAGGGCGAATCTCTACGCCCTGACGGTGGTCCATGAGGCCCTGAGGGTATCAGATTATTATCATCTCTGTTTGAGGCCTTTTATAGTGATACTTACTGCATTAGTGAAGCAGATTTAAGAGCTCATTTATACCCATTTAATGACATTAGCCTTAATATAGGCACATTCATGGTTCATGACACTAGCATCAAATCTGAGCCAATGTTTACACTATACTTCACTTATTTGGAAGCTGTGTAGGGAAATAAGGTTGCTGCATTCATTTAACAAGCCCAGATGTACTTGGTAAATACCAGTGGCAAACCTGACTTTTAGTTTAAGGGCCTTGGTAAATTTTACGCTGTTAAGAGTGCCATTTAAAATAGATTAGATCCCAGTGTCTACATTACCTATTACGTAGTCTTAATACACAACCACCCTAAAATAAAATAAAATAAAATAAAATAAAATAAAATAAATCTGGTTTCAACATAGAACGTAACCATTAGTAAATCCCAGCCAGTCTGAACATCAACAGACAGCCAGATCATTATTAAATTAGGCTTGTTGATTAAGGACCTACCACTAAGACTAATGTAGAAATGGAGTACCACTTCCTGATGGGTCCCAAAAGCAAGTTCCAGTATTTTCTCAATCAAAAGAAAAATAAAGATAATTGTCTCCCGGTGCCATAGTAACACTACATAGGCTAATTTTATATAGTTTTTTTGTTTGTTTGTTTTTTATAATGAGAACGGTGTGCCTATGTCCATGTCAGTGGGAGCTCGGTGAATAAAAACGTGTAAAATCATAAAATCAGGCTAGTGCAAGAGTTGTCCCCTGGAGGGTACTTTGCACCCTTGAACTTATTAATATTGACAGAGCTGGCCGACAGCAAGGGCAGCGCAGGGAAAATGGAGTGTATGCTACATGGTGACATGAGTACAAGCTGGCAGCACACATCGAGTTAGAAAGCCCAATTGGATGGGCCAGAAATTCATCATAAGCCTTTCCAATTAGAGTTCAGGAGCAAAGGTAAAAGGAAAGCTCATCATTCAGGGACCCGACAGCAGAAAGCACAAAGGTGTACATGATGAAAAGTATCCTCATACTGTGCACTAGTAAAGAGAGTGTGGTGGCAAAGAGTGCTACAGTGTTGAGGGTGAACATGCTTTTTATACTGCGCATCATCAAAGGAAGGACAGTGCAAGGCAAAAATTTGTGTCAAAAGTAGAAAATAGCACAGGGTTCAAAGGAATCCGGAGTGTCAGGGGTCAAGGATAGCTCAATGGTTAAGGCATTGGACTATAGTTCAGAAGGTCCCAGGTTCGAACAACCAAGTTGCAACTGTTGGGCCCTTGAGCAAGGCCCTTAACCTTCAACTACTCAGATGTATAATGAGATAGAAATGTACTGTAAGTCGCTCTGGATAAGGGCGTCAGCCAAATGCCTAAATGTAATCTAATGTAAGAGTGATGAGGACCTTGTGACAACAAAGCTAGGGACTGCACCATGTCAGCCTAACCTAGCTGCATTCTCTCGTGCTAAGAATATATTGGTGTCTCCAGGTTGTCGGATGTCTAAATTTGACAGCAGTGTGCTTCTTTCACCACTTAGCTTCCAGGATGCATGTTTCTTCCACTGCTAGGCTAAGACAATATGGTCCCTGCAGTGCACCCAGCTTTGGTGATATTATGTGTGCTCTGCACTCCAGCATCAAAAACATCATGCTGGTGTCCTCTGTAGTCTATACTTGCACACTGGCACCCCACCAGGTTCCATGTCCTGGCTTTGAGGTCATCAAGCTGATACCAACTCTCACCTCATAGCCCAATTCGGACCCTGTGCTCAAGTCCTGTTCTGTCACAGCCGGCATGCCTTGACTTATCATGAAGCTTCTTCTTACTGGTGCTACTCGCTCTTCCTGCCTGTCACTCAAGGTCTCTTTATAGACTACAGTACTTCCATGCTCTTCTCCATGGCTCACTACCTGCTTTTCTACATTCACCTGATTAAGCTGCTCAAACTTGACAAAAGGGAGAGGGGTGGCACGAAAAGATTTTATATAGGCGGAGCAAGATACTTATTCGCTCTGCCTGTGGTGCCTTGTAATTGGGCTTACACCCTCAGTATAGAAGACAAATCAGTCTTATTTTTTAAAACCTGCTGGAAATCTTTTGCAAAGCTTTAAACATCTCACGGAACACTGTTTAATCCATCACCTGAAAATGGAGTATAGCACAACTGCAAAGCTACCAAGACATGACCGTCCACCTAAACTGACAGCATTAATCAGGGAAGCAACCAAGAGACTCATGGTAATTCTGGAGGAACTGCAGGGATCTATAGCTCACGTGGGAGAATCTGTCCACAGCACAACTATTAGTCTGGCCTTTCTGTAAGAGTGGCAAGAAGAAAGCCATTGTTGAAAGAAAGCCATAAGCAGTCCCATTTCAGCTTGTGACAAGCCATGTGGGGCACACAACACACATATGGAAGAAAGTACTCTGATCAAATTTTAAACATGTGCATGGTGGTTGCAGCATCAATCAGTCATCATATAGTGAAGCTGGTCAGAGTTGATGGAAAGATGGATGGAGCCAAATATAGGACAATCTTAGAAGTAAACCTGTTAGAGTCAACGACTTGAGACTGGGGCGGAGGTTCATCTTCCAGCAGGACAATGACTCTATACATACAGCCAGAACTTCAATGGAATGGTTTAGATTAAGTCAAAGTCTAGATCTAAATCCACAAATGATACTTTATTGTTAAGCTCAGTGTTAATACTTTTGGCTACCACTGTATGCTCTGCCTTGCCTTTACTATGTAACAGAATGCCAGCTTGGTTAAGTGACATTAATGCATGCAGACACTGATCACTGACATATCCGTGCCTTTTAAAAGTGGGATTTCACTGTAATTTCCTAATTATACTGATGGTTAATCGGACTCACATGGCCTTTGGTCTCCTAAAGTTATGCCCAATGGGTCAGCTACTGTAGTTTCACTAAACTAAGGCCAGATTATTAAATATATAAATAAAATTAAACTATCATTTACAGCTATGTAGTTTTTGGATGTCTTGGTTCTCTGGTTGAACAGCCCCTGGTAATTACACACAACTGTCCTGTCATGATACAACAGTGTGCGATAATGGTTGGAAAAATATGTTTAATAACCTACTGTGATTATGGGCAAATGGTATTACTTTTTCCTGCAGCCCTGAATACAGAATAAAGCGGTATATATGATGAGTGAGTAATTGAGTGAGTGAGTGAGTATCACTTTTTAATTTGAAATAAACTGTAGTTTTTACTCTGTCCTGCAACTCCTACTTGCCTTTCCCTGAGCCAAGATTCCATACAGTACATTAATATGGAGTAACTAAACACACACACACACACACACACACACACACACACACACACACACATTCTGTCACTACAGCTACAGTACTGATGAATAGTGACTAAAAGAATTTTTTGATTCGTGTGTAAAGGAGGAAGTGGTCTTGACTACAGTAAGTTGCACGAGTGTGAATGTGCTTGGCTCCTTTTCTGAAACTCAATCTGGTAAACCTTGGGGAAACCCACTGGCACCCTCACCACTGCTCTCTTTCTATCAGCAGCACGTGAGGTTACTGGGCCACGCTACTCAAAAACACACAAAAGCACACACTCAATCACTGAAACACACACATAGACATTCATATAAATGCTTCTTTGTTGCTACAGGAAATCATGGCTGAAGGTATGCTGTGCCAGATGCCCTGAGGAGAGGAGAGAATTCCTGTATTCTCACGTTAAACGGAGGAGAGAGAGAGAGAGAGAGAGAGAGAGAGAGAGAGGAAGTTTAATATGAGATGTACAGCAGGACTGCAGACAGAAAACCACCCCTGTGTAGTTGAAACGCTAGTTTATGGGAAGATTTCATAAGAGCAACTCACTCCTCTGGTATTTTTCGGAAGCAGAAATTTTTTAGGCAACTCACAATTAGCAGTAGCTAAATTTAAATACAGTGCAATTTTAAGCAATGTAGCAACTAGAGTCTCAGAGATCTCTGACAACATAAGTGAGGGAAATGTTGGTACCCCTGATACACTTTATTTTTTTTCACTGACACTGGGTTTGTACAGTGATTGTTTTAATGGCTAGGTGCTTACTAGCTAAATAATTAGCTCAGTCCTTAGCTAGCATCCTGCTGAGCATACATGTGTTTATATCCTTAGTTCACAGAAAAATGAACGATTTAATGCATCAAACAAGCAATAAACCTTAGTTGGCCATTATTTTAATTATTTACCAATCCCTTAATTTATTTAGAAACAGCAAATACAGGTTTAAAAAAAAAAAAAATGGTGTTCCATTCTGATTGCATCAAACATGGGCAAGTCCTGCCCTCTCGCTGTTTAAGAGCTCAGCAGGGTAAGAATGATTCTCTCCTAGTTCGACACAATTACACTTAAAACCTTTCATGCACTTAATATCGTTAGATTCCCCACTGCTCTATGCTGCATTAATTCAGGCACATTAGGAGCGAGAAACATCCACAACACTACTGATGCCCAGGATCGAAAAACTTAAAATATTCTTACTACAAGCTTTCAGACACTGCATACACTGTCTCTGCGTGCTTGTACAGTATGTGTATCTGTGTGTTGGATGCAACAGCCTACTTCATCCTCGCAGTGGAAACAAACAGTCACTCTCGAGTGCACACTATGGTATGAGCGTTATACTTCATGGAATACAGATAAATACATACACAGGCTTTACCTGGTAAAGTTAAAGTAAAGAACTCTTCACAAAGCCAAACAAGTCCACACAAGAACATAAACTGATGCCATAAGAACAAGATCACATGGGAGAGGAGAGTAGAGGAGAGTGCAAGAATGAAGAGGAGACAACTGAAGAAGAAGAGAGGAATGAAGAGGAGATGAGAGAAAAGCAGAGTGTAGGAATGAAGAGGAGAGGAGCAAAAAGAAAAGGAATAAATAGAAGAGGAATGAGTAGGAGATGCGAGGAATGGAAAGAGGAGGAACGAAGAGGAAAGGAATGGATCGGAGAGGAGAGGAGAGGAATGAAGATGAGTGGAGAGGAGAAAAATGAAGACAAGAGGACAGCCATTACCTCAGAGAACGTCTACCCTCTTGCCACGGCGAGCTCATCTGTGCTGGCCTGCTTGCCGCCACTCTGCACATGCAAACGTGTGTGCGTGTGTGAGCCAGCGTCTCTGTCACAGCTTGGCAGAGGCCCTACTGGAGAACTCCTGGATAACAAATGTCTGGGAGTTCGGCAGGTTTTCTGCACATGCTGTTCACAGTGAATGTGACCAGACCACAAGTCTGTCCCCTTGACACACAAGCACACACACAAATAAAGAGAGGAAAAAGGCCAGAAAGAAGAAAGCCATGGTCTGATCCCAGCGCAAATAACATTCCTGAATGCCAGATTTCTTGGATCGGGCGCATCAACCTTCTGGCATGCTTCTTTAGTTGGAGTGTGGACAGGGATAAAGTTTAGCTGCTGGGTGTGTTTATGTGTATTTGTATGAATACGTGTGAATTCTCTTATATTTTTTAACATTTTCATTCTTTAAACTTTGAGGCTGAGGCCCGCGTGCAACACCCCACTTCAGCCCAAGCATGAAATAAGTGCTGGTTTCTTTTCAGCATGAAAAAGAAACCAAACATGTCACCCATCTCCCCGGCAGCTGCCCAGTGGTGACGTATAAAAAGTAGTAGGAATTGGCGGGATGCTTTGACTCAGTTGCTTTGATAGGAATAACTGACAGGTGGCTATACAATCGCTAAATAGTTAAATATTAGTTAACTAAAGCTATTCTATTTCATTGGGGGGACAGTGGGGACAGTGTTGCTACAGTGTTTTCCAGGTCAATCCTGTGCTCGGGTTGTTGTCTGTGTGGAGTTTTATATGTTTCAGCCGTATGACCCACGAACCATTCAAGCAAAAAATTAAAATAAGACTGGCTCAAGACTTTTGTATAGTACTTTATATTATATTTAATCAGACCACCAGCTTTCAAGAGCATGAAGCATGTGGCTAGAAAAAGGAACCATACCTGGTTTTCTGTGGCCCATGGGCATAGACTAGCTACATGAACTATATTTTTTAAGCACTGCAGAGATACCTGGTGACGTAGTGGTTAACACTGTTGCCTTGCACCTCCAGATTCCTGGAGCTTGGTGGGTTTTCTTTGGGTAGTCCGATTTCCTCCCACAGTTCAAAGACATGCAGATTAAGTCAATTGGCATTTCTAAATTGCTTGTTGTGTGTCAATGAGCTTGTGAGTGAGTGTGTGTCCTGCAATGGATTGGCACCCCATCCATTGTGTACTCTGCCTTCTGCCCTAAGCCCCCCCCCCCCCCCCACACACACAACCCTGTACACAGGATAAAGCAGTATAGACTATAAGCTACAGTAAATGAGTGCTGAGGTACAACTATGCTGTATCAGCTGCATTTATCAGAGGTCAGTAAAAAAAAAAAAAAGGCAACATCGTGATCTCTGTCAAAACCTGACAAACACAAGTGCAAGCCAGACTTTACTGTAGCCCAGAACCCTAACCATAAGTATACCAGGAAAAGAGATTTCATGCTGGTGATAGAGAAAATGCACATGGTCCTAGAAATGAAGATGAGCTAGATATAGCTGAGTTTTGAGACAGATTGGGAATTACAAAAGCACTTATTCAGCTGTGGACCAGACTCAACTCAGACTTCTGTTGCAGTGAAGAAAGTATACTTCATAAGCAGAACAGCTTGGCTGAAAGTTAAGTAAAATAACATTCAGTTGCATACAAGCACACTGTCACACCTGACCCAGTACACACACACACACACACACTCACACACAGTGAATTGTACTCTTTTGCACATCTGTTGTACTCCTCTGCCATACACTGCATAGTGTGAGATAATGTGTGTGTTCAAGAGGACAAAGCCTGGAGTTGTCATCATTTTTTAAAAACAGATGATTCTGCATATGTATATACAGTTGCAGTCAGCAGTTTACATGCAGTCATCATTAACATGAGTGTCATGGTAATATTGGGTTTGTAGTAAATTTAGCTGATTGTTTTGTGTGGGATATAATAATTGTCCAACATACATATTTAATGCAATTTCATATGCAGGTTTTAAAATATTTACGGTTTCCCAAAAATTCACACAGGGTTGAAATATATATATATATATATATATATATATATATATATATATATATATATATATATAGCCTACGTATATCAACTATCAACCATTATGAAGCCATCAACAAGATTCTGGCAGAATTCTGAAATTTGAAGACTTTGCTTGGTAGCATCGCTAATGTTAAATAAAAAAAAGTATGTGTCTTTAATAGCTTAAATTTATTCTGCCTTATCTATTTCACAACCAGCTTTAATGTGTGTTTGTGGATATTGTTGAAACACCAAGTTTTGTCCAACTGTCTAGCTGATGCTACTAATAATACTACCACTACCATGCCTAACAGTTGGTACAGTATAGTGTTTTGGGGAACGCCTCACCTTTACTTCTCCAAAAACAAGGCTTTTTCTTTGTCATGTGGCCAGCTGCAAACCTGAAGGTAAAGACCTCTATTTTGGAGCATGGATCTCTTACTTAACTGTAGAAAGGAAAACTGGTGCTCCAGCAGCTTCCAGGTCATTGCAGGCCAGTGTCTTGGTGATTCATGGGTTGTTGTTAACCATCCAAATCCCTTTCCTCTTAGCTGACTAAAAGTAACTTATACTTACACACAATAACTGATTATAGAACCTGCAGTTGTTAAGAAATGGCTCCAAAACACAAATAAATCTATCATTCTCAGATATGCACTGAGCTCCATGGACTTTCCCATTGTGCAGTGTTTTGGTCAACCCAGTGAGTACTGTCAAATTAATCCATTTTATATAAAAAGACATTTCATGACTTATAACTTTTAGCCCCCTACCCAAACCCAAATTAGTATTCTAATAGTGTTTATGTATATTTAAATATATATATATTTTTTATAATTTTGACCATGTGTCATTTTCAGAAAACGACAGAAAACAACCAAATCAAAGATTAGAGTATTTAAGTTATATATACATGCAAAACAGTATGTCCAGTATTGTGTTGGTTATATATATATATATATATATATATATATATATATATATATATATATATATATATATATATATATATGTGTGTGTGTGTGTGTGTGTGTGTGTTTGTGAGTAAGGATACCTTATGACTGGCTGGATATGACTCTGGTTCTGTTCCAGTCTGAACCATTTCCACTGGAAGACATTGAAGATCTCACACAACCTCTACCTGGGAGATCAAACACATAGATATAGAATGTTCAGAATGTTTAATAATCATGTAGTTGACACAGAGACTGCTAATGATTCCATGCAGCAGGTCAGAAACTACAACATACAGTAACCACCAGTAAGTAAGGACCTTGTAACTTGTATAGTCTTATACGTTAGATAAGATTTATCTGCAGATAGTCGGTTCAACACTCATCATGGCCAAGATGTGCTGATCTTCATTAGCAGTGTACAGCAATTATGGTGTGTTGCTTTTGTAAGACATATAAAAGAATGTGATTGTAGAAACAACATAGACCTGTGTGCAATCTGGAGAAACAGCACGATCCATTACGGTTCAGCTGAGCTGAACAATACTGTGCTGGTTAGATCTGAAAAGCTCATTGTTAGGCAGTGTTTAAAAAGTCTGTTCCTTCATCAGGTTTATAGAAAAAATAAATAAAATAAAATGCACAGAACTGTATACGCATTGATGTGTGGATAGCAAATGAGCATGTAATGACTGTTGGAGAGATTTTAAAAGTTGTGGCCTGCTAAGCGCGCAATATACATCAGACTGTCTGTGGCAGAGCGTCTGGATCTGAAAGCCCAAACAGTGTTTATTTTTACCCGCAGATGCCCAAAGTGTGTTTACTTTTGTTTATTATTTATATTAGGTGCAGTGCCAGTATGTTGGGAAGAGTGAACGCTTCATCAGCATCTTCATCTGGCAAGGACGTATGATGGAAATGCGGCTTACCGTGTGTATGTTTGGGTATGTGCGAGGTGGAGAGTAAGATGGGACAGAGACATGAGACATTTGTAAAACTGTTCTGTCATTGATCTCCTCTCCACTAAATGGTAGAAACATTAAAATAGGCAAGGCTGTACCATCAGCCAGATGATGTCAGACAGCATTTATTTCTCAGTGGACATTTTGTAGTGTCTCTTTTTACCGTCTCGTTCTCGTAAGTCTCCTATCTGTCCTGTTTCTCGCTGTTGATGTTATCACAATAAAGCGCACAGAGCATTAAAAATAACACAAAGAGAATTCCAGAAGGCTTACAAACCTTAAGGAGCGTTCCAGAACAACCACAGGACACAGCCACTGGAGGACGCAGTGCACACATTCACAGGCAGAGACGTTACTAAACCTTGATATTCGATTCCATTCGCATAGGAATATTAATGATGAGGCATTTTTTAAAAGGTATAAAATTTTACCCCTTCCGGTTATAAATGCTTAGCAAACCGTGGTGTCGCTTCTAAACATACTGAAGCTGCTGTTCGTTGTTAAATGTGATAATCATATAATTTCCAAGCTACCAGGGTTCACATAAGCAATTTTGTCTTGTCTTTTTTTATCCACAGAAGCTAACAGATGGTTGCCAGCTCTACTGTGGAATAACATGCAGCTTCATTTTTGTAGCGCCTCTTCATGATTGACAAGCTAACCTCAGTACACAGGCACTGTTAGCTAAGGCCTACAGCAGGGTTCATTTGGTGCAAAGGGGAAACGCTAATGCTAATGTACTATATTAAGAGTTGTGCTATTTTTTTAACACTTTACAAATTCACAAGCAGTGCACACGGGGTAAACTTTGACTCAATTATTAAATTTTATTTGCATCGTTCCTTTAACAGGGAACATTTGAGTGACCCATCCTCAATTGAGTGTTACAAAACAGTATTATAGTACTATAAATCAATATTGCTGTCATTTACTACTGAAGTGAAACTGAAAATATTATAGGAGGAACTAAAAATTCATTGTGAACTGAAGTGTTTGTTTTGTTTACTATAGGTTACCAGCGGTTCTCCCCGCATAAAGATCCTAACGCCTGCGTTCCTGACTCCATTACCAGCGAATGGAGTGTGTGGTCAACTCGCAGCCGCTCCTCATGCTGCTCCAATGTCAGTCCGTAATTCTGCCTGTCGTATGCGCTGCCTACTGTTACGTTCAGTGAGGAAAAGCAGTGACATGCCCACAATATGATATGGAACCTTGCGAGTGTTCCGCAAAACAAGCAAAGTTTTTAAAAAAATTTTGCCTTACAAAATGAACAAGTCTTGGTTTACAAGTACCGAGTATCATGTATCACGCATGCGCTTCTTTGTTTTGACGCCGAGCGTCACGTGATCACAACTGAGCCAACAGTTTTTCTCTCTTGCGCTGTGGAATTGTTGATAATCTCCCCTGTTGGGTCTTAGTGTGCGTCCCTTACTGGTATAATCAACATCCGTGCACGTGTGTACTGTTCACAAGTAAAACTTTATTTTGTGTCTGTATGTGTGTGTGGACAGCGCGTGTGTAAAGCAAAAGCTGGTCTTATTAGAGAGGTTAAAGATAAATTTTCTCTCTCTCTGTATCAGCCTGCTCTTTGTGTCTGTGCGCGTGCGTCATTGGACACCGTGCCACACACACAGATCCCTCCTACTTACACCTTCACAGACACACACCATTTCTCTCCGCTCTACACAGAGGTAAAAAGGTAAAGTGCAGGTTCATTTGTTTTATTTTTACTTTACAGCAATGATTCTGTTAGTGTGTCACTCAATCGAGTGTCATTAGAGAGATTTCTTGTTTATTATTCAGATAAAACAGTGTTTTTGTTGTGTGTGTAAAAAGAGTGGAGGAAGGGTAACTGTATAAGATGAGAAGAGGGAGAGGAGAGGGGCTGTCTTACTTTAGCACACATGCACACACACACACACACACCCACACACACACACATACAGAGCGCCTGCACAGGCAAAGCAAACACTTATTTGTTGGGTTAATTTTTCCTTTTTTTTTTAAGGTAAAATGCAGGTTAATTTTTTTTATTTTTACTTTATATTTTGTGTTAATTATTTGTATGTATTTTTTTGGGGCAGTGGAACGAATAATTTAAGTTTCCATTATTTCTTATGAGAAAATTCGATTTGGTTTACAAGTGCTTTAAGACACAAGCCCACTGTGCTCGTAATGCAAGGTTCCACTGTATATATAAAGATAATGTTTCTCATGATCTTCAACACTGTTTTTATTTAAAGGATTATGTACAACAAAATTCATCATTTTTTAAATTGAACGACATTTACTGTCAATACCTCCTTACAAAATCACTAACAAAACATTTGAATAAGACTTAAACAACATACAGTACTATTGATAACGAATTGGATATTTTTACCATTACATGTTTTTAACACTTCTTATTTTTTATTTTTTACTTTTTTTCACTGGGGGGAAATTTTTTCTTAGAAACTGCAAATATTATCTGTCATAATTTGCTGTGAAGGTGTTCAAATACAGACATAACACTAAGATTTAAGTTTTCTATCTATTAATGACACTCTTTATGATTAGAGTTGAATGGCCATACATACTAAGTAAGGTGTCTGAAACTGTTGTAATATAAGTGTAAGTCAGTACTGTACTGGTAGTTAAATTAACGGTAACGTGCTATATAGCATATTTCCAAAAATGACAAAAATAAACTCTCTACTCCAATGTACTGTAAATAGCTTAATAAACATGGCATTATTCATCAGGACATTAGAGAACAATGTGTGTATTTGCATGTGTGTGGGCATTTGGATAAGTAATGTGGATGGTGAAATCACGGTATTCAAAAATAAGCTAAATGAGGCTAAATGTTTGCATGCGTGCTGCTTATATGGCATGTAGTTTTATTGTTGATAGTGAGAACATTAGCATAGTTATTGTGTTATTAAACGCTGTGTGAGGGCGAATACAACAACCTAATTCTACTATTGTTTATAATATTACAGAACAGGTTTCTTTTCAAAGAGACATTAGAAGCAGATAACATGTGTAAAGGTCGATGTTTTAAAAATCTCTGCATATCTTGTGAATGAAAAATCTTTCATTAGTTATAAAAAATGCTTCCACAGCATTTTAATAACCTGAGGCCAAATGAGCACCAAAACTCATTTTGTACCATTTAGTACCAATTTAAGGACATTTTTATTAAACAACCCACCCACACGCCCATAAAATGGCAGACGTTTAGTAAAATTACTAATGCAATGGAAAGAATTTCCCATATGGTACCTAATCACTTGCATTTTTCCCACTTTGTTTAAAATTCATTCTATTCATTTATAGCTAGATTTAGCTTTAACATGGCCTGTGTGTGTGTGTGTGTTCGTGTGTACACATGTGCATGTGTGCATTCTCAAGTGTGTGGTCTTATCAGACTGCTTTAATAGTCCTTAAAGAATTACCCCACTTAGCAAATTAGGTACATATGGTTGTGTGGAGCTTCATGGTTTCCATTTCACTCTCTAGAGCTATTTTAGTATATAAGCACTCCTCAGCCTTGAATGCTGTACTTTTATGTGTGGTTAGCTTGTGGTATATCATCTAATGCTGTACTGATATAAATATCACTGTATCATCATAATGGATCCCCTCATAACACATAACATGTAATGGATCCCCTTATAACACTTATCGTTCAGCTGTAATACCAATTTTTTTTTTATCTTTGCCAGGGAGAGATGTGGACATACTAACAGAGTTTATCCGATTACAAATTAATCTCAAATTCAACAATCTAAAAAAAAAAAAGATTTTTTCCCCCCATATGTGACCTGCCCTAGCACTGTTGCTTGCACCTCCAGGATCCAGGTTCGGTTCCCAGCCAGGCCCGATTCGCGTCTCTGTGTGCATTGAGTTTGCATGTTCTTCCTGTGCTTTGTGGGTTTTTGCAGGTTAGGTTAATGGTGTTCCCAAATTGCCTGTAATGTGTGAATGAGTGTGTGAGTGCGTGTACAGTATGTGTATGTGCCCTGCGATGGATTGGCACTCTGTCCCATCCAGGGTGTACCCTGCCTCATGCCCTGGGATAGGATCCTGAATACAGGATAAAGTGGTACAGTATAGACAATGAGTAAGTAAGTGAGTGAGTCAGTGAGTGACCTGCCATAGTATAGAATTGAAACAGGGAGTCATAAGGTTAAGTTAGGGTTAGGGTTAGCAAATGTAACACATAATGTTTGGTTGCCTATCCCTTGACGTCACCTATTGTTGCATTGGTCTTTTGTGATGATTTTGTAGCCTCATATTGCACCTTCTTTCTTTTTTTCAGATGAACTCGTTTTTGTAATATTTTGCTGTATAATTAATTTCTTTGTGAATTTCAGTCTGGCCTTTTTATTATTACTGCTAAATGGTAGTTTACATCTTGTGGTAGAAACCCTATATTTCTGGCCTTTTGGGTTGTGAAACCTTCACCCCGACCCTTTGGTGGTACTGAAAGTTGTTTAAGGCATTTACTTCACAGTTCTCACATCATTTAAGTAATCAACTGGTGTTGTTTTCCTTGGCTGACATGTTTAATGTCTGGTTGATACAGTAGGCAATTAGTGGCTTCTTTATATTTCGGTACATTTCAAGTCAGTGTATTGGCAGTATCAATTTTCCTTTTTTTTTCAACTTTAAAATGGCTTGCATTTCTCCCATAGGAAGCTGTCTGGACCTTTTTAACAACAAATTCAGGATTTACAGGCAAAATTTAGGACTCAAAGCAAAATTCTAAGCAAAAATTCAGAGCTATTAATTATTTGAAACAATTAACATGAAAGATCATAAGCATTTCAGTTGCGTGTTCCAGTACTTTTGACCACTTAAAATGGATGGGTTCAAGCTAAATATAACATGTTCTAAGTTGTTCAACACATCTAAAATCTAAATATTAGGGGAAAAGTGTAGCATATTTATTGTTAAAATAAAAATTTGGGTTTGAAATGAGGTCTGTCATGTACGATCCCTGTCATCATCACTAATAAAAAAAATTGTGAGATTTATTTGTATAAATATCTCTCACCAAAAATGTAAATCTTGAAAAACAAATAGAAAATATAGTACAGCTGAGGATTTTATTATAATTAAACTGTGATCCATCTATAAAATTACAGGTTAATTATCTCATAACTGGTTTATGTAAATCTTACATGACTTGTGCCCCTCCCTCATCATGATATTCTTTCCAGTTGTGATGTTTAAGCCAGCAATCCAAACGAACTTGCACAGGCCTTTAACTACAAGCTTCTGTGTTCAAACCACAGGTCCAACCCCAGGGCTCAGTGCCTTGAATTGACCTACCAAACATCAGAGAGTGAAAATGTGAGTCACCTGGTAGGTAATAATGTGCTGTGCCATTACATACTCAGAATAAAAAAGACATCATTGTGTTTGTTGGACACAGATAAACTGAACCTAGTGTTCGGAAAGTGGCAGATATTCACAAGACTTTCCCACAGCCTGGAGAAAAAAGGTGTAGCCGCACCGAAATTACTAGTACTAACAGTAGTATAGTACTCACTAATTGTATGATCATTTTAATTACAATTAACATGTATATCGTCCCTGCATGTGTATACATCACACTATGTTTAAATTGATCTATTGTGATAACTAAATTAGAATTATTATATTTGAAATGTATTAGCAACTCAGTATTTTTTTTAATTTTTTATAAATAAATAAATAATTACTATGTTGACATCTAAGAATACACTTTGGGTAAAACGCTAACAGATTTACATATGCAACGAATACTTTTGTCAAATGCTTTGCACACCTGCAAGTGCACACTTTCTGAGCACAATAACAGAGTTTAGTCTCATGGCAAGATTCAATAAATAACATGATTACTGCTCATCTGACTCCACCAAACACATTCATTGGATATTTCAAGAACCAAATTATTCAGTCTTTCCAAAAGTTAGCCACAACCCTCCCTTATTTCAAGTGAAAACACTTGAAAAGAAAGAAGGGAGGTCCCAGCAGCCCAAGTGCATGCACACAGTCATGCCACGTGAGAGAAAGCAAAATCAAGCACTAACCAGGCTTACTCCAAGTTTTGTCATCACATTTTACAGCAGATCTGTGACTAGAGCACAATAAAGTCTCCAGTAAAGACAGTTTGATGACCAAGAGGATTTATTTATGGATGAAAAGGCTGCACTGTTGCACAAAACGCTCACCCCTGACTGTCATTCAGACACTGACACACACGGACTACAAAGTAGTATAGCTCTAACCAACCAAAGTAGAGCAAAATAAATTGCAAAGTTTGACTTAAACTTGAAACAAAACCATCTTAAACTTTAAAGCAGACTAATATAACATAAACTCGAATCTCCATTTATTACCAGAGATCGAATCAAACTGCAGAACAAATCAATTCAAACTTTAACACAGAATAACTAATGTGAGCCAAAATCGACTCACAGTTTAACACAGACTGACTCACTCAAAACTTTGTCGTTGCACATCAGCTCAAACTATATTACAGACCAATTCAATCTTTAGAGTTCAATCCTCCTTAAACTTTTATATACAGTTGTCCACATAGATCTTAGGTATAACTGAACGCAAACTTTAAAACAAACAATCAAAAAAAACTTTACTGCAAATTAACTCTAACCGAGTCTAACTCAAACTTATCCATATATCAAGTCCAACTTTATCACAGGCTGCATTTAGAAATCTCCTGTACGTTAAGAAAAAATGAACTGGAGTATGAACAGAATATTTTAAGAATTCCATCACACTAGCGTTACAAGAAAGTTTTATTCTTTTCCTTACCTTCGTTGTCTCGGTTTGTCCTATAGAAATAGCAACATAGACCTAAATCCCACTTATTAAACATGCTTACGCCAAACAAAATGCTCAAAACACCACGTACAACACCGTGTTCATTAAGCGCATGCTGGAAACTCTGGAGACATCGAAGACAGTAAAATGTTGCTTTTTCTTTATAACCCTACATATTGCACGCTATATTCACACACACGCTCCATCCCATGTGGTAGGAATGAATTATTACCTAAATTTGTTCAGAAATAGTAATTATGGTGGCTAAGAGAGATACGTGCTGATCAGTAAAAATGTAGCTTTTTGTTTCATTTAATTTATGTTAAATGTTAAACTCTTGTATTTTAAGTTATTTTGTATTGTTTAAATGCTGAGCTTGGTTTCAAAATTATAAAACTAATGTTACAAGGAAGCTGTTGTACACCTTAGATTTATATAACAGCTCCCTTGTAACATTAGTTTTCTCATTTCTAAACTTTTTAATGACAATGTTTTTTTTTAAGGTTTATGGTTTTCATGGAAAAAAATTATGTTTTATCAGGATATTTATAAAATCATGATACTTACAGAATCATAATACTGATTGAATCGACACCTAGGTATCATGATAATATCATATTGGGTATCATACTTGTGATTCCCATCCCTATTATTTAGAGAGATTAGAGAGCTTTGTTGCCATTATACTAATATACACTTATACAGTATAATAAAATAGTACTCTTCAATAAAATAAAACACGAGATAATATTTATTGTAAAATCAGAAAATAGAAATGAATAGATTTAAAAACATTTTTTTTTATAAAGCACATTAAAATAAGTGCAAAATGTAGGCCAAATTGCTACAAAGTAAACTCAAGTACAATTAATCTGAGATAAGAAGATAAAAGTTTCCTATGAAAAAGACATTTAAGTGCTTGATTAAAATGTAATCTGAGCACAATTTCCTCTGGATTAAAAAGCACATAAAACAATTTAATGTGGACAGAGTTACTTTAGATTTTTTTCAATGGAAATCCCATTTACCCCATTCCCCAAACATATTTACTGAAGACTGTAGTCAACCGGTTTTCAGAATTCTTGCGAGGTTTACATGCAATCAGAAGCAACCGCATTACAAGAGGTGATGTGTGAAGATGTAGGTGAAGGAGTCATTTGCCCCTATTTTTGTGTTTCTATGATAAAATCCGGCAAATACATAAACCGGAAAAATAGCAAAGTTAATCTCATCTCCGGCTCCTCTGGGAGCTTTTTAGGCAAACCTCCCATATGCAAATTGTTAAAACAGCACAAGGGCAGCCGCAGGAAATAGGGTCTATTGAAATAAAGTCTGGGGTCAATGGAAATAAATGCACTAAGGGGATCAGATTGAAGAAGCTGTAGGCCATTCATGCCAGGTTTTTTAAATGAATGGTGCAGTCTGAGACCACCACACATGTATTTCCTAAGTTGGGCCACCTTGCTAATGCCTCAACCAGTCCATCTGCTTTAATGTCTCAATACACCCTCTAGAGTAATTTTGTGCTATGGTCAACTAGACTGTTCTCTACCCTTACCAAGGCAAGGAAGACTCATATTCCCTGGACTCAGGTGTCTCTAAAGCTGTTTAGATACCTCAAAAGCAGGATTAACTCAGTAATAATCTGTGTGTATGTAGACCAACCCTTGGACACCATCTGCCAGAAGATGTCCATTTTGTCAAATGTTGATAGTATCATAGAAGCTGCAGTGCAACTAACAACTTTGTTCTTATTACCATTTTTATCAGCTTACATGTGTAACTGCTTCAGTCCCCCTTTTTTTTTTACTTTGTCCGGAATGTATGTATGGCGACATTGGTCATCTGTTTGTTATGTGTGCTTCATGGTTATTCATTGCTACAATTTACTGAAACCTCCATTCACTAAAACGCTAATGAGTCACTACCTTCATCAGCTAAAACCAATGCACAGTAGGTATGTCTGCGTGATATACTGTAAGTACACCATCTCTTTCTTTCACACACACAGACACACACACCTCCACAGAAACTGGTCCCAAACGTCTTGGCACCTCTCAGAGTGTGGGAGCACAGTCCCTCTCCAGGAAATCTAAAATTAGTTTTTACGGCCTATAACAGAAGATTTACAGCACAATGTAATTTGCAGTCTCCATGCGCGCTAACTGTGGCAGAGAACACATAGCTATGGGTTGAAGCTCATCAGGGCATTGAGGCAAACACTTATAGTAGGTATGGAAAAAGGACACGTCTCACTTAGCATCCACACACACACGCGCACGCGCGCACACACGCACACACGCACACATACACACACACACAGACACTAAATCACGCACACCTCACCTCATATTCAGTATTTAGAAACATTCATATAAGTGAGTATGCAAGTGCAACTACACATGCCATTACACATGATCACACACGTACACATATGGTTTCAATTAGACCAATAGTCTAACTCTGTGCCAAGTCTCGGGTTTACCACTTCATTCCTTCCCTCTGGTTCAGGCTTTCTGGACAATCTGTATGGGTCCAGCACCATTCCTGTGTTTTATACGGTAGCTGTTAGCATTCTAACATATCAGGGTGTTGTCAGTACAAGGGCATTGACACTTGACATTATCGAGACACGCAGACAAAATGTGTTTATTAACGAACCCACATTTAGAAATACAGCCAATTGTGCAGAGACTAAGCAGGAGCAACAACAACAAAATCTTCTATAGTTGAACTTCAAAGAAATTCTTATATGGAATCACAAATTACCTTATTTTAATACAGATCTTCACTAGGAAGAAAAAAGTTAATAATAATAATAATAATAATAATAATAATAATAATAATAATTTTCTTCTCATTTTATTCATAGCCAATTTCCACGCACCAGTAAGGCTCCCCTACCAAACAACAGCTACCATTAAGACTATGACAGGCTTCCTTCTGAAGGATAAAGTGAATGGGAAGAGTAACACGTTCAGAGGAAAGCGCTATCCACCCAGTTCCACATGCATGAGTTCACAGATGCCCATGATTGGCTGATGTCACTGAGATCTGGATAAAACCAATTGCAATACATAGTGATAAGTACAACTGCAAAACCATAGTACATTTTGTATGAGAAGATATCGATATATGAATTTTGTAACAGAATGCAGAGTAAAACCAAAAATGTGTGTCCTAAAACTAGTTTACTTTTACAGAGAAACAAATCTGCATGCATGTCTTAGAGCAATCAAACAGAGGATGTCAGACTAAGAGTAGACAGGATAAAGGACTCATAACGACTATGGTTTTACTTTGTGGTTAAATACATGATAATTATTTAAATGCAATTAAATAAATCAAATATATTTGAAAGAAAAGCGCAGTGCATATTACTAGTGGCTACAGTACACAGACTATGTTCCCATTAAAAGCCACATTATTCAATTCCAATTTTTTGTCAGATCGGATTTGCATGTCATGATGTTTTACATTCATAATAACAAGTGACTTTCAGTCGATAATATGGACGCGTCTGTGCACATTGATGCATCTTTGCTTGTGCAACTGTGGTAAAAATTTGTTACATTTGTACAGCCACTTATTCAGTAATTTTACAAAATATGCTTGGGATTTTGCTCTGGAGGACAGCAAGCAGTTGGCTGTTTTGTTTGTTGAGGTCAAGAAGAAGGAAGAAAGTTGGACACCTCACTTTAGAGCTATGGAATCTCTGTGCTGCTGCGAGTGCCGACTGATGATATCACCGCCCTTCACATGTGATGAAGCAAAAAACGTTCCTAATTTTATCTAGAGACGTTCCAAAAATCTGACCGTTCTCATTCAAGTCACATGACCACATATCAGATATCCCATCTAGGACCATATATGAAAGTGACTCAAATCCGATCTGAAAAAAATTGGATTCCTGTGTTCAGACAGTCATATAAAAAAGATCTCATCAAATTGTATATTCAGCATCAGTGTGCGCGTATACTGTTTTCTATAACATATCGACCACGTGTGTGTAGTGAAGCATTTTTTTTTTACTGTGTGTCCAAGTGTAGTGACTGTTCTTTAGGAACTGTACTGCAACAACTTTACGGCCTCCGTGAAGAATTTTTTTTTTAAAGGTTATACTGTAGCAGCGCAAAAGATGAATCTGTTTAGAGGAGTGATTCTGTTTCCATTGTGTTTGTGTGTGTGTATGGACGTCGTCCTACACAGTAACCCCCTTGCTACTGCTTCTTTCCTCTTATAACACCAGTTCCTTTTAAAAGTAAGGTGCAGGTTAATCAGTTTTATTTTAACTTTATATTTTCTATTAATTATTTTTATATAAATATTTTTGGGCTGTTTGAACAAATCCAATGTTTTCATAATTTCTTATATATATATATATATATATATATATATATATATATATATATATATATATATATATATATATATAGGCATTTGGCAGACACTCTTATCCAGAGCGATTTACATTTCTATCTCATTATACATCTGAGCAGTTGAGGGTTAAGGGTCTTGCTCAAGGGCCCAACAGTGGCAACTTGATGGTTGTGGGGTTTGAACCTGGGACCTGTGTGTGTGTGCGTGTGTGTATACACTACCGCTCAAAAGTTTTTGATCACTTTCTTCAGGCCGTTCCAGATTTTTTAAAATTTCTTTCTACATTGTAAAGCAAAGCTGAAGACGTCCAAAATATGCAATAATCTTTGAACAGTTGATATTGAGATGTATCTGCTACTTATGCTCCATAAAGTCTTCATAATGGCTCTAATCTAAGGTGATGTTAATAGATGATTTCTGAGGCTAGTAACTCTAAATGAACTTCTCCTCTGCAGCAGAGGTACATTTTGGTCTTGCTTTCCTCCATGAGAGCCAGTTTCATGATGGTGCTTGATGGGATAGTGGGATAGAAATACACTTGGCAATATTGTTTTTGCAACTATTTCAGAACAGCTGTCCTCCATGGCTTAAAATAACAACTGAATGTTGTTGTTGTTGTTGTTACATAATTACCTAATTCCATATGTGTTATTTTATATTTTTGAAATCTCCAATATTGTGGAAACTGTAGAAAAAATAAATTACTAACCAAAAAAAAGAAAATTGAAAGTAATCCTATATATATATATATATATATATATATATAAATTAACAAAGGTATTAATATATTTTGACATATTTATGTGAAAATTAAGCAATAAAAAGAAAAAAAGAAAGCACAAAAAGTATTAAGCAGCTTTCATTTCCAGTTTTTTAATCATACAGAAAATCTGTGGATAAGAAGAGAATTGCCATATGTGAGAGAATTATTGATGTCTCAAAGAGAAAATGTGAAAGGGAAATGGAGAGAATATGTCTTTCATCATCCTCCCTTCTTCTTTAGCTAAGCCAGATCTGAGAGAACTGTTCAGCCAAAAGCTAATCGAAAAGTCGTGAAAAGAGAAAGGACGAGAATAAAATTGGCAACACTGCGTAATCTGTCCTTTGCTTTTAAATTTGCCTTTTGTGCTGATCCAGGACAATCTTTACATACTAGCGATTAATATATATATATATATATATATATATATATATATATATATATATATATATATATATATATACAATAGTGTTACACATCTTTGTGTCAGTTGACTGTCAGCTTCTATATACATAATGACAAACTATAAAAGTGACCAGGACATACATGCACAATTGATATAATTGTGACAATGTGTTTTTACAGAACTCAATAACAATCATTTATTTTATTTTACAATGTAATGGCTTTTAATTTTTTTTATTTAATTTTATTTTTTTACAAACCTTAATACTGGCTCTTCCGAAATGTTGAGATGTTACTTCAAGTTAGAAGTATCAATATATTTTCAAGGGAAAAAAAATTCTGAAAAAGTCACATAAAATTATTTTTTGTGTGTGGTGGAGCCACATGTGGCATTAGATCCCTTATATCTCTCATGGTAAGTAATGAAGCAATCAAAAGCAATGCTACTTAAAGTCGAAGTGTTATCTAGTTGTAGAGATGGCTTAATCAGGTTATGTTCAACACTTTTTTTTAAATATTATATAGTGACAATACATGCTCTATTCATAAGTTTAGCACAATTTTAAATAAAAAAAAAACATTTCTACATTTTTACAGCTGAAAATCTGACAGAAGAATGGAGTTTATTTTAACAGAAAAGGGACACTAAATTTGTATTTCTAAATTGTTTAATGCTTAAATAGGTTTGCTCATAAATACGTTTACTTCAATTTTACTGTATTTATTGTATTTATTTTAATTTAACTGTACTTAACATAACTGTTTTAGTAGAAATAAGGAAACAGTTATGAAAAATTAACACTATGATAAAATACATGGTATCATGGCATTTTATTAATTAGATTTTAAACGCAACCATCCGGACAGGTTCACGAGATATAAAAGTAAAACTATTAATGGCATTTTACTTTTTTTTTATGTTTTTTAATCTATATACACATCTACATTTAATACTTACATTTGTCACATAACCAACTGCAGCCTCTCAAGCTATTATCACTTTACATTTAAGAAAGTGGGAAAAAAACACATTTGATCTAAGGTGTCCCTGGTTTTAAGCGCTTCTCTAACCAAATACACTCACTGTATCAGGAGATTTAATATTGTCTGTGTTGAATGCCATAGTGATTTTTTCCCCCGAATGTTTATGCCATTAAATTTTTATCCTGTCCATTATCTAATATTACTGCTGGTTGAATCAAGCTTACTGTAGCTGCAAACAGCTCTTAGGACAGTTTGGGATACACATTCGACCACATCAGCAGTTCTTAGGCATCGTATGACATTTTGAAGGAGATGAGGATTTGTTAGATACTCTAAATCAATGATTTAAATAGTGGGTTTAACCAGGCAGAGTCCAGTTTCAAACCAGTCAAGCTAAGCGTGTAGGTTCAGAAAAAAAAACTCCACCACTGAACACTGGTAAAAACACACAGGCAGCTTGGATAGACAGGACACTTGTAATTTCATCTATAGTCAAGAGATTTTAAGTACTATAATATTTTTTAAATCTCCAACATGTGTTCAACATGGAAAGAAAAAAGAGAGGAAGGCTGTTTGAAGGTCAGACGGTTGTTACTGAACATACTGCATCGTAACATCACTTTAGTCTCAGCAAAAGAACATCTCTTGGTCGACTTTTAGCTCAATGGCAGTTAAAAAGGGTGAAAAGTACCAGTTCTGACAAATGGGGGACTAATATGGATTCAGTTCCCCCATTCATCCACAAAAACCTATTAAAGAATTTTTGTCAAAACACTAAATATATCGTTGCTAAATTATTTCATTGATAAATATTATGCTGAATTAATAATAAAAAAAAAAATTGTACTACGAACTCCTGTACACCTGAACCTTCATACAAAAAAAAAAAAGTGATCAGAAACTGTCATCGTCTCTAGAAATGACCCAAAATGATGTGAAAAACCAAAAAATAAAACATTAAGTGAGCAACAATTCTGTGGAAACAGAAAAAACATTTTACAACAGTGGTGAGCAGAAAAGCTTCTCAGCATACACAATCATATCAAACCGTGAGGTGGATAAGCTACAACATGTTTTTGACTACTTTCAGCTAACATGTAATCTATAATAACTCAAATTAGAAAAGCATCTCAGAACACAATATCATAAACACTGAGGTGTATTGGGTAGAACAGCAGAAGACCGCACTGGATTCTACTCCTGTAACAGACTCAACCAAACTAGACAGTTAAATATTTATCTTTATAAATAATTATATATAATGCAAATAAATATTTTTGTTCAGTTCAGTTTCGGGAAGTCTGCACTCATGATGGCATCAGATTCCTGTTCTTGGCTAAAACTGTAGAACATGAAATTGTCTATTCTAGCCCATAGACCTCAAGGTTCGACGTGTGTCTTGACTTGCTTTTCTTTTTTGAATTACTATAGATTTCCTGTCAGCACTAATCAGTCTGGTCATTTTCCTTTGATCTTTTTCACCAATAAGGTGTTTTAGCATGCACATCCTCTTCTTTCTTCTCTCTCTCTCTCTCCCTCTTATTTTTTTCACCATCCTAGGGCACAAGGCAGGGTACACACCCTGGACAGGGTGCCAATCCATCACGTGCCAATCCATCACAGGGCACACACACACACACACACACACACACACACACACTATTTACTATTTGAGAACACTAATTAGCTTATCCTGTGTGTCTTTGTACTGTGGGAGAAACTGAAGTACCAGGAGAAAACACACCAAGTCCAACGAGAACATGTAAACTCCATGCACACAAACATGAGGTGGGAATCGAACCTTTGATCCTGGTGATTTGAGGCCACAGTGCTAACTGTTATGTGTGAAAATCATTGTGGATCAGAAGTTTTTGAAATACTCATACCACCCTATCTAGCATGAACAACTATACTATGGTTCAAGTCATTAACATCATATTTTGTTTACGTGAATGTTAACTAAAGTTTGTTTTAGTTTATGTATTTGCATAATTGCATGCATTGTGTTGCTGCCACGTAACTCCATGTAACAGAAGGAGTGTGTGTATTTGTATTAAATTGGGTGTATAATGTGTGTCTTAATTTGTTTCCAATACAACAAAAGGTACCCTGACTGAAATGTAGTCTCAGACTTCAGATAAAGAGTTACATTACGTGGCACACATTGCATCAAACAGGATCTGAATGGATACTCATTCGCTAATCACTTATCTAAGAAGACTAAGGGCACATGACGGGGTACACCCTGGATGGGATGCCAATCCATACCACACATACACAGACACACACTCACATCCTTAATTTACACAATACAGGCAATTTCGGGATCCCAATTAGCATAATGGATTAGTGTCGCCTTGCACCTACAGGGTCCAAGATTCCAGCTTCGGGGGCGGTGTGCAAAGAGTTTGCATGTCTGGTCCGTGCTTGATGGGTTCCCTCTGGGTACTCCGGTTTCCTCCCACAGTCCAATGTCATGCAGATTAGGCTGATGTTGCTAAATTTCCTGTAGTGCGTGAATGTTGACCAGAGGTCCTACCAAACGGGAATACATAAAATGGTCACCATTGGAGTTGGACTACAAGGGTTCCTAGATGGATAGATGGACGGCAAGAACACGCACACAGACCCAGGGAGGGAATCGAACCCAGACCCTGGAGGTGTGAGGCGACAGTGCTAACCACTAAACACTGGTTTATTTTACTGCTGTTCCAAGAAAAGCTTAGAAAATAAATAAATGAAACATTAGCAAGAACCGAAAAAGACGGCTTTGTCGTCTAGACCGTTTTACAGCCCTGAAAGTTAAAAGGAATCAACTTCAGGCTCGAAAACGAAGTTTTGGCCACAGAGAGTGGAAATACCAGATGTTTTTCTCTTCTTGAGAAAAGCTGTTGTTGTTTTGATTCTTTTTCTCGTGACAGCAGCACTGTGGCTCGGTCCTGCTGTAAGTCAGCACAATAACACCACCAGGTGTAGAACTGTGAGAAGCTCCAGGGCAAACGTTCAGCTACGACAAAGATGTTTTAATCCAGGTATCATTTATTAATATTATTTTTATTTATTTTTTTCGTTTTGAAGTAACACCTTAACACAGAACACTTGTACACAAACAACTTCTAAGAGTGTTTATTAACAAACACTTCTTGACATGTTGCCCCTATCGACAACACCGACAAGTTGTCTTTTGACCCGAACTTCACCCTAATCTGGACACCAAGGTCAAGTCCCGAACAGAACCTAAACTGTGTCTCAGGAGAGCACGCGCTGCTCCGTCCCAAACGGGGATACTGCGCTAGAGGAAGAAGAAGAAGAAAAAAAAGAAAAACGCTTTATCTCGTGTAGTCAAAATAGCCAGGAGGCGATGACGCAGACCCCGGAGGTTTAGTTCATTAGTATCAGTGCTAGTACATTCTGTGTAGTACTGTACAGTACAGTGTGTGTGTGTGTGTGTGTGTGTGTGTGTGTGTGTGTGTGACACAGTTCACAGCTCCGTCCCGCGCGGACCTTTCCTTTCATAAAGTCGCGTGCCGTGTAATGCTGACTTACCGTTAGGAGAGAAACAAGTCCAGCGGTGTGTGTGAAAACTCCCTCCTCTTGCGCCAGTGCTGATGGTCTAACATTAATGCACTTGTGAAGAAAAGGCAAAAAAACAAACAAACAAAAAAAAAGCTTCCAGGCGTCAGAGTGAGCTCAAAAGCTGAACGCCAGCAAGTTTTTACTAAAACACTCCTGCAGGTCGAGAGAGAGAGAGAGAGAGAGAGAATGAATTCATGCTCTCTTAGGGTATGTTCTCACTGCAGGCGAAAGTGCCCCAATCTGAAGTTTTTATTGTTCTTGGTGAATTTTTTTTTCTATGTAACTCAGATCTATCTTTTGTACTTACAATCTGTTCTTTTAATTACATTTTATTTCTCCAGCATTTCTAACAACGGTCCTTGTCACTGCTTTACAGAATTAAACATGTATGGAAATGTATAGTATAAGGGCGCAGTGAATTAGTGGTCAGCACTGTCGCCTCGCACCTTCAGGTTCACCTCCGGGTTCGATTCCTTCCTCAGGGCTGTGTTCGTGGAGTTTACATGTTCTTCCTGTACCTGGTGGGTTTCTGCCGGGTGTTCCGGTCGCCTCCCACAGAAAGTGTGTGTGCCCTGTGATAGATTGATACCCTGTCCAGGTTCTACCCTGCTTTGTGCCCTAGGTCTCCTGGCTAGGTTCCAGTCCCTCCAGTATAATTGAAAAGGTGGTATAGACTATGAGTAAATTAGAACATGTGTACACTAATTGTTCACGCATGGAACCATGACAAAAGCCCATTTACTTCCTTATTGGTCAAAAATAGACTTTTTAGAAAATAATTGTGAAATTTCACTGCGAGTGTGGATAAGATAAGGGTGATGTGATCATATCTTCTGGTTGTAGTGAAGACTCTGTTCTGACTGCTGCATTCTGGAGGTTGTTTATGCACTCAGTAGAACATAGTAGATCTTTTCAATTCTGATTTGGACCACTTCCAGACTGGTCAGTTTTTTTGTTTTTTTTTGTCAGTGAGATCTGACTAACGAACAGACTAGTTAGAACCAAACAAGAGGCTGAATAATGTCGACTTTTTACAGCACACTTGAACGGATTATGTAACACATTGTTTCTTTGTGCATGCAGGACAGTTTAGGAGCATGACCACTTTAGACTCATGTCACATACAAGTCACATTTTTAACAGCCTAAAAATATTTTTTAACAAAAAAAAATCAGTCAGGGGCTTTTTGGTGTGAACGTTGCCTTACCCTTACCATTTTCGGAATACCCTTTTGGCTGTAACTGAAATAAGGTAATAAATATTGATCCTAGTATCACCATTTATGGTATACAACAAGCATCATGTTCGAAACCATTTATAGAATAGTAATAGAAATAGTACTTTTCCATAGTAATTAATATATACACACAATATGGCACATGACCTTTCCTGGAAAGCACATCCAATAAGTTTGTATTAAAATGCATATTTAAATATTACTTTATTGATTTACTTGCAGAACATTTTAACCTCCTTCATATTCGTAGGTTGATGAAACATCAAAATAAAAAATAATTAAAAAAAAAACTCGAAAAAATGAGAGGGATTTGGAAAATACAATAGCCTGACAGCAGTGTGCACACCCTTTTATAATGGAGCATAACAGTGCTCAAAATTAGCCAATCACATTTGGGCGTTTGTTCAAAAGTAATTATCATACACCTGTCATCAATGAACTCATTCTGATTAGCCCCAAATAAAATTCAGTTGTTTTTGTAGGAGTTTCTTTTCTGCTTCTTAACTTTATTTAACTGCTAAAGTCATGGTCAACAAAAGCTTATGAAGAACTTATGAACTTACTTATACTCATTATTAAGAACTATATCTCAGGAAAATGATACACCATGAAACACTATGAAGGCCATCAATAACAAAACATGTTATGTGACTGAGGAAGAACTCTTTGGTCATAATTTTAAAAGATAAACATGGTGCAAAAACAAGACAGCTTATCACCTAACGACCACCAGACACAATGTAAAGCATGGTGGTGGTAGTATCATATTATGGGGCTGCTTTTTATTAACTAGGACTGGGGATCTGTTCAGGATAGAGAGAATCATATATAACTCCATACAACAATATACTTTTACACAAAACCTGCAGACCACAAAACCTTTTAGACATCTGAAAATTCAAAGCACAAAATCCAAGAAAAAACAATATCAATATTTTACCAAGGCCCAGTCAAAGCACAAATTAAAATTTTATCAAAACCTGTGGAATTACATGAAGAGGGTTGCACACAGAAGATCCCTTTGCAAAATTTCTATCCCAAAAAAGAGCAAATGCTGTACTACAAGCAAGAACTGCCTTAACAAAGTATTAGTTAAATGGTGTGCGCATTAACTGTATGCAACCAAGTTGCACTTTTTCTGTTATTTATTTATTTCTTCCATACAGCATGTATATAAGAGGCATTGTCAAAGCGGGACTTGTGATGAAATTTCTTGTGAATGAAGGCATAAAACCTTTTGATCTCTTCAGAAGGCACAATAAAGTGATGAAAATCTTAGCTGCAGTAAAGCATTTACATGGTACGGTCCTTTTAAAGAAGGTTGTAGGTCCATGAATGATGATCCCAGCCAAGTTGGCTCGGAGCCCTCTGTAGTCGGTCTCATGAAAACGGCCTTGTTTGATTGGTGTAAGTGTTCTGTTTTTTGCATGATCTCATACTGCCCACTGCACCACTTGCACGTTACAGGAACTTGGCTGGGAGGTAATGTCACAATATATATGCACAGTATGTATGCCAACACCTGGCTTCAGTAAAGCTACAAAAACAAATACTATGATACTCCAGGTACAGTATATTAGCAAATGTGCTTTTATAAATTTAGATTGTTCTTAAATTGCAGTTTTTTAATCAAACCTGAAGTAAGCACTACTTTTGATTGTTTTATACTTTTCTACAATCTACTGCTTTCCTATATAGCAGGTTAAAATTATACACCACTTCTAGTGGCAAACTTATTTTGGCTACACTCTTTAGAATAGTAGTATGCGGTTTAGGACATAGCCCTGGTCAGCAATGAGCTATTAAAAAAAGCCAATTCAAATATTACATTTTTGACATTCCCTTAAACAGTACTTTGGTCAACTTTTTTTCCAAGAATGTTTCCGTGTTACAAGCCACATCATTTTCAGAACATGCCTGACTATCTGGTGTAAAATTAGCCCCTTGGCCTGGGGAACAATATGGTGAAGTTACAGGACAGGACACACTCTCCTAGTGTTGAGCTTAGTGGAGGGTGTAGCTCTCAGCGTTGTCACTGAGGGGTGTTTTCTATGAAAGCCAAGTTATTTTAGCTCCAGACGTGTTTACATTTCTGTGGTCTAGTCTCGAACTTTCCCTCTTTCTCTCTTTTTTTTCTTCTCGTTTTTCAGTGCACAGCAGCAGGAGAGCGGCAGCGCAGTCCCTGCTGCATCAGACATTCCTCTGGTCTGCCAGAGGCAGAAAGATAGAATATAAGAGAAGCACACAGGGGAAAAGCAAGTGTGTGAGAAAGAGACAGAGAGAGAGATGTCAGCAAAAACACATAGTATGCTCCCAACCACCCAGCAGTGAGTATACACACTCATACATATACACATATACATGTCTCAGCTTCACTTCACTCTCTGAAGGGATGCACACTCTGTTAAACTTTCAATAATGTACATTTTTTTAATAGTGATGTATCGCTCAATGTGAAATTTTTGCAGGTTATGTTGAATAAATAAAAGATTCAATAGATATGCATTTTTAACCCTGAGTCACCGCTCACCAGATGGGAATTCATCAACTCTGTTCTGAGATGAATACATTTTCACTTGAGGCTCACCAGTAAAGACAACCTAATCTATATCCAGCACATCTGTAACATATTATTATGGACAAGGTTTTTGACCCATTTGCCTTTACTAAGAAAAAGAACAGAAAACCCACTGACAGAAATTTTATCATTGATATGTGAGAGCAGATTTTGAAGTGTTGAAATAGAAGACAATTCTATAACACAGATTTAAAGTTATTAAATAAATATATAAAGTAAATATATATAACGATAAGACATAGGAGTAAATATTTTATTTATATATAAATTATTTAAATATATAAATATTTATTCATATGTAGCCCTGTCAACTTTGCAATAATACCTTTTCTTTTTGTCCTAAATGTTTAATTTATACTGTTAATGAAAATGATTGCACACCTTTTTACTTACAAATTTACTGATTAAGGTACTTTGTAAAATGAATACATTATTATTATTATTCATTCATTTATTCATTTATCTTCTATACCGCTTGTCCTGTGTACAGAGTCGCGGGGACCTGGAGACCTCTCCGAGGAGAATTTGGGTACACCCTGGATAGGGTGCCAATCCATTACAGGGCACAAGAACATACACACTCTTTCACACACTTGGGGTCAGTTCGCCCAATATGCAAGTCTTTGAACTGTGGGAGGAAACCGAAGTACCCGAGGAAATCTACCAAGCACAGGGAGAACAAGCAAACTCCATGAACATAGACCCGAGGCAGGAATCAAACCCAGACCCTGAAGGTGCAAGTCGACATTCATTATAACCACTAACCATTGTTTATTATTAAAATAATTTTTTTTAATTAATGTGTTCATTTATTTCAAAAAGCAACCAAATTCCACTGATGGGTTGCGTCAAGAAAGGCATCCAGCTTAAAACCTGTGGCAAGTTGTATGTGGATCAGATGGTCTGCTGTGGCGAACCCTTGATGGGAGCAGCAGAAAGAACAACATAATACCAACATATAATAATAATAATGACATATTATTAGATCCTTTCTGTGTTTCATTAAATAGATAAAATGTACAGCAGTTACACATAGTAACCAAGTTTGATCCAAAGCTCGGGTTACGGTCCTTGTGGAGTGCTCCCTGTATGTTCTCCCTGTGTAAAGTTCCTGTGGAATTTACCAATAACATGTCCATTTGAAGTTTAAAAAACTATATGTTACAATTTTTCAATTGAATGGGCATAGGTGGTAGATTTCCCACCCCAACCTCAGCCACTGTGCCATGATGCAGTGCCGGTTCCAA
This sequence comes from Clarias gariepinus, assembly GCF_024256425.1. Taxonomy (NCBI): domain Eukaryota; kingdom Metazoa; phylum Chordata; class Actinopteri; order Siluriformes; family Clariidae; genus Clarias; species Clarias gariepinus. The sequence goes on along the minus strand of NC_071116.1, from coordinate 14,193,934 downwards.
GCCCGTATAAAATGGAAGGGGTTGCGTCAGGAAGGTCTGACGGGAGATAAGGTAAACAACAACACTGTTTTTCTAATTAAATGTGGAATTGACAGGTGTTCAGTGTGTGTGTCTGTGTGTCCATTGTACTGATGTTTCATAGTACTTTTTCAGCATTTGTTACAGCTGTATGAGAAATAAATGTTAATAGCAAGCATGTGTGTATTGTTTAGTGTTGATACTCAAGTATAGGTATCCATCTATCTATAAATAACCAGCTTAAATATAAAAATCTAAATCATAAATAAACAAAAAAAAGTTGTTGCCCTTAATTATTCCTAATAATTTAGGAAAAATTATTATATAATATATACTCAGCAAAAAAGAAACATCCCTTTTTCAGGACTGTGTTTTTCCACAATAATTGGCCGAGTCACACCAGGAACACACAATCCCTCCATCAGTGCTCAGACTGTCCGCAACAGACAGTCCATGAGGAGGAGATGCACTGCAGTACTTCAAGCAGCTGGTGGCCACACCAGATACTGACTGGTACTTTTGATTTTGAGCCTCCCTTCATTCAGGGACACATTGTGAAACATTTTTAGTTTATGTCTAATGGTGTTGACTCTTTTTTTGCTGAGTGTATATATATATATATATATATATATATATATAGATAGATAGATAGATAGATAGATAGATAGATAGATATAGATATATAAATATATATATACTTCAAATGATTAAATATTATTGTTATTGTGGGATGAGGCATTTGAGAGTGTGTCAGAGAGAGGAATAGCTTGAATGACTGAACAGCAGCACTATAATAAGGAAGCTGTTCCATGCATCATTGTCTCAGGTTAGTCCTGTGGGACAGATAAATGTACACCGAAAGAGACAAAACAGGCTACTAGAGGTGCTGCAGCTGCATGGCTAGTACAAGACACCATGGCTCCATGGCCGAGAAGATAACTTCAGCCAACACACACATACACGCACACATACTAATATGAAGTGATTATTCCCTCAGCTTCTTCAGGCTGAGACTGATGGGGTACTTAACACACTTAATGCATCTATTAGGATTAATTCTTAATTCCAAAATAAACAAAAAGTCAGTGCTGCGATTTATGGCTAAGACACAGATCTAGGTATTTTCTTTCATATGCATGGGGGCTACAGTACAGATAATACTGTAATATTTCAAAGTCCACAAGCTATTTTAACCCACTCTGAACTGATGCTCTAGGAACAGATAACGTTTTTTGGTTTTCCAGAACTGATGTACTTTTAGTGAAAAGGGCTTTAGCAATGCATGAACGAGGTCTAAAAGGAATCATTGTCATGCAACTTTATGAGGCCTATCATAACCTATTTCTTTTCCTTTGAAATCTGCAGTGCATCATCGTTTTCACACCATACGGGCTGTCAACACTTAAACAAGGCTGCCTTCTACTTCAACAAAAGAGCACAATGTAGTACCGCGTAGAAAATACGGCAACTCATTCTTCTACATTTCGTTTCTTTCATGGCTGGCGCCTGTCTGTTAGAGCCCTGTCAGCATGCAATTATTCACACACACACACTCACACTCACACACACACACGGTCCAACATCTGGTCTGCTAAATTACAAAATTCTGTCACACGTGTCTCAGAATTCAGCTACTTAGAAATCTTCAAGCTTCTGGAATCTAGTGTATTGAGTGTTCAAGGAGGTGGCGTATTTGTGTGTATATGTGTGCGTGTGTGTGTGTCGGAGCAGAGGAGGGATCAGGAGAAAAGGTGCAACGTAGAGTCTAGACAGAAAAGATTGAGGAGAAGTCTGGAAGCTATTGCGCTTTTTTAGTACCGCGCGCACACGTGTGTGTGTGTGTGTGTGTGTGTGTGCTTGAAGAGGCCTCTCTCCATCGAGGGATCACATTTCTCTGCCTAATTACACATGAAAAATGGCCACATTATATTTTCACTTTTTTTTCTCCAGCAGCACAGTGCAGGGAGTTTCTCCAAATACGCTGTCTTAAGGGTGTTAAAGTTTTAGGTTTTTTTTTAGAATTGAGTTTGTTTTTTTTGTTTTGTTTTTTTTTAGTTCAAATGCCTGATAATATCTACACTGCCATGAACAGTTTTATATGTATCTGTAACTACTTTAAACACAGAGAATTAGTAGATGCATCTTTATTGGAAACAAACTGATGTAAGAAATGTGAATATCAGACAAGATAAAATATTATAAAATAATAATAAAAATAAGGCACTATATTGTAAATAATAATATTAATAATAATATGAATATAAATATAAATTTGAATAATAATAGTAGTTAATAGTTAATAGCACTGTCGCCTTGCACCTCCAGGGTCCGGGTTCGATTCCCACCTCGGGTCTGTGTGCTTGAAGTTCTCCACGTGCTTGATGGGTTTCCTCCCGATACTCAGGTTTCCTCCCGCAGTCCAAAGCCATGCAGGTTAGGCTAATTGGCGTTCCTAAATTGCCTGTAGTGTGTGACTGAGTGTGTGAATGTTGACCAGCGGTCCATAAAAATGGGAACAAACAGAATGGTCTCCACTGGCCTTCACGGTCCCTAGTTGGGCTACAGAGGTGCCTTGATGGATGGATGGAGTAGTAGAAGCAGTAATGAAATGTAAACACATGGATGTCCCAGCAGGTGGCGCCACACTGTCACAAAATAAATTTAGACACTTAAAGATAACAACAGTTCATCCAACAGATCTTCGAACAGATCAGAGTTTTTAAGCTTTTTCATACACACGATCAGAACCTTTAATTGTATTAATATTATTATTATTATGGCTCAAGCACTATAGGGTGTGCAGGACCCTCTTGTTTCCTGAAGGATCAATTATTATTATTATTATTATTATTATTATTATTATTATTATTATTATTATTATTATAGTGCTTTTATTGTTGTTGTTATTAGTATTATCAATTGACAACAATCATTATAATATTTAATCATCGTCATCATCATCATCATCTTCAGGTGGCTGTAATGTGTTTAGAAGAAAATACAGGACAAAGTATTTACAACAACCTGAGTCTGTATTTAACTGTGATGAATAAATAAGCATAATGCATGTACAGGAAAGAAAGAACAACAATTCTGCACTCTGAATATAGAGTCTCAGATCCACCTGCAGCTCAGGATGGGAAAACGATTGTGCAGACTGAGGCAAAAAAAAAAACAAGGCTCATGGGAAATGACATAAGCTTTTCTGCTAGCCTGAAATCAAGGACTTCAGTGGGTTTTGCAGAATCATTTTTTTTTCTTTTCCATCCCAGAGGATGTGATTATATCAGATGGACCAGAATGAGCTGTGCAGCTCGGTGCTCTTGACCTCCGCTCAGTGCCTGGATTGGATTGTCAGTCTCTCGGGATAAAAGCCTCAGACCAATGAACAAATCATCACTGTGTTCGATGTAAATGCAGTTTCATAGTGTAACTGACCCAGGATTAGTCACTGCATGGAAGAAGTAGTACTAATATAGAAGGCAAAATCTGAGCATGATGTATATGAGCTTTAGTTTCTGTAAGTGCATTATGAGGTAGTATAAAGAAGAAGAAGGATTTTATTTGTTTCATTTTTTGATTACGCTTTGTGTTTGTTCTGCCTCTGATATTTGACTCTGTTGCACAATATCAGATGAGCCCCCTCCTTTTGTTTGTGTGTGTGTATTGGTGTTTACTAAGACTTTTTACATGCAGCATTCGTTACAGTATATGCCTGTGCAATGTGTGTTTGTAGCAAGCTCGTGTGTATCGTGCAGCGCTGATGTGCAACTGATGTATAGATGGGGATGTCTGCAAATGTACAGAGTGTGCATGTGCAATGTTTATATGTGTGCATCTACATAGAGTGTGTGGGTGTGTTTGTATGTCTAGAGAGAGAGAGAGAGAGAGAGAGAGACTTTTTATCTTCCCTCACACATATTGGACAGCAGAAGGCCATGAGTTGCTAAGCAACAGTCAATGTGATGGAAAAACAAAACCATAATATGAAAAGTGCTGTATTCTGCAGACGTGAAAAGAATACTTACCCCTAGGCCATTCCAAATTGCAGTTCATAAAGATTAATGTCGTTTCAGAGACTTTATCTATTTACGAAAAATTCATCCTGGAGAAGACAGAATAGCAGAAATCTATTTAAATTTTTTAAGTGGAAGCCAATTTCAGTGGAAGCATATTATAAAACTCTAGCCCAGGTTTTTATGCTCGGAGGTATCTGCTACGTTTAGTGAGCTTGATCAAACATCTTTAAAAGTCCTCTGCCCCCAGGCTGCATTAAGCCCACATTAAACACAATACAAATCCCTGAGGTTGAAAGCACCTTCTTTAAAACAGTCCTGCTGACATGTTCGCATTCAATGATATGTTGTAAGAGAATGGCTTTGGTCTGTTGGCTCAGTAATAGTGTCAGTGTGCTTGTACTTCTACACTTCTACATAAAGAAGCATGCCACACAGCACTGTGGAGAGTTTATATAACTGTGCTGCTTTTTTGTAATCTGTGCATAATGATGTTATTTCAGAAACTTGTAATAATAATAATAATAATGTCAGCAGAAGATCAACCTCTCCTCCATGTGGAATGAACTAGGCCACACAAGCAACACGAACCAGTAATAAAAGCATTTAAATAGGCTGTGTGCGAAACCCACAATAGCAGAACAAGCAAACAGATTATCATACTGCATCGCTCGTCACATGGGGATACAAGGACTGCACCCATTAAAACATTTAGTTGGTGCCCATTATTCAGAGCAACTTACATTTTATCTTATTATAAGTTTGGGAAGTTGAGGGTTAAGGGCCTTGCTCTAGGGCCCAACAGTGGCAACTGTGGAATTGCAAGTGGGGTTTGAACCTGACCTTTTATCAGTAGTCCAATGCCTAAACCACTAAGCTACCCCTGCCCAATTAAGGAACCATCCTGAGGACAAAAAGTCTGCTACTGGAACAAACTCTATCCAACAAGCAACTGAGAATATCCCACCGAAAACAGCCGAAAGGCAGCCAAAACAGAATGATCCAAGGATGAGTACAATGATGTGATGCAAGCATATTTCAAAGCTTTTAGTCACCACAAGCAAGTAGTACAACATCTGGCATGAAAAAAACTCAACATCAAAACATAATGTGACTGCAAACCTTGCAATTACCAGAGGAGCCATGATGAAAAATAAGACACTCAAAAATGATAAATGATAAAGTCTATTTCAAGAACAAGGCACCAGCTGTTAATCAAGAGCTGTAAATCAAGAAAATAATAATTCAGAAAAAAAAAAACACTGAGACAAACTAGCAAAATGATGAAGACAAAAACCAACCGATTGAACAAAAAAAAAAAAGAAATGCTCAGTATATTGAAGTATATGGAAGTAAACATGATGAGTAAATGGAAAATTATAAAGGAAAGCCAAGAGAGACCTCCGATATGAAAAATCAAACATGATAGGCACACTGAAGAAGCCTTGGAAATAGCAATAGAGGAATTATAAACACAAGGACAGGCTGTACTTTCCCATTGCCACCGCTTTTGTGGTCAGTGACACTCTAGAAATCCAGAACAAGAAAGATGAGAGACCAAAGCAGCCACAATGGAAAAAACTAATTGAAAAAGAAACCCAAAAGATACAGTACATGGAGAAATCTTAACGTTCTCTGAAATTAATAAAGAAAACAACAAAAAATTTCCACCGATGATTAGGAAAGAAAAATATACAAATACAAACAAAACACAAGCTGTTGAAAATTTCTGGGCCAACATCTGAAAAGAGAAAAAACAACATTACAAAAATGCATGAGCGGATAAAGCTAATTAGAGATGAATACCAACAAACAAATGAACAAGAGTGGTCAGAAATATCCACAGAAGAGAGAACAACAGCAACTCAGAAATCAAGGAACTATCAGGCGCCAGGAAATGATGGCATAGCAAATTTTTGGCAAAAACATGTGTCAACATTACATAACGACCTGACCTATGCCTACAATAAGTGCTTGCAAAGCCCTAACGAATACTCTAAATGGCTAATAACTGGTATCACCTACCTTCTTAAATATGAGGGAGGACAAGCAATTCCAAAAACTATCGGCAAATCACATGCCTCCTTACAACCTGGGTAACGACCTGATATCTGTATATTCTGCTCATAAACAAAGTCCATAATGGAGGAGTCCAGACCCAGAAAAAAAAACCCTCACCTTTATGTACAGTAGTTGGGGTGACTACAGAAAAGCATTAAACTTTCTTCCTCACAGCTGGATACTGAAATGCCTAGAAATCTACAGTCTCCCACTTGTCGTGATATAATTCAAAACGAACATGATGCAATGAAAACAGCTCTTAAATTCAATCACAAACTCTAACATCCAAACAGATTAATATGAACAGTACAATTTTCCGAGGGGACTGTCTCAACGTTTCTTTCCTGCATTGCCCTTGCTCTACTATACTCTCTTCCGAACAAAAGTGGCTATGGTTACAAGACAGACAGCACGGTCATCAACCATCTGTTCCACATGCATGACCTGAAAACCTATGCCAAAAAAATGACAAAGAGCAGAAAGGCCTACTTACCAATGTTAAAGGCTTTAGCGATTACATCAGAATGAAGTATGACCTTAATAAATGTGCCAACTCTACTTTTAAAAGAGGCAAAATAACAAAAACAGGAACAAGAAGGGACAAATCTTGGAGTTAATGAAGGTGAGGGGATACAACATTCCAAGATAAAAGAGAGAATTAGAAAATGGTACTACAAATGCAAATACGACTGGTGCTTAAATCAGCACTGAATTACACCAACAGAACAGATGCAATCAACATACTTACGGTCACAGTCATTACTTACAGTTTTAATAGTAACTGGAAAATTTAAACTAGACCACAAAACCAAAAAACTGCTGATGTGAATAGGCTTTAGCTCCCGAGAACATTAAGTAGAAGGGCTTCAACCAAATCGAGATGACAAGATATTAATCGAATCAACTACCGTCTGTCTTGACCTGAACTCCCAAAAGAAGCAGGCACATTCAGAAAACAGTTCTACATGAGCCAGCCACTAACTATGCATGAAGAACAAAACTGAAGGCTTAATATCAAGCCCTAGAACAGTCGAAGAAGAGATTTAGTACCCCACACAAATCAATGACCACAATGTTGATGAAGCCCAAAAAAGGTGATGGCTAAAGACAGCAGGCCTAAAATATAAACCTGAGGCATCGCTGCTCAAAATTTGTGTATTAATACCAACTATTATTCCATCTTGAAAGATTGCATGAACCCAATCTGTAGGATATGCAACAAAGAACAAGAAGCAATAGACCATCTAGTCTCTGACTGCTCAGAATTGGCCAAAACTGAATACATATAAAGGCACAACAAGCAGCAGCCTACATCCATTGGGCAATCAGGAAGCACTATACCATCAAAGTAACAGATAAGTATTATCAAAATAAATCATCGACTATAAATAGAAATGATGAAGCTACTATACTCTGGGACATGTTCATGGAACAAATTCAAACTGACAAAGAATTCAAGGCCAACAGGCCCAATATAGTAGTGAAGAATAAGAAAGAGAGAACTTGTCTGACCTTATCAACATGCATGCCCCTACTGAAGGAAACACTTCCTTGGAAACTACCAAAGAACTCTTCAAATATAATGATCTAGAAATAGAATTTGTGAGAATGTGAGAAATGGATAGAAAAATACAGCATTGAATTCCCAGGTAGAATCAAGATACAAGAAGATCATCTACATAGATATAGCCCCTGGTGTAAATGTGTGTACATTCCCACCTCATGACTTGTGTTCTCAGGAAAGGCTTCCAGTTGAAGAGGGTACTTAAAGTAAGTGAACGCATTTGAATAATAATAATAATAATAATAATAATAATAATAATAATAATAATAATTCAATTAAATATTTTTAATGGACTGTTAAAAAGTGGTAAATTAGCACTGGAGGTTTTACTGTTCAGGCATATGAGGCAATATGGATGCATATCTCTCAGTAAATAATACCATTACGGATTTAAAATAATATTTTATATTTCAAAATGCATAAAAGGAATCAGGGAGAAGCCATTTTAATTGGCCTGACACCGCTGATAAAATGATTTTTTTTTTAAGCAGAGGAGATGAAAACTCACATAGATCTTTGCTTTGTATTTATTTTAAATATCTCTCCTGACAGGCCTCCTTCTTGAGATTTAATCAGTGTTTAGTTGTTCCCCAGGTGCATACATGTAGGTGTTGGTGCAGGATAATTGCAGTTTTGTCATTTATCATACTGCTATTGTTATAGCATGATGCCAAAGATATTAAAGAATTATTGGTGACTCATAGACAAATCCTATCTAAGTACTCACATCAGAACAATTGCATCCAAGGTTCTTATTACAGACTTATCCGGTGTAGCTGTAAGGTACAAAACTCTTATTAAAGGTATAATCAACTATTCAAAGAACATTAAGTAGTAAACAGTTCACAGTTATAAACAAAAGGCACTTTCAAATCCGGAGGGGATCAGTAAACATAGTCAGTAGAAGACCAGGAGTGCAAAGTAATGAATTACATTAACTTGTGTTACTGTAAGTGTGTAGATTTTTTGGGGGGACTTGAACTTTTTTTAATAGTTTTGTACACTTGCTTTGAGGCTTGTACCATTTTTTTTTTAAAGAAATCATGTGACCGACCACAAATGAGGCCTCGGGTAATGTGGTGTTCAACACTGTTTTATTCTGAGTGTCATTACCTGGGTAAAAGTATGTGAAACAACTGGCACTTTGGTTTTTGTGGGTAGTTTGGCTTATGAACAATTGGAGCTAGCATTTACGTGGAAAATAAGTGCCTTAAATGTTTGAATGTTTGATTGAGTGTTTAACTGTGCTTCACTCACATAGACAGACAATGTAAATGTAATCTGTTTTTTAAATGTAATCATACACTTTGTATGCACTTAAAGTTTAGAAATGCCTAGTAGCTGGAGAATTGTTTTGCCACCTGTTCCTTCACAAAACAGAAAAAACAGTGCATGGTCATACTCATACAAGTAAGATGGCCCAATTATTACATCAAACAATTCGGCAATGCAAATTTTTGCCACTTTGTTTGATCAGTCATATTTTTAATAAACATTTTATTATACTCTTTGTTAAAACTTTGTTAAAAACTTAACAAACAAGTTAAATACCTGAGCGTCGGTGTGACCTACTGTGGCAGTTGATGCAGCAGCACTGACCTACCTTGGCAAAGGTTTTCAGAATCATAACAGAAAATCTAAATACAGCATCCAACTCACTAATAGAAAGGCAGCAAGATCCTCACAGCATGGTGCGTAAACACAATGTTATCCAAAATTCTTTTGGATTCTAAAAGTGCTAAAAATTTTACTTTTGGTAAGAATTACAATAAATAATAGTTATAATTAATTGTAGCAGTAATTATTCTTTTCTCTTTTGTCCAATTGTCAAAAGTGACATGTGATATCATGATAGACAGCTCAGTGGATCAAGAGCTCAAATGCAACAATTAAAGTGGACTGTTATTAGGCTGTTATTGGGCTGTTATTATTCCAAAAACTGAGAATCCCATTTGGCATTGGAGAAGAGAAAAACAAATGTATCCTCACCTTTACCGAGGTGTACATCAGTTGTTATGTACATTTGCATCCTTAGTGCCATGTGAAAGGGTGTTCTCCTAAGAAGTCTAGTGAGGTGCCTCATTCCAACCACAGTAGAAGTTTTGTCACCACCACAACCCTTCCAGTAACATATGCACTTATAAGTCACAGTAGTCCTATTACACAAACGCTGAACCATTTACCACAATGTCACAGCATTTTATTTATGTGTCTATGTATCGTTTATTTTTTGTTCAAAGTAATTTAAATTATCCTCAATGACAAAAATTTATTACAACATTCTGTATAATTTACATCAATAGTAACAAAATAACTGCCACGTCAGCTACTGATACTACACATCAGCTATTCTCATACTAAGAATGAATTATGCTAATTCATTCTTAGACTAAAACTAAGGGTTTGTGGTAGTAAATAGATTTTGCTATTTATATTATATATGTCATTACTTGGCCATCTCAAATGAGGTGTCATTTGGCCATCACTAAACACAGGTTAATCAGAACTAGTGTCTCGGAAACGCAAAAAATGTAGCAAAGATTAGATACAGAAGCAGCAATCAGAAGCCTCAACAGATTAGAATTTACACAATCCACTAGGTATTTACTGAGACTACACACCTGAATAAGTGCCTATTTTTGGTTTTGATACCAAGAGAATATTTTTTGAATCATTTTTATCTCTTAAAATAATTTTAAGCGTTTTTTTAAATAATTCATGAAGTTTTTTTTAAACATCCAGTCTCTTCTGCATACTACTCTATGTTCATAGCTATATGATGTCATATGCACTAATGTATTAATGAGAACATAGAGAAATACGGAAGAGTATAAAATATAAATAATGGTATAGAAGCAAATTCTGCATTTGACGTAGTGAAGTGGTGATTCATAGATCAAATTTATTTTTGACCTTGGGACTTTTGAGAGCATGGATGTCCCTGTGTTTTGTTAGCAATAGCCTAGCCAGGAAACTGTGATGAGTAGCAAAAACTGTATATATACAAAGCTTTGCTACTCATCACAGTTTTATATATACAAATTAGACCAACTGCTTGCTCACAGAATTAAAAAACAATCTGACTCAATAATTTTTTTTTGAAGTAATTACGAAAAACCTAAGGTGTGTGTGTGTGACAATGAATTGTACACCCTAGCATACATAACATCTATTTAACACTATTTGGGATTCAACCCTAAAACCCAGAAGTTACCTTAGCTAATATTCTGAAAGTGGAATAAGTGAAAGTATAAAGAGAAACTTATGAGATTGCCTATATAGTACCAGGAAAAAATTAAGACTAATTTGCCCTTGTGCCCACGACCAAATCACAGCTGTACTGATATTTTTCACAACTGCTCTAGCTCCACAAGTGTGCTAATGGGAAAAAAAAACTTGTTGATGTTAAGCTAAAATGTCTTTTGCATGGAAGTTTTCTTGTTTAGCCAGAGTTTTTTAAACACTTACTGCAATAAAATTAATTCTTTATCTTGCTAAAAGTATCTAGCAACACCATGTAATAAAATGGTATGATGAGGGGCAGAGGGTGTTGTTACCAGTGGGAGGTAACACAAACCTGCATAATGTGTTGTGTCTTTAGTACTCTGGTGCCATGACACATCATCCACACCAAGAGTTGACCCAGAGGGGCCCCTGAAGAGGTGGAACTACAAATGGCTTACTATTATTTTTAACACGTTGGCTGGAATATTATTTTCAGTAACACAGACACAATGTGTGCTTTCAAAGCGGTTAACACCATTAAACAGTTTAAAGCCCATCTCTGCAATAGCTTTCCCACATAAGTCTGTTCTGTTGTCACTATGCTGAGTATCAATTGTAGGGTGTATTCATGATTTAATATATTTATCTTGTGTAGTTTTTTTCTGTGTACTTATTGTCTTGCACTTGTCTCAACCTGTATTTATGTGTTGTGTATTCTCGTTTATTGTTTTGCACAATGATTTTAAAGAAACTACATTTTATTCCTGTTTATACAGTACAGGCTGTATTACAATAAAAACCCACTCTATATGACTTGATTTTAGTTTTTAATTTTAAAAAAGTTTTTAACTTTAATGACCCAACAAAAAAAATATGACATGATAAGATATGGTCCTGATTTAAAAAAAAAAATACCGTGTTTAATTTCATTAAAATCAATAAACGTATTATGCGGCTGGCAGACCATTAATCTAAGTAGAGACAAGTCAGAGCGATGATTTTTGATTTTACGCTAATAATTTCTGTTATTTAAATTTTAAAAAAGCCTCATGTTTTGAGACAAAGGACTTTATAGTGTTAGGTTTGTCACCTGGGGAATAGCCAATGTGTGTTTGTTGGAGGGGTCATGTGTAAATAGTGGTCAGCACAAACAATAGTGGGTAGATAGACAAGGCAGCAACACAAGTGTTGAGGGGTGACCTCATTCACACTGCATCTTGAATGGATGGGGTGCTAAAGTGACACAGACATGGTAAACATCGGGGAGGGCAAGTAGGAGGCCCCCTGTTGTTTCTCACAAAAAGGTTGAGTGCTAACACACATACTCACATAAGCAAATGCATGCACACACACAGAGGTGAAAAACTGGTTAATCTCTTACAAATGCTCTCCTTCAGTGCTAAAGTACAAAACTTTGTTCAAATACAGGCACTAAATCCTAAATGAACATCTCCACACAGAAAAAAAAATCACCATATCAGCTTTTGTTAACAATTGGTATTGTATTGTATGGTCAATATGTAATATGTATTGTTGAATGATGGTCCAAGAGTTCCTATATTTATTATAACCGCACTAAAATGTTTCAGTGCATATCACTCTGCTTGCCTGCACTTACCACTTCCTAGTTTAAAACTGTTACTACACTTATGTTAGTGGTATCATCAGCAGACATGACAAACAATGATTTTCCAGAATTATTAAAAATATGAAAAGTTGAAAGATTGAGGTGAAAAGAAAGGAATGGAAATTTTACTAGAAGGACCATAACCGGGAATGTAAGTCAGGTCAGCTAGCCAAAGCGCTATAAAGTAAGGGTGTTTACTTTGGGATTTATTCCTGTGAGCGGAGGAAAAATACAGATCATTTGACCAAAATGTAATTTACAGAATGTTAAATACTCATTTATAGGATAATATTGTAAAAAGCCACTAAAGAGACATGGGAGAAGTAACAGATGTAGAGAGATGTAGAGTGTTTTATTTACCTTTAAAAAAAAAAAAAAGTTAAATCTTCGATATTGTACAAAACGTGCACCTTGTTTGGATGGTTGAGAGTATATCTGGGTCAATATAAGAAGCATCAATGCTAAACATTTTTTAACGTCCCATTTATGAATTATTTGATTTTAGAGATACTCTTTGTTTCTTAGTAAATTATAATTTTTTTAAACGATTGTCAATCTGTTACCAAGCTTATGTTAGATTAGGATGATACTTTCCCACCTTCTGTGATTGGCTCTAAGAATTTTAAATCGCCTATGATTGGTTAGAACTTCCCTGAGAGTGAAATGCGAGCCAATTCTAAAGTACAAGGGTGGGTTTCGAACATAGTGTTCCTTTAGCACAATTTAGTACAGTTTAGCTAAGATAAGGAAAAAAAAAATCTTTATTAATCCAGAGGGGGGCGGCAAGGTGGCTTAGTGGATAGTGCTGTAGCCATTGCACCTCCAGGGTCTGGGTTCAAGTCCAGCCTCGGATCTGTGTGCATGGAGTTTGCATGTTCTCCTGTGTTTGGTGGGCTTCCTCCAGGTACTCGGGTTTTGGTCCAAAGACATGTAGGTTAGGCTAACTGGCATCCCCAAATTGCCTGTATAGTGTGTGAATGAGCTTGTGAGAGTATGTGTATATGTATATGCCCTCTGATAAATTGCCACCTAATCCAGTGTGTCTCCTGGGATAGGCTCCAGGCCCCCTGTGACCCTGTATACAGCATGAAGTGGTATAGACTATAAGTGATTGAGTATTTTATAGCTAACACCAAGTAAGGAGTATAAAATTTTATATAATAATATAAAAATCTCAAGTGGTAAATGAAGTGAGAAAAGGACTATTACAAACTACAGCTATAATGGAATTTATGTGTCACAATGTTTCTCTGCAGTTTATAGACTGAGGGTCCTGAATGATACATTGTTTATATTGCTCCTGATGAAACCATGGAAATGTTGCTCCTCTGGTCAGATCTCACGGCGAGGGGTGGAGTCACAAGGCGCCGTTGCCCCGCCCACCTCCTCCTGTAAAGAGCGGAGAGGAGCGCGCGCTGCCCCATTCAGCAGCAGCTCTAAGTCTGAGTGTGTGTGTGTGTGTCTGTGTGTTATTATTATATCACAGCTCGCTTTGGTGAGTCAGTTCGGTGATTATCCACAGGATTACTATCAACACATACCCTGGGAAGGACTAGCTCTACGGAGGAACCGCGGTTGTGAGAGTTTATGATTGGATACAGGAGACCGTTGATTCAACAGGTTAGTGGGCTTGTGTTTCTGATCGTCTGCATTAGGAGCGATTACAGCATGTCTGACCCCGCATCGCCTTTAAAACCAATTCAGAAAAGTAATGTATTGAATTATAAGCGTAGTGTATTAATATGTTATGAAATGTGTAAATACAAAAAAAAAAAAAAAAAACAGTTGAGTTGTAGATGCATGGTATAAATTGAAATTGCATGATGGATCACGATCGGAATGTGGAAGTACCATATTCTGGTGGTCGCTCATCGTATTTTCTCGGAGTCCACCCAGCCGGCTGACGGCTATGCGATGAGTCACTTCTTAGCAATGAGGATTACCCCGAAAAGAAAACAAATAAACGTGTAAAAGTGTAAAATACGAGTGAAAAAGAAATATGACGCGTTTCCGAGAATACACGCAGATCAAACCAGCTCGCGCGTTTTCGCGATGAGATAATTACTAGACTTTACCATTTGTCTTGGTTATTTTGCAGAGCGCAATGTGTGACCTCATCATGGACCAAGTGACACCTCTGTCATCGGGCTACCGACGCCTAAAGGTAAAGAACACATGCTTTTTGATTGTTTGTTTGTTTGTTTGTTTGTTTACCCCAATATGTCGGGAAATCTGTTAGTTAGGATCGTGGACGTTACTGATGCTTACTTGCCTCTGAGTTTTTCTGTAAGATAATTAAGATTTTTAATTAAATAATGAATTCACATCTCTGATCTATTGTTAATCTGGTTTGAATTATATTTATCAAAAAAAAAAAAGATCAGATTCTACTTGATACATTGTATAACCGTGCAGAATAAAGTGCAGATTCGGATCAGTGAGTGTATGAAGCGCCAGAGCCGAGTTTGCTGGTTGAGAAAGTGGGGCTAATCTAATCTAAAAGGAACAGGACAGGTTCTAATCTCATTCTGAAGAGCAGCGCTGCGGCGTCCTGATTGGACGTTCTGCCCACGCGCAGCCTGCCTGACACGGAACAGGAAGACCAAATATGGTCATGTGGTTACTCCGTCTGTACGAGCTTGTGTAATAATGTGTGTGTGTGTGGAAAGGGAGTGCCCTCTGGGTTTTTTTTCCTCTTTTATGTTGCCTTACCTACGTGACTTTCAACAGACATTATCAAGTTTAATGATTCATTGTGTGTTTTTATGAACTTAATTAGCGGGCTTGTCATTCAGCTGGCTGTTAACACTTCTAAATTTATATCTTACCCTATGTAGTTTGTCAGCATAATGGCCATTTAATGTGGTATAATGAAACGTGTCATGTTCATAAAATGATGCAATTGTTTATTTTTATTTATTCATTCACAGAGGCAGGTAGCTTTGGAGCTGTTTGAAGACCCCATGTCTCTGTTCTCGGGGTTTTACCCCTCAGTGGAGGAGGAGCAGGCAGCTCAGGAGGTTCCATCAGGATTGGAGTGTGCTCCACAAGGTAGAACACTTAAAAAATCAGTCCATGAGATGATTTTTTAGTTACGATTTTCATCAGTAACAAACTAGACACAATATTTAAGCACACCAAGAAAGGTCAATGTCATGTGATCAATCATTATAAGTCAGTACAATCGTGAGAGCAATAAACATGAAAAAAACACATGACATCAGCAACATTATAACACTAAGCTAAAACATTATAGTTGTACTTTAATTGTCTAACATGGAGTTGCTTATTCATTACCTAATCCCATTGTTTTCCAGACCTGGGACCATGCTCTGTGCCACTGTTGACTCCCTGCAGCAAAGCAGTGATGAGCCAGGCGTTGAAAGATAGCTTTAATGGTTTCAGCAAAGTCCAGCTCATCTGGGGTATCTCTAACAGTGAGTCACTCCTAGCTTCCTAAACTACTAAGGCATGAGAGTGCATTTAATGAAATAAATTTGAACTTCAATCAACCTTAACACTATTTGTTCATCTTTTAGACCCACGGAAATGGAACAAGCAGCACGTCCAACAGTGGTTGCACTGGGCAGCTGGCGAGTTCAGCCTTACCAATGTGAATTTCTTCAAGTTTGATATGACCGGCCAGGAGCTGTGCGACCTGGGGAAAGAAGGCTTCTTGGATTTGGCTCCAGATTTTGTGGGCGATATTCTTTGGGAGCACCTAGAACAGATGATGAGAGGTAAAGCCTCTTCTTATTCATGTATTAATGAGGTCCTTACCTAAAGAAGGAAACTTGATCATATTAATAATATTAAAAATAGCAGAGCACCATTTGTAACATTTCTCTTGGGTAAACCAAACTCTAACCAAACATGTTTGTGTCTAAAGGTTTCAGTGTGGAGGACACACAGTACACACTGCAGGCATCAGACAGCACTAGTAGCCTCTTAAGGGAGCTGTTTGAGGCCCCAGATACTCCCGCCACTCTGATCTCTGAGCCAGACTTCTCCATGTTCCCTAAACCTCAGCTAAGCACGGTGAATGTCAGTTATATCAGCCAGAAATTCCCCAGTGGAAAAGCACAGCCATGCCTTAACACACACTGTAAGTATAATAACATGTTTTCCATAAATCATGTTTAACCTTTACGATGGCCATAATGACAATATGTGTCTTGTGTGTTGTGTTCTGCAGTCTCATCTAATGAGCAGACTTCTATTGAGAGCTTGGACAGTGTGGAGGGAACTGAGCGTGTCCTGCACTCATGGGGCAGTCAGTCATCCCTGGCCGACACCCAGCGTGTTCCATCATATGACAGTTTTGATGATGAGTACAACGCAGTGCCGCTAAGCCTGGGCAAGCAAGGGCTATCTTTCAAAGACTATGTACAGGAGAGAAACGAGCCTCTGGAGCAGGGCAAGCCGGTCATCCCTGCCACAGTGCTTGCTGGATTCACTGGTGTGTAGTGCATTAATCCCCTTTGTTCACTTTTGTATATTTTTTTTAATCAGGTAATTAATTAATGCTGTTTATTTGTTAACCTTTATAGGAAGTGGTCCTATCCAGCTGTGGCAGTTTCTGCTGGAGCTTTTGACAGATACAACCTGCCAGAGCATCATCAGTTGGACTGGAGATGGCTGGGAGTTTAAACTCACTGACCCTGATGAGGTAAACGAGTTAGCGAGTTAGTAGTAGTTAGTCAACGTGACTAGACTTAGTTGGACTTAGTTTATCCTAAAAGTTTTCTGTTCTAACATTTTAAAATTAAGAATTGCAAAGAAAATACGTAAAGTCTAATAAGTCTCATGTTTGTCTGCAGGTGGCGCGTCGATGGGGCCGCCGCAAGAACAAGCCCAAGATGAACTACGAAAAACTAAGCCGTGGCCTGCGCTACTACTACGACAAAAACATCATCCACAAAACAGCTGGCAAGCGCTACGTCTACCGCTTTGTCTGTGACCTGCAGAACCTCCTGGGCTACGCCGCTGAAGAGTTGCACGGCATGCTGGGAGTGCAGCCTGACACTGAGGACTGAACCAAGCAATTGCCTCTAGTTAGGGGTGTGTTTGACGGAGAAGGGGAAGTGTCCCCTGATGTCCACTGTTACAGTCGGGCAGTTTAAGGGTCTGCGTCCTGAGCGACTGCAGTCTCGCTGCTGCACTTGAAGCCTCTGCACTGGCTGCACCAGGAAGGGGCAATTTTCTGTGTTTTCGTCTGGAGCCGGACACAGCTCTGGATGTTTACAACTGCCACACTTGAGTGAGACAGATCTTCTGAAAGCGAGCTGACATCTGGTCCAAAAAAAAAAAAAAAGTTTCTCATGCTCTATAAGCTACACAGATATGAAAATCTCTTTAAAATGTTGTACTTTCATTCTATCAGCGGAACTCTGTGTTGAGGGTTTGTCAGGAGTGTGTTTAGACTAAAAGAGAACTGTACAGAGAAGCTTTTACAAAATATTTTTATGTTGGCAGAAAGAACAGGATGCCTGCGTAGCACACAGTATTGAGACTGTTGTTATATAACAAATGCTGTTGCCTTTACTGATTTGCTAAGTGCTTCAAACCCTAGGCTTGCACGCTTCCTCTGTTAATAGAGAGCCATGCAGCATATCAGCCAAGTACAAATCTGTAGGTCTGTGTGTGTGCGCGTGTTTTTTTTTCTTTAGTCTTATGCAGATCTGTATTTTCAATACACCAAGAGTGTAAGTGAAATACAAAAAAGAATTTATTTAAATGTTTCGATTGCAGCTGCTGTACTGCGCACATTTTGTATCTAAATGAGTAATTATTTTTGCAAGGGCCAAAGTGCACTCCAGTGTCAGTGTTTTCAATTTCATTAAAAGAGTCTAATCTAGCATCAAGATAAATATCATAACGGTAAACAACACACACCTGTAAATCTTGTCTGCACAACTTTATAGCAGATTTTAAAACAGAAAGAGAACTTTTCCTTCATTTTTCGTCATGAGTAAACTCTATTGTACCTTCTATTAACATGGATTGTTTAATATACGTACATTGTATTTATCTTTTTACATGTCCAAATTTATTTAGCTCTATTTATTTAAACTAAAGCCATACAGGCACTCAGAGGATTCTATAAATGGTGATTGTTATATTTTTTTGTTGGTTTCTCTCATGTACATAGTATTTTGATAACTGTAATTGTGGTGGATCTATTTAATTGCTGCTCTTGGCATTACTGGATATACGCGACTCAGGAGAAGAGACCGCTATGAGAGCTCATACGAGGCCAGATTAAAAAATATATATATTTAAGTGACATTGTCATGGAGGGGATCATGTCCCAACTTACACAGACCCTATACACAACCTTTGTACTAAAGCTCTGTGTGAAAACAATGAAGTTGTGTTGCTTGTTTTGATAAACTGCTTCAAATTTTACAATAATATTCATGTCTTATATGTTTATAAAATTATTTTTCTACATAAATCCTTTGTGGTATGTTGTTTTGCAGTATTTTATGTATGTGTACTTTTTGTACAATATTATGAAAGCTTATAGAAACAGTGTAAGCGAAAGTAAGGAACAGCAATATGGAGCCACCAGCTCATAGATCTGGGACAGATAGGTCTTTTCCCATATAGGAAACGCACAAACTGATGCTGGAGCTAACCGTTTGATGACTGTGATGTAGGACAAATAGTGTATAGGCAGAGAGACAGATGTAGTTACATTTATGCACTAGATAGAGCTGAACCAACAACCGCAATGAGCCAAGCCTTTAATGAGACAACTGGAATGTTGGAGATTCACAGAGATGACATTTTGGCACTGAACAGAGTAGTAACTGGAATTAACCTTTTTAAACTGTACTCTAATTTTGAGCTAAAGCCTAACATTGCTGAAGTAATGAAAAGATCAGGCGTTTCCTTTGCTTACTGATGTTCAGATTACTTTCTAGCGCATACTTTGACAGCTAGATCACATGTATCACTCTGGTGACACTTTTGTGCTGTTGTGAAATAAATGTTTTCCAAATGACTTTGTGTGGCTCCTGTTCCGATCTATCTATCTAAGTTGTAATATCACGCCATTTCACACACAGCCGGTTCAAAAACTATTCAGATCGTTGCACACTTTTATTGTGGTAAAGACTTGATATATTTTTTAGATTGTGTTTCCTTTTTTGTGCATTAATCTACATAAAATAATCCATAATCACATCAAGTCTGCTTTAATAAAAAATGATTAAGAAAGTCACACTAAGACCATTTCAAAAGATTTAAATGCTCCCAGGAGCACAGTAGGCCAGGTCACACCCAGACTTCCTACAGCTGGCCTTCTGCTCAATAACAGGACTAGAAAGGCTTTGGTCTAAGATGTGACCAAACCAATGGCCACTCTAGCAGAGCTTTAGAAGTCCTCTGCAGAGACTGGAAGTAATGCCAGAGGAAGGAAAAAATGTCTCAAAAATGCTATATCAAACAGCATAGAGGGATGCCAGTCTTGAATAAATGACATATACTTATAGACATTGTGTAAGCCACTTTCAGACATGCACTCCCTTGCATTAATTTACACTCCACTATATTTTGGCTTTATCTATCAATGATAATTGATACCTGATAATTTTTTTGTATTAAAAAAAAATTCTCGTAATGCATCAGACCTAGTAAAAGATTATGCTTGTATAAGGCATTAACGGTGCAGACTGACATAATGTAGGAGCAACAATTAACTAACAAACTCAACAATTAACTGACAAACTCAGTTTTCATTAAAGATTTAATGCATCAAGCATTAAGAAAGTTGGTGCTTTAATCAACTGTTGAATCCAAGAGTGTGATACATGACATGTAAAGGGATTTATAGGGGGAAAACTTTCTCTAGTTTAATGAGCATGTAGAAAGTTGATTGTGCAAAGTACTAAATAAAGGATTTAACTTTTAATTAATGATTTTAAAATTTAAAAAATAAAATAAATAAAACTATTAAACTCCAAAACGTTTTTGCACTGTTATTGCAGGATTATTAAATTAACCTACAACACAGTAAAGGGTGCAATAACTGACCCTCAAACAATAACCCAAGCTTGCAGGTGAACCAGGTGCCATAGAGCTTTGTGTCTCCACAACATCCATAAGATTTCAAAGGAAAGCTAGATATAAACTAATAAAATATGTATGTAGATTTACATCTGGCACTTTCACATATACTGGATTCCTGACTAAAGCATTTGCTTATCAGCACCAAACAACAATGGGTCTCACACTTACATAACACAATGATCAACACCTCCTCACACACACACACACACACACACACACACACGTGCACGGACATGCATGATGGGAAAGGGTGTTAGTGAACTCTTTACACATGCGGTGACTGATCTGTGCTCTAGGACTTTTGATGTGTATGTGTGTGTGTGTGTGTGTGTGTCACAATACTGGCAGAAAACACCTGATGTAAACCCTGTCCCAGTACAATAAATCCCATCTGTCACATAAAATATTTTTATTGTTTAATCCCTTCTAAAAATATATTTACATTCTGTACCATGCATGTAAAAAGCAGAAGGTTTACTAGCAAGCAAACATTAGCCACTAGGTGCAATATTTCATATTTTCTTATCATATCATTTTATACTGTACATTCTGTAGATAATCAAAATAAAGACAAAAATAGCGTTGGTTACAGGAGAAAAGTCTCTTCTCTTGAATCGTAGCTGTTTGACTTTAACAACTAGTTTTCTAACAAACTAGCTAATATTAGGCTAAGCATTATATATCATGAATAAGCTCAATCACTAAAGCTAACTAATTACTTAGACGTTATTGGTCAAATCGGAAATCACTTTTAACAGTGATTCAAAGTTTTAAAGTTCAAATCTGTAGACAATATCGACAGCAAACTAGCCAACACTGAGTTATCCTTAGCCGCTCACGGCCCTGGAAAGCTAACGGTCTGGCTGGTGAGCAGGTGTTGTCTGGCCATTGGGAATTTCCCAGGGGGCTGGTATTGTAAATGTTTTTTTTTTTTTTTTTTTTTTGCCAACCCAGGCATTATATAGCCAATAGAGATCTTGTGTGTGATGCCACACCTGAGTCAGCCTCCATTTTGTCTCTCAATATGTCTCTGGTTCTACAACACCTGACAGTTGTTGTGCATGGGAATAGTACAAGATCTTAGGTCAAAAAACACTGAAGATAGATTTACCAGTTTCCCATCGACAACAAGAAATAGATTTGTGGTTAGAGATTGGGGGAGACAAAGTTAATCCTCTTCAGATGATCCCCTGTTGGTGATCACCAGTGTTTGCGTAGTGACCATTTAATCATAAAATAAATGTTTGGTCACTTTATTACAATAAACTTCCAATATGCATGATGTATTCGTGTTATGTTTGCTAATCTAAAGCACATGCAGGGGGTTAAATTGGGCTTTTGGTATGTTTCCAATAGCTTTAATAAGCTTCGATGCTATTCAGTTAGCCTTTAATGCTAAATACCTGCTTCCTTGAAGCTTAAATTAGGTAGATTTATTCCACTTTGCGTTTTAATCCCACCGGTTTTATAACATACACTAAACAGCTAGATACGCTACTGTTGTGCGTGATACAGATGTGCGGTGACCACAGTCACTCGTCAGACTGCACAGATAACAGTGAGATTGCTAGTAAGCTAATGTAGAAAGAAAAATAGGTCAGAAACCAGCTGTCAGTGCAGTCTACTCTAAAGCGTTGTAAAGAACAGCTGGAGCTTGATAAAGATCAGTACAATCCAATGACCGATTTGTCTATCTGAGAATGTAGTTTTACTGTTATCTGGTCTCCTATCAAGTCTTCAGTAAACTCCATGATGGTGAATTTAGCAAGTGATTCATTATTTGGCTTGACTGTAGTATCTGAGGGATGTGTGATGGCCGGACAAAACGGAGAATGCTTTAATTGTGAGTCACGTGAACAAAAGAGCTTTATATATAGATAGGCTATCTTAGCTAGTCCGACATGGCTGGTGCAACCTGTAATAGTTAATATCTAAACAAACAGGTGAAAATATGGAGGATGAATAAGCAGAAATTAGTACAGCACTACTGAATGTCATTACATGACTGTGATGTAAATTACAGCACAAAACATATTAAATGATCAGGTTGGACTGCTTTATTTAATTATGCATTGTTGTGTAACAAGAAGTAGAATAGGTGACAATAAGTGATCTATGTATTTCATTATGTCATGTATTTCATTATGTCAAGGCTTGTTGATGTCCAGGTTAGACTATGCATCATGACCCTAATAAAAACATTAATATTTAATGCTAGGACAGACAGTCCAAATTAAGTTGATTTTATGCATCAGATAAACCTGAAAAAAGTTTTGAGGACATTTTTACAGGGATGACTATAAAGATAAATGTGTGATGACTAGCCAGTGCCACTTAACAATGAGTTTGAAAGTAATTGAAGCATAGATGCACTCAAGTGCACTCACACTTCTAACAATTAAATTCCTGGTCATCTAAAAAAGTAAAAAATAAATTGTCCACACATACAGGGAGGAAAACCTTGGAAAATGAGTTTATTTGTTTTGAGTTCCCCTTGTACCTCGTGGTGGCTCTGGACACTCCGGCATGGCTCTGCAGGGCCTCTGAATATGTGCTATGGTATCTGGCACCCGGAGAGTGGCAACAGATCTCTTTGGTGCTGTCGGTTGTGGAATGGGGGCTTCATGGATCAGAATAATTTGTCATATGGCATATTATCATGGGTTCTCGAGATTGGAATCTGAGGCTTGGTCAGTGGCCTAAACCTCTTGGTTTGCTGGTCCTGTCCGTCTTGGACTGTGGTGCACGTGGGGTTCTGCTGCCTTTCTATCATGGCCAGACTTTTTTTCAGCGATATTTGCTGCATTGGCTTTTCTGTGAAAACAAACTGGATAGGTTGGCCTATGGGCTTCACAGGCAATGTTTGCATGATGGCTGATCAATGTGAGTAGCAGAGTACATCCAACAAAGAACCATATCTCTAATGAACACACATCATCATCTTGATTTTATCTCATTCTTTTCTCAGGATAGACACAGATTATAGTGCCTGGTTATTGCTTGAATTATTGCTTGTTGTGTCTACACTTTGATACACTTACCCACTGGAAACGAACAACCAGGAGAGACAGACAAACACACTTGCAGGCATAATGTTGGAAGATCTCTGTTTATTAACAGCAAAGAAAGCATATTTAAGCTTTAAGCCATGTGCATTGTGTCACGTACATCCAGTACGTCAAAAGAACCAGTCATTACCATGTACATCATAGAGAGACCCAGAGGCAGATGATAGGAAATGCATTTACATTTTCTGGTTAAACAAAAAGAGTTCCAGGAGACATGAGCTATTTGGATATATATTGATTTGGACATGGGCTATAAGAAGTATTATCACATAAGGAGTCAGGAAGTGCAATGAGGGCGTTGTTTTAAGGGCATAGAGGCATATAGGCAACCTTCTCATCATATAAAACCTTTTATTTCCTATTGCATGTTTGACAGGAGTTCATGTACAGACAATTCTCTGATGATGTAACTATCTGTGCTTAAAATACGATTTGTTTTCGGGAGTACAGTTGTTTACTGGCATTCCTTTAATCAGACATCCTTTACATGAACCAGTTTTTCTTACCATTACAAGTCTTAAAAAAACACAAAGAATGAATTTCCACTACATACTAATGTCAGTTATCATGCAACAATGCCGAATGCTCTGTTCTTTACAGATTGATTTTAGATGGCGAATCAGTCTGTATTTTGGATTATACAAGACTATAAGCTCTTTGAAAGATAATGTGAAATCAAAGAGTTGATTAAATGCCTGATATAAATCTGATCTTGGACTCTGTGTAAACATGCCAGTTATTTGTTTACAGTACAGTACGTTACTTGATCACGCTATGCTTATTTAAGATCTGCGAAAGAATTTTAATGTTTCCTTACACACCATTGTATGACTTCATCAATTACATCCTTAATTTGAATGAATTGTTTCAATTACTTACTGCAATCATGTGCAGTTTTATGTTGGAGCTTTATATTTATCACCTTTATTCAGATGGTAAGGGTGTTTTGGATTGCTGATTGCATACAGTGGATTGCAGTCCTGTTGTAAATATGCTCAATTTCATGTTTGTTTTATAGTGAAGATCATTCAGTTCATCTGAATCACAGCAACGCCTCCAGAGCTGCTTCATTACTGCAGGCACAAAATGTTCAAGCAAACGGTCATATCTCACACCAACCCTCTTTCTGAGAAGGTGCAAACGAGATCCTATGAGTTGCATTCACTGCTTTGAAGCCTTCCTTAACCTGAGCATCCTTTAATCAGATTATATTTTACACTGTGGAGGAATCCTTACTAGCAAATATCTAAATTAACTGATGTATGTCTTAAACTCAAGGCTGTGAGTAAATATCTTATGTTGTTTCTATTTTATTCTTATGATTAACAGCATTTCAATCTGGTTTATAAGCTGTGTTCCAGCCACATGTCCGTTTAGTGCTACTGATTGTAAAAAGCAGTAAAATAAAACAACAGTTACTCATGACTAATATACTGTGTACCAGGCTATTAACTTTCCATATTAACATAAAAGAGATCAATCCAGTTGCTTTAGTGTTCTGTATTCATCTGTTAGTAATATTCTAAGCATCAGACAAGACCATGTTAATCTAATTGCATTACACTATTATCAGCAGCAAATAACAATAGACAAAAGATTACTTCTGAGTCACCCGGTTGGCTGTAAATGCTAACTTTCTATTTTCCACATAAATCAAACAAATAAATGTCTCAAGGACACATAGAAATTACAATATTTCTAACATTTCAAATGGATTTCAGAAATTGATATCTAGGTCTGTTACTATGACAACTTATGATAAAGGTTTACCTTCAACTTGGTCTTGACCGTTGTCAAAAAAGTGTGTGCCTTTTAAAAAGTAAATATAGTAATATATAATATTTCACTTTACCCCTAAAAACAATCTTAATGGCATAATTTCTATGTCTATCTAAAATGATTTTCTTTCTCTCCATATATTCAATGTTTGAAAATACATTTATGTTATTTATTGATTGCATAGGCTCCACTGTTTGATGGTTAATTGCGAATGCACAAGCATAAAGACTGGACTTTTGAGCACTGGAAAAAGATCATGCGGTCTGATGAGTCCAGATTTATCTTATACCAGAGTATTGCTTCCATCAAGGTTAAGGGGAAGCGATGTACCAATGCATAGAGCTCAGTAAAGAAGACTGTAGAAGCAGCTTTGGTTGGTTCTAGGCAGATCTAGGCTCAGCAATGTTATGTGGCAATAAAACAAAGTCAGCTGAAGACCTGAATGTTATGACATCCATGGATTTTTTTCTTGACCGAAGGAACAATCTATCTTCCAAGATTCAAACTGTGAAAAAGTGGTTCTGGGAGCCTGAGGAATAATTGGCCAGACTTTAAACCTATTGAAAGTCTTTGGAATGTTCTGGAGAAGACTTAATGGAGTGGTTTAACTCTCATGTCGTCAATGCAAGATCACAAATGCAACTCTAGACAAAGAATGAATGTGATATTGACACTGCATAGAGATGTAAGAACAATCCCAAGTGAACATGTGTCATAACCGATTCTAAAAGGAGTATATTAGAGATTTTAACTCCAGGCAGGCAATACAGCAATCTTTGGTATAATATGGTTATGGTATAATATATCACGGCTATGTGACACATCCTGTACGCTGCGTTCCATTTGCAATAGACCAGGTGTCCTCAGACCCTCGAGTCCAAGTCAAGTTCTTTGCGTTTTTGAAAGGAGAAACAGCATGACAAACTTTTGGATTCTTCACTTCTGAAGCGAGGGGCACGCCACTTAAAGCTTGGTAAGCTTTATGGTACGTAATAATGAATTTTTACCTAAATTTTAAATGTTGTAGTTGTGGTAGGAGCAAGCTCATTTTTATGTTTATTCACTTTTCCACCTTTTAAGTGACACTTTTATATGTGTGTGTGTGGGGAGTTCAAGTTTTTATATTTTGTGCCAATGATTGGCTGTACTTATTTGGTGGCTCAGCGGTAGGTGTTTGGCCTGCCAGGCCCAGGTTCGAATCCCAGCCAGTGCCCAAACCCCCCAGCAGTTATCAGGCCCGGGTCAATGAAAGGGTTGCGTCAGAGAGGGGAACCGGTGTAAAAACCTGTGCCAAGTTGTTGTGCAGACTGTATATTCCGCTGTGGTAACCCCTTTCTGAGAGCAGCCAAAAGATTAACAACTGTATTTTATGGAAAAAGTGCGTTTGTAGCACACACAAATAAAAAAAACAACTAAATTTACTAAATGTAATCTTAAATGTAATTTTGGGTAAATTACTAGTAATCTTCACTAAAGCTGTGTGTGGAAAGTCTGTTGGCATATTTTATAATATTTGAAATTTGAAGAAGCAATAAGGGTATGTTTAATGACAATCTTAATATGTCCTTTGTTTCTGAATTTTATTTTGACCCAGCAGTTGGTTTATTCTTTGTCAAACTATCTGGATTCTTCACTTCTGATTGGATCATGCTCAGACCACTCATTATTTTATGGTAAGTTAAAGTAAATTTTTACCTATTTTTTTAGTAAGTTGTGGTTGGAGAAATTATAAAAAATTTTTTAACATTTAATTTGAAAGCATATTTTATTGTTCAAATTAAATGCTTTGGAATGGTCATGTGGGGTTATGTATATTTATTATATACAATATATATACAATATATAATATATTTTTTTATTCAGTTTTTATTATTCAATAAATGAGTGCATCATCGAGGTTTTTCCTAATCCTTATGAAATATTTATTGTAAGTTGTAAATTGATCACAAGAGAATTGACAAGAGAAAAACGTTTTGCATTAAATACATACATAGCTGTACGTCCTTAACAAAAATGCTTGATGTAAATGTTTGTTATATCACAACACTAAGTGATAGTGTGTAATCCACAGGTGGGGACCAACATGATGAGAATGATATCTGCAAAATAGGAGATAACTGAAGCACTGTTCCACGTTTTGTGCCTTGGGAATGAGACAAGAGGAACCAGACTTTTCCTATTGTTGGAGGCAATGCTATTGATACAGACTCTTTATTGGAGGCCGTTAATGTAGTTAAGATAAAAAAAAAACTTTAACTTTAACTTTAACTACACAAAGCAGAGTCTTCCCACCTGGGAGTTTCTCCAGCATACTGTAGCTCAGATTGATGGACACGAGTACTCATCTGCATTGTTTTAAGGACAACAGTTTTTTTCACCCCACATTTAATTAATAATATTTTTGAAAGTTTTATTATTTTTGTTTTTAATGTCATTTTGAAGTAAATTAAATAGTAATAGCTAAAAAACTAATAAATATAAATAAATATAAAAAAATAGTTAAAATATTAAGATGGGGAATGTTTGATGTCATGTGAGCATTATAAGATTTGTATTAAAAATTTCTATATAAAAAGTGTTTAAACATTGTATTAAATGCAAAACAAATGCTATTTAAATCAAATGTACAGGGACCTATTGTTTTACAGAGTGTTTATGTAAAACCCTTTTTTTATTAAAAAAAAAAAAATCTATTTACATTATGTGAAGTTGTGTACATTTTGCGTTTTTTTTTGGAAAAATAAAAAAATTAAATGGAATGTGTCAACCCAGCAAGAGTGTCAATTTAACCCACTGGTTGGGTCAGAATTCTGGGTTAAATGGTTAAACCCAGCACTTGAGTCAAAACAACCCGGCAGGTGTTCTGTCCAATAGTGACCCAGCAGCTGATTTATGGTTGGGTTGTTGAGTGTATGATAGTTCTCATGTTGCTGCTGGTTACCCATAAAACCAGAGCTATATATTTACCTAATAATGTGATTATAATATAGAAATTGCAGTTTATTCACTTTGGTGTTAAAACTTACGGAAAATCACCCTCAATGAAAGACATTTTGAAAGTTGTCTGAGATATATTCAAACATGCATGCCTTCAAGGCACTTTTTTATATAAGATTTAAAAAGTCTATTTATTTAGTATGTGCAATTTTACAGGTCAGGGCTTCTGTATAAATGGCACACTTTAGCAACAAAGTTTACCCCGGGTGCGTACTCAAACTACAAGCTCTTTCTTGAGAAAATGCCAACGGCAAAACCATGAACGTCACAGCAGTATCTCCTCCTCCTGAGCAAGCCATAAAATATGCAGACCTGGACTACAGCCAGACTGAGTCAGCGTCTCACACATATACACAATGCCACGAGAAGGCCCTGACAGAACATTTAAAGCCAAACTCTTAATGCAGGGTCCAAATAAAAACCACATGACCAAATTTATAAAGTGCTTACAGATCTCTGATTGTGGGTACGTAGTGGGATAAAGACAAAGAACCAACACGAAGCGGAGCAAATGGTGTAGTTTTATAAGTGACCCTGTAGCAATGAGTAATGACATCATAAAAGTTAGCATTTAGAAGTAGTAATACCGACTTATTGCTCTGCTATTCAACACTGATAAGTTTCAGCAGAATGACACATAAATACTTTGCATACCTATTGTCTATTAACAAGAATACTATCTTGTTTTAAATCACAGTAATTTTGTAATGTAATTAGTTACTTTAAAAAGTAACATCCCCCAACACTGTTAATTACACTGTGGTTTAGATCTGTAGATACTGAAAACTACCAGTAATAACTTTTCTTTGTCATGACCACTTTATACTGGTTAGGGCTGTGGTGGAAGTCTTGGCATGAAGCGGGAACATTATGAATGGAAAATCAGTTCAATTAGGTATTCATACATTGACTGTAGCTAAGTGGCATGTTTTTGAAAGGTGGAAGGATACTATATACAGCGATATAGACAGAATATATAGACAGTAGATCAAGCACAGGGACCCCAGTAATGTGCAGCAGGAACAGTTGTGCTGCTCCATCATGCCACACAGCAATAATTTAACATATTAAAAAGTTTAATCTACAACCATTTTCTGCCATGCTTTTTAATGATCAGGTACTGTATTAGTGAAAATGAAAATGAGATGTACTCCGACTTTGAAAAACGTCAAGTTCTGGATTTGATGCGTTTTATGACCTACCTATTGAAAAGATACTTCTTTTACTTCAATATAATTGCCAGGAAACGTTCCTGTATGTAATTACACCATGAAATCGACCTGACCTTTGATGTCAAGTTGTCACGGAAACTAGATATTAAGGATTTTCATTATGATGCTAACGCAAGTAACATGCACGGCTTCTTCCAAAGCATTAGCACACATCTAACAGATCTCTCTCTAGGCATCAATTAAAAACTGTAGAAAGTTATATGACTAGCTATAATATTTTAAAAACAGATCCCAGTGAACTCTGGGGAATGTACTCAGAATATATAGACGTATAAAATTGAACGTTAAATATGAATGGAAAAAGAACAAATCATTTTCCCAAACTAGAGCCGTGCTGACATCACAGTACAGTTGGTACTTGTTAAAGTATGTGCCAAAACAAAGTCTGAAGTGAACCGGCTCTTACTGGAGGCCCAGCCTTTCTGAGGCATTCTGAAGCCTGCCTCGCCCACGCAGGCATTAACTTGTGGGAGGCCTCATATGATACACCTGATCAAAGCAGATTGCTCTGTTTGTTTAACATGGCAGCGTTCCAGCTGTTCTCAAGGCTGAGCAAGACAAAGGAGCAAATGTTTAACCAAGCCCAACAGCAATTTTCTCAGCCTTCATTTACGGTAAGAGTGCCCGCCTTTATCTGGAACAGGAGGGAAGACGGTTAGCTTCCTGGAGATACCTAGTTGGCGTATATAGATGATATTGACCTATAAGAGCTAAATGAAATGTAATATGTCTCTAAAGTATGTTGCAATGTGGATTATATTGCACAATAGATGGAAATAGTATGGTAGATTTATATAATGCACTAAAAGAGAAATGAACAAATAAGCAAACAAACAAGCAAACACGAAAGCCTACTGCATGTGATTTGGTAGCCGTACAAAATTATATGCTTTAAACAGCTGCAAATGTATACAATGTGAACTTTTTCAAGCTTTTTAAAAAAATGATATGTGACACATTTTATTAGATAATTGTTACTGCTGAACTGTTGCAGTAGTCTCTGCCGAAACAGAGGAAAACCCTTCAGGATCCCGTTATTTCCGTACACACCCATCTCATGCACGGTTTTTTTTTTTTTTTAAGTAAAATTCCAAAACTGTGCAAAGCTGTTCTCACAAACTGATATTCTTCATTCATACTCTATACTGCTTATCTTATACAGGGTCACAGGAAGTCTAGAGCCTATCCCAGGAAATGTCAGGCACAAGGCGGGGCACACACACACAAACACAAACACACTCACACACACACACACACACACACACACACACACTCGATC
Source organism: Clarias gariepinus (assembly GCF_024256425.1). Lineage (NCBI taxonomy): Eukaryota > Metazoa > Chordata > Actinopteri > Siluriformes > Clariidae > Clarias > Clarias gariepinus. The sequence continues at coordinate 14,162,992 of NC_071116.1, read as the reverse complement.
TCACAAGCAATTTGGGAGCACCAGTTAGCCTAATCTGCATGTCTTTGGACTGTGGGAGGACACCTACACGGCACGGGTAGCAGACACCTGGAGGTGCGAGGCCGCAGTGCTAACCACTAAGCCACCGTACTGCTCACTTAATATTATAAATTCTTTTAATATTTTAGGAACTGTGCACGCCAGTGCTTTAAATTTTTTCAAGGTCAATTTCCATGCCCAGAAATCTAAAATGGTATCGAACAATATCCATTCAGTGTCCCTTATTTTAATAAAACTCAATATACTCAATATAAAATAACATTGTCTATATTGCCTAATCCTGTATATAGGGTCTCTTTAGAGCCTATGCCAGGAAACTTTGGTCACTTCATGGAGTGGTCATCAAATCACTCCATCACAAGTCACTTTAAATAAATCACTTTAAGCATATTTGCACTGCATAAGTCACTTTTAATATGTGGATTGCACAACCATGGACATTACCATTCTTTTATTACTATTTATTCGGCTGCTCTTATTGTTTTTCATTTTTTCATATATTCTCCATATATTTTCTATATTGTGTATTTTTGTGTATAGTTATTTTATTTTTAACTTTTATTTGTATATTTTTATTTTATTCTTCCCTAGTTAAACTTACCCTTTATTTTAATTTACATATTTATTTCCTATTCATATTCTTTTATTCTTAGGTCACAGCATTTCACTGCATATCGTACTGTGTATGACTGTGTATGTGACAAATAGAATTTGAATTTGAATTTGAGGCAGTTTACACCCTGGCACACACACATACACACACGCACTTACACACTCATTCACACACTACGGGCTATTTGGGAACACCAATTAGCCTATTCTGCATGTCTTTGGACTGGGGGAGGAAACCAGAGTACCCAGGGAGAACCCACCAAGCACGGGGCGAACCTGCAAACTTCATGCACACAGAGTCGGGAATCGAACCTGGCTGGGATTCAAACCTTGACCATGGAGGTGCAAGGTGACAGTGGTGACCACTAACCCACCGTATGGCCTAAGAACAATATATATAAAAAAAAAAAACTATAAATGTATTTACTTTTCATAAACCGAATACAGATTAAATGGCATGTCACTGTTAAGTGTGTCAAAACATTCGTCCAAGATAGCTTCATAATAAACACTGTCACAGGTGAGCAGCGTGTCTGCTTCATAAAACCAAAATTGTTTTATGATTAAGACTCATTCTTACTCCAGGCCTTTTTTGAACATACATATGTCATAGACAAAAATAACCGCTAAAGCTCATGGACTAATACTTCCTTTTTTTTCTAAAGCCAAACTTGATTAAGAAAGAAAAAAAAATTCCCATCACCACAAACCACAGCACTCAACTAGAGAACATTTGCGTAAACGTAGACACATCTGTTTCTTCCTTGAAAACAAAGATTGTATGTCACATGCAGCAGAGCTCGTTTATGAACATGCTCTTGGCGTTATGACGCACATGTAGCTGTCGACTCAATCTGAAACCAGGCCATAAATATAACTGATCATTTCTCGCTCCCTGTCTGAGAGATATGAATAAACACACGTAATCAGACTCCTTCATCGTCGTCTAGGTTAATATTCAACAGATAAGATAAACGGGGATGTTAATGTGGCTGGGCTGTATATTCCAGACAAGTAAGCACACACCTGCCCTAATGGTTACACAGTGACTGTTATTTACCTGTGACACACATCATGAGCCATCAGATTACACATTTGCGTACACTTTAATGTTGAATGATATTTGTACTGTAAGTGTAATCTTTAATACTGTACAGACTTAAAGGACTAAAGACGCCACTATTTAGGACTAAACTATTACATACTACATAATAAAAGCTCTAAGAGATCGTAAGTATTTATTTAAATAAGTAAGGAGCAGTGCTGCTAATCTGAGATCGTGTGTGTGTGTGTGTGTATAGTTCTAGAAAGTCCTGTGTAAGCAGAAAGACCACACGACTATGAAGCGTTTACCAATTAAGGGCAGAGTTGCAGAGAGAAGGGGCAGGGTTTATACTGAGATTGCATCACAGCTGGGACTTTCCCTCCATCACAGAGCGCACATTTATGCCTCACCACAAAATACACTCGCATTGTTTACAGCGACAAACCGCCAAGCCTTGGATATCTGATTTATGGGTCAAAAGTGTCGTAAGACTAAAAACCTACAGTATTTAAATAGCATTTTTATGCATTTACAGTAAGTCAGCCAGTCTAATAAACAAAACAAGAACAAAACAAAAACAACAAATATTGGTTCAAGTCCCCAAATTGAACAAGTTCACATTTGCGTTGTCAGGGTTTGAATGAGTCCCATTATACATACTATTCCAAAAACAACCAGATTCTTTCATTTATCTTCCACAGTGTTTTCCCTGTAGCACTTGGGTCAAGCCAGGTAACTCACCCAGGATGGGACACCAGCCATCGCATGTTTTTGATTTGTTTTGGAAAACTGTGTGCACATGAGGAGAAAGGGAAATCTCTACACAGTAGCCCAGGATTGAATCACTGACATGTGATACATATCGGTGTCATTATATGCCGTGTTCAATGCTTTTCAATAGATTGCAATATTGAGTGTTTTTCAATAATTGTGAAGTTTCCTGATTTCATAAACATTGCGTTACTTTAAGAGCGCTGACTTGGCAAGAGTACCAGGTTCCTCTTCTTTCATGGAGAACCAGCCAAAACTGCTTAGCACCGAGTCCTCCCAGTTCATCTCAGGCAATGGAATAGGCATGCGTCAGTGTGTGTGTGCACACACACAAAGTGCGAACACAGAATGTTCCTGCAAACTGTGTTATGAATGTACTTTCACTGTTAGAGTTCATTCAGCATCTGAGGCCTCTTTACTGTATTTATGCATTATAAACATTTACAGTACACACGCTAGTGAGTTTATTCTGTATATCTTCTCTACATCTACCATTTTAGCAGATCAACTTCCCATCTAGGTACAATTTGTAGCTATTAAAACCTTATCACCAATCAGGGGGAAAAGCTATCTTAGCATGCTTTCCCTGAGACTGACGCCAGATAAACACGTCTTTTCAAACAGCTGCTCGTTCACCATTAGGGGGACTTAACACACTCTGCTGACTTAAAAACACTATACGCCCCCCACCTTTCGCATGCGTGACCTCAACATGTTTTGATGGCGTTGCTCTATTGTTGTGGGAGTGCAGACATGCCAGCACTCCTTTCCTGGAGGCACAACCAATTTTGGAATCATTATGATTCACAAATCCCCAGATAATTGGGCAAAGGCTTGTCTGTTGTGCTACTCAGGAGCCAGTCATTTAGTTTATCCATGACTACAAAGGGACCACCAATGAATCACAACATACTGTATAATTTTTAAGCTTTGGATCATTTTCTGCAAATCAGCAATGCACATGATGCTGACATGAGTATCAGATAATGCCAGTATTATGGCTTTGATGAGAACACTATGAAAGAGCTGTAGATGTAAAAAAAAAAAAAAAAAAAGCTTTCGTCTAACTTTATAACCACTAAGGCGGAACAACAGTATTAAAGCCTAAGAACATGAATACAGTGCTTATATTTGGGGTTGTATCTAATGCCAGATTCTGTGATTGTTTAAACAGTGCACCTATAGTTTAGATTATTTCCTTATAGTATAGATTTATGCCTAATTTAAGAAGACAACTATTAAAATGAATCACAGTATCAATCATAAAACAATCATAAACTCGGATACTTTATATCATGGTTTACAAAAAAAAAATCATAAATCATAGAATCTGTGATATAGTCAAATATTAAACTGTTGCTTTAAGAATCCAAATTCCAGTGTATACCCAATTTATCCAAGCTATTTTCCGTGTTCCTAGACCAAAAAACTTTAATAATTCGAAGATTTAACATTACTTGAATAAACAATTTTATCATGGAATAAACAGCTAGATTAAATTTAACACTTACACAAATTATAGTTTATTTATAGGTCATATTTTCTATATATTCCTACAGAAATGTGCCTATGTGTGTGTGTGTGTGTGTGTGTGTGTGTGTGTGTATGTACCAAGTAATTTTAGTTCAGTAATTTTATTGAACAAGAGACTTTCCAAGAACGTTGATACATGGCTGTTGGGTGCTGTGGTGTCTGCCCCCAGGACATTAGTGGTAGATCCTTCTTTCTATCATGGCCAGCATTTTTTTTTTAAAGCATTTGTTCTAAGTTGTGTTTTCTGTGGTTTTGCTCTCTACAGCCCAAAAAAATGGTCCATATTCTGGCTTTATTGTTTGTACCATTGTTGTGCTTAATATGAACATGACCGTAGTTAAATGTGGCGCTCAGTGTAAGGTCAAATCTGCATACAATATTTTTTTTTTTACTTTTTTTTAAAACAAAAAATCTGTTATGTATATCTATAACAGTGACATGGTGGCTTAGTGGTTAACACTTTTGCCTTGCACCTCCAGGGTCTGGGTTTAAATCCCACCTTGGATCTGTGTGCATGGGGTTTGTACAAATAAAATTTAACAGAATTTTTTTTTTCCCCAACAGGGAAGGTGAAGGCTCGATCACATGCGTCCTCAGAAACGTAAGTTTTCTGAAATGCAGCACATGCGGCATTAGGGCCTGGGAACAAAGCGTAGATGGACATGATTGAGCTCCGCCCTGAGCTCCTAGCTGGAGATACAGTCTCTGTAGCAGGATTGGAAACCGTGACCTCCGGATGATAGACCTATTCCTGTCACAGGCTGTTGAATCTCTAATCATAAGAGAACAGACCCATAAGACAAAGACACAGAATCAGTTTGGAACATTTTGTTGTGAGCAGCAGTTTAGAAACCGCAAAGTTCTCAAATTGTAAAGTTCCCAGTGTAATGCGACTTGCCTTACAATTGTGCAATGTCCATAGATGACAAAATCACTTACAAAATGTTCTTATACTAGTTTTGGGAAACTCACACTGACCTCAAGAAAACAAAAGAGAACAACCTCTCGAATCCATTATGTTATGTCACATGTTATGCAATTTACAAAAAAAATATTAAAATGCAAAAAATTCCTATGACTGTGGAAGGTCACATATTTATATAGTTTCAAGTTTTATTGTCATATGCACAGTAAAGAAACATGTTTCCCCTGTACAACGAAATTCTTTCATGGCTGTCTCCCAATTAATGCAACTAATAAGCAGAAATAAACATAAAATAGAATAAAATAAAATAAATATAAAAAGAATAGGTATAAAAAGAATATATATCAAACATAGAATTAAAAGCAAAGCAAAATAAAAAAATATGAAAGCGAATATCAAATATATCAGTATACTGTATACAGTCCACTTAATGCATAAATTAGGCAAGTGCATGTAAAATCCACAATACTGTATGTTTGCATACGCGTGTGCAAGGGTGCAATTGTTTGTGCAAATTGTGCAAATGATTGTTCCAGTGATTGTTCATGATTATTATTGTGCAAATGATTGTGTAAAGTCTGCAATGAATGTCCTAATTCTTAACAGTCAAATTTGCCAATTTTTCATTTCGCTCTATGCACACCCTCAAAAGTCATATCTCACCAAATTAGACCAGTAGACCCCTGATATTTGGCCCCGCACATGCATTGTTGAGGCCATTTAATTTTGCTTTTAGGGTTGGACAAAGGCAACCTTCCCATGAACACTTAAAGTATATTAACACATATTAATTAATCAATTAATTTATAAAAAATTAATAATTGTTTAGACAGGCAGCAAAATATTATTTTTATATTATATCCTCTGTCTTAATGCAACACCAAAACAGGGTTTTATAATAAGATAGAATGTTTAAATGGTATGTTTTGGTATCAAACCAATTAAAAATTAAACCAAATTTAAGTACTTAAGTCATATCTTTTTCTTCTTTACTCCAATAAAGCATCCAACAAAACTCATGTAAAAATTTTGATATAAAGAAATTTTTTAGAATAAAATAATAAGGCAATAAACTGGTGATACATGTGTGTGCAAACCCTAACTAATACTGCTAATACTGCATTGGTTTGCTTGTAACAAATTATTTAGACTTTTTGGTTAAGAGTCGTTAATTTATCATATCTTGGTTCAGCAATTTTATTCTAGGAATATTCCAGATCTATCAAAATGCATTATCTCACAAAATCTATGACTTTTCTCTTTTTTGATTAGAGCCATAATATGGTGTTCACATGGGCAATAAGATACATTTAGCAAAATCAAATCATATTTTGGAAATATGTCCCAAAAGGATCCTTGATCTTATTGGACCCCAAAATAATATAAGTTTTTATCTAAACAGCCAATGGATGGGTTGATAACATCATTGTGATCCTCTATCTTCTTCATTTGTTGATAATAACCTAGATGTCAGATAAGGCCAAGATGACATCAGAAACAGCTGAACTTTGGGTTATTAGAACCAATGGCCGCAGGTCTGTGATGATTTTGTGCATGCCAGTAGTGTACGTGCACGATTATAAAAAAAAATTTAACTTTTCGGTTTTTTTCTCCTGTGTAATTTCTGCTTGATTGTCACTTTTGTTGGTATACATCACATTTAATTAGCAATTTGAACAGATGTGTTTTATGTTGGTTCAATCTACACATCACTAAAACCTACAATTTGAAGAGATGTGTGTACACCTTTTATATCCGTTGTACTGCTGATCACAGAAGGTAATCTCAAAATGACTCATATTATTACATTCCTGATCGAGGGGGAAATGAATGTTTCCAGAACGCACAAGACCCCTTTAGGTTTCTTAATGTGCTCTGTAATGCAACTGGAATTCACCTCAGATGCAAAAGCAAAGTAAAAAATAATATTTTGCGCCACCTGCTGCTCAGAAAAAAACATGCCATATGTCCACACAAAATAGTCCACAATGTCCGATGTTCACATTGTGTTTAATGGTCATAAAAATACATTACAAATAGAAAAAGCATTGTACATGTCTGAGAAGCTTCCTCTATGTGTAGAGGTTGCTGTGTGCATCATTAACTCTGGTTAATTTCTGCAGTATTTCCATATTTGGACTTGTTTTCAGCTAGAAAGAAAGAAAAAGAGTGAAAGATTATCATCATCATCAATTTTGATTGTAACATAAATAGATAAACGGTAGTGAATTATACACAAATAAGGTAGAAAGTAAGACCCCACCTTCACCCGTTTGCTAAGATTTGAAAGGGCAGGTTTATAGGTCTCCATGGTGACTGAGTCTGGGTAGATGACATCACTGAAGCACTGGAAGAGCACAGCTGGTGAGTGCTGAACCTGACACTGATTGAGCACTACAGCGCAAAACATAAACACACAGAGTCATGTCAGTGTATTGTTAACATATGAAAATCAATTATAGTGTATATTGCAACAATGCAAGACATTAGAATATGATCAATGATTAAAAAGAAATAGTAAATAAAATAACCAAATGTGACATTTACTGTAGCTTCTCTTTACATTCGTAAAAGTGAAGACTTTCAGGTTTTGAACAACAGTGTGTCTAAAACTGTCTAGATTAATTTCATCTTGTGAAGTTAATAATGCTGTCTTCCTATAATTTTGATTGAAAAATCAAAATATCTTCTTTCAAAAAGTACACAAAACACTTTGCAGGTTGACGATATGCAAACTGATGGTTATGTGACTCTGGTTCTGATTTTGGAGTAAACACTTAACAGAAATAATTCTACCTTATATTAATCACACAAGAATTATTATATTATCACTTAAAAATAATATATTATATTATCACGTAAATATATAGAGATAACCAAAAATATTGGACTCCATTTGAAACTTCTGTGTTTCATTCCATGTTAAAAATAAACAATTGGTTATGTAATGTTAACTTAGAAATGTTCGATATTTCAAATATTTAATATTCAGGATTTTGAGATCCTCATTTAAATGATTTAAATGTAAACAAATCGGTGATGTTGATATTGTTTAAAAAGGTCAGACTATCTCTTATAATGCATATGGTCAGGTGACACTAAAATTTTTGTAGGCAATAAAATAAGTGGAATTTAACGTCGTATAATAATTAGAAAAAATACTAATTACATTTTTACTAGAGCTCTCTTACTTTTAGACCTTAATCCACATGTCACTTATAGAATATTATGGCACTCTCCTTTATTAATCAGCATATGTAAAGCAAAATGTACGCTATCAATTGTGATGGTGCTGATCTCTACTTTTTTTTAAATTTAATATTATATAATATTATATCATACATATAAAAAAATCCCTGTTGCAGTATTTTGCAATTGATCAGCTTAATGAGAGGTATGTTTATCCATCCAACAAAAACCTGCGCTATTGTGTGTTTTTCTTGTGAGCTGTACCGGCAGCAGGCAGGCCTGTGACGATGTTGGGCTGCTCTAGCAGAGGGCAGGGCAGACTATCTGTGAAGGTGCTGGTCCTTAGTGCACGCAGGATTGGAGCGGAACTGCCATTCACGTAATGTGGAGTCTTGTACTCGGCGAGTGGACAATCGGACAACACTGTCACAGTCAGTCCTCTGCTCTGCATGCTGCCCAAAACCTACAGACAGAACAGTGATGTTTTTTGACAAACTTGCACATACATAAATAACTATTAAAAGATTGAATCCACCTGTTCATAGAGTTTTTACTATTCTTATAGTTTTTTACTATTTTAAAATAACCATGTCCATGAGGGGCATTTAAGTTAAACCAGGACTTTTTACAACACAAAATAACAACACTTTTAAGATAGTAAAAACCCTTAATTTTTCTATCTAATCCCCTGCTACACTAATGCACCTATCCTGGTGTTTCACTAGTGCACAGAAACCAACAAGATAGAAAGATTTCTCAATACACCGAAGACATTTTTGTGTCTGCTATATGCCTAAAATTCTGGCCCCCCAAGGAACTCCTTTAATGGCCCAAACATGTAGAAATCACATGGTGTGAGGTCAGAGTTGTATGGGGAAGGTGACAACTCCCAGCTGAGTTCATGTAATGTGCAAGTGATGTTGGTTAATGATTGTCTGTACAGTGGCCCACAGACAGACTCTTTCACAAGGTGGTGACAAGTTATCAGTCAGTTTTCAAAGAAGAGTCGTTCCACTCGCTGAATGTTCAAAGAAACTGTACTGGGCTCTGAGTCACCTCGGCTGGGATCAGCATTAATATTTTTAATAAGTTTGCATTGTTCAAATGTTTTAATGCGGCTAAGAGTCCTACTTAAAGTCTTCTGTTCAAGTCAATCAGTTTTACACCTTTACGAAATTTCATCACACAGTTGCGGTTTAACTCCTGATGAAAATAATTTCTCTCTTTCTTTTCCTCCTCCAATGTCAATCTCTCAATCAGCTTTATAAGAACACCCAGGTAGTCGTTATAATACATATATATATATATATATATACACTTGTTATAAACTATGTACCTCACACTAGCTTACCTTCTTTGTATACTGAATCTATAAAGTTAATCTTTTTTAAATTTAAAAATTAAGAAACTTGGCACTAAAAGTTAAAAAGATTATGACTTCCTTCCTTGTTTCAGAAAGTTTTATTCCTTAAAGTCTCATACATTTGTAAATAAGCATTATACAAAGTGTACCTTTTCAGCCCACTGGAACAGCTGATCTTCAGCAATATAGCAGGTACACTGGCAGATAATAACCTGTGACAAATAGGAAAAATCAAAAACCTTTTAAAACACCCGACAAACATATGCAGCTCTAAACCTGTGTGTGTGTGTGTAGGTGTGTGTGTGTGTGTGCTCACATATGGACAGCTCTTTGGCTGGTAAAAGATACAGCCAGGTTCTCCAGGGAGGGGAGCTTTGTCTGGGCGAGTGGAACCACGACTCCTTTCATTCCACAAAGACACCCACCCAACCTGCGCCCAATCCTCAGAATTAAGAACGTATGCGGAGACAAAACCTAGTCCCAAAGACACAGCAATGAATAGATACATAGCACAAAAAGCAATGGAACACAACATCCCCTGCTGGTGTCTGTTACCAGCTAAGGAACTGATAGTGGAGAATAATTTTAAAAAATGTTATTGATTGACTTGAACTGTGGCATAATATTAACTAATATGTATTTTATATGAAAAAATGAATATGACTTTGTGGGGGATCACCTGCAGCATTTGGTCCCACGGCTATGATCAGATCAGAGCATTGGAGCTTTTCAGAACTGTCTCCTGCTTTTGAAACCTCTGGACACCATCTGATATGAACCTCTCTGTATAACACAAAAGAATGATTTCTCATATTGGTGTCTGCATCCCACGTTACTACTCCTGTGCACTTTTAACTAATTTAGCATGTTGAATAATTATCCCCGATAAGCAAGCCAAGGGCGACGGTGGCAAGGAAAACCTCTATGAGACGGCAATAGGTAGAAACCTTCAGTCAACCCATCCTCATTTGGATGATTTATTGAACAAACAAAGTAGATGTTGATTGCTTAATTGTAAGAAAATAGACAGCAAGTTCTCAACCTACTCGAAAGAAAAAAAGGGCTCAAAAAATGCCAATAGTGAGCAAATCCAATCACTGCTGTGAATTGGGCACTGGGTGGGAGATAAACCCAGGCCTTCCACATGGCAGATGAGAAACTTTCTATCACTATTACTGCTACCTGGGGATCACTGTGGATGCTTTAGATGTTTTAAGAAAGGCTGGTCTGGGACCTACAGAATTACAGTTAATTTAACTGATCTACTGGATTCCAACAGCCATTAAACAAAGAAGAAGAAAAAGAACAACAACAACAACCAGCACAAATCTGGTGGGAATTCGAAGAAAGGGTTTCTAACCCTAAATTTGGTGGAAAACAACAGCATTAATCTTAAATATTACGTCATGTCGTGCTTTCCTCGTGACTTTGTTGAAAGCCAGGACATGCACGCGCACAAGAATGTATACGGTGTCCATGGAAACCCACTTGCACACGTAACTACTGCTATATTCTCTCCTTCAACCGCATGAGAGGAGGAGGAGCTAAACTGAAACCGAAAGCAACCGAAAACTAGTAAAAACCCAATCGTGCTCAGTCATTCAGGGTTATAGGTACACTATCAGCAACAAAAACGAAGCTTTAAGGTGGTATTTAATATTTGGAAACCTATTATGTTTAAACAAGCTTGCCTGCTATAACAAGTTACCAGTCAGACTTATTACAACATAATTTTTAAAAACAAGTTAAAAAGACATCAGACTAGACTACAAGACTCCTTCCCAAATTTATTCAACAAACACTACATAAAAACTCCTGTACCATCTGCAGCGCACTTTTTATCACATACTCGGTCATTCGAGATTCATACTCGAGTCATTTAGCTAACAGACTAGCTAAACGATAACACACCGTTTCTCTTCTATTTCCCGACGTATTTGTAAATCCTCTTCGTTTTCTTCCTCTTCGTCATCGTAATCATCCTCTTCCACTGCTCTTGAATAGACAGATAAAACCTCACCAAAAAACGTTGCCATGTTTGCAGTGGTCTCGTGCAGCAAACACCTAGCTAACTAACCTCGTTTTTCTTCTTCGTTCGAATTCAAAACAGCTGATATTCAACTGAAATGTCAATCAGCGCAACCTACTGGACCGGAGTAGAAAACGACACTCAAATTTCTAGATACACGAAACTAAAAGACACATTTTTATTTAAAAAATAATTCAAAATGAAAGCTGAAATATAGTGAAAATAAAATACAAATATTTAACAAAGACAAAAACAGGGGTTGCAGAATGAAACTGAAACGCCTGGTTTAAGACCACAATAATTCATTCGTATGGTGTAGGGCCTCCTTTTGCGGCCAATACAGCATCGGTTCATCTTGGGAAGTCCTGCACAGTGGCCAGAGGAATTTGGAGCCATTCTTCTTGTAGTGACTAGGTCACTACGTGATGCCGGTGGAGGACAACGTTTTCTGACTCGCTCCTCCAAAACACCCCAAAGTGGCTCAATAATATTTAGATCTTGTGACTTTGCAGGCCATGAGAGATGTTTAACTTCACTTTCATGTTCATCAAACCAGTCTGTCACCAGTCTTGCTGTGTGTATTGGTGCATCATTATCCTGATACACGGCACCACCTTCAGAATACAATATTTGAACCACTGGGTGCACAAAGTCCTCCAGAATGGTTTGGTAGTCCTTGGCAGTGACGCGCCCATCCAGCACAAGTATTGGGCCTAGGAAATGCCATGAGTACAAACGATAAGTAAATGTGTGAGCTATAAGGTCAAAATTTTGTGCACATTTGAATGCCAAATATGTATGTTGTCAATATTCAAGAGATTTTGTTTGATATTTGTACATATACTAACAGTATAAGTGCATTGGAATATTTTTTGTGCAGATGCTCTTCGAGTCAGAAATAAAACAAAAGAAGGATAACAGAAGTACAGTAGAATAAACATATAATGCAGGAATAAATAGTAGAAGAATTTGAACTATCAGACTATAATACACTAAACCTGGTCCGCACATATCAAGCTACTGCACTTTATAAAAGTTTCAAAGTTTTTGAAGGTTAAATTGCACATTTGATAACAGTTTTTATATTGCACTTTGCTCTTTGATAGTAAATCGGTAAAGGATAGTAACTGAATCGTATACCAGATAAATGTACACTGGTTATAGCAGAGGGTCTTTATATGACAGAGATAAAAACTAACATGGGTGAGCACACATGCTCTTTTCTTCTCTTGTTTTCGTTTGCCATCAGTTTGACTCTGGCTGGAAAGAAACATGCTTTGTGGGTCCAGTCTGCAGTATCTGAGGTTGTGTATTGTGTGTTTGTGCATGAGCAGAGAGTGATCTGGGTGGTGTGTGTCCCTGAGGGATCATGGTGCTTTTTTCCTCCGCAGCATTGTGTGTATAAATCCAACAATACATAGATCCAATGAGGTCAGATGCAGTGATTCTTTTGTGCTATTCCAGATTTAACCCCCTATATTAACCTCTGTGCAGACCACTTAGGTTCCTTCTGTTCAAACTGTGAGAATCCCAACCATGTCTTCATGAACCTCATTTTTGTCATTGTCATTGCCATTGTCATTGCCTCAACCATGTCATGCTGGGATATGGTTTGGATTCTTACAGTTTGGTCCAACAGTATTCAGACACGAACAACATTTTTGTATTTTTTGTCTATGTACTGTATATGACTTCAATTACAAACTGACCATTTTGATTCATACAAATTCACATTTCAGACAAACCTAAATAATTCTTTTGACTATGTAAAGCTGCTTTGCGGCAATGAAAATTGCTAAAAGCGCTATACAAATAAAATTGAATTGAATTGAATTAACGTAAAAATTTAACAAGCAAAAGGTGGTTGTAGTATATATAAACTAGTCACAGTAAATTAGGGATATTGTTATTTACATGAGTGATTTTCCTCTTTGCTCTGAATTTGAATAAAATAAGTAAAAGTTCCCTTTTGTAGATTTTGAAATTCTGGGAATTACAAGAAGTCCAGAGTTTTGTGATCTTAAGGAGCGTGGTGGATTGTAGCGTATCAGAAGACTGGTTAGGTATGTGGGAGCTAAACCATTTAAGGCCTTGTATGTAGTACTATTTTGTAATTAATTCTAAACTGAACAGGTAGCCAGTGCAGTTATGATAATATTGGGGTTATATGATCATATTTTCTGGATCTAGTGAGAACCCTGGCGGCTGCATTTTGGACTAACTGAAGCTTGTTTATTGAGGATGCAGGACAACCACCTACAATAGTAATGCATACAATAGTCCAGCCTGGAGGTCATGAATGCATGAACTAGCTTTTCTGCATCAGATACGGATAAGATGCTTCTAAGTTTGGCGATATTTCTAAGATGGAAAAAGGCTGTTTTTGTGATATTGGAAATATGATTTTCAAAGGACAAGTTGGTGTCTAATATTACGCCAAGGTCTTTTACTGTTGAGCTAGTAGTAACAGTACATCCTTCTAAACGCAGGCTGAATTGTGAAAGCTGTTGTGTGCTGGTTTTTGGGCCGATAAGTAATATCTCTGTCTTGTCTGAGTTTAGTAAAAGAAACTTATTGGTCATCCAATCTTTTATGCCCTGGACACACTCGGTTAATCTAGACAACTTAGGTATTTCGTCTGGTTTTGTTGAGATATATAATTGTGTATCATCATAACAATGGAAACTAATCCCATGTCTTCTAATGATGTTACCCAAGGGAAGCATGTATATTGAGAACAGCAGAGGTCCTAAAACTGACCCTTGTGGGACCCCATATTTCACTGGCATTACACCAGACAGTTCTCCATTTAGATCTACAAAACGATCAGACAGGTATGATCTAAACTATTTTAATGCCTGTCCCTGAATACCTATGTAATTATGTAAGCAATCTATGAGAATATTATGATCTATGGTGTCGAATGCAGCACTAAGATCAAGCAAGACTAGTATTGAGATGCAGCCTTGGTCCGAAGCTAAAAACAAGTCGTTTGTAATCTTAACTAGTGCAGTTTTTGTACTATGATGGGGCCTGAAACCTGACTCTTCTTCTTCTTTGTCTTTCGTCTGTTCCCTTTCAGGGGTCGCCACAGCGAATCATCTGCCTCCATCTAACCCTATCCTCTGCATCCTCTTCTCTCACACCAACTAACTTCATGTCCTCTCTCACTGCATCCATAAATCTCCTCTTTGGTCTTCCTCTAGACCTCCTGCCTGGCAGTTCCAACCTCAGCATCCTTCTACCGATATATTCACAATCTCTCTTCTGAACATGCCCAAACCACCTCAATCTGGCCTCTCTGACTTTATCTCCAAAACATCTAACGTGGGTTGTCCCTCTGATAAACTCATTCTTAATCCTATCCATCCTTGTCACTCCCAAAGAGAACCTCAACATCTTCAGCTCTGCTACCTCCAACTCTGCCTCCTGTCTTTTCTTCAGCGCCACTGTCTCTAAGCCGTAGAGCACCGCTGGTCTCACCACTGTCCTGTACACCTTTCCTTTCATTTTCGCTGATACTCTTTTATCGCACAACACACCTGACACTTTTCTCCACCCATTCCAACCTGCCTGTACCCGCCTCTTCACCTCCTTTCCACACTCACCGTTGCTCTGGACCGTTGACCCCAAGTACTTAAAATCCTGCACCTTCTTTACCTCTGCTCCCTGTAGCCTCACCGATCCTCCTGGTCCCTTTCATTTACACACATGTATTCCGTCTTGCTGCGGCTAACCTTCATTCCTCTGCTTTCCAGAGCATACCTCCACCTCTCCAAATTTTCCTCCACCTGTTCCCTGCTCTCGCTACAGAGCACAATGTCATCTGCAAACATCATAGTCCATGGGGACTCCTGTCTTACCTCATCTGTCATCCTGTCCATTACCAGAGCAAACAAAAAGGGGCTTAGAGCCGATCCTTGATGCAGACCCACCTCCACCTTAAACTCTTCTGTCACACCTACAGCACATCTTACCACTGTCTTACAGCTCTCATACATGTCCTGCACCACTCTAACATACTTCTCTGCCACTCCAGACTTCCTCATACAATACCACAGCTCCTCTCTTGGCACCCTGTCATACGCTTTCTCTAAATCTAAAAAGACACAATGCAACTCCCTGTTACCTTCTCTGTACTTCTCCGCCAGGATCCTCAAAACAAATACTGCATCTGATGTACTCTTTCTAGGCATAAAACCATATTGCTGCTCACAAATGCTTACCTCTGCCCTTAACCTAGCTTCCACTACTCCCACAGCTAGTAGTGGTGGGACTCCCACAGCTTCATTGTCTGGCTCATTAGCTTTATACCTCTATAATTACCACAGCTTTGCACATCTCCCTTGTTCTTAAAAATTGGCACCAATACACTTCTCCTCCATTCCTCTGGAATCCTCTCACTCTCCAAGATCTTGTTAAACAAACTTGTCAAAAACTCTACTGCCACCTCTCCTAAGCACTTCCATACCTCCACAGGTATATCATCAGGACCAACAGCCTTTCCACTCTTCATCCTCTTCAACGCCCTTCTCACCTCACTTCTACCAATATTTGCTACTTCCTGTTTCACAAGTCACCTCTTCTACTCTTTGTTCTCTTTCGTTTTCCTCATTCATCAACTCCTTAAAGTACTCCTTCCATCTTCCCATCACCCTCCTGGCATCTGTCAGTACATTTCCATCTCTATCTTTAATCACTCTAACCTGTTGCACATCCTTCCCATCTCTATCTCTCTGCCTTGCCAACCTGTACAGATCCCCCTCTCCCTCCTTACTGTCTAGCCTAGCATACAAGTCCTCATATGCTCTTTGTTTGGCCTTTGCCACCTCTACCTTCACCTTACTCTGCATCTCCCTGTACTCCTGTCTACTCTCTTCAGTCCTCTCAGTGTCCCACTTCTTCTTAGCTAGCCTCTTTCCCTGTATACACTCCTGGACTTCCTCATTCCACCACCAAGTCTCCTTGTCCACTTTCCCCTACCTGTCTCCCTGATCACATTGGCTGTAGTTGTCCAGTCAACTGAAAGCACCTCCTGACCACCCATAGCCTGGCTCAACTCCTCCCTAAAGACTTTACAACATTCTTCCTTTCTCAGCTTCCACCACTTTGTCCTCTGCTCTGCCTTTGTCCTCTTCGCCTTCCTCACCACCAGGGTTATTTTACACACCACCATTCTGTGTTGTCTGGCTACACTCTCCCCTACCAACACTTTGCAGTCACTGATCTCTTTCAGGTTACAACGTCGACACAAGATGTAGTCGACCTGAGTGCTTCTGCCTGCACTCTTATATGTCCCTATGTTCCTGCCTCTTCTGGAAGAAAGTATTTACTACTGCCATTTCCATCCTCTTTGCAAAGTCCACCACCATCTGTCCTTCTACATTCCTGTCCTGAAGACCAAACCTGCCCATCACATTTTCATCACCTCTGTTCCCTTCCCCAACATGTCCATTGAAGTCTGCACCAATCACCACTCTTTCACCTCTGGGGATGCTCTGCATCACTTTATCTAACACACTCCAGAATTTCTCCTTCTCTTTTAACTCACATCCTACCTGTGGGGCATAACCACTAACAACATTGAACATTATCCCTTCAATTTCCAGCTTCAGACTCATCACCCTATCTGATACTCTCTTCACCTCTAGAACATTCCTTACAAACTCCTCTTTTAGGATAACTCCTACTCCATTTCTTTTCCTATCCACACCATGGTAAAACAATTTGAACCCTGATCCTAAGCTTCTAGCCTTGCTACCTTTCCACCTGGTCTCCTGTACACACAGTATACCCACCTTTCTTCTCTGCATCATATCAACTAACTCTCTTCCCTTCCCTGTCATGGTCCCAACATTCAAAGTCCCTACTATCACTCCTAAACTCTTGCCTTTCCTCTTCTCTCTCTGCTTACGAACACGCCTTCCTCCTCTCCTTCTTCGACCAACAGTAGCCCAATTTCCACCAGCACCCTGTAGGTCAACAGCACCAGTGGCGGTCGTTGTTAACCCGGGCCGCGACGGATCCGGTATGGGAATTATATTCTTGATTCGCATCATTGATTTGGCAAATGTTTTACGTCGGATGCCCTTCCTGACACAACCCTCTGCATTTATCCAGACTTGGGACTGGCACAAGAAGACACTGGATTGCGCCCCCCCCGTGGTTGCATTGCCTGAAACCTGACTGAAATTCTTCAAGGATGTTGTTTTCCTGCAAGAATGTGCATATTTGAGCTGATACTACTTTTTCTAATATTTTTGATATAAAGAGGAGGTTTGAAATCGGTCTATAATTTGTTATTTCATTTGCGTCCAAATTAGATTTTTTAAGAAGCGGCTTAATAACTGCCAATTCGAAAGGTTTAGGGACGTGACCTAGATATAATGAGGAATTAATAATGTTTAAAAGTGGCTCTCCAATCGTATGCATCACTTCTTTCAAAAATCTGGTTGGGATTGGGTCTAACAGGCACGTTGTTGAATTAGCTGAGGTGATAAGTTTATAAAGCTCTCCCTGTCCTACACCTGTAAAGCACTGAAAAACTAAATGCGAAACTTTAGGCTGAACTAGATCATGAGATGCTATTAGAGGTTGAACCTCCGTTATTTTCTTCCTTATGCTATCGATTTTTTCATTAAAGAAGTCCATAAAGTCTTCTCTACTAAAATGTTATGGAGCACTCTCTGCAGGCATCTAAGGTTTTGTTAGGCGAGCCACTGTACTAAATAAGAACTTGGGATTGTTTTGTTTTTTGTTGGCTAAGATGCTCGGTCCTAGCAGTTTTTAAAGCCTGTCAATAGCTGCACATACTGTCTTTAAACGCAATTTGAAAAACTTCTAATTTAGTTTTCTTTATTTTCGCTCGAGGTTACGGGTTGCTCTCTTTAGGGCGCGAGTATGACTATTGTACCAGAAAGCAAGTGTTTTATCTCTAATTTTTTTTAATCTGATGGGAGCAACAGTGTCTAATGTACTGGTAACAATAGTGGCCATGCTGCTAGTCACTTCATCTAGATCGTCTGCATTTAGGGGTCTAATAAGTAATTGGGATAGATCCGGCAGATTACTTGTAAATCTGTCTTTAGTAGTCGGATTCATATTTCTAACAAATCGATAACGTGGGGAGACACAGCTAATCTGTTCTACGGGTAGAGTATATATCAGGAGGTGATGATCTGTGATATCATCACTTTAAGGTAAAATCTCTATATTAGAGACATCTATACTATCTATATTATTTTACTTATATGTATGAGAAGAAACACCATTTTTATTAGTTATATATTATATATTATTATATATTATATATTTATTACCCCAAAAATGTAGACAATAACAGTGATGCCCCAAATAACAAAAATTGACAATGTCAGTAGCGGGCATTTCCACCATTTGGCGCAATGACAGCTTGACAGCGACGTCTCATGCTCCTCACTAGTTTCATGATGTTGTTCTGAGGCAATGCGTTCCACTCTTCCACAAGTGCTACATGCAGTTCTATCAGGTCATGTGGGGGTGGGGTACGATTATCCAGTCTCTGCTTCAACTGGTCCCAGACGTGCTCTATGGGGTTCAGGTCAGGGGACATTGATGGCCATACCATATGAGGCAACTTCCTGAAGTCGAGCTGTTTGCAAAACAACAACAATTCTGCCATGATGTGGTGGAGCATTATCATCCATGAACAGAAAGTTGGGGGTGTACTGGCGGAATTGGGGGATGATAATGGGTTTTATGATGTCTCTGAGGTAAGAAAGTGCAGTGACTGAGCCATGTACAATAACCAAATCTGTTTTGCACTGACTGGTGATACCTGCCCAGACTGTTGCACTTTATTCACAAAAGCAAACCCCTTGGGACAATGTTGACCTCAGCGTATCGCTCACCTCGCCCTCTCCTGGGCAAGGTGACCCGACACTCCATCAGTGAACAGGACGGTAGACCACTGCTGCATTGTCCAGGTCACATGGCCTTGTGCCCACTGCAAACGTTCACAGCGGTTTCTTGGTGTCAGTGGGGTCATCTGCATTGGTCGTCTGAGATTTAAGCCAAAGCGGTGGAGTCAGTTGCAAATGGTTTGTCTGGAAACCCTAGTACCCCTTGCATCTCATAAACGGGCCTGCAGCTGTGTGGCAGTTGCATACGATGTCTAAGTGCATAGGTCCTTAGGTACTGGTCATCGTTGTAGTCTGTCACTCTGGGGGCTGCACTCCTGAGTCTGTCATGAACTCTGTTAGTAGTTCGGTGTCTTGATGCAAGTCTGCTGATGAACCTTTGAGACACAACAAGTTCACAAGCAAAATCTGATGGCCAGGTGGCGCTGGTCGTCCGTTAAGTGAAGTCATGTGTTCATGGCTGTTTAAATAATTAACTTGGAATGACTTACTGACAATACCAGATTTTATACCAATAGAATGTTGAAATTGATGCCACATTGAAAAAAAGTTGTCTTTTTGGGCTGGCCCCAATAATCCATTACATGGAAAACACGAAATGAGGTGTGTCTATCACCCCAATACAATTGCCTCCCTATCCCAAAAAATGTCTGAAGTGAAACAAACATCGTATGTATGACATCCACTAAGTCTCTCACAATATCCCTAACTTGTTGTGTAATATATATATTATACAGTGGGGGAAATAAGTATTTGATCCCCTACAGATTTTCTAAGTTTGCCCACTTACAAAGAAGGGTCTATAATTTTTATCATAGGTTTATGGTAAAGGATTGAAACAGAATATATATATATATATATATATATATATATATATATATATATATATAGGGCTGCAACTAACGGTTATTTTAATGATCAATTAATCTGTCAATTATTTTTTCAAATAATCGATTAATCAGATAAAAACAAAAACCCAGGAAAATCATTCATTTCCAACCCTTTATTCAAAAACAGGACTAAAATCTTTAGAAAGTGCACAAACATGTTGCTCCTTGAGCTGTTATAATAATAATAAAATAAAATAAAAATGGACTAACACAAAAAACAGACAGGTATGCTTTACATCTGCCAAATATATAGAATGTAACCTTGGATTACGAGCATAATTAGTTCCGGAAGTGGCTCGTATTCCAAAAACACTCGAAAACCATACTAACGGAATCACTGCTGTAAAGTAAAAAAACAACAAATTAACCTGCACTTTACCTTTGAAAAGAATCAGTGTTTCTGTGTAGAGCTGAGAGAAAGAGTGTGTCTGTGAAGATGAAAGTAGGAGGGGTCTGTGTGTGTCTGTGTGACATGGCGTCCAATGACGTGCGCGCGCACACACACACACACACACACACCATGGAATAAAATCACTGTCAAAAATATTTGTGCGTAAAAAAAAGATTTGTGTGTAATTCTGTCTTTTGTCTGAGTTGGATTCCAAAATCTATGGCCACGACAGCTTACAGATACAAGATTTTGTGTGTTTGTTACAATACAACTCTAAAATATACAAAACTCGTTTTTTACAACTCCACTGTTGTAAAAACGAAACGGAAAAATTGCGAAATTACGCACATGAATGCTGTGTGTTAAACCACTGTCAAAAATACGTCATCAAGGCCACATGCACAGGCATTACTATCCGAGGGAAAAGAAATCGATTTGTACATGCTCCCCGCCACTGTTTTAAACTTCTGAAATCTTACCTACTATTGTTAAAACATCTTTGTAATTTTACTTCTTTTAAACATGTCCGAATCTGTGAAAAAAAAAACTTACCTGAGACGATGAGAGAACGCTCGGCTGCTGATCTGTCATTTTGGCACCAGTGGTTTAAAACAGTGGCGGGGAGCATACGCTGAATCGATTCTTCTTCCCTCGGATGGTAATGCCTGTGCATGTGGCCTTGATGACGTATTTTTGACAGTGGTTTAACATTTACACTAGACAGGAGCTCAGTGGGAGCTGCCTGATACACAGTCCACGCCCACTAAACAGAAATGAACATGGCCGAAGTCAGTTTACTGGCTATTCTCTAAACTATGAAAATGTATTTCAGTATCCAAAGGCAGCAAAATCTTTTGCACCTCCACCGCTGCCACTTTTACACAGCCACTTCTTTTTGTCCCTGTAGTCTTTCTTTCAGTTTCTTTATTCACTATTTGGTCGGTTGTTCGTGTGAAGCCTGTGACTATTAATTCTTCTCTTAATTCCTCATACACTTTTTTTTTCTTAAAGCACTTTCCAATTTCTGCTGGATCTCAGCGGATGTCCAAATTGCTAAAAGCGCTTATTTTTCTTCTGCGCTCCACATTAACGAACTTTGGGCCTCTGCTTTTTTTTTTTTACGCACCCTATAACTCCGCCCACCGCTCGTGACGTAACGGGTTCTCGCAACTAGACCAGCAGAGTTTAGGGGTTGGTTTGGGCACCAATTTTTTTCTGTGGAAAAGCGTGACCTAGTTTCAAACGGGAACCCGCACAGGAACCAGGGCAGTGGAAAAGGGGTATAAAGGGAGCAACACTTTGAAACCGCCCATTCTGCTCCGGAATATTACTAACCAAACAATACCAAGTCATTTAGTTTATTTCGTTCTTTTGATCAGAAATAAAATAAAATGTTGCATTTTCAATAAAAAGACCCCCAACACGTCTACATACACACATTTTGGCTATAGTTTCAGTAATGAAAATATTACAATGCAGCTAAGGACATATTATAATAAACAGAATGAGTCGTTCGTTCTTTTGAATCTATTGCACTGCATAGTAGGGGTGGGCGTATCGATCCTTAATATCGATACTTTTGATATAGGGGTTGTATCGAAAATTATCGATCCAAAAGTCAAAATATCGATATTAAGGGCTTTTTTAAACCAGTGATTTTATTTATTTTGCATGAAATATAATATTTGAAATGAGCTTCTATGTAATGCTTTCTCTTATGTAGCTCCTTTCACCCATCACGCACATTGGTCACCCTTCCCCGCTCTGCTGTGTTTTGTTGCCCTACCATCACGTGATTCAGCAGCGCCAAAAACAAGCAGCTGCAGAGAGAGTGAGAGCGAGGTGCGTGTCTGCCTTGGTATCATGGAGCTGGCAGATAAGAAACGAAGCGCTGTGTGAAAATATTTTACTGCTGTGAATGAAAACACAGCAAATTGCGACGTCTGTAAAAAGGTGATTTGCTACCATGGTAACACCACCAACTTACACAAACACATAAAACGACATGACAAAGAGAGCTCGGAACTACAAAGAGAAAGACAGGAGGCAAATCTTTCAGACAGAGCCCCGCCGGCAGTGAGACAGAAGTCACTGGCAGAGTCCTTTCACCCTCAGAAATATCCAGGTAGCTAACACTGATAAAGATATGTTTTTAGTCATATTGAAGTATTTCATACTTCAGAATGAAGTGTCATCACCATAGTTATTGTAACAAAACATAACCATGAGTAATATAAACCAAAAATGAACAATGCTTACACTAACCATAGTTTAATTGTGGTGTTTTTTTTGTAAAACTGCGGTTTTATATTAAAACTAAATTGATTAATTGATGTTGAAAAATGGTAACACTTTACAAATAAAGTGTCATTGTTAACAATGTTTTAATGGACAACTAAAAATAAATAATAATTTTTTTTACAATATCTATAAATCTTCATTAATGTTATTTAATTAAAACTAAGATTAACAAATAACTGTACTGCGCCGGGTGTGTTCACGGTGTGTGTGTGTGTGTGTGTGTTTAATTTAATCATGGAAGGGACACTATAGGATTGCTTTTTTAAGCTACAAATAAATAGGCTATGGACTAAAATGAATAATTTAGTAGATGTAATTTAAATTGTGTACTAAAAATAAAAAAAGTATCGGTATCAGTATCGGTATCGGCGATATTGGCCCTGTATTTACTTGGTATCGGATCGATTCAAAATTTTGCAGTATCGCCCACCTCTACTGCATAGCGTCTATGTGAGTCACGTGACATAGGAACAAACGGATCAGGACCGAAAAGACTCAAAGGTAACTACTTATTTCTGTTTCCTGTATATAACACACGGAGGTTTTGCGATGCTTTGCGCATGCGCGCTCAACAGAAAATGAACGAATCACTCTCCGAGACTACTCGTTCATCTAAGTCATGTTTAAGATTCGTTCAAACAGATCGAATCGTTCATGAACGACCCATCACTAATTTAGCTGTGGAGCTCTGCGGATTCGGTGCTCTAAAAAATGGAGCTAAGGCTCTTAAATAGTTATTGTAGTTGTGTCTTGTGGCTTTGTAGCTTTGCGTTATGCGCCATCATAGGTGAGTAAAAATTACTTCAGTAGAAAATCTTATGAAGCTTAATTAGCTCAAAGCGAATGTAGTTCAGTGCTGAACATTACGCTGGATTTTTCCCTCCCACAGACAGACTCCCTACTGTAACTCAGGAACACACCTTATTATTACAGTACAGACACGAGTAGACTGGTTTACTTCAGCTTTCCTGCGTGTGTGAGCTTCTGTGTTAAGTGTCTCAAAACCGACGGCTAAAATACGGTCTTAATATTTTTGCCAGTGTTTCATACTTCAACTAAAATGTTAGGTCACATTTATTAAAATCATAAAACTCAAGACATAACATTAATTCAAAGTGTCACGTATTCTCAGTGTTTTACATCCTGTTAAGCTATCCAATTGTTTTTGTTTTTTTATCTGTCTGGGGAAATGTAAATGTTATATGTAAGAGTTATTAAACTGTCCACCACCTCAACACAGCTTTATACGGCTCACACACTAGACTTTAAACTTTGGAATTTAATTAGTCACAGCAATTTTTTGCTGTCTTTTGGATAGGTGGAGCTACTGTACTTCTGAACTTATCACCAACACACCATGTTAGTACCAGTTTATAAACCTACATGGCTTCAAGTTATTGAGTTTTGGTGAAAGCTTTTCATCACTGTAACAAAACGAATCATGGGATGTGAATCAGTTTTGTTAAAATTTTAACACATAACCCTTAAATAACAAAAAGGTATCAAGTTTTATACCTTTGCTTCATTCACCAGCTTCACAACTGAACTGTACATGAGTAATTAAATGTAGTCTATTACTTTTCTCACTTAAAAGCCACTTAACTTCAAATACAAAAATTTAACATTTCATTTAAGATTAAATAAAACATAAAGCTAAATGTTTTTTCTGAGCAGCACATATCTGTCACCCACCATAATCATTATTTCCAAACAAACGTGGCAAATAATTTACTTCTGCCACACAGAATGTCAGGAAAAGTTTAGAGTCCACCAACTGTAGTATTATAGAGAAACGGCAACATTTAACCTTTCAAGCACGCAGGTGAGATTAATAATCGCTTGTGGTGTTTTGAGCCTGGTGTAAACGTGTAATGAGTGAGTTTGAGACAAATTTGCTTGCAGAGTTTCAGTTCAATAATGTAACGCCCTAAAAATGCGATTCTGTTTCTCCATTTGGAAGCTCGTACACTCTGCACACATTCTGTTATATCCAAGGCTGATCGGTCATGAATGTCAAGTTGATTTCCAGCAAATTCCGGTCACTAGCTGATCAATTCATCTCTTTTGTAAATGTAAAAACTAAAATACATTTTTCACCTCAATCCATTTTTTCCCCCAATCTTTACTGGTTATGTTAATGGACCTCACTTTGAGATTTATTGACCTCGAATTATGCTTAGTTTAAAGTTAGCTGTGTATACTGTATAATGAGTAATCACACCTGTCTGCCACATGTTGTCTATTAAGTCTAAAGTCAAGTCTAAGGGCCTACTGAATCCAATGTCTTAACACTCAGGACACTGACTCAGTGGGTAATGACACGACCATGTCGTGTCAACAATGTATTGTTGTATAATCTATGCCTGTTATAAACATGTTTTTGTTTGTTGTTCTGAACTATAAAATAAAGTTTAAGTATACTCTCAGATCTCTTTATCTTTTTATGAAGTTCAGTGTACAATTTGGGTTTCGCCTTGCATCAAAAGATCCAGTCAAGTTTTCTGTCCTCTTTTCTTTTTTTAGCCGGAGATGAGTCATACTTTGTAAAGCATTCTCTGTGCAGAAGTGCAAAGGTTTCTTACTATAGAAAAGTATGATGACAAATGTGCTCTAAATATATTTCACAGTTGGTAAATCATTTTATTAATTTGCATTGAACTTAACCAGTCTCAACAAGCTGTTAAATTGCCTGTGTAATGAGTCAAGACACTGACTACATCAGCTGTGTTGTCTTTTTAAAAAAACATTCTTGGTGGGCCTTTAGATGTGGTCTGCTGTTCACTTACATTAGTTTAACATGCAGCCATTCTCTTTTTGTCTTTTATTTCGATTCCTTTTGTTCCATAAGGATGGCCACACCAGTTTCATTTTTCCTTTGGATAGAAAAATTCTAATATTGATAATCTAGAGTAGACTGAACGTATTTATTTATTGTATTGGTTATAAACGTATTGGTTTAAACCAGAGATGTATGAGTCAGGTAGTAGAAATACTCAATAAATTGTTGATTCTGAGGTGTTGTGAGTTGCCCTGACAGTTCTGCAAAAACAGTTGGCAATAGTCAGGGCCCTTGGGTTTACATGTACATACATGCCTTATACATAGAGAAATGTCCTCATGCCCTAATATCAGGCACAAAAGCAGTCAGACTGCTCAATGTAATGTTATGTAAAGAAGTCTTTGGTGTTCTTTTTCTTAATTAAGATCTTTGATACACTATTTACAATGATGCAGTTAGGTGGGAACCTAAAATCTGCGCATTAAGGTGCATTAATGAGAAAATTTGTTGAATAGTAATAAGAATTATTATTTTATTTATTTTAATTTATTTATTTATTTTTCAAAATCAAATAAAAATGTTAAAAATCATTTTTTTTGTCACAGGTACGCATCCAGTTGCTTCTATAGAAGTGTACACACAAGGGGAGATGTTTGTAGAAAATGGAACTACTGGAGTACTTGAGTGTAATTTCAAATCAAATCAAGTGATCAGTAGTCAAGCATCAGTCTCCTGGTCTTTCGTCCCAGAGGGCTCTTCAGAGTCTACTGGTGAAACTGTAAGCATCCCCCCCCCTCTCCCCAAGTGTATGTGTAATGCTATGTTTAGAATTGAAAACAGGAAAAACTTTAATAGAATTGTAGTTTTACACCATGTGAACATAGGCTTATAACTGATTTAGTCGTTTGTGTACAGCAGTTTTTTAAATACCATACCAGTCCTGTTTGGACAGACCATGTTATTCAGTCTTATTCTTTCCATTATTGGATTCCATTGTATTGTTTTCAACAATTTTATATTAATCCCGAAGACATTGTAATTATGGCAAAATAAATATGGAATTATGTAGTCAACAAAACTTGTTTTCCACCAATCATAAAGGAGTTCCCAGAGGTGTTGAGTACTTGTTCACTGTTTTCTTCTGTCCAGTCCACCTTATCCCCATCTATCTCAATTGGATTTGGATCAAGTGATTGTGTATTGTGTGATGTTGCTGCAAAATGCTGTGGAGGCTAACTTTAGCTACTTTGGACAATTTCAAATAATAAACTAATTCTGGGTTGTTTATCACTTTTTCTTTAGCTTGCTACATAATTCCATACATATATTTTCATAATACTGGATGTCTTCAGTATTAATGTATTGACTCCAATGTTTAACATTAAGATAAAGAAGATCCACTATAGGAGAAGGTGTGTCCAAACTTTTGACTGGTAGTGTATAACTTTTATGCCACCAAAGCAATTTGTTGGTTTATGGTGTACGATTAGTGCTGCACAATTAACATCACAATCGCAATATGGACCCGTGCAGTTATTTAATTGCAAAAGGCTGCAGTTTATTGCAGGTAATATATACAGCACTGTGCAAAAGTTTTGGGTAGATGTGGAAAAATGCTGTGAAGTTAGACCGCTTTGAAAAGTGTTCATAGTTTATTTTTTATTCATTAACCAAATGAAAAAGTAAATAAACAGAAGAAAAATCTAATCAGTATTTAGTTTGACCACAATTTGCCTGCAAAACTGTGGCACATTTGCACACAGTTTTTGAAGAAACAGGAAGGTTGTTCCAAACATAGATCTTTCGTGGATGTAGGCTGTCTCACATCCTTGTGTCTCCTTGCAATCCCAGAAAGGCTTGATGATCTACTGTGGTGTACAAACCAATAATGTGCTTGCAGAGACACATTATTGTACCACTCTCCAGCCCTTCAACACGTCGTCACAAAGTTATAGTAAACAGGACATGCGGGCTTACGAGTGACGCACCTGCACCGAGACTGAGCATGAATTTTATTTAAAAAATTTTGCTCGTCTTGCCATGCGCTCCCAGGCCAAATTACTCACAATTCAAGGTTCCGCTGTCTGTAGTTGAGTCACTTAGCTTTGCTTTCATGTCAAAGGCGTGGCTTTTGGTCCGCAATTCTTTCATGAAGACCACTTCGGACACTGGTTTAGTAATGCTGTTAATTTAGTCATCTGATGTCAAGGGGAAGTAAGCATGACATGCCTTCTGTTTGCTGCATTAGGTTTCTTGGCGTACCACTGCGTCTACAACGTTTCCTGTTTCTTTGTGCTTTAAAATAGCTTATACAACAATTCTTGAAGGCCCAGTTTGCTTTGAAATTATTGTCTGCGAGAGACATTGCTGATGCAGTATAACTCCCTCATATCTTGCTATGCTCATGTATGACCTGTGACGTTTTTCACAGCCTCATCTTAGTAACAGAGTTTGGCTGTTCGTCATGCAGTTTTAAATCTTTTTCTCTTTTGGTTATGACTGGTTTTAACCTACAGTGCATATAAAATTGATCATCATTATCAGCTGCTTGGTCTAATTGGTTAATCATACACCTGACTGCAAAATCCCTCACTTTTTGCCAGTGTGCAAGTATAAGAATTAATGCTGGTATGAAGCTAAAGGGTATCCACAACCAAATATTGATTTAGATTCAGATTTTTCTCCTGGTTGCATTTCACAAGTTGAAAGATTTAAAGAATTAAAATATATATTTTTAAAAGTATTCATACTTTACAGCATTTCTTCACACCTATCTAAAACTTTTGTACAGTGCTGTACAAAGTTAGGAATTTATGTAGAATTGGTTAATGTTATTTTGAGATTTTTAAAAATGATTTTGTGTTGATAAATGAATATTGCCAGACAACCTGACTTTACCATGTTTCGCAAACATATGTGGCATATATATTAGGCATATGATGTGGTATGCTTTGGAGCATGAGTCCTTCCTTTTCTTCTCCATATTTCTCCCTTTTATCCATTTTGGTACGAGTTATATGTATACATATTTATTTTATCAGAATTGCACAGTTTTTCAGTCTTAGAAATAAGTCTAGTCTGGCTTTTCTGATATTGACTGTTACCAGTGGTTTGCAGATTGAGGTAATCCTCTGTATTTACACTAGTTTCATGATTTTTTAACTTTAACAATGATAAGCATACCTTCTAGAGAGTGTTCTTGGCTAGATGATGTGAGGGCTTTTATCATCCACTTCAGAAATCTTTTGTGGAGTTTTTGCCACCCATCGGACAGAATAGTCCTAGGCTTGCTCATCAGGGACAATCATATAATTTTGATTCATACACATTCACATTTCATACAAACTTAATTCTTTTGATTGTGTAAAGCTGCTTTGTGATGATGTAAATCGTTAAAAGCGCTATACAAATAAAATTGAATTGAATTGAATTGAATTGAATATTGAGAGTTTGGATTCAAAACATGCTATCATTGCCTGACCCCATTAATTTGTCATGAACTAACTAAGAAACAGTAACAACGTGCCATCAAACTGCATATCAGTTTTCAATCATTTTTTAACCTGTGAAATTAGCCATTTGTAAGAAAATGGCTCTAATTTTTAAAATACGAAAGTTTGTGCCTGTACAAATTACACAACCCCAATCAGAAAAAGGTTGGGACAGTATGGAAAACGCAAATAAAAAAAGAAAGTAGTGATTTCTAAATTTACTTTGACTTGTATTTCATTGCAAACAGTGTGAACACAAAATATTTCAAGTTTTGTCTGGTCAACTTCATTTAATTTGTAAATATACATCCTTTCCTGTCATTCAGACCTGCAACACAGTCCAAAAAAGGTTGGGACAGGAGCAATTAAGGGTTAGTAATTAGGTAAATTGGTTAAATAATGATGTGATTTCAAACAGGTGATTCTAATTATGATTTGGTACAAAAGCAGCATCCAAGAAAGGTCTAGTCCTTTAGGAGCAAAGATGGTTCGAGGATCGCACATGACAAAATTATTGAAATAATTAAAAAACAATGTTCCTTAAAGAAAGAAAGAAGACATTTGGATATTTCACCTTCAACAGTGCATAACATAATTAAAAGATTCAAGGAATCTGGAGGAATTTCAGTGTGTAAAGGACAAGGGCACAAGCCAAAGCTGAACCACCGTGATCACCGATCCCTTAGGCAGCACTGCATGAAGAATCGTCATTCATCTATAAGTGGTATCACACATGGGCTCAGGACTACTATGGCCAACCTTTGTGAGGTACCACAATACATAGTAACATCCACAAATGCCAGTTAAAACGGTACTGTGTCAAAAGGAAGCCCTATGTTAACAGTGTCAAGAAGCGCCGTCGACTTTTCTGGCGCTTCTTGACACTGTTAATTGATATTTCAGGTATTTTTGGGAGAAATGGACACCGTGTGCTCCGCACCAAAGAAGAAAAGGATCATCCAGACTGTTACCAGCACCAAGTGCAAAAGCCAGGGTCTGTCATGGTATGGGGTTGTGTCAGTGCCCTTGGCAAAGGTAACTTGCGCTTTTGTGATGGCACCATTAATGCTGAAAAGTACATAGAGGACGTCCATGGATATTTCTACAAGACAATAAAAAACCACATTCTGCACACATTACAAAGTCCTGGCTGCGGAGGAAGAGGATACAGGTACTTGACCGGTCTGCCTGGACCTGACCTGTTTATAGAGAATGTGTGGCGCTACACCAAAGACCCCATACTGTTGCCCCCCTTAGATGATTGCAGAAAGAATGGGACAAGAATTTGAAACACTTGGTGTCTTTGGTCCCTAAACGTCTTTTAAGTGTTGTGAAAAGGAATAGAAAATTACAATGTGGTAAATGCTTTACTGTTCCAACTTTTTTTTAAATGTGTTACAAGAACCAAAATTGGAATATGTGTTTATTTTTGGGGAAAAAAAATCCATGAGGAACACATTAAATTTTGTGCTGTTGTATTTTCTGCAGTGAAAGTAAATTTAGAAATCACTACTTTATTTTTTTTTATTTGCGTTTTTCATACTGTCTCAACTTTTTCTGATTTGGAGTTGTAATTCTAATGGACCTGTATGTATCTGATCATGTTTGCTTTTCAGGTCTTCTATTATGCTGGTGGTAAGGAATTTCCTGGCACCCACCAGTTTAAGGACAGAGTTAAGTGGGCAGGTGACCTGAACAAAAAAGATGCCTCAATTCACATCATTAATATGCAGTTTGCTGACAATGGCATCTACGTCTGTGATGTGAAGAACCCTCCTGATGTTGCAGGCAAAGCTTCAGTGACCAGAGCTGTGATAAGAGGTAAACAGCGATGCTGTAAATTATTTACACCTTTACAAAATTTTATCATACAGTAAGTTGCGGTTTAACTTGAAAACCCCTCGTTTACAGTGACCTAAATATATAATTAAGAGTATTCCTAAATCCTTTCTCTTCCTTCTCCAATGCCCATCTCTCAATCAGCTTCATAAGAAGGTTTTTAATAAGGTGGTTTTAAATAAGGTGGTTATAATATAATATATATACTCATTATAAACTATGTACCTCACACTATCTTACCTTCTTTGTATACTGAATCTATAAAGTTAATCTTTGTTTTATTTAAAAATAATGAAACTTGGCACTATAAGATTATGACTTCCTTCCCTGTTCCAGAAAGGTTTATTCCTTAAAGTCTCTTACATTTGTATGTAAATAAGCATAATACAAAGTGTACCTTTTCAGCCCACTGGAACAGCTGATCTTTAGCAATATAGCAGGTACACTGGCAGATAATAACCTGTGACAAATAGGAAAAATCAAAAATCTTTCAAAAAACATACAGTACGCGGCTCTGAACCTGTGTGTGTTTGTGCTTATAGATGGTCGGCTCTTCTGACACAGCCAGGTTCTCCGGAAGGGGAGATTTGTCTGGGCGAGTGGAACCACGACTCCTTTCATTCCACAAATACACCCACGTCAGAGTTAAGAACGTATGCGGAGACAAAACCTAGTCCCAAAGACACAGCAATAAATAGATACATAGCACAAAAAGCAATGGAAAACAATATCCCCGCTGGTGTCTATTACCAGCTGAGGTACTGATAGTGGAGAATGATTTAAAAAAAATTTATTGATTGACTTGAACTGTGGCATAATATTAACTAATATGTATTTTATATAAAAAACTGAATATGACTTTATGGGGGATCACTTGCAGCATTTGGTCCGATGGCTATGATCAGATTAAAGCATTGGAGCTTTTCAGAACTGTCTCCTGCTTTGAAACCTCTGGACACCATCTGATATGAACCTCTCTGTATAACACAAAAGAATGACTTCTCATATTAGTGTCTGCATCCCACATTACTACTCCTGTGCACTTCTGACTAATTTAGCATGCTTCCTTTTTCTTCTGAGACATTAAATCATGTTAAATAAATCATAATTCTACATGGCTAGAAACTGTACTGTCTTTAATTTAACATAGTTTTCTTTATATAGCACTTTTAACAATGATCATTGTCGCAAAGCGGCTTTACGGAATAAAAAAATAGGGAATTAGTTTAAAACAAGGGAGGAAATATGTATAAATCATAATTATCAGTTTTTTTCCTGATGAGGCAGCCAAGGGCGACGGTGGCAAGTAAAACTCCATGAGACAGCAATAGGTAGAAACCTTCAGGAAACCAGTCCTTATTTAGATGATTTATTGAACAAACAAAGTAGATGTTGATTGCTTAATTGCTTGAGTGTAAAATATAGACAGCAAGTTCTTAAACTAATCGAAAGAATAAAAGTGCTCAAGAAATGCCAATAGTGAGCAAATCCAATCACTGCTGGGAATTGGGCATTGGGTGGGAGATAAACCCGGGCCTTCCACATGGCAGACGAGAAACTTCCTAACACTATTACTCCCTCTTGTGTGATATTACTGAATTAGACACTGTAGAGAGTCTGCCCTGCTGCTACCTGAGCATCACTGTGCACCATGTCCAGCTTTAATCAGATTAACTGCACCGCTCCCAGTGTCATCTGTCATCTCCAAATTCCTCGAGTGGTTGTGTCTCTCATTCCACTGTCCTATACGTTTTGCGGGTGTTTCTCATCACCCTTGGTGGTCAGGAGGGGTAAAACAGAGTGCTGGTTCAGTATGCAGATGTCCTCCGTACACACCAGACTACATGGGTCATTTAAAACAAACAAAAAAAGTGGATGTTAAGGTCAATATCAAATTGTCAAAATCAGAGGGGAAAGGTATAGTGTGGAGAAAGGCAAAACAACAGTGGTGTGAGATAACATCGTAAGTGAGATTATGAACCAAAATAATGATGTAATAATTAATATAATAATTAAAAGCGAGACATTTGCATTCAATATAGTACGAAGTGAATGTAATAAGGATTGTACAGAACAACCTTAATAGCACTCTATTTATAGAAGGTAAACAGGTAATTTAACTGATCTACTGGATTCCAACAGCCATTAAATAAAGAAGAAGAAGAACTAATGTACTAGCACAAATCTGGTGGGAACTCAAAGAAATGGTTTCAGGGAATAATGGGTGAAAAACAACACCATTAGTCTCAAATATTATGTCATGTCGTGCTTTTCTCATGACTTTGTTGAAAGCCATGACATGCACGCGCACAAGAATGTATACGGTGTCCATGGAAACCCACTTGCAAACGTAACTACTGCTATATTCTCTCCTCTAACCACATGAGAGGAGGAGGAGATAAACCAAAAGCAACCGAAAACTAGTAAAAACCCAAGCATGCTTAGTCATTCAGGGTTATACTGTAGGTACACTCTCAGCAACATAAACAAAGCTTTAAGATCATATTTAATATTTGGAAAATTTCAAGATGCACGAAACTAAATTGTATCATGACACATTTTGTTGTTTTGTTTGTTATACGCTATAAGGTCAGGAGGCATGATGGCATAGATTCCACAGTCCAAAGACAGATTAGTATTGCCTAAGTAGTGTGTGAATGGTGAATGAGTGTGTTTATTTCCCGGTGCCCTGTGATTGATTGGCACCTCAACAGTATACAGTGTGTGTGTGTATATATATATATATATATATATATATATATATATATATATATATATATATATATATATATACACACAATGTATACTGTTATATACACTGTATACACAATAATTCATTAGTATGGTGTAGGGCCTTCTTTTGCATCCAATACAGCATCAGTTCATCTTGGGACTGACAGATACAAGTCCTGCACAGTGGCCAGAGGGAAATGATGCTGGTGGAGGAAAACGTTTCCTGACTTGCTCCTCCAAAACACCCCAAAGTGGCTCAATAATATTTGGATCTGGTGATTGTGCAGACCATGGGAGATGTTCAACTTCACTTCAAACCATTCTTGCTGTGTGTATTGGTGCATCATCATCCTGATATACGACACCACCTTCAGGATACAACGTTTGAACAACTGGGTGCACAAGGTCCTCCAGAATGGTTCGGTAGTCCTTGGAATTGACGCGCCCATCTAGCACAAGTATTGGGCCTAGGGAATGCCATGAGTACAAACAATAAGTGAATGAGTGAGCTATAAGGTCAAAATTTTGTGCACATTTGAATGCGAGACCTGTATGTTTTCAACATTTAAGAGATTTTGTTTGATATTTATACATATACTGTACCAACAGTATGAGTGCATTGGATAATTTTTTAGTGCAGATGCTCTTCGAGTCAGAAATAAAACAAAAGAAAGATAACAAAAGTAGAATAAGTATATAATACAGGAATAAATAGTAAAAGGATTTAAACTATCAGACTATAATACACTAAACCTGATCTGCACATATCAAACTATTGCACTTCTTAAAAGTTTCAAATAGCTTTTTTTCTTGAAGGTTCAATTGCACATTTGATAACAGTTTTCATATTGCACTTTGCTCTGTTATAACAAATCGGTGAAGGATAGTAACTGAATCGTATACCAGATAAATGTACACTGGTTATAGCAGAGGGTCTCTATATGACAGAGATAAAAACTAACATGGGTGAGACAGACTTTTCAGAGCTCTTTTCTTCCCTTGTTTCTTTTGTTATCAGTTTGACTCTGAAACATTCCAAATTCCAAAACTCATCAGCAGTTCCAAACTCATCATCCGTCTACCAATATGCTCACAGTTATAAATTACGGTAACTGACTAATATAAGATTAATAATATGGCCATCGGATTCTGTCAGAGCCTCTATCAAGTTTCTGGACACGATGTCTTTCAAGTATTTATTGAATAAACCCACCACAAATAATACATTGTATTAAAAAAAATTATAAATAAAATAAAATTCTACAGGACTGTAATTGTCATATTGTGATTTAGTGTTTACATACATTTAATTTTCCCTATCTTACAATAAGATATGAAGTCAGAATGATATGTTTGTAGGCCTGCTTTCTCTTGCAGTGACGACTTTAATGACACATTTCACAACAATCTTTAATGACACATTTAATGACACATTTCACAACAATCACAAACACAAATAAATTTTGTTTGTATGTCCCTTAAGACTTATATGCAAACATTATGTGGTGGTCGGATATGCCAAAAGAAGGTCATTTCAACAAACAACTTTTAAAACATGAGATGCGTAGTCAAAAGGTGTGAATCTGGCAAATAATTGATTAAAAATGTTCACGGTAGTCATTTTTGAATGTTGGTATCAAGTTTAACCTTAACTGGTGGATGGATAGATATATGTACAGTATAGATCGATGGATGGATGAATAGATAGATAGATAGATTACAGACAGACAGACATACATGCATACAGACAGACAGACAGACAGACAGACATTACAGACAGTATTACTCTCAAAGGAAAATTGTGATGTACTGTCACAGCAGCCAGTTCCTGGATTATACAACAAGATACAAGCGAATAATGTGTAAAGAAGAACATTGAAGGTTAGCGCCAAATTAAAATTTAAATCACCAAAGACTAAGACCTGATACACGTTTTTTTTTTTTAAACGTAGTCAGATGGTAATCTAAAAAACTGCACATTAAAGCGCATTAATGAGGTTATTTGTT
The DNA here is from genome assembly GCF_024256425.1 of Clarias gariepinus. NCBI lineage: Eukaryota > Metazoa > Chordata > Actinopteri > Siluriformes > Clariidae > Clarias > Clarias gariepinus. The sequence continues at coordinate 14,127,157 of NC_071116.1, read as the reverse complement.
AAAAAATTCCTATTTAGACTTTTAGAATAGACTTTTCGTATGAACATGATATAAATGGACACTCAGTAAATTAAACAAATAACGTTCTTATTTAACACTGTGAATAAAAATGAATGTGCATGAAAAGTTAAAATCCTCTTTAGCAAGGCCTGTAACTGATAACTGCTTCTAGAAGTTGTTTAGAATAAGTCAAATAACCATATTTTAAAATTCATCATCAGCGTCCTGGTCATTCGTTCCATAAGGCCTTTCGGATTGTCCTGGTGAATCTGTAAGCATTCTTTTCCCCCAGCGTATGTGTAGGGCTATGTTTAAAATTGAAAACAGGAAGAACTTGTTGTTTTAGACCATGTGATCATACTGTAGGCTCATGTAGTTGCGAGTATGAAATCTGTTTATGAAAGCAGCGTAGGTCATGTGACTGCAGGATCTGCAGGAAGATAGGGTGACCTTCATAGTCTGCTGTGAAGCTTTACAGTTTCAAGGCTCTAAAGGATGGAGCTAATTTTCTCAAATACTTCTCATAATTGTGTCTTGTGGCTTTGCAGCTTTGTATTATGTGCCACCATAAATAAGTTAAATATTGTATAAATAGCAATGGAAAAAAAAAACTATAATCTAATTGTTTGTCTAGATAGGTTCTATTTGATTTATTTGATTAGTGACAAAAACATAATATTCTTGACAATTATGGGCTTTGATTCTGCCCAGTAAAAGCAAAGCTTTGACTATGATCCAATTTTCTGTGCAAAGATGTGAGTCCCAAACTGTAAACTCTTTTCCTAAGCAATTGTGATTATTTTCATACAGTATGGTTAGATCACCATATTAATTTTAAATATAAAATTAAATGTTAGTGCCGGCTTTGTCTTATTTTAACATCTATATAATTGTGTCTGTGATGAATGTGTTATAAATAGCATGTCCTTTCAAATAGCATGGAAGGAGAGCATCCTGAACTATAGAAAAGCTCTTAGTGTAGCTAGATCAACATATCTCTCCACTCTTATAGAAAATAACAAAAATAATCCTAGATTCTTATTTAATGCTGTAGCCAAATTAACCAGAAATAAGACCACTGCAGAAATCTCCACAACAACATCATGCAATAGTGAGGACTTCATGAACTTTTTTAATAATAAAATTGTAAATATTAGGCATAAAATTGAGGTTTTGAAACCGAACAATGTAATTGATACAGATGTTAATCTAGCCATGTCAGACCAGAACCTAGAATACTTTACTCCCCTTGAAGAGAATGAACTAATTTCACTCATCTCTTCTTCAAATTCATCAACCTGTATATTAGATCCTGTACCGACACATTTTCTTAAACAGATAGTACCAGCAATAGTAGAACCCCTGTTGAGAATAATTAATTCTTCACTCAGCATTGGATATGTTCCAAAATCTTTTAAATTAGCAGTTATCAAACCAATAATTAAGAAACCTGACCTCGACCCCTGTCAGCTGTCCAGTTACAGACCAATATCAAACCTCCCCTTTATCTCTAAGATCCTGGAAAAGATAGTAGCGGAGCAGCTATGCTCATATATACATAGAAATGGCATACATGAACTGTATCAGTCAGGATTTAGGCCTCATCACAGTACAGAGACAGCGCTCGTTAAAGTAGTAAATGACATTCTATTGGCCTCTGATCAGGGTTGTGTAACTATGCTTGTATTACTTGACCTCAGTGCAGCTTTTGACACTGTTGATCACGCTATTTTTCTTCACAGATTAGAAAATGTAGTGGGAATTAAGGGTACAGCCCTCTCCTGGCTCAGATCCTATCTGACCCATCGTTATCAGTATGTAGACTTAAATGGTGATTATTCTGCATGTTCTCTAGTGGAGTTTGGCGTTCCGCAGGGTTCAGTTTTAGGTCCACTGCTTTTTTCCCTTTACATGCTTCCTCTGGGCAACATAATCCGTAAGCATGGTGTTAGTTTTCATTGTTATGCTGACGATACACAGTTATATGTCTCAGCAAAACCTGATGAGAAAAAACAGCTTACTAAAATTGAGCAATGTGTGCAGGACATAAGAAATTGGATGCTAATTAACTTCCTTCTGCTAAATCCGGATAAGACAGAAGTTCTAGTCATAGGACCGCATACAGCTAGGAGTAAAATTTTAGATCACACCGTAACTTTAGATGGCCTTTCTGTTCCATCAAATGCAACAGTGAAAGACCTTGGTGTGATTATTGATTCCAGCCTTTCATTTGAAGCACATGTAGATAATATTACCAGGATAGCATTCTTTCACCTCAGAAATATTGCCAGAATAAGAAATTTATTGTCGCTAAACGACGCAGAAAAACTAGTTCATGCTTTTATCACCTTTAGGTTGGACTATTGTAATGCCTTACTGTCTGGTTGTTCAGCTAGATGCATAAATAAGCTTCAGCTAGTCCAGAATGCAGCAGCGAGAGTCCTCACCAGAACCAGAAGATATGAGCACATCACCCCTATCTTATCTTCACTCCATTGGCTCCCTGTGAAATTTCGCATTGATTTTAAAATACTACTCTTGACATATAAAGCATTAAATGGTCTCGCGCCGCAGTACCTGAGCGAACTGCTAGTGTCTTACGATCCGCCACGCCTACTTCGATCAAAGGATGCAGGCTGCTTGTCAGTACCGCGTATTATGAAAAATACAGCTGGGGGCAGAGCTTTTTCTTACAAAGCTCCAAAGTTATGGAATAGTCTTCCAAATAGTGTTCGGGACTCAGACACAGTCTCAGTGTTTAAGTCCAGGCTAAAAACCTATTTATTTAGCCGAGCATTTTTATAAATAGATTTGCCATAGGTAAAGGAGCAGATCTGGGGGACTCATGGACGTAGAGTATTATGGTGAACTGGTATGTTTGGATGCTGTCTTCCTCACTCTTATTGATCACTCAGGTTTGCTGACGGTGAGGTGATTGTTTGCTTTACATGTCAGGAAGCCCTCATGTTTGTGTTTCCTTCTGGCTCTCCCTTTTAGTTATGCTGTCATAGTTAGTCCTGCCGGAGTCTCTGCTTGCACTCTACAGTTAATATACATTCACATTATACATTGTGTGACTGTGACCATACCTAACTGCCATCTCTCCTTTTCTTCTCTTTCCCCCCCTCTTTCTTTTTCCTCTCTCCTCCTGTCCCCCCCTTTCACTCTTTCTCTCTCTCTCTGTCGAGCTACACATGTCGTTCCTGAGCTGCCAGTGATCCAGACTCCCTCTGCCCTCCGGACCTGTCTGACCCATCCTGGTGCCCCGCTTCTGGCTGAAGATCTCGTCACATGGATGCCCCGTGTGTCTCTCTGGGATGCGTCTGGTGTCTGGGAATGATTCTCTCTACCTAGAAAATGGTTCTGGCCTTGACTGGTGTTGGCAACTGTTTCTCTGGGAACTTGACGGTTCGATAGTTCATGACTGGAACTTCTTACAAGTCTACCTGGGTCTTCAATAACTACCTGGACTCCATATTAACATCAATTAACATCAGCTATTATAGCTGAACTGCCTCCCACCCTACACACTGTATAAATGCAGATCATTTACTGCTTTCTGTTTCACCCAAATGAGGATGGGTTCCCTGTTGAGTCTGGTTCCTCTCAAGGTTTCTTCCTATTACCATCTCAGGGAGTTTTTCCTTGCCACTGTCGCCCTCGGCTTGCTCACCAGGGACAAACTGTCCATTTTGATTCATACAAATTCACATTTCATACAAACCTAAATAATTCTTTTGACTATGTAAAGCTGCTTTGCGGCAATGAAAATTGCTAAAAGCGCTATACAAATAAAATTGAATTGAATTGAAATTGAATTATATCAAAAGCAGGTGAAATTCCACAATCACACACTGTATCAATCATATCCACATACATAACACAAATAAAATAGTGTTATGTATTTATCTTTTCTTTGTTGTGTTGCGCACAGGACTAAAAATCTGGCTTCTTCCATGACTTTTTTGTATGTACTTCAACTGCATTCAGTTTCATTTTGAGTTCAAAGTTTGACTCATGCCACCACATGTTTATTCAGCTACTTATGTTTTTCATATTTTTCATGTTTTTTTTCATTACACTAATACATGATTTCATGTTTCGACAGTTTAATCCAGGAGTCATGGTATATGACCTCAATGAATTAAACAAATAACTTCATCATCTAACATTGTGAATGTAAACGTGAAGAGTTAAAATTCCAGGAGTACAACACTTAAGACCTTTACCAAGGCATGTGGCCTATAGCTGCTCCTAGGACTTGTTTTGGAATGATTCAAAGGAATTGTTTATCTCTTTCTGTCACAGGTACAGTATGTATAAAGTTGCTTTCATAGAAGTGTACACACCAGAGAAGATGTTAGTAGAAAATGGAACTACTGGAGTACTTAGTTGTACTTTTAAATCAAATAAAGGGATCAGTAGTCAAGCATCATTGTCCTGGTCTTTCGTCCCTGCTTTCAGTTTAAATAAATTAAGTACAGAAGTTTTTTTCTATCCCAAATAATATAGTGTCTGCATTTGCAAACATCCTGAATAAAAAAAGCTACTAAATTTTGCATGATTATAAAGTTTGTCTACAATATGTTACATAATCTTTTTGCTAGCAATACAATATTGCTAATATCTATGCTAAGAGTCCATAACATTTACATTTCCTGTATCTGGAAGATATTCTTATGCAGAAAGACTTACTTTCATTTTATTTATACAAATGAGCAGTAAGGGGTTTAGGCCCTTGTTTAAGGCCCTCAGTGGCACCTTGGTAGTGGAGGCAAGGGTGAAATCATCATTTGAACTCAATTTGCCTTGTTGGTAGAAATCACTTTTAAAAAAATTGCAAAATATAAAAGAAATTTTCTTAGTGGCTCTATTTAAAAATAATGTCTGTTTGACAAGTGTGTGTTATATGGCTACTTATATTACCCTATCTTACTTACTTTATTAGGGTATTTTAGTGGATATCTACATAACGTAGAAAACTTTAGAATATAACCGAAGAATAACCCTGGCACAATAATGTGAGAAATGAGAAACTTTAATGTAGACATCACATCATGGATAAGTACCTTGACCATAAAAAAAATTCAAGTTTGGCAAACAAACCAAGTTAGGAAAGCACCATAACTTTCAGTTCAGTTTTTTCCTGGACATCAAGTACAGATGGCTGGACTTGCCTAGAAAACCAACCCTCACATGAATAATTGATAAATAAAGATGAGACATTAGGGGAAAAGATGATAAGAGAGAAAATTGGAAAACCAGGCAGAACAAATCATAATATATCCTTTTTATATACTCAGCAAAAAAAGAAAAGTCCTCTGTTTTTCAACTTTCAGTAAACTTAATGTGTAAATATTTGTATGAACACTAAAAGAGTCAACACCATAAGACATAAACTAAAGATGTTTCACAATGTGTCCCTGAATGAAGGGAGGCTCAAAATCAAAAGTACCAGTCAGTATCTGGTGTGGCCACCAGCTGCTTGAAGTACTGCAGTGTATCTCCTCCTCATGGACTGCCTATTGCGGACAGTCTGAGCACTGATGGAGGGATTGTGTGTTCCTGGTGTGACTCGGGCAGTTGTTGTGGCCATCCTGTACCTGTCACGCAAGGACCCTGGGCATCTTTCTTTGGGTGTTTTTTACAGTCGGTAGACAAGTCTCTTTAGTGTCCTGCGTTTTTAGAACTGTGACCTTAAATGCCTACTTTCTGTAAGCTGTTAAGGTCTTAACGACCATTCCACAGGTGCATGTTAATTAATTGATTATGGTTACTGAACATGCATGGAAAACATTGTTTAAACCCTTTACAATAAAGATCTGTAAAGTTATTTGGATTTTTACAACATTATTGTTGAAATACACAGTCCTGAAAGGGGGACGTTTATTTTTTTTGCTGAGTAAATATTTACAGTATATAATAAAATTAAATAAATAAAATAAAATTAATAAATACTTATAGAAAAATCGGATAAAAAAAAGAAACAAGGATGAGTAATAAGGTGAATGTTGTTGTTGGTCTTTCAGCTGCTCAGAGTCAGTGGCTGGGATGTTTCGGCACTGGCTGGGAATCGACCCCGGGCCTTGCGCATGGAAGGCAAAACACCTACCACTGAGCCACCAGTGCCCATATTAATTATATGAATCTCCTGTGCAAATATAGCTCATATAGTTAGCAACGATATAACACTTTGTGCAAATATTGTCATTATAGGTTATTTTAATAATGTTAATAACACTACAGATTGATAGTGTGATTGATTGTAAAGTGTAGTGATTTATTAATAGCTATCTGATGTATATTGTCATACATAGGCAATTTAGTAACATTATATTATAAATTTGTAACACTCTACGAATATATTAAATAGTAATATTACTGTATAATCTACTGTATAAATATAGACTATTTATCATGAGTTAATAATACTCTATCTATGCTATAATTTGAGATCATTTATTAATCAGGAAAACTACTGTACAAACATAGGAAATTTAACATTAATTAATAATACCTTATCTACACTACAAATATTGATCATTTATCATTAGCTGGTAACAATGTATCTGATCTACAAATACAGGTTATCAGTTATTTGTAATACCAGATTTACACTACAAATTAATACATTAATAATTACATTACTACATTAATAAGTAACACTGTATCTACTCCATAAATACAGGTATTATTAATAAATAAATGTAAACTGTAAAATGTAATAACTGTAAATATATTGATAAATGATCACAAAGAAATATTGTGTCCAAAGTACCAATATTAATACTTTATCAGTATGTAGTAATAGTTTATGTACTTTACAAATATATATTAGTAATACCCAATGTACAAATATTTATAATCTATCATCATTAACAATTAGTCCTGTATCAATTGTACAAATATTTACTATATTTTAAATAGTAATACTACTGTAAAAATGCTAATCATATACTAAATAATAATTTAATCAATTGAGAATGGACAGTCATGTAGTAAATAACATAATGCTAGAAAATTAGGTCTCATTGCTCATGTGACCATTTTCAGTTCCTTTTTATATACACTGAATCGTTTAAACCATGTGCACAACACCAGGATATTATGTCAGGTATATAACCCCATGTGGAATTAGGGAAAACATTCAGTTCACATTGGAGATATCTACAATTGGGTTAGATGAGATAAAAAAAAATATATATATTTTTTTTAAGTCGCTCTGGGTAAGAGCGTCTGCCAAATGCCTAAATGTAAATGAGAAACTCCATATAAATAAACAGAGGAAAATGACATCTTTCGTCCTAGGAGGAATAACATAGTGGAAATCTAAAGTCACAGTTGTGAATAGGAGGACTGTCATTGTGGATGTCTGTATCTATGTTTTTATGTTGACTGGTAAGGACTGATTTGCGGATATCTGTGATATATATCCAGACTAGCCATTAAATGTTAAAATGGCTTGGAATAGCACTGTGCGCTGGTTGATCACGTCATTAATGATGCGACTGGTTACGTCACACTAAAGGGAGCGACACTTTGGAACCGCCCATTCTGCTCGACATAAGCTTCGAAGCTTCGGACTATTACTAACGAAACAATACCAGAGGGCGGATGGAGTTGTGGAAAGTACTTCCGGTATACTGGATGGTGTAAACACGGGGAACAGGAACGTTAGCTGTGGAGCTCTGCGGATTCGGTGCTCTAAAGGATGGAGCTAAGGCTCTCAAGTAGTTATTGTAGTTGTGTCTTGTGGCTTTGTAGCTTTGCGTTATGCGCCATCATAGGTGAGTAAAACATGATATCAATAGAAAATCCTATGGAGCTTAATTCGCTTAAAGCGAATGTAGTTCAGTGCTAGTCAGTGAAAATGCTAAGTTAAGCTAACTAGCGCCTTTTCATTGGATTTCATCGTTTTCTAGTTAGCTGGTTTATAATTTCATTAGAGTAATGTTTGTATGGTTAAGTCACTGTTTTCTTAAGTTATATTAAAATACATATACATTATCGTTGGCCAGATATATTTATTAAGAGAGAAAACCTAAATCACTGCATCGAAAGTAACACGTAACGTTACACACCTATACACACAGCGAGTGTGTGAGGGAATGGCCGCGTCCTCTTTTCACATTCTATATTTCGTTTAATAACCGTCGGTGGTATTAATTTACACGAAGGAAAATTTCGATATCCACCCAAATATTTAGTCTCTGCGAGTATCATTAGCAAGCTAGCTTATCTTATCTATCTTATCAATCCGGGCGACAGTTAGCACAGCTGGCTAAACATTACGCTGGATTTTTCCCTCCCACAGACAGACTCCCTACTGTAACTCAGGAACACACCTTATTATTGCAGTACAGACACGAGTAGACTGGTTTACTTCAGCTTACCTGCATGTGTGGGCTTCCGTGTCTCAAAGTGTCTCAAAACCGACGGCTAAAATACGGTCTTAATATTTTGCCAGTGTTTCATACTTCAACTAAAATGTTAGGTTACATTTATTTATTCTCAGTGTTTTACATCCTGTTAAGCTATCAAATTGCTTTTTTTTTCCTTTCTTTTTTTTTTAAATCTGTCTGGGAATATTTAAATGTTATTAAACTGTCCACCACCTCCCTACAGCTTTACACAGCTCACACACTAGACTTGATTATTTAATTAGTCACAGAAATTTTTAGCTGTCTTTTGGATCAGTGGAGCTATTGTATTCTTGAACTTATCACCAACACACCATGTTAGAACCAGTTTATAAACCTACATGGCTTCGAGTTATTGAGTTCTGCGCGGAAGCTTTTCATCACTTTAACAAAACAGAAGAATAAATAAAGCACTGATTGTCTGGCTATCAGGGATGAGAATCAGTTTTGTTAAAATTTTAACACACAACCCCTAAATAACCACAAGGTATCAAGTTTTGTATCTTTGCTTTATTCACCAGCTTCAAACTGAATTGTACATGAGTAATTAAATGTAGCCTATAACTTTTCTCACTTAAAAGACAAGCACTGCATTTAAACAATAAAAAACAACTTCAAATACAGGAATTTACCAGTTAATTTAAAATTAAACAAAACATTAAGCTACATTTTTACTGAGCAGCACATATGTCACCCACCATAATCATTATTTCTAAACAAACATGGCAAATAATTCACTCCTGCTACACAGGATGTCAGGAAAAGTTTAGAGTTCACCAACTGTAGTATTATAGAAAAACGGCAACATTTTAGCTGATCAGTTGCAAGCACACAGATAAGATGAGTAATCACTCGTGGTGTTTTGAGTCAGGTATAAACATGTGTAATGAGTGGGTTTGAGACTAATTTGCTTGCTGAGTTTCAGTTCAATAATGTAACGCCCTAAAAATGCGATTCTGTTTCTCCATTAGGAAGCTCGTGCACTGTGCATATATTCTGTTATATCCAAGGCTGATCGGTCATGAATGTCAAGTTGATTTTTAGCAAATTCTGGTCACTAGCTGATCGATGCATCTCTTTTATAGGAAGTAAAAACTAAAAAACATTTTGGGTGACATGTAAATCGTCAAACAAAATAACCGTAATTCAAAACCCAATCCATTTTTTCTTCTTCAAAAATGGATTCTTCTCACTTTGAGATTTATGGACCTCTAATTGTGCTTAGTTTAAAGTTAGCTGTGTATATAATGAGTAATCACACCTGCCTGCTACATGTTGTGTATTAAGTCTAAAGTCAAGTCTAGAGTCAAACTGAATCCAGTGTCGTGAGCCGTCAGGACACTGACTCAGTGGGTATTGACACAACCATGTTAATATTTAATAATAAATATAATTGGCAGCTTAATTATTGTATAATCTCTGCTTGCTATAAACATGGTTTTGTTTAATCTGAACTGTAAATTGAAGTTTAAGTATACTCTCAGATCTGTTTATGAAGTTCAGTGTACATTCATGGGCATGGGTTTTGCCTTGCGTCAAAAGATCTGGTCAAGTATTCTGTCCTTTGTGCTTTTTTCAGCCGCAGATGAGTCATACTGTGTAAAGCATTGCCGGTGCAGAAGTGCAAAGGTTTCTCACTATAGAAAAGTGTGATGGCATATGTGCTCTATATATATTTTAGACCCAGTAAATTATTTTATCAATTTACATTAAACTTAACCAGTTTCAACAAGCTAAATTAAATTGCCTGTGTAATGAGTCAAGACACTGCCTACATCAGCTGTGTTGTCTCATTCAAAACCTTTCTTGGTGAGTCTTTAGATGTGGTCTGCTGTTCACTTACATTTGTTTAACACGCAGCCATTCCCTTTTGTCTTTTATTTCGATTCCTTTTGTTTCATAAGGATGGTCACACCAGTTTCATTTTTCTTTGGATAAAAAACATTTTCAGTTTAGAATGGACTGTTCAGTGTCATCTGATATGGGTTTCAGCAGTTTTTTTGTTCTCCATTCAAGGAAGTCTGATTCTAATATTGATAATCTAGAGTAGACTGAACTTAGACATGTAATTATTTTCCTGTATGCAATCACTTTTAAAGCTACAGGATTTTTTTGTTTTATTATTATTATTATTTTTTAAACCAGCGACGTATGAGTCAGGTAGTAGAAATACCTGACTTATACATAGTTTATTGAAATACTCAGTACAATGTTGATCCTGAGCTGTTATAAGTTGCCCTGACAGTTCTGCAAAAACAGTTGGCAATAGTCAGGGCCCTTGGGATGACATGTACATACATGTCTTATACATAGAGAAATGTCCTCATGCCCTAACATTAGGCACAAAGGCAGTCAGACTGCTCAATGTAATGTAAATGAGAGAGGGTTTGTCTAGGCAAGGAAGCAGATTCTCTGAGTGAAGAAGTCTGTTATACTAAAAGTGTGAAAATTAACAACTAACAATGTACAAATCATACAAATGATATTTGTATACATTGAATACTCTAGTAAAGTGTTAATAAATTTAGCTTTTCTTTGTTGTCCACCCAGTATTACTTTTTGTGTACTTTAACAGCATTTAGTTACATTTTGACTCCAAAGTTTAACATTGAGATCTGATTTATGTTCATTCCATCATTCCTTTTTGTTGCTATTGTTTTCTATAGTTTAGATATCTACACCAATACATGAGTTTTGTTGCTTTTACTTTATTAAACATGGCATACTACAATTAATGAATTTAACAACAAATTTTTATCTTACTTTGTAATTTGTTTGTAACCTATAACTTTGCTTAGGAGATAAAATACAATTAAAAAGAGGATAAACATAATTAGAAAAAAAGAACACCAAAGACTAAGATTTTTGATACACTATTTACAATAATGCAGTCAGGTGGGAATCTAGGACCTGTGCATTAAGGTCCATTAATGAGGAAATATGTTAAATAAGAAGTATTTCATTAATTTTACTTTTTTATTTATTTGCGCTCAAAAAAATAATGAAAACACTTTTTTTTGTCACAGGTACGCATCCAGTTGCTTCTATAGAAGTGTACACACAAGGGGAGATGTTTGTAGAAAATGGAACTACTGGAGTACTTGAGTGTAATTTCAAATCAAATCAAGTGATCAGTAGTCAAGCATCAGTCTCCTGGTCTTTCGTCCCAGAGGGCTCTTCAGAGTCTACTGGTGAAACTGTAAGCATCCCCCTCCTCCCCAAGTGTATGTGTAATGCTATGTTTAGAATTGAAAACAGGAAGAACTTGAAAAGAATTGTAGTTTTAGACCATGTGAACATAGGCTTATAACTGATTTAGTCGTTTGTGTACAGCAGTTTTGTAAATACCATACCAGTCCAGTTTGGACAGACCATGTTATTCAGTCTTATTCTTTCCATTATTGGATTCCATTGTATTGTTTTCAACAATTTTATATTAATCCCGAAGACATTGTAATTATGGCAAAATAAATATGGAATTATGTAATCAACAAAACTTGTTTTCCACCAATCATAAAGGAGTTCCCAGAGGTGTTGAGTACTTGTTCACTGTTTTCTTCTGTCCAGTCCACCTTATCCCCATCTATCTCAATTGGATTTGGATCAAGTGGTTGTGTATTGTGTGATGTTGCTGCAAAATGCTGTGGAGGCTAACTGTAGCTACTTTGGACAATTTCAAATAATAAACTAATTCTGGGTTGTTTATCACTTTTTCTTTTGCTTGCTACATAATTCCATACATATATTTTTATAATACTGGATGTCTTTAGTATTAATGTATTGACTCCAATGTTTAACATTAAGATAAAGAAGATCCACTATAGGAGAAGGTCTGTCCAAACTTTTGACTGGTAGTGTATAACTTTTATGCCACCAAAGCAATTTGTTGGTTTATGGTGTACGATTAGTGCTGCACAATTAACATCACAATCGCAATATGGACCCGTGCAGTTATTTAATTGCAAAAGGCTGCAGTTTATTGCAGGTAATATATACAGCACTGTGCAAAAGTTTTAGGTAGATGTGGAAAAATGCTGTGAAGTTAGACCGCTTTGAAAAGTGTTCATAGTTTATTTTTTATTCATTAACCAAATGAAAAAGTAAATAAACAGAAGAAAAATCTAATCAGTATTTAGTTTGACCACAATTTGCCTGCAGAACTGTGGCACATTTGCACACAGTTTTTTGAAGAAACAGGAAGGTTGTTCCAAACATAGATCTTTCGTGGATGTAGGCTGTCTCACATCCTTGTGTCTCTCCTTGCAATCCCAGAAAGGCTTGATGATCTACTGTGGTGTACAAACCAATAATGTGCCTGCAGAGACACATTATTGTACCACTCTCCAGCCCTTCAACACATGTGGTTAGAAAGTTATAGTAAACAGGACATGCGGGCTTACGAGTGACGCACCTGCACTGAGACTGAGCATGAATTTTATTTTAAAAATTTTCCTCATCTTGCCATGCGCTCCCAGACCAAATTACTCACAATTCAAGGTTCCGCTGTGTGTATTTTGTCTGTAGTTGAGTCACTTGGCTTTGCTTTCATGTCAAAGGTGTGGCTTTTGGTCCGCAGTTCTTTCATGAAGACCACTTCGGACACTGGTTTAGTAATGCATGACATGCCTTCTGTTTGCTGCATTAGGGTTCTTGGCGTACCACTGCGTCTACAACGTTTCCTGTTTCTTTGTGCTTCAAAATAGCTTGAATAACAATTCTTGAAGCCCCAGTTTGCTTTGAAATTATTGTCTGCGAGAGACATTGCTGATGCAGTATAACTCCCTCATATCTTGCTATGCTCATGTATGACCTGTGACGTTTTTTACAGCCTCATCTTAGTAGCAGAGTTTGGCTGTTCGTCATGCAGTTTTAAATCTTTTTCTCTTTTGGTTATGACTGGTTTCAACCTACAGTGCATATGAAATTGATCATCATTATCACCTGCTTGGTCTAATTGGTTAATCATACACCAAACTGCAAAATCCCTCACTTTTTGCCAGTGTGCAAGTATAAGAATTAATGCTGGTATGAAGCTAAAGGGTATCCACAACCAATATTGGTTGAGATTCAGATTTTTCTCCTGTTTGCATTTCATAAGTTGAAAGATTTAAAGAATTAAAATATATATTTTAAAAAGTATTCATACTTTACAGCATTTCTTCACAACTATCTAAAACTTTTGTACAGTGCTGTACAAAGTTGGGAATTTATGTAGAATTGGTTAATGGTATTTTGAGATTTTTAAAAATAATTTTGTGTTGATAAATGAATATTGCCAGACAACCTGACTTTACCATGTTTCGCAAACATATGTTAGGCATTTGATGTGGTATGCTTTGGAGCATGAGTCCTTCCTTTCCTTCTCCATATTTTTACCTTTTATCCATTTTGGTACGAGTTATATGTATACATATTTATTTTATCAGAATTGCACAGTTTTTCAGTCTAAGAAATAAGTCTAGTCTGACTTTTTTGATATTGACTGTTACCAGTGGTTTGCAACTTGAGGTAAATCCTCTATATTTACATTTCTTTCATGATTGTTAACTTTAACAATGATAAGCATACCTTCTAGAGAGTGTTCTTAGCTAGATGATGTGAGGGCTTTTATCATCTACTTAAGAAATCTTCTGTGGACTTATAGGCTTTTTTTTTGTTTCTCAGCTCACAAGTAATTTTTCTTTCATTGTGCCTACTTGTTAATTCGTAAAGTCTCTGCTTTCCTTGATAGGTTTATTATTTTTTTTAACTTAATGAACACATCCTTTACTTGCCTCATCACCCATTGGACTGAATATTGAGAGTTTGGATTCAAAACTTGCTATCATTGCCTGACCCCATTACTTTGTCATAAACTAACTAAGAAACAGCAACAACGTTCCATCAAACTGCTTATCAGTTTTTAATCATTTTTTAATCATTTTTGAAATTGAAGGCATTTGTTAAAAAAAAAAAAAATAGTGATTTTCTAAATTTACTTTGAATTGTGTTTCATTGCAGACAATATGAACACAATTTTTATTTTCATTTACAAAATTTCATGTTTTGTCTGGTCAAGTTTATTTAATTTGTAAATATACATCCTATTCTGTCATTCAGACCTGCAACACATTCCAAAAAAGGTTGGGACAGGAGCAATTAAGGGCTAGTATTCAGGTAAATTGGTTAAATAATAATGTCATTTCAAACAGATGAACAAGTAATTATGATTTGGTACAAAAGCAGCATCCAAGAAAGGTCTAGTCCTTTAGGAGCAAAGATGGGCCATGGATTGCCAGTTTGCTGACAAATATGTGACAAAATTATTAAAATGTAAAAAAAACAAAACAATGTTTTTTAAAAAAAGATAGGAAGACATTTGGATATTTCACCTTCAACTGTGCATAACAAAATTAAAAGATTCAACGAATCTGGAGGAATTTCAGTGCATAAAGGACCAGGGTGCCCAAGCTAAACAAGAAGTCATCTCCGATCTCTCAGACGACACTGCATGAAGAATTGTCATTTATTAATAAGTGATGTCACGACATGGGCTCAAGAATACTTTGGCAAACCTTTGTCAAGGACCACAATATGTAGTTACATCCAATAAAGCTGTACTAGCAAAGGAAGCCCTATGTTAACAGTGTCCAGAAGCGCCGTCGACTTCTCTGGGCTCGGAGGTATCTGGGATGGACCATCACACAGTGGAAAGGTGTTCTGTGGTCAGATGAATCAGTATTTCAGGTGTTTTTTGGGAGAAATAGACGCCATGTGCTCCGGACCAAAGAAGAAAAGCATCATTCAGACTGTTACCAGCAATAAGTGCAAAAGCCAGGGTCTGTCATTGTATGGGTTTGTGTCAGTGCCCTTGGTAAAGGTAACTTGCACTTCTGTGATGGCACTATTAATGCTAAAAAGTACATAGAAATTTTGGAGCACAATATGCTGCCTTTAAGAAGACATATTTTCCAGGGACACCAATGCATATTTCAACAAGACAATGCAAAACCACATTCTGCACACGTTACAGAGTCCTGGCTGCGGAGGAAGAGGGTACAGGTACTTGACTGGCCTTGTTTACAGGAAGAATAGGACAAAATTACACCTGAGGTACTTAATCACTTGGTGGCTTCAGTCCCTAAACGGCTTTTAAGTATTGTGAAAAGGAATGGCAACATTGCAAAGTGGTAAATGCTTTACTGTTCCACCTTTTTTTTTTTTTTTTTTTTTTTTAAATGTTACAAGAACCAAAATTGGAATATGTGTTTATTTTGGGGGGAAAAAATTAATGGGGAACACATTAAATATTGTGCTGTTGTATTGCCTGCAATGAAATAAAAGTCAAAGTAAATTTAGAAATCACTACTTTCTTTGTTTTTATTTGCATTTTCCATGCTGTCCAAACTTTTTCTGATTTGGGGTTGTAATTATACTGGACCTGACCATGTTTGTATCTGACCATGTTTGTATCTGACCATGTTTCCTTTTTTTTTTTTTAGGTCTTCTATTATGCTGGTGGTAAGGGATTTCCTGGCACCAACCAGTTTAAGGACCGAGTTGAGTGGGCAGGGGACCTGAACAAAAAAGATGGCTCAATTCGCATCAGTAATATGCAGTTTGCTGACAATGGCACCTACGTCTGTGATGTGAAGAACCCTCCTGATGTTGCAGGCAAAGCTTCAGTGACCAAACTCAGAGCTGTGATGAAAGGTAAACAGCGATGCAGTGATTTATCCTCATATCCATAAATCCAGATTTTAGATTGTATTGTGCTTGTACCATAAAAGTATGTGGACACCTCATCCTGATCATTACACTGTTATGACACATTTGTAAGGACACAGATGTCTAGAATGTATTTGTATTCTGTAGCATTACAATTTCTCTTCACTGGAACTAAAAGGGCCCAAACAAGATCCAGCATGACAATGCCCCTAAGGCCCATAAGGATATGTGTTGGAGTGGAAGAACTTAAGGAGCTTGCACAGTGCCCGAACTTTAACTACATTAAACATTTTTGTGGTAAACTGGAGCACTAGGCATCACTTCTGTGATTTCATTTATTAGGGTCTTTTTTCCCCCTTCATCAGTTTAAAAGACTTGTCTAATGCTGTCCACAGAGTCTCTCCCAAAGACGAGCCCAGCAGTGATTGTGGGTGCTGTCATCGGTGCGATCATTGGTGTTATCATCATTGCTGTAGTCGCATATCTGTTAATAAGAGTAATGCGGTCTACACGTGACTACGAAGGGTAAGCTACCTACTTAATTTATTAAGGTACATTTTAATTAGGCTTTATATTCTAATGGATGTTTGATATGTTGTGGTGAAATAACGGGTCTTCGTTTTTACATTGTGTGTTAGACATGTACACTCACCTAAAGGATTATTAGGAACACCATACTAATAAGGTGTTTGACCCCCTTTTGCCTTCAGAGCTGCTTTAATTCTACGTGGCATTGATTTATCAAGGTGCTGAAAGCATTCTTTAGCTTATTGATAGGATAGTATCTTGCAGTTGATGATTTGTGGGATGCACATCCAGGGCACAAAGCTCTCATTCCACCACATCCCAAAGATGCTCTATTGGCCTTAAGATCTGGTGACTGTGGAGGTCATTTTAGTACAGTGAACTCACTGTCATGTTCAAGAAATGATTCGAGCTTTGTGACATGTGGCATTATCCTGCTGAAAGTAGCCATCAGAGGATGGGTACATGGTGGTCATAAAGGGATGGACATGTAGCCTCTTTTTCCTATTTGTAGTGGAGATGAGTGGTACCCGGTGGGGTCTTCTGCTGTTGTAGCCCATCCGCATCAAGGTTGTGCGTGTTGTGGCTTCACAAAGCTTTGCTGCATACCTCGGTTGTATCGAGTGGCTATTTCAGTCAAAGTTGCTTTTCTATCAGCTTGAATCAGTCAGCCCATTCTCCTGTGACCTCTAGCATCAACAAGGCATTTTCGCCCACAGGACTGCCCCATACTGGATGTTTTTCCCTTTTCACACCATTCTTTGTAAACCCTAGAAATGGTTGTGCGTAAAAATCCCAGTAACTGAGCAGATTGTGAAATATTCCGACCGGCTCGTTTGGCACCAACAACCATGCCATGCTCAAAATTGCTTAAATCACCTTTCTTTCCCATTCTGACATTCAGTTTGGAGTTCTGGAGATTGTCTTGACCAAGTCCACACCCTTAAATGCATTGAAGCAACTGTCATGTGATTGGTTGATTTAGATAATTGCATTAATAAGAAATTGAACAGATGTTCCTAATAATCCTTTACGTGAGTGTATGTGTACAATTACAGATTATAGATATTGTACAGATGATGAATTAATTACATTTGCAACAGGCTGTGTTTCATAACAGCTCGTGTATTATTTTTAGTAAATGAGCTCTTTGTGTCCCTCTTACATGACTAACAAGTGTGCACTTTGTGCCACAGTGCAAAGGGATATCAGTTAGACTAATGTCTGTTGAACCCAGTAACTTAATCTAACCCACTATAAAATTATGTCGCCTTAATTAACCAGAGGATAACTAACCATCTTTCCATGATTGTTGGGCAGATTAACTGTTTACTTTTTTAATAAACCGGTTTTGCTAATTGGACCTGTTTTACTTCAGGCTCACTATACACCGATCAGTAGGGATGGGAAAATGTATAGAAATTCATTACATCATGATGTACAGTTTGGTTTAATTATACAGTATGTATTGTGATCTTATTACGTCATGTTGAGTTTGTGCTTCGAGTGTTCAGCTCACTGGGCTTGCGAACCATTCACTGGAGCAGTTTACACATTCGTAATTGGCAAATGCGTCTTAAGGTTGCATTAAGACAATTTAAGGTTTCTCTTTTATATAAAGATGCAGATTTATTTAAAATGTAATTTAAGAAATTTAATTAGCTTTACCCCATATCATTTATATATATAGTAGAAACAGTCATGGTTTTAAAGAAAAGTTTTAAAGATGGTTTTCTGTTTACATAATCAAACCAACACAAGAAACAGGGAAAAGGAATAAAGTGCGATTTTTCTACAGTGGTACGTTGTTGTCTTTGAACTTTATATATGAACAATCATATTGTGAGCACTTTAAGATGTATTGAGACAAAAGCATATTGTCCCATCCCTATCGATCAGCCATGACATCATGACCACTGAGATGTGAAATGAGTAACATGGATTTATTAGGATATAGGGACATATTAGGCAGCAGGTGCGCATTTTGTTCCTTTCTCATGTTGGAAGCCGAAAAGGGCAAGGGACCTTTTCAAGAGTCAAAGTGTGACGTCTAGACTCCTAGTCAAAACAATTCCAAAACTGCAGATCTTGTGGGATTCCTAGTTTGAAGTTGTTGGGTCTTACTAAAAGTTGTGCAGTGAAGGATAACCAATGAACTGGAAATGTCATGGGCAGCCGAGGCTTACTGATTCTCTTGGAGAGCGAATGCTGGCCCATATAGTCCAATCCAATATAAGAGCTACTGTAGCTTACATTAGTAAAGTTAATGCTGGTAAGAAGGCACCAAGGTGCTCTATGACAAGAAGGCAAGCCAGTGGAAATGGTGTGATGCTTGATGTTTAGGAGCTGCCATTCATATGTGGATGTTATTTTGGCATCAGCTACATGAACGTTGTTGCTGACCCCTTCATGGAAACGGCATTGCCACTCGTGCCAGTGGCCTCTTTCAGCAGGGCAATGCACCCTGTCACACTGCAAAAAAAATGGTTTGAGGAATACAACTTTGAGGCATAACTTGTATCAAGGGAGAATCTGATAATTGCAATTCATACATATTTCCTCATATTTTTATACTTATTTCCAGAATTTTTTTATTCTGTTAGGCTGTTGTGCAAAGATGACTATTGTTAACAGCACTGTACAGTAAAACCATGGATTGCGAGGACTTGATCTGCGAGTGTTTTGTAAAATTAACTTGATAATCAAGCGAGGTCGACAAATACGAGTGGGACGCATGACTTGGTAATCAAGCGAGTTTTGCCTGCTATGCGTCACATGATCACAACTGAGCCAATGGTTCTTGTCTCTCTCATGCTGTGGGAAATATTCTTTCATGCTCAGTCTTCGTGCGCATGCGTCACTCGTATAGTCAACATTCGCACTCGCGTGTGTACTGTTTACTATAACATTGCGACCACGTGTGTGCGCACACACGTAAAGCGGTTTTTTATTTTGTGTCCAAGTTTAGTGACTATTTTTCAGTAACTGTACTGCAATAATGGCCCCAGTGAAGGGGAAAAAAAGGTTATAAAGGCTGTAGGAGTTTATGAGATGAATCTGTTTAACGACAACGCAACTTGACATTTCTGCCTAATCCTCAAAAGGAGACAAAAGCAACTGTCATTAGAAAGGTTTGTCATTAAACATTCCAGTTTTTTGACAGAGACTCTGTCAGAGAGCAATGATTTTGTGTGTGTGTGTGAAAGTCATCTTTCGTCTTACTACAAAGTAGCCCCCTCCTTCTCATCTCTTCTCTCGTTTTATTCGCACCAGCTACAATTCTTTTAAAAGAGGTAAAGGTAAAGAGAAGGACGATTTTTGTTTCATTGTAAATTTATATTTTGTATTAATGATTTTTATATGAATATGTTTGTCTTGTGAAACGAACCATCTTAGTTTCCATTATTTCTTATAAGGAAATTTGATATATGAGTGCTTTGGATTACAAGCAAGCTTCTGTAACGAATTATGCTAGCAATCCAAGGGTTAACTGTATAAACTAAACTGACTTCAGTTGAATGTGCTGGAAATTTTTTTTGATCTATAGAGGCCCCACCTCTCAGTTTACAGGACTTAAAGGATCTGCTACTGATGGCTTGGTGTCAGATACCACAGCACACCTTCAGAGGTCAAGTGGAGTCCCTGCCTCAATGGGTCAGAGCTGTTTTGGTGACAAATCTGTGACCTACCAATATTAGCTGGTGTGGTCATGATGTTATGGCTGGTCGGTGTATGCAAGATGTCACTTTTTATAGCCTGAACGCTTAAAGTTTGTAATTTAACCTCCTCGGGGTCAACATGGGCTCTTTGTGTGTTCATGCGTGTCATGCCTCTGTCATTTCGCACTTCTCAAACTTTGTTTTCCATTAACACATCTTCTCATTGTTTAACAAGCCTCTTTTCTGTTATTTTTTTTACCACAGCGTGTGTACTAACCCTTATGTAAGCAAGCATAACATTTAACAAGAGAGCGTTTTGGGAAAAAGTAATGTACCAATCAGGATCTGCTGCAGCACTAGTGGCAACAGCACTATAGGTTGCACACGAGACATTTTCTTTGATGTTCTTTTTGGGACATCACTGTTTCATCAATTCCTTATTAAAAAAAATTCAAAATACTACAGGACAGAGTAGAAATGCCGCTGCATTTTGCACTTTGCTCCTTTATACCCTTTGCCAGTATCTCCATGTTGCTTTACATCATTTTATTTCATCACATTGGTGTCTTTGTTTATCTTTGTCTCTCCTTTGCGTGTGTGTACGCCTTCACCATTCACCATTGTCTGTGCATCGTCACAACCCGATTCTCACCCACACCCACTCTGGCTGCCGCAGCTGCACCTCCACAGAGAGTGTGAGCATCCAGGCGGCTCGGCCGGGGAAGAAATCTGAGTCCAGCACAGAGGGCTCACGCTGTAGCAGCCCCTCTGCTCCTGTTCAGGTATGAGTGAAAAAAAGAAAGAAAAAAAAAAAACCCACAAACTTCTTTAAGTTGGAATGTTGGATTTTTTTTCTACAAATGGCCAAAATCCAGGTTTAAATAATTATAATTAAATATTATATGCATATACAGTGTCTGCTGCCACAACATGCACCCTTCTATTCTTTTGTTGTTGCCATTTACATCATTCTCATGTAATATCATTTACTGTCCATGATTTGTGTCCCTGCAGAGGCATGTTAAAGCCATATAGTTTCCAGAAATACACCCGTTTCTATTACAAGATCTATTCAGTATAAAGTAAAGCATTATTTTATTCCTGAGCACCAGTGTGTTTGAAGGTCTCTTTTAAATTTAGACCTTCTTTTGCACAAGTTAGGGGAGTGCACAGTATTTTAGATGACCTTAACTGTTTAAGGTACTTTCTTTAAAAAAAAAAAAAAAAAAGAAAAGGGTTTCCATGTAGAGGCCAGCACTATGGGGATGTTGGATACACAGTAGAAATATCATGTTTAAAAAATTATGTCCATTTTGCTCACAGGATTGCTGCAAACACATGCACACATTTATATTTTGTCACAGTTGACAAATTTCGTAATGTGCAAATGTGCCATATTTAATATGTAATAAGCATCGTAATGGGTATTGCGATTGTTTGTAAGAAAACAGATTAAAATGTTAAGTCCTGTATCGTGGTGTGAAGATGTTACTGTGTTTCAGAAGGGTCAAGTTATTAACCTGCATCAAGCGAAGAACGCGACTGAGGATATTGCTTTTGTTATTGGAATTGTGTTAAGAATCAAGAAGTTAATAAAACCTGGAAGGATAATGCTGAACAGTCTCTTTCGTCAGGGAAAAAAAAAAAATCATAGTTGACCATAATATCTTGAAGATCTTTTAAATTCTTGATGAACTTGAACACGTGACAATGACAAATTTTAATTGGAAAGAAAATGATTCCTTTATAGTAAATTATTGTTCACTGCATGTGTACAATATTTCCTTTTACATATTAACAGTAAACCTTATAAAAAAATTATTTACTCAAGTATTAAAAGTAGGCAACTGGCAGAGTGCAATTTTTTTTTACAATAACATCCCACAGTGTTAATAGATGGGAGACAAACCAGAACCCAAGTATTGAGTTATGTATTTGCTCGCATGTGCGTGTCATGCCCTAGAATAGTATGATCAAAGGTGTATTCCCACCTCATACCCAGCGTTCCTGAGAAAGTCTTTTTAAAATGAATAAATAGTCAGTATTAAGTCTTCTTCAAAATAATTGCCAAATGTGTGATAATTTTAAAGTTCTGTATGTAAATGTAAGTCATTAGTGAAACAGTATAACATGCAATTGGTCGTTATTTGTCTTGCATTGTCTCACTTTGATGTTTCAAAAGCATTCAGTGTCACATTGGCCAATAAAGCTGCTTGGCTCAATATACGATTCACAGATCACACTGATGACTTCAGAAGATTCCTGGAGGAATGAATTGGCATTCATAGATATCTTTTTATATTTTAATGACTGCAGTGTGTGCTTTTCTTTCTTCTTATACACTTAACCAATATAGCTTATGGTGATTGGTTCCCCTTCCCTTCTCTCTCTCTCTCTCTCTCTCTCTCTCTCTCTCTCTCTCTCTCTCTCTCTCCATCTTATCAGGGCCCGGTGATATACGCTCAGCTTGATCACTCTGGCAGTAAGAACTCCTTCCACAAGATGGAGCCTGTGGTCTACGCTGACATTCGTAAGAACTAGACAATGAGCAAGAGAACAGGGAGTAGTACTCACTCTTCCAGCAACACTTCTCTCTTCTAATTTTTTTTCCTTAAATAAACAAATGACACCATGACATGTTAATCATGTTCCTTATACTGGGAGGCTTCAAGGCAACATAACATAGTGTTCTTGTGTTCATAATTATTACCACTTTAAATGCAGATTAATGATAATGTTCCCCCCTATTGAATTTGTGCATGTTGCTTACTCTGATGCGTCCCCCTGAGCTCAGATCTCTCATAAGTGAGATGTGGAAAATTTGGAAAGATACTTGTTTTACTGTCATTGTGATTTTTCACCAACTGAAGAACTGCCACCTAGAGTCATTGTGTTATTATATATGTTGTGAGGTTCTGACGATTAGGTTAACAAAACACTTCTTTGTCTTAATGATTTGCAAAGGCAGCAACTGTTCCCACAGGAGAGTGTCATGACCAAATGAGTTCATGATTTTGCAGACCAAATAACCACTATTTGTACAGCTATATGTGCCCAGTGTTTTTTTTTGTTTTTGTTTGTTTGTTTGTTTGTTTTTAAACATTTTTCATTGATTTTAAGTAATGCTAACTGCAAACATTCAAAGACACAGTTTAAGCTCATTCCTAACCTTTAAATGGAGTTCGGTAAAATAATTATTTTTTATCATTGTTCTTCGATTTGATATAAGAACAAGTCTTAAACAGAAATGGCCATGGTAAAGTGTTATTTTTTAAAAATCATCTTTATATACAAAAAGATTCAAATTCTGTTTTTTATTTATGATTCTGACAAATTCAGGTTGCAAATCATCATTGCCATCCCTTTTTTTTTTTTTTTTTTTTTTAAGGGAAGTTTTTCTAATAGCTAAACCGTAGTTACAGCTGTGTAGCAGTAGTGCAGTTGGTTATGGTAGTTAAGTCTGCTTAGCTGTAACCTTTTTCTGTAAATAATTATCTCTGGTACATTAGTGGTTACAGATAGTGTCATGTCATTACGTTCCATTAGATATATTCCATTATTCCATGTTGATCCACTCATTTTGCTACGTTGCTGCCTCTGTTTTTTTTTTGACATGCCAAAACCGTATTTTTTGGAGTAATTTTTTGGAACATTCCTCTGTTTTGTTTTAGTTTTTTGTTTTTTTGGTTGTTTTTTGTTTTTCTTTTTTTAAGTCTTAATTGTTTTTCTTTTTGCACATTATGGTGTGACATTGTACGTTTTTTTGTTTGTTTTGTTTTTGTGGTTTGTTTAAGAAGAAAATACAAATGCTACAGAATGTTTCAAAAGTCTCCATACGAAATCAACACTATTTAGTAAAATTAACTTTAATCACAAAACATTCCTACTAATAAAGAAACTCATATTAACACAACTGGTGTTGTGCATATAGTGTAACGCTTCCTAGTACATCATGGTCTTCACATAAGCATGAAATATTTTCAAACATTTTTGCTCTAAAGTGTTAATTCCCCCAATGTATGGAGACCTTGTGAAGACCCTGTATTTTTAAGAACACTAAAGTTGTCATAACCAAAATCATGACATTCCTGACGTTAATATGATGCTGGAGTCTTGTATTTTAAAGCAGCATGTTGTAGATTATTGTTTTTATTTGAGGAAAAAAGGTCATTTGTTGCCTAGTAAAACTTAGACAGTTATAAGAATCAATTAGAAATATGCTCTCGGGTGTAGTTTACATAAACATTGTGCCGTTAATGTGACTGAATTCCGAGGCATTCTGTGTTGTGTTGGAAGGTATGCATTGTGCTCTGCAGCATGTTTTGACTTATAGCACTATTGTCCTTAAGTTTTCTGTTAAGAAAAGTGTGTCAATGCAGATTAGCGATGTTAATGATGTGTTAATAATGTGACCATTCATTGAGAACTGGAAAGTTGTGATTTTATAGTGCCTTTTACACATTTCATGTACTAACTCCGTCCCATTCTGCGTGTCCTGTCCATTCTTGTTTTGTATATGAAACCCACACTATCTGATTTCTTTTTATACATATAAAATATATATGAAAAGTCAGATCAACCTGATTTGGTATTCTGCATTTTTACTGCTATGTGAATGAGCTTTTATGCCTAATTTTTACATAAAGTTGGTGTTTTATTATGTACATCACTAATCATTCAGAGCCGATATGAAAGTTAGATGCTCTTTAAAAATAACTGAAAAGAACATTTTCAAATGTTTTTTCTGACATTAACTGGTAGGCTTTCAGTGGCATAAAATGTATTTAAAATTGCATAGTTTAAAAAAGGGGAAATGTAATTTCCTTTAAAACCCTCCTCATAATAAATGACGTACTGTGGATTTATTTTAGGGATTGTGAAGATTAACACGAGAAATGCAATTTCATTAGATAAGGCCATGTTTTTGTGTGTGTGTGTTTTCTTTCCTGATTGTTAATTTGCAGACCATATCGGGAAGTTTATCTAAACTGGGATCCAGATTTGTGCCTGCAACTATATAATTAGCAGAAAGGAAATAATGGCAAAGGGGCAGATTTTCCAACTTTACCAGAAACGTTACTAGTATGTTTGGTTCTCATAGCCCTGTTATTAATATTATACAGGTATGATGGCATATTCATAATACCAGGTAAAGTGAGTACCAAGAAAGCCTTCATTTATACAACAAAAAAAAAAAAAAAACGCTTTCCATTAATACAGATTTAATGAATTTAGTTATTTGGTTGAATTTAGGGGTTCAAAATAATAATTATTTAATATTGGATTGTTGGTAGATTTTGTTTCATAACAGTACACAGGAGAGTATATGGTAACAAAAAGAAAAAAAAAGTTATTTAATTTTTTAATTAAAACAAAGATGATGCCTAATGATGAAACTGAACAGACACCCAAAGTTTTATGATTAAAATGTGTGCACCAAATTTGTAACATTTTTAATCGGGTGTGATTTAGCTATCGATACATTTATTAATCTTTTGTGTTGATGATTTAGCGGCTTTAAGAGTAACAATTTGTTTATAAGCATATGAGTGTGGTGTTCTCGACAGATCTTTGAACAGCATTCCATCCTCGGACTGATCAACAATCTGGACTTTTGAAAATCAGATTTTTTTTTTTTAGAAAGATTTTCCCTTCTAACCTTGAGTGCAGATGGGTGTATTCCAATCTAAAAAATATGGGAACAAATGGTAGTTTTCATAATGGGCACAAATGTTGGTGCATACATTTTATCACAAATCTATGGGTGTCAGTTTACTTCTTGCATGTTTACAGTATGTACACAGGATTGCCTTTCCACTGAAAAATCCAGAAAGACTGGACGAGCTAGTCCTTGTTCCTTCTGTGGAACTGGAAGAATAAAAAACATTATCCAATGGTAAATAGCCTGTATCAGGCTGCACACTTCAAAGCCTCTGTAGATAAGGATAGATGATGTTGAAGGGAAATTCTTTGGAACATGGATCCTTTTTTTTTTCTAGGTTTTTACAAGGAATTAAATTGCTTTAAAAGTTTAATATTTATTGCTTTAAATAAAAATAAAAAACACAAATCTGTACTGCACAAGCATCACATAGCATATCATAAACTCTAAAAAGAATGAAGACATTAAGATGCTACTAAATGCAGTATTAACATTTTAAAGACTTAGACGATTGTTTGTATAAACAGGATATCAGATGTATTTCTATTTGAAAAGAACCTTACTGATCAAAAGACATTCTCAGATACAGGTTATGTTTTTTTAATTCATATTTTTCACATTACATCAATACTGAAGACATCACTGGAGCGTTATAATGATGTAATTCTTTAAGCCATTCATTTTTCAGTGACCAATATGTGCTAAGCCAACCCCAAATAATCTTGTATACCCGATACCTTAATTAGACGTCATGTTTTTTTTGTTTTTTTTGCAGAAGGCATCAATAGGCAGGTTTGAAATATGGACTATATATTGGGCAGGGTAAAAATATGGACTGTAAAAACTAATGATTTGTAAATTTATGCATCTCGCTAGACATGGGTACAGTTTTTTTCCCTATCAAAATTTAGACTGTAACTCAAAGGTGCAGGAAAAGACTTTTAGGAATTTTTTAATTGCAGCTGCCAAAAAAAAATAAAACAAATAAATAGTTATACATTTTATTTGAGAAATAGTAATATGGATAAAACATTGAAACTGAGTCTTTTAAATACATTTTAATGTATGTATGCCAGCAGCAATGTAAGCCTTAAATGTCTTTTTTTTTTTTTTTTTGGCCATACAATTTTTTTAACTATGATCAGCCATAACATTACAACTCAAAATATTGTGCCCAGAAGCGAATAGGTTCCGCTTGTGCCACCAGGGTGTTTCTGGTCCCTCAGGGTATGACTCGACATGACATCTGGGAGAGCAGTGTGGTGTCTGGTACAGGACATTAGCAGGAGAGCCTTTGAGTGCTCTCAGTTGCAGGGTAGGTCCATGGCTTGGACTTGTATGACTTGCATGTCCCATGGGTGCTCGATCAAATTGGGATCTAGGGAATTTGGAGGCTGGGACTGTGATCTTGGGCTCTTTGTCTGCCCCCATGCGTGGCAGGTATTGATGCACTCACGGTTTTAATGCTTTTTAATCATGGCCAGCAATGACTGTTTTCATGGTTGTGCTGCATTGGCTTTTCTGTGCGATTGGACCAGACTGGCTAGCATTTGTTGCCCACAGGCATAGATGAGCCTTGGGAGCCCATGATCTTGTCACCAGTTTACTGGTATATAAATGATCATCAGTGTAAATGACATTGGATGATATGACTGCATATTCATTCCACTTCAATAGATGATTGTAATAGATCATTGTAGCCAACAGTGTTAAAAGAAAACTGATTCAGCTATTTGGACATGACATCATCTCATGCTGAAAAAATTCCTGCAATGAAAAATGCCTTCCTGCATCTCTGCTGTAACATTTGTTTGCAGTATTGACATATTTTAACAGAACTAGATAATATCAGTATATTCTCATAAAACATAGCTACAATGGCTGAGTTATAACTTTTTTTTGACAAATCATTTTCGTTAAAAGTAAAAAAAATAAATAAATAAATAATAATAATAATAATGAATGGATTTATTAAAACTATAATTTTCTAACCTTTCCAAGTGTCTGAATGTTCATGTTTTCCTGTTTAATGTTTTGAGGCTAGCTATTATAGTAAATAAGTGTTCTGTATACTACATCAGATTTTTTGCCTTTTACGGGGCATCTCTTTGTGTAACTGAGAAGGTGATTAGTAAATGTTATTACTATTTTTTTTTTAATATATAATCTAATGTTAGAATTCAATGGAGTGTTCTCAATGTTTTGTCACATTAGAAGGCATAGAAAAAAGTGAAAATCAGACAAGGCACAAGATTTCATGATGCTTATGCTTACCAACTCATTGTTATTTTATGTAGGCATTCTGTGAATATTTACTGGGATTTTAGCATAAACATAGCATTTTGGTCTCATAAATGACTGAGAATACACAAGTAACACCAGTTTTTATTTAATATACATATGACTGACAGACGTAATTATTTAATTGTTTTATTAAAAGCCAGCGCATAGTAATACTGCTCTGCTCTGTTGTTATACATGTTAACTTAAACTTGCATGTTTAAGATGTATTTGGCTTATAAACTTTTTGACCTTTTGATTCTTTTTTTTTTTTGGCGGGCATACATAAAAAAATACACAAAATAATGTTTGTGACTAAATCTACAAAGTTAATAAAAAAGAAATATAAATGGAATAATTTTTTTAAAAACTACATGAAAAGACATTGTTTTAAAATTTGCATGACCTGCCAGATTTGCATGAAACCTGAAGCATTGCAAAAGATTAATTTATGCAAAATATGTAAAAATCATGTGATTTTTCAAAGTGCTCTTCTGTTTAACTCTTCTTTGATTAAAAGGTGGTTGGAACATCACTTCATGACTCTTCTTTGCAGAAAAGGTTTTTTTTTTTTTTTGCATGAATATTATAGTGATTCCTAGTCATGTGACTAAGTAGGCCATTTGGAAATTGGAAAATTTTCAAATTTTTGTAAACAATTTGTATATAACATACATTAATCTGCCATAACATTAACATTGATTATCAATTATATGCCAGTAAACTGATGATGGATAATGGACACACACGGCTCATTTATGCCAGTGGAGAACATAGGCCGGGCCAGTTCAGTCTAAACTCTGAGAAACAGTAATATTGCTGAAAAAAAAATATTGGACCGGAACACCCAGTACACCACAGCCTGTCCATATGGGGGTTAGCAGGCAAAGAGTCCAAGTGTGTGATGTTCTGGACAAACATGTCTAATACATGGAGGCCTCTCCCCACAAACAACAGCACCCAAACATCCTGGTGACCGACAGAGATCTTGTGGAGTCCATGTTTCGAGGGGTCAGAGCTATTATGGTGGCACAAGGGGAACCTACACAATTTGGAGCTTAAGGTTTTAAATGTTATGGCTGATTGGTGTAACTTCCAAAGTTGTTTTTTTTAATAAGGGCATTTCTTTTGGGAGGATTTGTCATGTTATATAATTTTCTAACAAAATAAATATCTGAATCATTGTTCAAAGCATTCAGCTATTACAATGATTCTACATTTATTATAAGTTTTTAAGAACAAAAAAAAATATGAGATAAGCGAATACATCCTTAACTGTTTTAGGACATAATGAGAGTCGGACTAATTCCATCAGAACACGGACCCTAATTATAATTTAAAAATTGGATGTGAGGTTTAATTACAGATGGGTGAAGAATTGTACATTTAGCCTTATTTAGTGATATGACTGAAAATTCATAATTTTTTTTTTGAGAAATAAAAGAAAAATAAATGACCGGAAAAAAACAGCCAGTGCAGGTCGAGGCACAGTTTTTTTTGCTGCTCCTGTACTTTCAGCACTGAGTTTTACAGTAAAGTTAATGATGTTGCATGTCTATACCTTTTACTGTTTTTATAGTCACAGCTATAATTTGGCAATACTGTAAATATTATACTACATGTTCAAAATACTAAATGCCCTGTTTTATTAAAATATTTAAAGTGCACTAATTTTAACTCATTCTTTTATTGTAATTATGTAGACAGTACAAAACTTGCTTATACTCTGCCTACCCACATGTTTTCAACCTAAAACCATTTGTTTGTCCTGATGGAACAGCTTCCAATGAAGAAGGCTATTTTATTACGGAAGCGTGGTAAGTTGACTGTATCAGATTTCCTGTTGTACTTGGCATTTGCACTTTTCAGATAAGGTTTGCTTACAGTATAAGCCCATTTCTTCAGAACAAAAGTTGGTTTTTAGTTTCTTATGTATTTAGTTTAGTCTTAGGTGTACATTTAAATATTATAAACGAAACTTTCTTGCAAAATAATTATGCACGTGAAGTGATCTTTAAGCATAATTTACAGAAGCAGATAATTATGTGGAAATTTTTACTTATTTAGTTTTGTAAATAGGAAAATCAGAAATCATTACATTGTGACCTTTGAATTATAACTTTCTGTTTTTATGTGGGTGAAGAGTCTTGAAACATGAGACATTTAAGGTAATCTCAAGTTACCTTTAAAATTTAACATTTCTTATTTAATAACTAATCATTAGACCACATTGCTATTGTAAATCATTCTTTTTAAATGTATTTATTTTTTTAAATGAAAGTATTCTCTAAGGTGCTCTAAAGAGATTCACTTTTAAATCTGGAATTGATTTTAACAACTTTATTATTATACCTTGGAATGTCACAAAAACATTTACGAATACAAAAATAGATTCAAACAGAAAATCCATGTTGCACTCTCACAATCGTGGATTTGAGGTTCGCTCATTAATCTGTAGTTCCTGTTAAACTGGAAAGTTCAGTTCATGAAGTACATTGCGTGCCAGTAATATTTAATAACTAATGATAAGACAAAAGTAAACCTTATTATCAAGTGGGAAATTTCCTAGACAATGTAGGAAAATAACTACTGTAGAACAAAAGATGGTTGTTGACCGTTGAAAGGTATGAACCTTTAAAGACATATATATATATATATATATATATATATATATATATATATACAGTATATATATATATATATATATATATATATATATATATATATATATATATGTATAGAGAGAGAGAGAGAGAGAGATAAACAGACACACTTGGGTATACATCACTTCACTCTGGATGGTGACTAAGAAAGGTATCTCCTTAGTTTTTCTATCATTCAGTTTAAATGATCAAGCAGAAAATACCTAATCATACTCCTGTAATTCCTCCTTCTCATATTTTGCTCTTGTAAACTGAGTGTTATGCACACTTCCTCCGCGTTAAATGGCACGGATGGGAAGTGTAGTGTCTTTCTAACCGCACTGGATCTTGTGTTTGAGTTCAATTCCACCAGATACTCCACGCACCGGTTGCGCATTGCCCTTCTCCTCTCGTTGCTATCCGGCCAGGCAGCTGAGTGGGCCACGGCGGTTCTGTGCTTAGATTCAGACACAGCGCACTCCTACAACGAGTTCACCCGCCAACTGAAGCTCAGTTTTGAACACCCTGCCGGTGAGGTGGAGACCGACACCAAGCATTATCATCTGTGGCAGGGAGGGTCGTTCGTCAGCCGTTTAACTGCCGACTTCCGTACCCTCGCAGTGCAGACCACCTGGGGAGACTCCGCCCTCCGGACGACCTACTACAATGGATTGGCTTCTCGTATTAAGGGCGAACTCGTTGAACGAGAGCTGTCCGTGACGCTGGAGGGCCTAATCCAACTGGCCTTCGAATAGACCAGCTTCTGCTCTCATGTCCGAGGCCAGCCCCTCAGACCCTGCCGCCCACCGTACCGTCACTATCCCACACCACGCCCCGCTCCTCCACTTTCTTCTCCCACGGCCAGGTTTCTAAAGCCCGACCGACCTTCGCCCCCACAGTCACCAGACCTGTCAGATCGCCACCTCTCGCCGTAGTTAAGATGGCAGCCAGGAGGCCCATGCAATTAGGACGCGCCTCCTCGACCGCTGCTGAATGGGAACGCCGGTTTAGAGAGGGGCTCTGTGCCTATTGTGGGTCGGCAGCGCATCATCGAGCCATTTGCCCTCTCTGGCTGGGAAACGCTCAGGCCCGGTAAGAAATGAGAGCAACTCACCAGGTCACCTCCAGGTCCCCTCCACCACGACCAACATCTCCCGTCTCACTTTCCAAGTACATCTCCAATTTGGCCACAAACAGGTCAGAAGTACTACATTCATCGAGTCCGGTCTTTGGGCTTTGGCTGGGACGTGCTCTAGGGAGTCTGAGGCCCCCGACGTCGGCACCAACGCCATCCCCGCCGCCTATCAGGACCTGGCTGAAGTCTTTTGCAAACAATGCGCCACGCATCTCCCTCCTCACAGCTCTTACAATCTGGCGATAGATCTTTAGCCGGGCACGGTCCCGCCCCGCAGCCATCTCTACTCACTGTCATCCACGGAGACGGAGGCGATGGAGGAGTATGTATACAACGCTCTCCACCAAGGCACCATCTGGCCCTTCTCCTCGCCTGCTGGCACGGGGTTCTTCTTCATGAAGAAGAATCGGGGGCTTAATAACATCACCATCAAAAACCAACATCCACTGCCTCTTACCAACTCAGCCCTGGACGCTCTCTCTGGTGCCACCATTTTCACAAATTTGGACCTCCGGAGCGCCTACAACTTGGTGCGCATCAGAGAGGGTGATGAGTAGAAGACAGCCTTTATCACTCCTATTCAATTCAATTCGATTTTATTTGTATAGCGCTTTTAACAATTTTCATTGTCGCAAAGCAGCTTTAAACAATCAAAAGAATTATTTATGTCTGTATGGACTGTAAGTGTGCATGGATCAAGATGAGCAGATTGTCCCTGGTGAGCAAGCCACGGGCGACAGTGGCAAGGAAAAACTCCCTGAGATGGTAATAGGTAGAAACCTTGAGAGGAACCAGTCTCAACAGGAAACCCATCCTCATTTGGGTATAACAAAAAGCAGGAATTATTCTGCATTTATACAGTGTGTTAGGTGGCAGGCAGTTCAGCTATAACAGTTGATGTTAATTGATGTAAATATGGAGTCCAGGTAGTTATTGGAGACACTTGCAATCTTGAACTATCGACCAACCGCAGCCAAGTCAAGTCCTCAGAGAAACAGCTGTCAACACCAGTTGAGGCCAGAACCGTCTTTATGGTTAAGTGAGACCATCCCCAGACACCAGACGCATTCCAAAGAAACAAACGGGGTATCCATGCGACGAGATCTCCAACCAGAAGCAAGGCACCAGGATGGGTCAGACAGTTCCGGAGGGCAGAGGGAGTTTGGATCACTGGCAGCTCAGGAACGACATGTTTAGCTCGACAGAGAGAGGGAAGAGAGAGAGGGGGAGATAGGGAAGAGAGAGAGGGAAGAGAGAACAGAAAAAGGGAGAGCAGAAGAGGAGACATAACAGTTAGGTATGGTCGCAATCACATAATGTAAAATATAAATGTATATTTAGTGTAGAGTGCAAACAGAGACTCCGGCAGGACTAACTATAACAGCATAACTAAAAGGGGAAAGGCGGAAGGAAACACAGACATAAGGGCTCCCTGAAATGTAAAGCAAACAATCACCTCACCGTCAACAAACCTGAGTGATCAATGAAAGTGGGGAAGACAGCATCTAAACATACCAGTTTACCATAATACTCTACGTTCATGAGTCCCCTAGATCTGCTCCTTTACCCAAGACAAATCTATCGAGTCCCGAACATTATTTGGAAGACTATTCCATAATTTTGGGGCTTTGTAAGAAAAAGTTATGCCCGTAGCTGTATTTTTTATAATACGCGGTACTGACAAGCAGCCTGCATCCTTTGATCGAAGTAGACGTGGCGGATCGTAAGACACTAGCAGTTCGCTTAGATACTGTGGTGCGAAACCATTTAATGCTTTATATGTCAAGAGTAGTATTTTAAAATCAATGGGAAATTCTAGTGAGAACTCTCGCTGCTGAATTTTGGACTAGCTGAAGCTTGTTTAAGCATCTAGTTGAACAACCAGACAGATTGTTAAGGCATTACAATAGTCCAACCTAGAGGTGATAAAAGCATGAACTAGTTTTTCTGCATTGTTTAGCAACAGTATATTTCTTATCTTGGCAATATTTCTGAGGTGAAAGAATGCTATCCTGGTAATATTATCTACATGTGCTTCAAATGAAAGGCTGGAATCTATAATCACACAGAGGTCTTTTACTGTTGCACTCGATGAAACAGAAAGGCCATCTAAAGTTACAGTGTGATCTAAAATCGTACTTCTAGCTGAATGCGGTCCTATGACTAGAACTTCTGACTTATCAGGATTAAGCAGAAGGAAGGTAATTAGCATACAATCTCTTATGTCCTGCACACATTGCTCAACTTTAGTAAGCTGGTTTTTCTCTTCTGGTTTTGCTGAGACATGTAACTGTGTGTCGTCAGCATAACAATGAAAACTAATACCATGTTTACAGATTATGTCGCCTAGAGGAAGCAAGTATAAGGAAAAAAGCAGTGGACCTAAAACTGAACCTTGTGGAACCCCAAACTCCACTTAAGAGCATGCAGAAAAATTACCATTTAAGTCTACATACTGATAACGATTGGTCAAATAGGATCAAAGCCAGGAGAGGGCTGTACCCTTAATTTCTACTACATTTTCCAATCTGTGAAGAATCCCATGATCAATGGTGTCAAACGCTGCAATGAGGTCGAGTAAAACAAGCATAGTTACACAACCCTGATCAGAGGCCAATAGGAGGTCATTTACTACTTTAATAAGTGCTGTTTCTGTGCTGTGATGAGGCCTAAATCCTGACTGATACAGTTCATGTATGCTATTTCTATGTAGATATGAGCATAGCTGTTCCGCTCCTATCTTTTAGAGAATCTTAGAGATGAATGGGAGGTTTGATATTGGCCTATAATTGGACAGCTGACAGGGGTCGAGGTCAGGTTTCTTAATAATCGATTTAATAACTGGTAATTTAAAAGATTTTGGAACATACCCAATGCTAAGTGAGGAATTAATTATTTTCAACAGGGGTTCTGTTATTGCTGGTACTATTTGTTTAAGAAAATGTGTCGGCATAGAATCTAATATGCAAGTTGATGAATTTGCAGAAGAGATGAGTGAAAGTAGTTCATTCTCTTCAAGGGGAGTAAAGTATTCTAGGTTCCGATCTGACATAGTTAGTTTAATATCTGCATCAACTGCATTGTCCGGTTTCAAAGCCTCAATTTTATGCCTGATATTTACAATTTTATTATTAAAAAAGTTTATAAAGTCCTCACTATTGTACAATGTTGTCATGGAGATTTTTGAAGTGGTCTTATTTCTAGTTAATTTGGCTACGGTATTAAATAAAAATCTAGGATTATTTTTGTTATTTTCTATAAGAGTGGAGAGATACGTTGATCTAGCTACACTAAGAGCTTTGCTAAAGTTCAGGATGCTCTCCTTCCATGCTATTTGAAATACTAACAATTTAGTTTGATGCCATTTACGTTTTAATTTCCGAGCTGTCTGTTTTAAAGTACGTGTTCGGTCGTTATACCAGGGAGCGAGTTTCTTATCTCTAATAATTTTTCTTTTAACTGGAGCTACATTATCTAAGGTATAACGGAATGTCGACTCTAAATATTCAGTCGCCCGATCGAGTTCTGTGGGGTCAGACAGTAATCCAATCAAAGTTGTTAACTCTGGGAGATTACTTATAAAAATCTGTGTGGTATTTGATGTGAATGTACGTTTAGTATGGTAGCGTGGTGCTGCGCATACATCATCACTATAACACACTTTAACTGATACAAGATAGTGATCTGATAATACTTCAGACAGTGGAGTTGTGAGTGGGTCCTACTACACACTGATTTACTCCTACTAAGTCCAGTATGGACATAAATGCTCTACGCAGAGGGTCTTCTGGATTCTTAAAATAGATATTAAAATCTCCAGCAATTAACGCTTTGTCTACAGAAGCGACTAGGTTTGAGAGGAAATCTGCAAATTTACAAAGAAATTCGGAATACGGCCCTGGAGGTCTGTAAATGATGATTATCGGGATCGAATGAGCTGACTTCATATTTGTAGCTACACTTATGTTACTATAGAGAACTTCAAATGAGTTTAATTTGTGTCCCTGTTTTTGTACGATAGTCAGATTATCATTGTGAATAATTGCGACGCCTCTTCCTTTACCAGTTAACTGAGGCTGGTGTATGTAGCTATATCCAGGAGGACTAGCTTCATTTAAAGCTACATACTTGTCCTGTTTAATCCAGGTTTCAGTTAAACAGAGAATATCAAATTCCTGATCCGTGATAATTTCATTAACAATAACTGCTTTAGATGCGAGAGATCTAATATTTAACAGTCCTAGCTTCAGATCAGAGGTGCCGGCTGCGCATTCAGTGTGATCCGAGTTTGTGGTATCCATGTTATTTAAGTTACTAAAACAGACATTCTGAGTCTTTCTAAATTTGTGATTAGCTCGGGGAACAGACACAGTCTCAATATAGTGAACCCGGGGTGATGACTCTATGCAGCTAGCAGATGGTAGGTTTAGCCTGTCTGTCTGCTCCCTGGCCTGGGCTCTGGATTGTCACCGATTAACTAGGCCTCTTCTCAGACTATGACCTACAGTATACTACAAGAAATAAAAGCAGCACCTTCCCGAGTGGGATGGACACCGTCCCGCCCTAACAGGCCAGCTTTGCCCTCAAAGGTCTTTTAATTGTCTATGAAGCCCACGTTGTTTTCGGAGCACCACCTGGACATCCAGCGGTTTAGCGACCATAACCTGCTGTAAGCTATGTTGCCACGTCTCATTGGGATGGGACCAGAGCATATTACTTCATCGGACATCGCCTTTGTTTGTTTAAACACCTCTGTGAAGTTATTCTTGCTAACCTCTGACTGACGAAAGCAGTATATCGTTAGCTCCAGCATGTACTACTATCTTAGAGAGCCTATGCTGTCCTAGAGCCCTAACATTACCTGCTATGTCCGGTGCCCTGGCTCCCGGGATACACCTAACCACTGCCGCTGGCTCCCCTAAAGGCCTAGCTCATTTCACATGTCTCAGTATAGAGTCTCCTATAACCAGAGCTCTTTCAGGTTTCTCAGTGGGTGCATCACTGAGGAGAGCAAACCTGTAGGACACGTGAAGCGCAGAAGAGGTGTGCTTTGGTGGGCTAGCTTTAGCGTTTGCTTTGGCTGAACGAGTATGCTGCCGAGTCTTCACCCACTCGCCCCGCTGTGGGGGCTCTAATCGTCGGGGGCTGGTTATCTCTTTGCCTGTTGTTCTTAGACGAAGATACTCGCGCATTCTTCAAAAAGTGAAAAAAAATGGAAAAAAAGGGGAAGCCCAATAGTATGAAAAACGTAACAAAAATAGTTGCTGTTAATAATATTATTGTATAAATGGAAAAGCTATTTAATTTAAACGCTAATACAAACGCGAAACTTTCGCGGCAACAATACAAAAACAGAAAGCTACGTCACCAACAGGAGGTAACATTTTCAGTCAGTACTCCACCCTACACCCTACAGGACACTACGAGAGCCTTGTCATTCCATTCGGACTTTGCAATGCCCTTGCAGCCTTCCAACAATTCATAAACGATGTCCTCCGGGACATGCTAGGCCGGTGGGCATTCGTTTACTTAGATGACATCCTCATTTACTCCCATACAGTTGATGAACACGTTCAGAATGTCAGGGCAGTTCTAAAAAGGACCTGTGTAGTTTCTTCTCCAAAAAATTTGACACCACTCAGCAGCGATACGGG
Source organism: Clarias gariepinus (assembly GCF_024256425.1). Classification (NCBI taxonomy): domain Eukaryota; kingdom Metazoa; phylum Chordata; class Actinopteri; order Siluriformes; family Clariidae; genus Clarias; species Clarias gariepinus. Next base: position 14,089,473 of record NC_071116.1, on the reverse strand, counting down.
GTAGGGGACCGCGAGCTACTGGCCATAAAGTGGGCTTTGGAGGAATGGCGTCATTGGCTCCAGGGCGCCAGGGAGCCGTTGGTCGTCTGGACCGATCACCAAAACCTGATCACTATTCGAAACCTAAAACAGCTCAACCCAAGGCAGGTGCGGTGTGCTCTGTTCTTTGAACATTACAACTTCCACCTCTCATACCGGCCGGGGTCCAAAAACACCAAGTTCGATGCCCACTTCCATCAGCACAAGAAAGACGCCCCCCGGGCAGACCTCGCACCTGTCCTTTCGCCATCACGAATCATCTCACCACTCCGCTGGGATTTGGAAACGAGGGTTCGCCAGGCACAGACCAAAGAGGCCGAACCGACAGGCATGCCATCTGCTCGACTCTACGTGCCCAGCCCCATGAGAGCTGAGGTCCATCAGTGGGGCCACTCGTCTCCTCTTTTAGGACATATGGGCATGCGCGGAACTCAATTTATCCAGCGCGACTTCTGTTGGCTGTTAATCACAAAGGACGTCAACGAGGTCGTCCAGGCGTGCCCAGTGTGCGCCAGGGCCGTTCTCCAAGGGTGCACACCTTGTGGCCCTCGTCAGACTCCCATCAGCCAAAAACACAGCCAAGTCGATATTAGAGCACGTAGTCTGTCTGCATGGGTTCCCAAAAGACATCGTCTCGAACAGGGGGCTCCAGTTCACAGCTCGGTTTTGGAAGGTCTTCTGCCGTCTGAACAATTCCATCTGCAGTCATTTGGATATTACCCTCAGACTAACGGTCAGACAGAGCGGACCAACCAACAACTGGAGCACTTCCTGAGATGCTTCATCGCTGATCGCCAGCGCTCCTGGGCTCGCTACCTCATCTGGGCAGAACTTTCCCATAACCTCCACGTCTCGTCTGCCACAAAACTGAGCCCATTTAAGGTATGCCATGGTTTCCAACCTTCAATGTTCGATCACCAAGAACCGGAGGATGCTGTACTGTTAGCCCTATAGTTGGTCCACAGGTGTGGGCAGCTGTGGAAGCAAGCAAACCGTGCTATCCAGCAAGCTAACGGCCGCTACACCACCCAGCATCGCCGTCGACACCCACCTGGACGATTGTACAATGTAGGTGATAATGTATGGCTTTCCACCAAAAATCTCCACCTCCACACTGAGTCACGAAAACTCTCACCTAGATTCATCGGCCCCTACCGCATCACCCTCCAGATAAATCCTGTCACCTACTGGCTCCAGCTGCCTGCCGGTATTCCACACCTCCCAACCTAAACCATTCACTACCCCCATGGTCCCATGGTTACACCATCTACCCCCCCCCCCCCCCCCATATTGATGGTTGTCCCACCTACACCATACATCGGATCCTCAAATAACTTCTTGGATTCCGGCCCAGTTCATTCTCGACCCCGAGCTCACCCGAGACTACCGTCGTCAGGTATCCTCCAGGAGCCGGTCCTGGACAGCGAAGTACTGTCATGTGCACTTGCTCCGCGACGGGCCCTAGGACCTGGAAGTAGTATGGTCACGACTCAGGAAGCATAAAAGGAGACAAAATCGCTCAGTCATTGAGTTGCCCATGCTGGTTCCAACGCTTCGCATCATAATCATGAGTACTCACCTATTTTGGGTTCATCTTCCTGACGAGTGTGTGTTGTTAGAACGTGTGTGTTTATTAGCTCTTACTTCGAGAGAGTTCTAATAATAATACGCGTGGTTATTCTATTGATTCGCGCTACTTCCGCGTTTGGGTTTACCATCCACGCTAACTACACTGGCTAACTGCTAAGTCTTCTGGTTTAGCTTCAGTTAGTTTGTGACACTGAGAGGTAAAATGTGAAGGAGAAGGAAACCTGATGCAGTAGTACAGAAATAACATTCCTGTGTGTGTTGAGTGACCCATAGTCATTTGTTGTGTATTAGCCTGGAGTATGATTTTTTTTTTTTTTTTTTATCTGTGGTGGAGCTATGGTTTTTTATGATCTGTGAGTCCACTTGTATGCTAACGTGAATTTTTTTCACAAAGTGTTGCTGATAACTAATGCATTGTTCAGGTTAAAATTAGTTGCATCTGCAAGTTAATAACAAATAAAGAGCATTTCATAGATATGAAACCAGTATACTAATCACAGGCCTGATCTTATGTCATCACCTGCACCTGTTGCTTACTGGTTTATGCCTGCTTAAAAAACATTGTTTATTGAAATGTTTGAATAAACCTTGACCTAACATACCTTTTAGGAAAATACAACATAACTATGTGGTAGGTGTACTAATACATTTCATGTTATTGTACTAAATGTTTTGAGTACAAGCTGTTAATTAAAAACAAAAAAAGAAAGAAAAACTTTCAAATTTGGATTTACCATGTGCAAGCAAAAATACTGTACAAGAAAGATCTACTCCAACCCATAATCAGATTTTAAATATTGCAAAAACTCTAAGAAGAGAAGAACAGATTTGCTTATCTGCCTTTGGCAATCTTTTAATATCTGATCATTTTTAAAAGGATAAGACATTATGTTCATATTTCATCAGTACAAAATCATTGATCCAGTGGTGCAAGGTTTTTTCTTTAGAAAACATGAACATAATGTCTTGTACTTTTTAATCAAATACCTCAATCAAGCCAGACAAAAATAATAAAATAATAATAATAATAATAATAATAATCTTAGGATTATCCTACGAAAATTCAGATTTTTTTATTTATATAAAAAAAATTATAACCATTTTCTTTCCACTTCATAATTCTGTGCCACTTTGTGTTGGTCCATAGCATTAAATCCCCCCAAAAATATATTTACGTTTGTAGTAACGTGTCAAAATGTGGAAAAGTTTAATGGGTATGAATTCTTTTGCAAGGCACTGTATTTCCAGAAAGAAGATTAGAGCTACTCCAGGACTAAACTGAGGCTTGAATTACCTATCTCAGAAGAGGCAGGTTTACCTCCAGATAGATGTTATTTATTAATTCAGTGACCCTTTTTAACTTTTTAATGAGATTGGAGAGATCAGATTAGTTTTAGAAGTTGTTTTTGAATGCACAAAGTAACTGCTGTAAAGATGATTTCACTTTTGAAACCCAGGATTTCATCTGTGACCCAAAGAGGATAGTCTGTACCAGTTTGTCTCCAGTTGCTTCTAACATTAAGCTTTTGACACTGTAAGTTTTACAGAGAAACTGCTGATTTATGTGGTGTCAGTGAGCCGATGGGTCAGAGCAGGCAGGGCCATTTTTGAATTAAGAGGTCAGTACATAAACTTCCCTGATGATAGAACCCAGGTCTACTACAGGGTATAATATCTGTGAGAAAAAAAATTAAATACTTTTCCACAACACAAAAAAAGACTGTATTTAAATCTCAACTCAGTGATTTTATAACAGAAGATACGAAATGACAATTCTTACCTGAAGTTGTAGTTGCAGTATTGTTCTTGCAGATGTGCATTCATTTGCATGGAATTCATTACCAGGATTTCAGACATTCTTTCAGTTAGGCTTTCTTTGATGTCGCTGCTGGTGTGTACTGTTTATCTTCTGTGATGGCCTGTCACAAGACTATTTGCTTTAAAAGAGTTTCCTTATACCTCATACTCACTAAAATACTTATTTATTTATTATTTTAATAATTGTTCCCCATTTGCGTCTTCAATTGCATACAACTGTTTTTTTTTTTTTTTTAGAAATTATGTAAGCAGCCAGACAAAATCATAAAATAATTTACAAATTCTGACATTTCCAAATAATAAAATAAATAAAAATAAATAAAATAAATTAATAGTTCTAAAAAGCTTTCCAGAATAGCAAATTAATGAACAAGAAACACAAATTTCCCAATCTCACTTTTTTTCACAACAAAAAGCTTTTGAAACCAATACTTATTGTAAGTAAAATATGTATGATTGAACAGTGTAAGCTATTTCCAGTTTAAAATAGACTGTATATTAAATAAAAAATAAACCCACAAGTCTCTAATCCACATTTGACCTACTGCTCAGATGATCAGCTTATTTTGTTCCTTATGAAGTTTATCCCTGATTTCTCTTCCTTTTAAATACCACTATACTGTAGTATAAGTGTAATTCAGCAGTGATTAATACTGGATCTTTTAAAGATATAAAGTGTTTAATTAATTATATGAAGTATGCTTTATACCTAAGTGACCTATCACATCTCTGCACTTTCACCCTGAGCAGATAAGCACTGTGTATTTACCCTGTCCCATTTATGTACTTTAGGAAAATTGCGGGCTGACTGTTTGTGATGGTAAAGTGTGTATCATGGGTGGCCGTGATGAATTTGAAGCTGTGACTGACCGTACATGGACATTTGACCCCCTGAGTGGCCAGCTTACTAAGGAGATGCCAATGTCACACAACCTGAGCAACCATGGATGTGTTACTATCACACAGCACCTACATCACAAATGAAGGTTGCGATTATGTTTTTTCTTTGAAGCTGAAAAAATCCCGTAATACATAGATTACATCCTTGCTGCTCATAACCAAACTGCTACAGGCTATAAGTATTTTATTCAAGAAATCCCTAACAACTAACTAACTGTGAGCATATTAAGCTGTGAAACTACGCATTTATGAAGTAATTATATAAATTCAATCACTGTATGCACTGTATCTCTCACTGTTAAAATTAAAAAATGTTGGTATCATTTTTATTTATTTTTCTATCCCATCTATTCATGTACATTTTCTTTTTAAGTATTAATCTTATATTTGGTAAAACAGTATTTTAAAGTATACCAACGATAATTATTGTAATTGTACATCAATAAAGAAAACCAAGACTAATTATCAACTTGTCTAATACTAATTACATCCTTGCTTGGGGAATTGAGGAATTGAGGCCATGTCCTGTAAATATAAACAAATTTATCAGTACAAAATCATTGATCCAGTGGTGCAAGGTTTTTTTTTAGAAAACATGAGCATAATGTCTTGTACTTTTAAATCAAATACCTCAAATCAAGCCAGACAGAAATTAAGTATAATCCTAGGATTATCCTAAAAAAAAAATCAGATTTTTTTATTTGTTAAAAAAAAAATTATAACCATCCATAATTTTTTTTCCACTTCATAATTCTGTGCCACTTTGTGTTGGTCTATAGCATTAAATCCCCCAAAAAAATACATTTACGTTTGTAGTAACGTGACAAAATGTGGACAAGTTCAAGGGGTATGAATACTTTTGCAAGGCACTGTATTTTCAGAAGGAAGATTAGAGCTACTCCAGGACTAAACTGAGCCTTGAATTACCTATCTCAGAAGAGGCAGGTTTACCTCCAGATAGATGTTATTTATTAATTCAGTGACCCTTTTTAACTTTTTAATGAGATTGGAGAGATCTCTAGATTAGTTTTAAATGATTTCACTTTTGAAACCCAGGATTTCATCTGTGACCCAAAGAGGATAGTCTGTACCAGTTTGTCTCCAGTTGCTTCTAACATTAAGCTTTTTACACAGTTTTACAGAGAAACTGCTAATTAAGAGGTCAGTACATAAACTTCCCTGATGATAGAACCCAGGTCAACTACAAGGTATAATATCCGTAAAAAAAAAATAATTCTTCCACAACACAAAAAAAGGCTGTATTTAAATCTCAATTCAGTGATTTTATAACAGAAGATACAAAATTACAATTCCTTACCTGAAGTTGTAGTTGCAGTATTGTTCTTGCAGATGCGCATTAATTGGCATGGAATTCATTAACAGGCTTCCAGGCATTCTTTCGGTTAGGCTTTCTTTGATGCCGCTGCTGTGTATGTTACTGTTTATCTGTACTGTTTATCTTCTGTGATGGCCTGTCACGAGACTATTTGCTTTAAAAGAGTTTCCTTATACCTCATACTCGCATCATATTATACTTATTTATTATTTTAATCATTGTTTCCTATTTGCTTCTTCACTTCCATACAACTGTTTTTTTTAGAAATTATGTAAGCAGCCAGACAAAATCATAAAATAATTTACAAATTCTGACATTTCCAAATAATAAAATAAATAAAACTAATTCATAAAACTAAATATCTGTACAAATTAGCAAATTATGGAACAAGAAACACACATTTCCTAATCTCACTTTTTTTTTACAACATAAAGCTTTTGAAACAAATACATACTGTAGGTAACATATGTATGATTAAACAGTATAAACTATTTTGTAGGTAACATATGTATGATTAAACAGTATAAACTATTTCCAGTGTAAAATATACTGTATATTCAGTTGCCCACCAAATGACTTAGCAGATAGAAAGTAACATTGGGACATGTAAAAGTATATACATACATACATATGTAACTTGTTACTACCCATCCCTGGTAAAGATTACTACTATACTAAACTGCTTCAGCATTCAATCACTAGTAGTTCCACTTACAGAATATTCAAGAGAACGACTGTTGTGGGCTCCAAGCCACCTCCAAAAACTTGTAGCCGTCTTTACAACATTTGCACCATTTAATTGTTTTGCTGCAGGTAAAAGTCATTATACTATAACTTTCATTGATAAGTTTCATCACCAGTGCCTCTTATATTTTCAGGCTGGTTGATGTAAATGCACCCTTTGTTTTTTTTTCTTTGTTTCTTTCTGTATCACTTTATTTTCTGTTGTCCTAAAGTGGAGATTTTCTACTCTATGTTCCTCATTCATATTTACTTGTGCAAATAATGTTTAACTTTCAGGTATATCAAATCACACTGCAGACGGTAAATGAATATATTGGGCTAGAGATCACCGTGCTTCCATTCTTTTCAATGCCACAGAAATGACATTACTTTTTCTACATTCAGATATAAGATGTAAATTAAGTTTAATTAATGCACTCGACCTGTATCTACATATTTTTTTGCCTTGTGCCACTGACATATGATTTCACATAACTCCAGGTGTGCGGATATTCCTAAAGGTGTAGTTTGTAGATGTGAAGATCTCCCTCATATATTTTAGTAGATTCTTGGCCATTAAAAAAAGTATTAGACAAGTTGGTATTTAGTTCTGGTTTTCTTTATTTATGTATAATTACAATAATTATAGTTGGTATACTTTAAAATAATGCTTTGACAAATATAAGATTAATACTTAGAGAAAAATAAATAAAAATGTTACCAACATTTTTTTATTTTAACAGTGAGAGATACAGTGCATACAGTGATTGACTTTATATAATTACTTCATAAATGCGTAGTTTCACAGCTTAATATGTTCACAGTTAGTTAGTTGTTAGGGATTTCTTGAAAAAAATACTTATAGCCTGTAGCAGTTTGGTTATGAGCAGCAAGGATGTAATCTATGTATTACGGGATTTTTTTCAGCTTCAAAGAAAAAACATAATCGCAACCTTCATTTGTAATGTAGGTGCTGTGTGATAGTAACACATCCATGGTTGCTCAGGTTGTGTGATAGTGGCATCTCTTCAGTAAGCTGGCCACTCAGGGGGTCAAATGCCCATGTACGGTCAGTCACAGCTTCAAATTCATCACGACCACCCATGATACACACTTTACCATCACAAACAGTCAGCCCGCAATTTTCCTAAAATACATAAATTGGACAGGGTAAATACACAGTGCTTATCTGCTCAGGGTGAAAGTGCAGAGATGTGATAGGTCACTCAGGAATTAACTAAAGTCAGCATAATTTAGTTAATTCATTAAACACTTTATATCTTTAAAAGAACCAGTATTAATTACTGCTGAATTACACTTATACTATAGTGGTATTTAAAGAGAAGAGAAATCATGTGCATTAGAGACTTGTGGGTTTATTTTTTCTCCTACCAATTTCATAGGAAGCACAGCAGCTTTACTCCATGAGTTGACCTTGGGACTGTAACAGTACAACACATCCAGCAGACCTCCAGCTATGTAGATGGAGCCGTTCAGTGACACTGCGTTTAAGCACCTCTTAGAGAAAGGACAGGACAGTGTGTATGTCCATTGATCCTTTACAGGGTCATAACACTGTACCTGGAACATACACATGCACACAACACCTTTTAACACTGCACAGTGCTAACTGTAAAATCCTGTGTCTATTGCTAACTTCAAAACAACATTTCAATGCATAAATTATTTTTGTAGGGTATTTATAATTCACTCAACTCAATGAAATTAGATAATGTTTCAAAGAATTGTGATTCAACTTGTGTTCCACAAAAATCTATTAAAACTTCGGAATTCTCAATTGAACTGTGAACATCAGTGGCAAAGTTCTGTACATTATCTCCAAGAAGCAATCATGCTGGCATCAGAGAACTTCAGACATCTTTTTGACGCTATGCCCAACAGGTTTTGGACAATAAAAGACTCATAAAGATTGTTGTGTAGCAATTTCATTGCATAAAATAAAATTTTTGATTATAAAAATTCCACTTTTGTCCCAATACTTTTGGCCACGACTGTAAGCTCATCTGTGCAATGTTTTAATGGAAAATTATAAGCAGCTGCAGCATGATGTCTACATATGATTACATTACGTACACTTATAAACATGTATACATGTAAATTGAATATTCTTATAAAAAGAAAGATACATGTTTACATGTTTTGCTGTATAACGTTGACTATTTTTGTGCATTATATAAAAATAAGCAAAGAATAATAAAATTTTACAAATAAATCAAATGGCTGCAACCAGTGCCTTGACATCTGGCTTAAAACTACTTCCCTGCTGTGCAGTGATTTCCCAAAACTTATGAATGTAATATAGGATAAAATCTTCATTGTTTGTTGATAACAATTTTGCACTTTAAACAAACACCTAATTTAGCATTTTAGTCGCCTATAGACAATATAACTTGTAGTTAGGTCTGGGTTCGTGAGGACTTGCAAAAGACACAAAAGTACTGTTTTGTATTAAGTTTTGTAATACCGGTAATGTATCATGTAAAGGAGCAAAACTCTCTCAAAACATTACAAGACTGTTTATCCTGAAGCTGCATGCAGGTTTTATTATGTCTTAGTGATGACATGATGTTTTCACAGTTTATGTATTTAAGAAGCACACTTTGTACAACAATAACAGGATTAAAAATAATAAGAATAAAAATAATAATAAGCTAGAAGTCCTAGAGTATTTATCTGAGGTTTGCTGCTGAGAAGTGACGCTTGATTTAATTTCATCTATAATCGCCTAAAGTTCCAAGTATTTTTTGCAAGCTGATTTTTATAACACTGTGCATGTGTTTACTGTACGTATGTGTGAAAGCCTCACCATGTTGGTGTTGCAGTCCTCACTCAGAGCTCCGCTGATGACATAAAGCTTTCCAGAGCAGCTAGCCAGAGCGGCAGAACTAACAGGCATCAACAGAGGAGCCACAGGTTTCCACACATTCTCAAACACGCTAAAACACTCCACGCTGCTTAGCCTTTGCTGTCCATCATATCCTCCTACAGCATACAGCTGTGGTCACAAACACACCCATATAACAGTATGAATAAAATGCCGTTGTGGGAATAGCACAAAAAAGTGGATGCATATGATATGGAGCCAACCTTTCCACACAGAGAGGCCATTTTATGTCGCCATCTTCCCTTCAGCAGCCTACCAACAGAAACCCACTGGTTCAGCTGAGCCATGTAGCGCCACACTTGTGTGCTGTTCAGCTGCCCACCTGCATGTACATGTAAAGAGCAAAACCCATGCGGTTATTAAGTGTACGCATAAAGTGGCACACGCATATCATGCAGCATTTTTTTTTACAGTTGAATTCAGATGCTATCAGTAATTCCATAACAGATAAAACAGATAGAGATTAGAACAAACACCACATGTACACTTATACAAATATATGAAAATATTTCAGTGGAAGTAGAGTGTGTAAATGATTACAAAGTGCATATAATTCAAATGTATTAATTCTTAGGTTTTTTTTTACTTGTTTCAATCAACATTTAAGCACTAAATAGCATCTGTACAATCTGTCATTACAAACATTTTATGTTATGTAGAATTTAAGATTTTTCTCATAATTCATACATGATTTCTTTTTTTAAACTACACATTCTGCTTTGATGTTGTAAAAATGGGTTTTAGTTTATGTCATGTTTCCATGTCAGAGTCGCAAGAATTTGACTTGCTGCTTATTACATTAGCTACTGGAACAAATGCTAGTCAGAGTGTTAGCAAAACAATCTAGGTTGATTTAGTTAAATATATCCAATTATTGTTCTTTTTCACTGGATAGAGTTTTACACTAAACATTTTTGTAGAAGGTTGAGTGGTGTTATCTGTCCACATTTATCCATCTTCAGATACACAAAGCTAGCTATAGCATTAAACTATACGGTGTAGCATAAGAATGTCACAGATGAAAATTGTATGACTCTTGATATCATTCTTACAATTATGATAATTTGATGCTAAACTGAATGAAGCTTATTGATTTGTTTATAAAAAAATAAGAGACCTTTAACAATTGTAATAAGTATATTGAACGTCTAAACAAAAAAATATTAAAAAGACGATGTTATTTTTTCACTCTCTCTCTCTTTCTCTCTGTCACTCAGGGAGGACTGGAGGCCTCTCAGGGAACTTTGCACACTTGGGGGCGGGGGGTGGGGGGTACCCCCTGGATTTGGGGCCAATCCACAGTTCTAACCACTATGACACCATGCTCCCATGTTATTATAATTTTTGGTTTATGTATTGTCATTAATTAAATAAAAAAAAATCTAATTATTATCAATTATTAATTATTTATTAATAGGTGAATAGTGGTAAAGTGGGACACTTTCTAAAAATGGTTGTTAAATATGATGTGACACATTTTTTTTTTTTTTTATCACATACTTGCTAATGATGAACTCATTGTCGATTTTTAGTAATAAAAACATATCCATGCAAAGATATAAATTATTGAGCTTAACTGTCCCACTTTACCCATTGTCCCACTTTACCAAATAATAATTTTTATTTTTATTTATAAAAAATTATAATTTAATTTATAATATATATATATATATATATATATATATATATATATATATATATATATATATATATATATAATTTTTTTCTTCTTTGTCTTTCGGCTGTTCCCTTTCAGGGGTCGCCACAGCGAATCATTTGCTTCCATCTAACCCTATCCTCTGCATCCTCTTCTCTCACACCAACTAACTTCATGTCCTCACTCACTGCATCTATATATATATACTGTATTGTATAATATTATGTATACAGTACTATTGCTTAAGCAAATAACAAATTACAAATACTTATCTACGTGCTTAAGCTGTTAACTTTTCTGCTACTTCCATTGCCACAGTGGACCATCTGAGCATATTTGACAGCCATGGTTTACACCAGATGCCTTTCCTGATACAATCCTCCTATTTTATGTGGGCTTGGGACCATAACTAAGCATGCTCTGCATCCAGTGACTGGGTTTGGGGCATTACCTGGTAATCAAACTTGGGCCTCCTCAGGAGAGAATCCTACCACTGAGCACCCAATGCTCCATTGTTAGCATGTTCACGTAAGAAGGCATTTTTCATTTCTTGACAGGCAGTAAGATTATTTTATAATGTATAAAATTAGATCTGTTAAAGTGTAGTTTAAACTTAAACAGCCATGCTTCATTATACAGTACTTCCTAAGTATTTTCATAGGTCGGCATATTAATTATTTTACTATTAAGAAACGCCTTCAACACATTTTGCATAGTAAAATAATTAATTTAAATAGAAATGTGATCGAAATGGAAAATAAATATGCATGCAGATTTATTACGGCTGCTAAATTGGGCAACATGTTTTGTAGTTTACCTGATAAATAAATGTCATTGTGGAGTTCACAGACGGCAAATTCACATTTGTATCCTGGCACATTGGCTGAGGCGAGCCATTGCCCTGTGGTGGAGTCCAGTTTCTCAGTCATGGGGAACCTTGAAATCCTGCTTTTGTCACAACCTCCGATAACCACAATCACCTCAGCCCAGCCAGACTGCCTATATGTGTGTGAGAGAGAGAGAGAGAGAGAGAGAGACGTTAGTACGTGGAACTCCCATGCAGATTTCCTATATGGAATACTAACTTTGGTAATCCAAAAAAAACATCAGTTATAGTTTTTCACTTATTTTCATTTATTAACAATTTTAAGTAAAAGTGAAAAATTGCTAAAATGCTGTAGCTAGTAATTAACTTTTAGCTTTTATGTATAGCTTTTCTCTTTTCAATGACCTTTCATTTAATGCTGAAATCCCACTGGAAACTTTAATACATAGATTATTTAAGTATGAAGATGTAAATTCGACTTTGCAAGCTAACCTGATGAATCTGGTGCATTTGTAAATTTTTAAAAGCCATACAAATAAAAGGGCAAAGTAGAAATGACAGTGAACATGAAAAAGAAATACTGTTATTGGTCATTTTACTATTGTTTTTTTGCAATTTTGTTTTGGAAGAATATTGGGACCACAATTACCATCACATCTGTACTGACCATTTATGACTAAACCTAGATCTTGAAAGGGAACCATCTGAGTACTGTCACTTCATTCGTGTTTTTTCACTGACCTTCTTGGTTTTGTTCTCTGTGAGCTGATCTCTCTGCCATACATGCGGTAGAGTCTCGCTTCCTGTAACAGCTTTCTGCAGTCATGGGAATCCTGGATGAGTTCTTCAGCCTCCAGCTTGTTGGTAAAATACACAGGGTCTAACAAGGGCAGTCGGAGCGTCTCCAGTAGCTTTGCAAGAGCTGCTTTCCGCTGCCAGCTCTGGTGGTGCACCCATAACAGTACAGCATCCACCAGGACTTCCTCCTGCACCTGTAGCTTTTCACAATTCAACAGCTCCACCACTTTTTCCACAGGCAGCTCAAGAAACTCTTCCTGTCTCGTGACAATGCCAAAGTCCTGATACAGCAGGTTCTGGCACTTTTCCAGTAGCGGCTGCAGCAGGTAGTGTTTGGCGAATTCCATCAGGCCCAGGCAGTTCAAGTGACACACACATTTCTCCAGGAAGTCCACACAGGCTCTAGACAGTGCAGGAACATCCAGTAGGTGAGCAGCTTGAAAAACAATCTCCACATTCTCCTCCTGGAGCTGAACACGGCCCTCATAAATGAAGTTAAGCAGGTGCTCTAGGGCAATTTTTGAGATCTTGTTTAGCTGCACCACAGACTGACCACTCTCACGCAGCTTTCCCATAAACATGGTGCGAAAGTACTGACTGGAGGCACACAGCACAGCACGGTGGCAAGGAAACTCTTGCTGCTCTACTTGCAGGACGACATCGGTAAAGGTGCCACTTTTTCTGAAGTCATTAAGGACATGAAGAACGTGCTCAGGCTTGTATGAGCTGGTGCTTAAGCTCGCCTCCACTTCGACATCAGCCCCAATATCCATGGCTGGAGACCTAAAAATATGTGAAGGGATTTGTTATCATGTTTGTTGTGAGGTATTTTGTTTTATCTTATGCTCTGTATAATTAAAAGGCTTTACAGTTTATTTCTTACAGATATCATGTATTTCTTACAGGTGTTCACTAGCTGTAAATAGTAAAATATTCAAAATAGCATACAATGTAGTGAGTAGCATACAATTTGGAGAAGATAATGAACAAGTCAAAGTCAATTTGGTATCCCTACCACCATTATGCAAATGCTCTCATGCAATTGCCATATCCATCCATCCATCTATCCATTACATATACTGCTTATCCGGTGTTAGGAAAAGCCTATCCAAAGGAACTCAGAGCACCAGACAGGGTACACCCTGGATGCGGTGCCAATACAACCCACCTTATTTCTAGATTTTGATTTTGAGTGCATTTAAGTGCAACATCCCAATACCCATAAAATTTCAGATACATTAAGCAGTTTGTATAATCCATTATTATCCTATCCTGCATATATAAGCTATAAATTAAAGAAACCGAATTGTAGCCAGAATATGCACTGATATTGAACTTGACCTTTGCAGAGAATAATATTTTAGTGGAACATTTTTTTGGGATGTATTTTTATTACATTACTCTATGAAAGTGCTTAGATATAATATATAAAGTAAGAAAAAAAAATTATATTCAGGTTACCTTGCTGAAATACTGTAGCCCAGCCTTTGGTGATCCTTCAGGTGTGTGCAAGCTGCAAAATGAAAATACTCCTGCACTAGACAATGATTTATAGCCCTTCAGGAGGGATGTCCTACAAGCAGTTTGTGGGAGGGATAAGGAAATTACAGCATTGAGACTTCTGTTTACATTCCCCCTGTTCCTGCTTATAGTTCCAGCGTAAAGTATTTCCTCACTGAATATTTCCCTTTTTGCTGCATTGCAACAACAAATATTAAATATATTAGAGTAGGATTGTTTTCTGCTATTTGACTTGTAAAATTACATTTTAAAAATGTGATAGTTATTTAGTACTATTTTTTTTTTTTTAAATACTCGAAACATTGCTGGCAGCACAGTGGTGTAATGGTTAGCACCTCCAGGATCCGGGTTCAATTCCAGGCCAGGCTCTATTCTCATCTCTGTGTGCGTAGAGTTTGCATGTTCTCCCCGTGCTTGGTGGGTTTCCTCCAGGTTCTCCGGTTTTCTCCCACAGTCCCAAGACCTGCAGATTAGGCTAACTGGCGTTCCCAAATTGCCCGTAGTGTGTAAATGAGCATTTGAGTATGTATGTGCCCTGCGATGGATTGGCACCCTGTCCAGGGTGTACCCTGCCTCGTTCCCTAAGTCTCTTGGGATACTCTAGGCCCCCCACGACGCTGAATATGAGATAAAGCGGTATGGACAGTAAGTGAGTGTGAATGAGTGTGTGTGTTTGTATGTGTGAGCCCTGCAATGGATTGGCACTCCAGGGTGTACCCCGCCTCAAGTCTCCTGAGATAGGCTCCATGCTGCCCCAGCATAAAGAGGTTGAGATGATGAGATGAAACATTGCTTTATTTTTAAAAAGCGAGACAATATTTAGTGCATTTTATTTCTTCAGGAATTACAGACTTGAGTTGTCTCCGTTTGTTTCTGTATGCATTTTGATTTTGCCATTTTCTTACCATCATTTAAGTCTGGACTTTAAACTTAATTCTTTTGACTGTATAAAGCTGCTTTGTAAAAGCGCTATACAAATAAAATTAAATTGAATTGAATTGAATTGACTTTGCCCTTTTAATACACAAGTCTTCTATTTTTTAAGCCCATTCTTTTTGTGATCATCCAGTGCTCTGCTTGTTTTTTTGTTCTGTCAGTTGAATGTTTACCTTAGACACAAATTTCTGGCTGACAGTTACAGGTTTCACCAACAATTTACTTGTATTTGGCTCTGTCCATTTAAAAAAGCGCAAGTCGATAACCATCAAACATTCCTTACAGTTTTTTCAGAATACTGTTCTATCTCTGTTACTAAGTTACATCAGACTTTTTTGCATCCATTCTAGTCGCAGCATGGTATACACGCAAAATACTAAATAAATAAATAAACAGGTCTTGTGCTGTAAAAGGTTCACTGTTATTGCTGGGAAGCAAAACCTCTTTGCTAAAAAAATTTAAAGCTGGCTATCACAAAGGACTGTTAGAGCAATAGGTACATCGCAGTGTGCTGCATAGGGGGCTGCATAGTCCTAGACAAGTCAAAGTGTCTCTATTGTCCCCTGTTCATCACCAAAAGCACCTACAGTACAAGGTCATGTGCATCAGATCATTAAGCAATGGGAAAAGGGAATCAAAAAAATCATCTTGTCTTTTAGATTATGTGGATGGACATGTACATGGCAGGACTAGCTGGGGATGAGATGGTAGCAGAATGCACTATGGGAAGATGGCGGACTGGCAGATGAAGGATGGTCAATGTTCTGCTGGGGAAACCTTGAATCCCGGCATTCATAAGGATGTTACTTTGAAAGCTATAACTTGCATAAATATTTTTGCCAAGTACACTCCTTTATAGGGTGTTTTCTAATGCCAATGTGGCACCTTTCAGCAGGATATTGTGCCATACCACATTGCAACAATTGTTCAGGAATGCTTTGAGGAATATGTACAAATTATTAAGCTGGCCTGGTCAATAATGGTGCTGATGTTTGGTGTGAGTGCTCAAGAAATAAATATATGTAGATTTATTCATTTATTTATTTAATAAATATTCGGAGGACATAAAATAATAATAAAAAATATATTTTATAAAAAATATTTTTATTACTTGAGCCACTTCAAGTGAGCATAAAAATGTTAAAATCTATTTAAATAATGTAAAATACAGCAACAAAAAAGAGTAACATTAAAAAAGCAAATAGAAGTGCTTTCTGAATGCAGCATGTACATAGAGTAAACGATCATTATCTTGGTGGAAATACACTCTGGATGCAGTGCCAGCCAATCTCAGGGCATAAATGTATTAATTTATATATATTTTTTAAATATATATAAAAATACAACTTGGTGCATTCTTAGTCACCTAGTTGTGTTGCTGTAATTTCCTTCTTAATCTGTTGCAATCATTTAACCAAAGTGCTAAATCACAGTACAATAAAATGTTCCTCTTTTTACAAAGGCATGAAAAGTCTGCACAAATAGCCACTAGAGGGAGCTGTTTACTTTTCTGAGGGCAACCCTTACCTGCAGCATAGGCTGTGTCTTGGTTTATAAATGTCCATTAAACCAGTGTTAAAGAATAATAAATACAAGGAAAGAATATAAAATAAATTATTATTAAACAACAACAAATAATAATAATAATAATAATAATTATTATTATTATTATTATTATTATTATTATTATTATCATTTGTTTAATAATGATAATAATGATGATGAAAGGATGATGATGATTTTATGATATTTTATTTTTACAAGCTATACTTAGTCCATACACACATTATGTCATAAAATACCTAAGTAAAGTCAAGGTAACAGACAGGTTACAACATAGGAAAACCAAAAGAAAATACAATTAGTGCTGCCAACCCCTGATGACTGAGTTTCCTAAACAAGGGAAATCCCTGACAGCTGTCTATATTTGGATGCAGGCTGTCCTTCTTATATATACCTGCCCATCACTGTCTGCTCGTGTTCTCTGTTCTTCCAAATGAGATGAGCGACTTTCTTTAAATGGGGGATATTCCACTGAAGAACTGTCTAGGCTGTAAGTACATGTGTTACTTGTCCTTAACTAAAATAATCGTATTTAATTAGGATCTCTCCCATGAGGAGCAGTGAAGCCTACTTTGTACCATTCTTAAAGGAACTCATTCTCAGAGGCCAGCTGCAGTTTTTCACTTTGGAATCTCTCTATCTATCTTTGTGTGTGTGTGTGTGTGTGTGTGTGTGTGTGTGTGTGAGAGAGAGAGAGAGAGAGAGAGAGAGAGAGAGAGCTCCATGATTCCATAAAAGGTAAGGCCAAAGAAGGAAAGTAGCGGCATAACAATAATGCAGGATATTCTCACAGGATGTCTACAAGTGAGAGAGTGAAAGAGAGAGAGAGGGAGAGACAGGGAGAGGGAGGGAAAGAGGGGAGGGCAGAGGAAAGAACAGGGAATGGACCAGCTGCACTGTGTCAGTGCTGAATTGAGAAGCTGCAGGCAGCATGAGCATGTGTGTCACCCTCTTCAAGAGATAGCAGCATATTGTAGGTGCAGTCATTTCTAAGGTAAGGTTGCTGCTGAAGAACGACTTCATTCGTCTCAATGACCATTCTCTCTCTCTCTCTCTCTCTCTCTCTCTCTCTCTCTCTGTGTGTGTGTGCACCATGCTGTGACTAGACTGGATGCAAAAAAATGTGTGATGTGTTGTAACTGAGAATCAGAGATGGAACAGTATTCTGAAAAAACTGTAAAGGATGTTAGATGTTTATTCTCTTATGCCATATGTATCTGGTCATCTGTCTGAAACAGATGTTTAGTGTGTGTAAGTGTGTAAAGCTCTCATACATTTTGAAATGATGATTCCTTCAACTTTAATTCAAGGGGTTTAACCATTCAGGAATTTTAGGCATTTTAATACACATACATTTGGGAGGGGCTCATAAATAATGGAACAAATATAATTACAATGATTCGATGACTGGAACCCATGGAAATAACCAAATGCTGAGATGCTTTGCCAGATCTTTACTGCAGCTGTCTTCACCTGCTACTTATTTATAGGTCTTTCTTATCTTCAGTAATTGAAAAAAGCATGCTTCAATTGGATTAAGATCAGGTAATTGACTTGATCAGTGAAGAGTATCCCATTTTTTTGCCTTGAGGAACTCTTGGGCACTTTTCATTGTATGTTTTCTTGATCATTGTCCATCTGCGATATGAAGCAGCATCAGTCTGAATCTGAGCAGAGCCCGATACACTTCAAGATTCATCCTCATACTTTTATCAGCAGTCATGTCATCAATAAACTACAGTGACCTGGTTCCACTGCCGGCCATAACACTGCCTCCACCATGTTTGACAGATGATGTGGTGTATGTATGCTTTGGATCATGAGCTCTTACGTATCTTCTCCATACTATTCTCTTCAAATCATTCTAAGACAAGTTCATTGTGGTTTCATTAGTCCCAAAAATCTAGCAAAAATCTAATCTGACCTTGCTATTCTTGAGCGTTAACAGAGCGAAACTTGTTTTGAAGCGCCTATATTTACTTTATAAAGCTGTCATTTGGTTGTAGACTTTGACTATGACTAGCCTACCACCAAACCTCCTCTAGTGTGTTCTCGATGTGATTAGCTGTTGAATTTTTCTGCTGCTGGAATTGGCAGTTAATGGTTTATTTTTACGAATGTTCCAAACTGTTTGTGCTATCTCTCTGATGTTTTTTTTTTGTTTTTACAGCCTAATGATGGCCACCTTCACTTGCATAGGCACCTCTTTGGACCTCATGTTGAAAGTTCTAGTGAACTGCTAACAAATGCACAAGCAACGCCCAAAACCAGCTCCAAACCTTTTATCTTCCTGATTTATCATGGAGTAACGAGGGAACAGGCTTATTTATGAGACCCCCAAAATGGGTGTGTGTATGGAAATGACTGTATTTCCTGAATGGTTAACACCACGCTTTTAAAGCTGGAAGACTTAACTTTGGGCACGTCTTGAGAGTTTCATTTTAAATCCAATGTGGTAGTGTAAAGAGGGCGAATGCAAAAAAGAATATTTGTTCCAAGATTTATGGACCTGACTGTATGCTGTCAGCACACCTAATGTCCTAAAGAACTAAAAGGACATGAACTTGTGCCCCTCACTCCCCCCCCCCCCCCCACAGTCCTCCCCCAGCGATGACTAAGTTTTCAGCTTTTGTGTGACACGTGGGTGCTTCCTCTTACGTCAGAAATGTTATGAGAACTGAAACGAAATAATATATTTTTTTTCTGCAGGGTGCTCTTTTGTCATGTCATGTATGTCAGAAAAAATTCCTTTGAAAATGGAATATGTTAAGGGTTAATCTCCATTTCAACATCTATCTGTAATGATTAAGATATGACAATAGCTGACGCAAAAAAAAGACATTACAGTTTGTGGGTGGGTGAGTCCGTAGTATTAAGAGCGATGTATATTACGACAGATGCACACTTCCCTATGAGAATATACTGTACGGTGACTTCACCCTGATAGACCGTCTATTGCTCTGCCTCTGTGATTGTAGGTGTGTGTGTGCTAAAACTGTTCTCTCTCTCTATCCCTATAGCATGATGAGCACCCAGGTGTGGTTCCTCTTCTTCATTGTGAATTTACTCTCACTACAGCTTTCACTCTGCCAAGAGGTAAGGGACATTCTGAGCATCTTGCAAATATGCAAAAAGTGTTATTTAGCCTTTTTTGTAGAAGTAATTACACAACAAGTGTACACTTACAAGTTAAATGAGTTCATTAGTCAAATAAAAAAAATGAATTTAATTAATCGGATTTCCAACTGTTTATAATAATACATTTTAAAAATATATATTTTTAATAAAAATCCTGATCTAAATTAATAAAGGAAACATGCTTATTTTGGTTGTTATGGATCACATGTTTCACTTATGATTATAAGACTACAGCTAATAATTAGTTGTAATATTATATGTGTACAGTTTTAAGTTTGAATTGGTCTTAAATTTTATTTAAATTCAATTATAGACACTGATACGATTTTAAATAATGATTTTTGGTTCTTATATTTGTAGGGAATGGTCGCTTAGTAGTTAGCATTGTTGCTTTGCACCTGTAGGGTTCAGGGTTTGATTCTTGTCTCCAGTGTATGTGCATGGATTTTGCATGCTCTCCCCATGCGTGATCGGTTTCCTCCCACAGTCCAAAGGCATGCTTTGTAGGCTGACATCCAAATGGTTCCAAGTATGATATGATTAGTTTTGTGAGTGGGGTTGGCTCTCCATCCATCCTGCCTTCTGCAAGTTACCAAGTCAGTCAGACTCCAAGTCCTACACAACCCTTGACAAAATAAATGATATGAAAAATTGAACGATTGAATAGTTCTTAGGTCTTGAAAAGTGAGTCAGGTTTTTTTTACCTTGCCTTTTGTCATTTATTTCTTTTGTCAGTAGCTGCTCAGTAGGAACAGTCAGGAAAAAAATGTGCAAAAGTTCATTTTGGATAAACATATTTGTAGATCCATCTTCAGTAGTATTTTGTGTTGGTTCATGGCAGCTACCGGGGAGTTTTGGGGAGTTGAAAGGAAATTGGAGTACACAGAAGAATCCCCCTGAAGACAGGAAAACATACTAACCTTCCTACATCCAGTAAACTGAGCTCAGGGTTAAACCACTGGCACTTCATGTAGACTCGATTCCTTACAGCTCTAGGGTGATCTAGCAAGTGGATTGGATACTGTACCAGTGTCTTTCACCAGTGTTCCTGAGGTACACTCTAATTCCATCCAAACCAGGATAAGAAGTTACTGAAAAAAAAGAGAGACAAACATTTACTGACTTTCTTGGTTTTAGGAAATTACCTTGAGCTATGTGAGAGGACACAAATGTTCCTCAAAGTGTATGACACAGCATAAGATTGATGGGAAGGAAATGTAAGCAAAGATTGTAAAACAACGCCACTTTTTATGTCTACATCATTTTATTGCTCATACATGTTTCAGGATTACAGAGGAGGGATAATTAATTGGTGTCACAGATAGGCCTCCACTTGGAAAATTATTTGTGTCCTTGAATGCCAGAACCAAAGCTATAAATATGTCCAAACGCTTGTGTCAAAAGAAACCTCTTTTGTATGCTTACAGTTATTATAAGTATGCTGATGTGTGAGTGGTTGAAAGATGTTCCTGACAAATGTAGCAATGGAACATCAGAAGTGTGACATGACACGAGAGTAGATAATTTGTGTGCCATTATAGTGGAAATTGCTGATGACAGCTATTGTAACAGCACTATATGACTAAATGATCCAGCAGTTTCTGACGACTCCTTATTAGGAACGTATTACAGAATCTGAAAGTTTGATTGACTCTTTCTTTGTTTTTCTTTATATCTCCAGAGTGAAACTGACTTCAGCAATCCCAGCTTGAACAATATACAGATACATGGCGACCATACACTCAACCTGTCCCGCAAGCTCCTCCACTTGATCCAGTCAGAACTCAAAAACATGACCCATCTGAGCTTTATGGATGCAGTTCTGAAAAAACATGTGTGGCCACTCTCTAATATCCAGAAACTTGACCTGTCTGGAAATGGCCTTTCTACAGACATCTTTGACTACATTCTAAGGGATGCTCCTGCCCTTACCAACCTCTCTGCTAATGAAAATAGCATAACAAAAATAGGCAATGGTACCTTCAGTGGTTCCCCATCACTAAGAAACATTGATTTACACAACAATGTAATTTTAGAGATTGAGGAGGGCACATTTGACTCTCTGCTAAATCTGACTGACCTGGATTTATCAGTTAATTCAATCTCCTGCATTACTGATTTTAACCTGTTCCAGCTAAGATCATTAAATCTAAGCAAAAACAGCATGACCTCCTTCCAGA
The DNA here is from genome assembly GCF_024256425.1 of Clarias gariepinus. Taxonomy (NCBI): domain Eukaryota; kingdom Metazoa; phylum Chordata; class Actinopteri; order Siluriformes; family Clariidae; genus Clarias; species Clarias gariepinus. The sequence continues at coordinate 14,067,543 of NC_071116.1, read as the reverse complement.
GCATTGACTCAGGCCAGGAGTTTGAGTTGCTCTACTTGGACCTGAGTGAGAATAAGATGCACTATTTTCCTGTGCTGCCAAGGATGAACAAGATCATCTACTTAGACCTTTCAAGCAACCAGCTGCATAGCCTGAACAGCACAGGTCCAGAAGATGAGCTCCAGTATTTTAATATCATGGAAGGACTGACCATTTCTCCACGTCACAGCAGCAAAACCCACCAGATGATTCCAAATCTTCTGTACTTAGATCTGAGCTATAACCAGCTCAAATCTGTGTCTCCTGATTTCTTCTCCAGCTTGAAGGATCTGGAGACCCTAAACATCAGCAATAACTGTCTGGATAACTTCATGGTGAACAATGAGATTCCTCTAAATGCCCTGAAGACCCTTGACCTGAGTTTCAACAACCTGCAGAACCTGACCTTTGAGGAAAACACACTGCGGGCACTAGAGACAATCTACCTACAGGGCAACTTCCTCAGGATGTTAGACTCTGGACTTTTTCATCTACCTAGCATCACCAATCTGCACCTTCAGTTTAATGAGCTGAGCATCTGTGGTCCACAGCCAAACCAAACCAGTGACTGTATCTCCCTCTTCTCTATTCCCACCCTACGATACCTTTATCTTTCTGCGAACAAACTGACTTCCTTGCCTGCACATGCCTTTCAGGGGAGCCCATTGCTCATCTTGGACCTATCTCTGAATCCTAACATGAAAATCAGTGAAAAGGCCCTCTCAGGCTTAGAGTGGTCCCTGACCCACCTCTACTTGAGAGAAAACCAGCTTGAAATGCTTAACATCAGCCTCCCAGCTCTGCGCAGCTTGAAAGTTCTAGATTTGACCAATAACCAGTTAGATGGTTTATTTCTGGGTAGCCGAGACTCTGCCATAGAAATTCTGAATCTGCAGAACAACAAGATCAAGGTCTTAGACTCGTACACAGTACTGGCACTACAGAAAACTATTACAAATCTCTATCTTGCCTCAAATCCTCTTATGTGTTGTGAAAACATGCATCTGATCAGCTTGGTGCGGCAAGGCCATGTGTCCATTGACAATGCCATGTGTCAATACACAAGGGATGCTGGGTATGGGGAAGTCAACATAAGAGATGTGAAATCTGAACACTGTGTAACTCTGAACAGCAAAGTACTTGTAATTGCCATGATTGCTGTACTAGTTTTAGGACTGATGATTGTTTTGCTGGTGGCTCTAAAGTTGTGCCACTCAAGAAGTCACAGATTCGGCAATGGTTACAAGGCTTAATATTTTAGCAGGAAAACCAGAAGAATCATGTTAATGTCATCAGATACTACAAGGTGAAGCCTTTCATCTGAATGACTTCAACAGTTCCCCTTCATCAGGTAGAATAGCCCAGTTATAAAACTGGGAAACAAGATCAGATCCGAGTAACCATACATGGAAGCAAGGACTGAAGAAAGTGTGATCTGGTATCACATGAGTTCAGCAGAAGGTCCCTCCACAGTGAGGTACTGAAATTATCTATGTGTGATGAAGAAATGGTTAAAATGGTTGTACCAGGTTGAAACACTAGGCATTACATTGAGGCGGGAGCATGATGATCAGCACAAATTAAATATTAAACCATAAATCTCATTTAACAAATAACGATAAACAGTGGAGATATGTACAGTACGGCCATCATTATAGGGTGTAACTTGGATTTGTATACCTAAGATGTCCGTATTTAAAAGTCAGTATTGTCATTTTGAATGGTCACTACATTTCTCAAGGATTGTCTAACTATCTTTTGCACTTTATACACTGATATATGAAAATGAAATCTGTCTGAAATGCAATGTGTAAATATAATAGAACCCATCAAACACTATAAAGGATGTTCCTACTACAGTTTTACATAGAAATATAGAATAAATCGGGGTTTAAAACTAAATATGATCCATGCCATTCATGATTTCATTGACTGGAGTCATTTTAAAGTAACTAGATACACCCTGTATTGGTCTTGTTGCACTAATTACTTTAGTGTACTTCTAAATTTAATACAGCCTTGGGTTGATTTCCCAATAAGCTACAAAACTCCAGCTATGTAAAATGCTCATCTGGTATGATTTAAAGGGCAGGGGCATGGGAATCATGGGACTAGACATGTGAAGACTTGGTCTCTAGTGTGTGTGTGTGTGTGTGTGTGTGTGTGTGTGACATAATTTAACCGAGCCACAGCAGAGGAAGTGTTGCTGTCCGGACACCTGCAGTAAAACTGCAACATGTTTTCACAGCTTTAGGGCTGCTACGGTTACCTTTCCTGTTATTGATTTGGTCTTCACAACTCAAAATCAGAATAAGGTGTTTTAGCCAAAATGTAGTTATTTGCTGAAGGAAAATATCCATTTTATTTCCATTTCCAAAAATCTAAAGGATGTATCATATCCATTCAAGGTGTCTGAGTGTCAGATTTAAGCTAGCATTAGTATTCATTCAGCTTATTTTATTAATAGATTACAGAGTGGAAGCTGTTTAAATTTGCTGTCTATACAAGGACCTGGCATGACTGAAATAGACAGGAGGAAATCCCTATGTGTTCAAATGTGTCATCTCTATGTGTATAAATAGAAGTTCATTTCATCGCTTGTTGACGCTGTAGTGATAAGATATTTCCTCTTATGTATTTCATGGTCACTACCACTTCTTGTTTAACATCCTACGCAATCTGCACCAGCCGAAACTAGCAGTGATCACATACACACCCACGCAATGCTTAGTTCAGTCTGACTCTCCTGTTTAGTTCCACTAAATATTTATGCTTTATGAAGGAATTCTTAAAAAAAAAGTATATGACTAATGTAAATAAGCAAATGTATATTTATGAATATCCATATTTTGTTAAATAAATGATCTGTCCTTTATAAGTGTGTCTTATTGTTTTACTATTTAAACGTATTCAATGAACTGTCTAGGAAAAATTTAATATCACAAAATGAATTGTTGTTCAAAGAGCAGAATATTTTCTGGGCCTGTGTGTTTGTACATGCACTTAAATGTATAAGGGATGGAATTAGCTGGTGTGACGTGTGTTTGTATTAACATAATGCTGGCTGGCAGAAAGACGGCAGGACAATATCCATCAGGCTTCTCCAAACAGGAAGCAGCTTGAGAGGAAAATGGTCAGCACATATAAATAGAGTCATGTTCACGCCCGGTTCTGTTACGTGCCATCGGCCTGACCCCGAATGCCAGTGGAGCTTAAGACTAAATATATTATAATTATTATTATTATTATTATTATTATTATTATTATTATTATTTACAATTACCAAAACAACATTATATTTACATTTTATTTCAATAAAAATCAGTTAGTGCCAATTTCAAGGAAACAAACAACAATATGAACTCAAAACTTCTGATGACATCACTACTCAAAATTTCCAAAATTAATCTGTAATAGTTATTATGTAAGAATCTCACTGCCAAAAACAAGAAAAATCTAATTGGCATGAAATAATTATGTTGTTTGACATAATTGCTGTTTGTTTTTTTTAAGTAATGTTCTGAAAAAATTATTACCAGCTGAAAACTAATTAAAATTAGAGGTAAATCCAGGCTAATGTGCCGACTCGCAGGCTGTTACACAATCTACTGGTTATGCATTCTTTTCTAAATATCAGATATTATAACATCTTTGTAACTTTCAATCAGTCTCTAAAACAAAGTGTACTGAAGCAAAGATTAAAGCTTAGATGTTCATTTAGCCTTCCCATTTTTTTCCTGGCTAGTGTTGCATCCGATACACAGCACAACTTGCGAAAACAGGATAAAAAGGCAGCTGCATATAGCACCTTTGACAATGAACATTGTTACGAAGCAGCTTTACAGAAATTTCATATATATATATATATATATATATATATATATATTTATTTATTTATTTATTTATTTATTTTTACATTATCAGTTTATTCTATGGAAAACATGAGGAAGAGAAACCTGAGGAACCAGACACAAAAGGGAACCCACCCTCATCGGATATCATTGCCACAAATAAATCCATTATATAACTGTGAGTGCTATAATTGTTTATTGATAATTAGTAAGTGACAAAACTGCTCATTGACGTCAGGATCACTGGTAAGTCAAGAGTTTAATTTGTGTCTCAACAGAAAGAGAGAGAGAGAGAGAAAGAGAGAGAGAGAGAGAGAGAGTTCTCACTGTCATGCTCACAGTCACATACTGGTTAGGTTCAGTGTATATTTAGTGCAGAGTTCAAGCAGGGACTAGATATGACAGCATAACTAAAAGGGAAAACCAGAAGAAAACACAGACATGAGAGTGTCCTGGGACATAAGGCAGCCAGCCACTTTCCCATCAGTAAATCTGACTGAACTCATGGTAGTGTGGGAATACAGCATCCATACATACCAGTTCACCATAACACTCTATGCCCATGAGTCCTCCAGATCTGCACCTTTACTTAAGAAAAAAACTACTCACAAAAGGCTTGACTTAATATTAATACATTTTCCACCTAAACTTTAGCACTGAGAATGTTTGAGTCCCAACCTCTAATTGAGAAGATATTCTAAGAAAAATCTGCTATAGTCTTCCTTATACAATGTACCAACAAACAGCCTGTACCTTTATATCGAACACCAACAGTTAACTCAGGTACTGTGGCATGAGACTCTTCATTGTTTTATAGGTCAATAGATGTATTTTAAAATCAATGTGAAATTCCACTGGAAGCAAATAAGATAAGCGTGATGTGCTCGTATCTTCTAGTTCTAGTGAGGACTCTGACTGCTACATTTGCAACAAAAGCATGAACTTTCTTGCATCATAAAGTAATATATTTCTTTTCTTAGCCATGCTTCTGAGATGAAAGACTGTTTAAATCAGTCTTTTACTGCCTCACATGCTGAAACGGAAAGGCCATCTAGAGTTATTATGTAATATTCAGAAGTCTAAATACTAGCTGCACATGTTTCTAGTAACAATACTTCTATCCTGTCAAAATTAAGTAAAATAAAGTTAATAAGAATGTTTTTCTTCAGACTTTGCTGAAACATAAAGCTGTGTGTCATCAGCATAACAGTGGAAACTTATATAGAGAGGAAATATCAGTGTGCCTAAAATAGAGCCTTGCAGAACACCAAATATTATTTCTTCTACAAACTGATAAAGATCAGTCAAATAAGACCTGAAACGCGTGAGGGCCATTCCCTTAACTCCCACAGTATTTTCTAATCAAGAAACATAGATTGTCAATGATTTCAAAAGCTGCACTAAGGTCAAAGCAAAACACAAACAAGAAGACATAACCCTGATCAGAGGCCAGGAGAAGAAAATATACCACTTCAAACAGCACTGTTTCGGTGGTATAATAAGGCCTAAATCCTGACTGATATATTTCATAAAAGTTATTCCTATGTAGGTATGAGCATAACTTTTGTGCTACAATGTTTTCTAGGGTGTAGATTCTTATTGATTCTACAAGTTTTAACCTATAGATAATATCTATTTAAAAAAAAAAACATTGACATGGAATTCGGTAGATAAATTGATTATTTTAATTAGGAAATTATTGAAATGAGTTTGGTATCTTAAAAAGGGGGAAAAACATTCTAATCTCTATGATTGGATAAAGTTATATTGTGATCTACATAATTCTCTCTCACAGAATAAAAAAGAAACTTTTAATTGTTTGCCTAATTAAAAAAAATATGAAATCATCGCTGCTTAATTTTATTGGTGTGCATGTTTCTGTGGTTGTCTTATTCTTTTATTATTATTATTATTATTATTATTATTACATATTAATCTAGGATAATTTTTGTTATCTTCTCTAATGGGTTACCTTGATCTTGCAATGCTATGTACCTTTTTATTTTATGTTTTCCTTTCATTTTAGTGGTGTGTTTTAAATTGTGTGCACGATTATTATACAAGGTTTTTAAGTAGAAACTACATTATCTATATGGTATACGGTGTATATGGTGAAACATTGACTCTAAGCATTCTGTTCCCTAATCACAGAGTAATTACGGTAACAACAAGAAAAACAACAGTTAGTTGTAATTTTAAGACACAGAGGTCAGCCTTTCTGTAATAGTTCTTGCAGTTCGCAAAATCCGTCAAGCACCATAATGAAACTGGCTCTCATGAAGACCATCCCAGGAGGGCGAGACCAAAACCTACCTCTGCTGCAGACCACAAAAATTACCAATTAACAGCACTTAGATTAGAGGTGTTATGAAGTCTTTACAAAGCATAAGTAGCAAACACATCTCAATATCAACTGTTCAAAGGAGAGTAATGCATTTTTTGGACGCCTTTAGCATTCCTTTACAATGTAGAAAGAAATAAAAATCAGAAACCATCATGGAGTCGGAAAATATATATATATTATTATTATTATTTTTTTTATTCAAAAAGAGTTAAAGGTACATGTAATTAAATATAAAAATGTGCAATAAGAGAATGTGCTTTACAGATACAGATGTTGGTACTTGTAAGTTACCAAATGTGGTTTTTCCCAGTTAATGGTTAAGACACAAGTGTTACTCCCATCCTGAAGAAGCCCATTCAAAATCCATCAGACATTAACTACTCACCACTTTATTTTGAAAGTGGTGCATTCCTTGCTGCTAGAACTGTCATCTGTCCTTATCCTCCTCGACAACAGCGTTTGCCACATCTTTTTCTTTTATCTGTGGCACTGGTTTGTTTCCCACTTCAGGTCAGTCAAATAAAGTGATATATAGGGGATTTAAATCTGCTCCATAAAAACTCTTCACTGGTGTCCCACAAGACTTCGTACTTGTTCCTTTTCTGTTCTCTATCTATGCTCAATCTCTTTGTGAAGTCATTTTCTCACATGGGTTTTCATACAACTGTTAAGTGGATGGCACTCAAGTTATTCTCTCCTTCTCTCCTCCCTCAGACACTTATGTTTTCACTTAGATCTCTGTATGTCTGGTAGACATCTCATCATGGATGGCAGTTCACCAGATGAAACTTAATCGCAGAAAAAAACGGAATGCTGTTCATTCCAGGCAAGTCAGGGTCTTATAATATCCCTAGACACCTTTATGATTTCGCCTTTGTTCATTGCACACCACCTTTAGGGTAATCATGGACAATCAGCTATTCTTTTCTGCCCACATTGCTAATCAGATATGCTCATGTCGATTTAATTTTTTATAACATCAGAATAATTTGTAAATTTTTCTCCACACGGGCCCATCAGCTGCTTGGTCAGTACCTTCTCATTTTCCTGACTGGACTATTGCAACTCACTTCAGGTAGGTCTGACTCCTTAAGGCTTTTGACCCTTGCAGAGTATCCAGAATGCACAACTTATCAATCTTCTTAAATTCTTCCACACCACAATATTACTTTGCTCCCGCCATATGCTTCCTGTAGCTGTCCACATCATTTTTAAAACACTGATAATTGATTCCCTTAAAGCACTTATCATGTCGTGTATTGCAACCTGCTTCCTCCACTCCTCTGGTACTGCTCATCTGGCCCCACCATATCTTAGGGTACAAGAAAGGCATGTATCAAGGCTCTTCTGTTCTGGCATGTAGGTGGTGAAATTAACTTTTTCAAGAGCCGAAGAGCAGAGCCACTGACAAACATTAAACAACTTCTAAAAATATACCTTTTTCAAAAGTATTTGCAGAACCCAAAAATAAAAGCAGAGTTTTAGACTGATGACACTGTCAGTAAAGAATTGTGTTTGTATCTGCAAAATGGCATACATGTAAATTATCAAGTTCATCCCATTTCTGTTACCCCAACATTCATGGTTTATAGGGATACATTGCTTAATGCGCCCCACATGTCCTATAAAGTTAGGTGATTTGGATAGTGTGTGAACACCATATTATAAACTCAACAAAGATATGTTGGGTACTGCAGTGTGACGTTCAAATCAATACTTCTCTTTTTTTATTCTTGTTATTACTAGCACTGGTTTTGCTGCATTTATGAGCCATGAGGCATTTACGATGATATTTCCAAAAGAAAATTCAGCAGGGAGATAACATTGCAACATTTGAGATGCACAAGAACTTTGTGTACAATAGAAATGAGATACATGCGTTTTATGTGGAAAGCTGTCGTATGTGCTATGTCTGGTTCTGTGTACTCCATCTTGTTTCCCGTTATGAACTCGGTTATAAACATAAGGGACCGTGGATATATATTCAGTTGGACAGACCTCGAATGGATGTTATACGGTGCATGCATACCTGTATTATAATAAGGACCTACTACCGAGGTGATACTGAAACTGGTATAGGAGGAAGCTGATGATGCATCGGAAACTCAACGTTTGGTATTGTTTTTAATGTTTCCCATGATCTCAACAATAACTGATTTTACAAATTAATGATTACCACTTTTTTTTTTACTTGTTCCAATTTGCTGCTAGCAACTAAAAAACACACAATCAAAGCATAAGTGATGAGTTTGCTATAAATTTAGTCAACATATTGTGGACACTAAATTGCATGCCACAAATACAACTACTTAATGGTTTATGTATTGTGATGAGACTATAGAAGGTGAAGATTAAGTGTTTTGCTAAATTGTATGAATATTAACATAATATATTTCCATTTGTGCTTTTTAATTTCCTTGTGACATCCTTTTGCAATCAAGTTTGAAAAAAAGGGGGTTTTCTCAAAACTGCAAAAACGTGTTATCTCATTTTGCTATTAAACTGTTTATACAGTTGGGCAGACCTACTGTCAAAGATCACAATAAAAGTGGACGGGAATTGACTTAACATACTGAGACAGCCAGCAACCCTCCCCCACTCTCTACCCCAAACCTCAAGCATAAGGGACATTTTTGTGTGGACTGTAATCTAAAGATCTAATCTGTTTCTTCCTTCTCCTGTAGCTTGTTTGTCCACTGGAAATGTATTCCCCCCACCCACTGTACCAGTCTTTATTCCTTCTGCTGTCTGCTCTCTACCTCCCACTTACACAAAGGTATACACCAACTCAGCAAGTATTATTCCCCACCAGCTTTACATTTTTTACTACAAAGCAAATCTACAAAGGTTTTAGGCATATTGTGCATAAAATATACGAGCAGAATAAGAGTGAGAGAAAAAGAGAAGCGATCATCTCTGTAACATTCTCACTGACTTTTGTATACAGTATGTCAACTGATAACTAACATCTTAGTCAGACTCAGTGTCATGTGAATAGGAGAGGATTTAACATGTGAGTCAGCATTGCACATGGTTCGAAAGATAAACTACGAAGCTAAGTTCAGTCTCACATCCACTGGGGTATCTCACATCCTCTGAGCAGTCAGCTTCATCCAGTCAGAATTCGTTAGAATTTCACAACTTCCTTACAGGCCTAAATAAGAGTAAAAAACACAGTACATGCAGTGAGATATTTGAGTCAAATAATTAAATTGAGGTTAGTGGAGAGTGAATAGAATGAAAAGGAAGTCATTTTGTAGCCATAAAACTGCATACATAATAAATACATCAACTCTGCAGTGGAGACAGAGGCCTAGGAATTAATTACTTTCTTCTTTAACATTAAACATTTAAAAACAAATGATGTAGATTTACGTTCGGTGGAACACTAGAAGACCTTAGAAAAAAAAAATCTTTCCTGGTATGTTCACAGAAACAAGCCTGTTTTTCACTGATTCAGTAAGTGTGAAACTGGCCTGTGTAATTTGATAATCCCTAATGGGAACACAGGAGAATCGAATGATTAAAGTACGTGATACTATAACACCAGAAACTTCTCTGATGTCCACATTTTACAGTCTCTGAATCACCTGTAGCTGTGCACTGAAAAATGCTTTGCTTTTTTGATTTAATGTCATAGTGTGATCTTTAAGTTATAGATTGAAGAAGTGCTACGTCAGAAGTCAGCATTTCACTGTAGTTGGAGTTTCTTCAGAACAGCGCAGAGAGGCCCAGTGCAGAAATAGCACAGGCTGTCTCATCCTCTGTCATCCACTGCTGATGTAATTAAATGTTACAATGAAATCTTGGTAAGACGTCAGTATAGGAGCTACGGTATATATTAGTCATAGCTGAAGTCATATAAACCATTTAAAAAAAACAGCAGGTATTTGTCAATATCAGTTTCCTTATTCTTGCTTTATTTAATGGTGTATTCTCACCTCTTTCACAATAGTCACAATGTTTCTAAAAAATATGCAGGTTATAAAATGATTATACAGTAAAGTTATTCTTTCCTCTAGAGACTTGGACTCTATTATTATGTACATTGTCATTTCTTCTGATTGTTTCTGTTTAGCACCTAATAGCTATAAACCTAATCAATGTTCTCAAACAGAAGGAAGTTTGGCAAAATAATAATACCCAACAATCCACATATCCAGATCATACAAGGGTATATAGACAATGTACTTGTCAATGCCATGTCCTCATATAAGGACATTAATGTCTGAAAAGATTCAAAGTCTAACACTAAATAATTCCTCATAAATGCATTCTCTCAAATGGTTCCTCCTCCCATTTGAAGGTTAAGAGTCTTGCTCAATAACCCAGCCATGGCAGCATTGTAATGATGGGATTGGAACTCACAACCAAGCTCTAAGCCTTAAAAAACATTTTTCCTCAACTAAAATTTTTTGATTAAACCACCTCTACTGCTGAAATAGTGTGCAGTGAAAGCTGAATTTCAGTGCTTTCATACTACAAATGTTTTACCAGCATAAAATCTTATATTTAGGAAGGTTTGGGTCCTTTAAAAAAATTGAAACAGATGTTAACCCTTTATTGTTCTCCTATTCCATTATGCAGTTCATTTTCTGGTACTGACCAAAATCTAGTACAATTACAAAAACAGTAGTGTGCAATATAATAAATATATAATATAGTTCATGCTACATTAACACCACCACTGGTACTTCTACTTTTTTTTTTATTAGTAGTTGTAGTAGTTGTATCTACTGTAAAATTATTGTAATAAAATTGTATGTGCTAAATTTATTACACTGCATAATCATGTTTTTTTGTTGTACCAGATTTTACTGTAAATATTTATGAATAAATATGTAACATTTGATAATAATCATAATTTATTGTCATTGGAGGCCTGGAGCCTATTCCAGTGGGCTCAGGCCACGAGGTGTACACTCTGGACAGAATGATAATCCATCACAGGGCACACAAGCACACACTTACTCAAGGACTGCATGCAATTTGGAAATAAGAATTACCCTATCCTGCATGTCTTTGAACTGTGGAAGGAAACTGGAGAACCTGGAGAAAACCCACCAAGCACGCGGAGAACATACAAACTCTGTGCATCCAGATCTGAGGCAGAAATCCATCCTCAGAACCTAGAGGTACAGTACAAGGCCAAGGTGCAAACCGCTAATCCGCCTTTAATGTAGTTTAATTAAAAAAAATATTATTATGTATATTGTTATGTTTTATTACATGTTTTTAATTTGCATTAATGATGGCTCTTTTGTTAAATGCAGTGTGTCATGTAGCTGTATGTGAACATAAACTATCTGCACTATCTGTGACGCTGACAGTGCACGATAAATGAAGTTTTTGTCTATTAAAAAAAAGAGTCGTCTCACATTCGCCTAAACGAGTTGTTAGCAAATCTTTTTTTACTCTGTTACGGATCCATGTCACTCCATAACATATTTGCATAATGTCCGCCCCATTCTACAACTTGCCCGCCATCTTACAATTAACGTTACCACACTCTTGTTAATGTGACCGAGCATTCTTGCTGGGTTCGCTTAAACACTTTGTAATATAAAAAAACAATAAAAAACGAGAGCACACAAAACAGTTTTTAACTGTTTATTCATCAAAACTGAACTCTAACACTCGCGAAGTGCGCCTGCCTATCTACGGCAAGCCCCGAGGGGGAAAATGCGTGTAAGGGCACGGAGCATGCGCACTTTGCACAACACACACACACACGCAAAGAGTAAAGGCACAAAGCATGCGCACTTCGTGCAACACACACACACACGCACGCGAAATGTAAGGGCACGGAGCATGCGCATGCCTCAAAGGGGAAAATGCATGAGTAGTAATGGTGGACTAGAGCTGCCGTTATTAGTTTGGACGAGAGAAGGGGTGATTGCTGTGGATCATTGTCTTTCGAAGATTGATTAACCAGATTGCCTTTGACTGGACATATTCCCCAGACTTCTCACCCTCCGTCATCGGCCTCTCGGACTTCATTAACCCTGGTGGGACCACACCATACATGGTATATTAGGATAACACGCATACAATAAACACGGACTTTGGACATTTTCCACTCACGCGTTCACACACACATACATTTTATTATATGTAGTTTGGAAATATTGTTTATATCTTTGGTTGTGGTGCACCATTTTTCGTTTACTTTATTTCGTTTTGTATAGTACATGTTTGCTTTATCTACCTGTTTGTTTGTTCTTTTTGCTCACCGGCCTTTTAACGCAACACTGACGCAAAGATAAAAAACCTCTTGATATTTGTAGAAACAGGGAATATATAATTAGATGGTCGTTACAATCACAGCAGTGAGGGCTCACGGAAAGAAGGGGTTTAAACAGACTGAATCTTCGAACTGCTTCTCACGAGTCGTTTACGAATCATTTAGAAATGGGGTAAAATTAAATCTATTTTTAGAGAAAACTAAAGTGTATTTTGACTTTGCATACATGTAAACCTGTTTAAAGAGACTTATTAAGCAATATTAGCAACCTTTAAAATGGCATAATTGGGGCACTTTAAAGTCCTGTGTAAGTTACAGTAGATGCAGGACTGAAGCAGACGTTGTAGACAGGATACTCTCATTTCAATTGAATTAATTTCATTAAAATTTTCCAAATATTTTTAATATTGGCAACATTAATTAACATTCATTTCACATACATGTACAGAAACAGTAATAGGATAAACATTTCCTTACATAAGGTAAAATTATAAGCAAAGCTAATATATGGTTGCCAAATAACTAAGTTACCGATTTCCACATTTATTAGCTATGAGTTAACGTCTAAAATAACAAACCATTTAGTGCAGTTTACAGAAATGTCCAAAAACACCCCAGCAACCAGAGACACAGCTGCTGATCACAAAACTGTTTCTATGGTAAACAGCAATGGTCACTTAGTTACAAGGCAAAGGTTTGTGGAATGACCAACCTAATGAAGTCTTTTAACGAACACAAGGAAATCTCTTTCAAACTGCTGTAGTGTTGTGTGTGAGTGTGGCTTGGCATTTGTTGGCTCATTACATAGTTTAAAAGGTGCTTAATCGTCAACAATGTTGTAAGCATTATACAGTAACTAACTGCGGATGGGAAGCGCATTTACATTCCAGCATGTCATTTACAGATTAACTTACTACCACAGGTCTCTGACCCAGAATTGACAGACAACAGGATTGAATTACAGACTCCTAGCCCTATTTGCATGAAATACAGGATACAGTTCTGAATGTTATTAACTTTAAACTATTATACTATTAATTGTCATTAATGTATTATTAGATGTACTCTATTATCCAAACATTATGTTAAAAATGCTTATAAAGAAATAAAAGAAATGCCATATACATTCTTTTAAAAGAAATGCCAGCATTATAGTAGAATAGTGAATGTAGAATGGTACAAGATTATTCTTTTTGATTTAATTTTCATGTGTGTGTGTGTGTGTGTGTGTTTAGTACTGTATATACGGTATCACACTGTATGGTATTGCTACACAAGGGGAAAATCAGATTTTTACAATCTTCCTTCTGAAACCTGCACAGCAGTGAATGAACAGATAATAACCGAAATAACAAAAAGGTTATGACTCATCATAATTTTAATTAATTGGTATTGTTTTGTTTTCTTTCTTCCACTGCCACTTGTACATATTCCACACAAGACTTTCATTTTGAGTTTCTGCAAGATGACAAAAACGAGCATGGGATGCCTAATTTAACCATGACGCCAGTCGGATTTTTTTTTAAAAGAACAGAATCACAGGCAAATGTCAGCTTCCAGAAAAATATATGTTTTACATTAGTATTATTTTAAGAATCACACACACACACACACACACACACACACACGCACACACACACGCACACACACACAGTGTGTAAAAATTAGCATATTGTGATAAAGTTCATTATTTTCTGTAATGTACTGATAAACATTAAACTTTTATATATTTTAGATTCATTACACACAACTGAAGTAGTTCAAGCCTTTTAATTATTTTATATTGATGATTTTGACATACAGCTCATGAAAACCCTCAAAAAATTAGCATATCAACTAATTAACTCTAAACACCTGCAAAAGATTCCTGAGGCTTTTAAAAACTCCCAGCCTGGTTCATTACTCAAAACCGCAATCATAGGTAAGACTGCCGACCTGACTGCTGTCCAGTAGGCCATCATTGACACCCTCAAGCAAGAGGGTAAGACACAGAAAGAAATTTCTGAACGAATAGGCTGTTCCCAGAGTGCTGTATCAGGGCACCTCAGTGGGAAGTCTGTGGGAAGGAAAAAGTGCGGCAGAAAACGCTGCACAACGAGAAGAGGTGACCTGACCCTGAGGAAGATTGTGGAGAAGGACCGATTCCAGACCTTGGGGGACCTGCGGAAGCAGTGGACTGAGTCTGGAGTAGAAACATCCAGAGCCACCGTGTACAGGCGTGTGCAGGAAATGGGCTACAGGTGTCGCATTCCCCAGGTCAAGCCACTTTTGAACCAGAAACAGCGGCAGAAGCGTCTGACCTGGGCTACAGAGAAGCAGCACTGGACTTTTGCTCAGTGGTCCAAAGTACTTTTTTTGGATGAAAGCAAATTTTGCATGTCAAGAGTTAATTTGTAACATTCCTTTCCTTTTAAATGTGTTTTAGACCATCAGTTGTGTTGTGCAGAGGAAGGGTTGGTACAGTAGCCCTATTAGTATTACTACAACTACAGTACAAATCCATATTATGGGAAGAAACACCCAGTTAAGTAAAAGACAACAGTCATTACTTTAAGAAATAAAGGTCGGACAACTCAAAAAATCTCAAGAACTTTAAATGCATCCCCAACAGTAATCATGAAAAACATCAAATACACCAAGGAGAAGAGACTAGCTTAGGCCAAGACACACAGGGAATTACCATTACATCAGTAGAAAACCTTTTGTCTGATAAGTTTAAATTTGTGATTTTTGGTTCTAACTATGGTCTCCTTGTTTCACTTTGAGGTGATTTGCCAGTGAAACTGTGACTTAGTCAAAATTGATGGCACACCTAACCAGCAGGCTACCACAGCAGTAAATCATTCCAGGTGACTGCCTCATAAGGCAGACTGAGAGAATGCCAAGAGTGTGCCAAGCTGTCGTCAAATCAAAAGGTGGCTACTTTCAAGAATAAAAAAATATATATAAAAACACATTCTTGATTATTTAACATGTTTTTCTTGACGTCATAATGCCATATTTGTTCTTTCATAATTTCATTGTCTTTAGTATTTATATGCAATGTTAAAAACAATAATAAAAAAAAAACATTAAAGAAAAAGGTGTTTCCAAACTTTTGACTGGTAGTATATACAGGAAAGTAACGACTGATTTGTTAAGCTCTCAACAGCTTTCAGGTTAGCAAATTAAAGTTTTTTTATCAAGTCAGTTAGGATATTCACATGTCATTTTTTTCCACAGTTTGTTTATGGATTTGTTTATTTTGTCCAGTGTGTCAAAAGTTTAAATAGTTGACTGTGCAGCTTGGAAAATTCCAGAAAATTGTGTCATGGCTTTAGTAGCTTTGATAGGCTGATTTACATCATTTGAGTCAATTGGGAGTGTACTTATGGATGTCATTTAAGATCTACCATCAAATTGCCACCAAAAAATGGTTTGCAGCTGCACATAAAGACTAAGATCTTACTTTTTTTGAGAAATTTCCTTTGGTCAGATAAAACAAGAATTAAACTGTTTGGCCATTATGACCAGTGTTATATCTGGGGATAAAAAGGGAAAGCTTTAGAAGCCGAACAACACCATTCCAACCACGAAGCACACGGGTGGCAGCATCATGGAGTAGGCGGGTGTTGCTCCAGGAGGGGCTGGTGCATTTCGTAAAATAGATGGCATTATGAGGAAGAAATATTAGGTGGATGTATTCAATCACTGTTTTAAGACATTATTTATGAAGTTAAAGGTTGTTTGTAGATGGGTCTAGACAATGACTCTAAGCATCTTTCCAAAGTGCCAAAATCCCTTAAGGACAATAAAGTTAAAGTATTGGAGTGGCTTTGACCACAATCCAACAGAAAACTTGAGCGGAGTATTTTAAATGCCTGTGCCAGATAACTCCATTTTTTCAGGTTTGAGAAGATAAGTATTTTTAAATGAAGCAAGAAGTACTGCAGACTAATAGAGAACATTTTGTGCATGTTTTCTTTGAGAAACAAGGATGCTATAAAAGCATAAATGCCAACATAACCAAAATTGGTTTGGTTATGTAACTTTTGGATTACTTTTCAAAAAGCTATCATTCATGCCTTGACAGAGATATTTTAGTAAATCAAGCAGAATGATCAATTTAATAATCAATAAACAAAGGAAAAAGTGTTGATGTTTTGTGAAACCTGTTTTAATTACAAACATTGTTAAAGATTACCAGAAGCATTACAAAAGATACAATAACTTCAGTTTACAGTATCATCAGCTTCCTCCTCTTCCAGTTTTGTTTTCACTTTGGTACATGACGACAGTTGCCTAGAATAGTACATCACGTGCATCTCACGTCTCTTGTGCACAAATACCTCAGAAAGGTTTTAGGTTTTGTAACATTTTTTCTCTGCTTCACCACAGTTCTTACACTACAGTATCCCACATAGTGTTGTTTAAAAAATATAACATGGTGTTCAAACAATATCCAAATCTCATAATGTCCAATTTTACAGAACATCTTGCGGGTATTAAGCAATGCATATTGGTAATTTGCTATAATTCGTAACAGACTGTACACGTCTTTTTTTGTGGCCTCAACATTCTCCAAAAGCCCCTTGAACACATTTGGACCACTCATGGCAGACACTGTGGTACACAGGAAGTATCTTTGCTTCACTGATCACATGACAGAAACAAGTCTTGGGAATAGCTTACAACAATTCCTCGGTTTTGGCTTGAAAGTTGGCCTTCATGTCATACTTTTCTCAAAACCTTGAGGCTTAAGGCTTCTAAAATAGGACTATATAGATGGTTTTTTACTTTATTAAAGACAGCCTTATGTGTCAGAAGATGCTGATTATTGTGGTTTGCTCTCAAAATGTTTGAATATTTTTACTATATGATGTTTTTGAGTTGATTGCTTCACCTCATACTTTAGTTGATGTTTTTCTTTGTGTTGATCTTGGCAGTCTGTTCTTGATTAGAGCTGTACCTGCATAAAGCTGAAAGAAAAAGCCTGTTCTCTGCATCTGTCTTTTTTCCAATTTATTATAACAGTTAATCCCTTTTGGGACGAGATAAGAGATGATTTAACTGCAGAATAAAGATCCACAGTTTTTCCTGTCCTATAGCTCTCTATAGGTCTACACTACATATTGCTCACATGGTTTGCTGTCTGCTTTTCTCTTTGCCAAAGGGGTGTTGTGTTGAGATCCTGCACACTTCTCGCCTTCCTCTAACATCCCCTCTTAGTGAGTAAGTTTACAACCACAACTGGTATCAATTAGGATACCATTGCACTGGAACACATTTATTTTCCTCTCATCACAGGCACTGAGATAAGCAGCAGCCAAAGCAGCAGACATTAGTTAAGCCATTCCTGTGATCTTGTTCTTGTTTGGTTGGTTTATTTTAATTCGATGTTGGCAATTTATTTTAATCCACTACTGAATTTCATTTCAGTAAATGAGTATATTTATCGATTCCATCTCAAAAGTGCATATATATGGGCATATTTTCATACTCAGGCTGTATGAGACAGATAATGTGGAGCTCCATGGCAACCCCCCCAAACAGACAGATAGTAACACAATGTTTTTGGTTAAAGGATTTCAAATCAAATAATTATTTCTGTGTAATAATGAATCACTTTCCATGCTTGTAGTCTCTCTGTGGGAATGCAAGAGCCAACGAAGTAAAACAAATAAATAACTAGCCAACCCTAGAGTACATGCAACTCTCTTTTAACTCTCTTAAAATGTCATTTGCTAAACATACTGTAAAAATGTCTCTCCTGTTTGCCAAGCAAAATATTTCCCACAGCCCAAGCTCACTGCATTGCAGTCTCTATGGGCCTCTGAAGTCAAGACTGCAAAACAGCCCCTCTGGACTTACACAAAGCCCAAACTTGGATTGAATTCATAGTATGTCGGTAAACAGCTGCCATTGTAGAGCAGATATGCGTTATATTCACAGCAGAGTCATCTCCACTTCATGCAGGATAATGAATACAGTAAGACACTTTAAAGCCTCTGTGAAGCGTCTGGCTTTGTTGCCTTTCTGAAACCCCCCTCACACTGTCTTGGTTTCAGGTTTGAGTTGAGGTCAGCTTCTGAGTGTTTCACATCTCTCACCGAACATATCCATTCGGTAGAATCGACTAGCGGTATGACATAAACGTATACACTGATATAATTGTACACTGTATTAAACAGTGAAATATGAAATAGTCACATAGTTAATGTTACGTTATACAAATACAAATAAGAAATCTAAGCCAGAAACAGTGGGTGTTAATTAAATGTGAATTCGAAATAATGTAAAAGAAATTACAGAATAATATTACAATATTGCGGTAGTGGTTTATCAAAACATGAGTAAATCAACGAATGAATTCAAAAAGAGAAGTTCGTATACTGTAGTTGGCAATGAGCTGTAAAATGTTTACAAATCATTTCAGAAAATCAAATTAACACTGGTAGTTCCCAGAAACACTGGGTATGAGGTGGGAATACACCCTTGATTAGTCTACAGTAATAGTCAATTGCAAGGCACGCACACACACACACACACACATACAAGCACACACACGCTGACAACCTGAACCAATTAAACTTTGCCAATCCACCCAGATTGTGTGTGCAAAACCGAACTCAACAGTTACCCGAGCTCAAGATATAGAGCTATGATTGCAGGTTATTCTAAAGATCTCATTTTGAATTCTCAATATTTCTTCTAAAGTTTTTAAAAAAAATATATTATTTATTAATTTTTTCATTAGAGTGTAGGCTATATAATAGAACAAAGCCAGGTAAATTTCCTGAGCACTAAGAGCAGTCCTGTTAACAAGGCTTTAAAGTAAATATCCTAGCTGCACACGGCCTCTTCCCGACATAAAGCTTCTGACTGATGTCCTCTGTGTGGATGGGGGTTAATAGTGCAGTTCATTTGGGCTTTAGGTGGTCTTCAAACTGCAAACAGATTGCTCCCACTTTCCTCCTTTATGACATGATACTGAGTCACACTTTTCTAAACTTTTACTGCACGACACCTTTCTGAGTCACAGAAGCATGGACCTGATTAAATCAGTATGCTTGGACAAATCAATCACTTTATCCCTCTAGTTAAGTGTGAAACAAATTTACCTGTTTAACCAAAATGCTCATCTATGAAATTGAATTTTTTAAACACGTTGAAATTATACTTAACTGATATTTTAATATGGATTAGCTCCATAGAAACCGATAGTGCTTGTGTGCTCTTGTATAATTCCATAAGTTATTTATGTCTTAAAAGTCCAAAAATATGACTAAATATCTGAAAAGGAAAAATGTTAAACAAACTTGCAACAATTACGTTACCCCCAAATATATGCAATTTGCACATAGTTACACCTGTTTGGATTTAAATACTAGATCATTGGTAAGTTCTTTTAAATAATAGTGTCTGTCCAAGAAATAACTTTTATATATAAACAGTATAGTAATGCACAACACAATGAAACATTACATTATATATGTTTTTTCTATAACGTTTAGTTAAATTATGATATCACAAAAAACCACTCTTATAGTAATTGTTCATTAAAGATGAGGAACTAGCATTTTGGACTTTCACTGTCTACTTTTAGTAACATTACAATGTTGATTCCACGTAACAAAAAAGCACCAGCTCGCTTTACTGAAGAAGTTTTACTGTGATTTTAAATCTTTCATTTCCCCATTGGGGAGAACCGTCTTTGTCCATTTTTCTAAACAAGAAAATATTCAGACAGTTAACATTACTAAGACTCTCTGGCAGACAATACTCAAGAAAGCTTTTGTTCGACTATGCAACATTGGAACAGGAAGAGCGAATTACATTTAATGGCCCATTTTTTTTCTAAATATGAACTCCACCCAATCCCAGGTTCATTTTGAATTTACAAGTGAAAGTAATTTTTGGTCTTTTATGAATCACAAACTTCAGATAAACATATTATTGTGTTTGTCTGATTAGTCATTTGCACTCCAAGGGGTTTAAGACTAGCCATAGCTGGTCCTCGTTATTTCCCTCATCTCTCTAATCTTTTACCCGCCATCTCTCCAGTAGGGAGGGTGAAGACTAACATGTGTTTCCTCCGAGACCCAGTCAGTCTTATCTTTCAGAGCTGCTGCCCATGTTGTGTCACAAGGAGCTTAACATACCCTGAAGAAGGCTCTAGCCACCCTCCCCTGCATATTTGACCTCACAGACCCCCCAGATGGTCTGTAACTGACAGAATACAGAGAGTAATGCCTTCCCTCCCGCACAGACAGCATTATTATTTTTACAGAATGAATGCTTTTCTTTTGCCCCACATGGGAGGCGTGACACACCTATTTGAATTCAATTCAATTTTATTTGTATAGCACTTTTAACAATTGACATTGTTGCAAAGCAGCTTTACACAATCGAAAGAGTTATTCGAGTTTGTACTATATGAGTATGTATCAGATGATAAGCATTGACTCAAACCTATAACGCAAAACTACTGGCACTCTTCATTAAACATTAAAAAACTACTTATCTATTAAAGGAGAAACACATGGCTAGTTATATTTTGTTCATAATACTTTTCATATCCTTTAATTTGTGCAAGTAAACTGCCTGTTTAAGATTAGATTACAATTCATATCCAGAGAATGAGATATTTTTTCGGATGTTCATTCATTCTTATTCTCGGTATACTGAACAGGCTGCTAATTCACATGGCACAAGCACCCACCCACACGGGCATCCTCGTGCAATTTTTAAATGCCAATTCAAATGAACCCACTCTGCATGCCTTTGGATTGTGGGCGAAAACCGGAATACCCAGAGGAAACCCTCCAAGTATGGGGAGAACATGCAAACTCCTCACACACAGACCTGCAGGCAGGAGTCGAACCCCCAACCCTGGAGGTGTGAGGACACTGTGCTAACCACTACGCCACCTGTGCCTGTTGGTGTTAGTGTTTTAAACTTTTTAAGTGTTGATTGTGATCCCAACTCCCTGGTACTCAACCAGGTTTTGGTCTTAAATGGTTCATTCATTAGTAGAATGTTCATTAAACAAACAAACAAACAAACAAACAAACAAACAAACATAAAAATCCATGAACCACCAGACACGAAACAGCTAATTAACTGATCCAGTAGCAGATTTTACATTGATTATGGCGGCATTCCATTGGATTTTGTCTCATGTCCATGTCTTATCTCACAACAATGTGTAATTCCAACTTTAATTCCAAGCGTACCTGATAAAGGTCAACATGTGGGTTTGTCTCACTAAGGCCTTCTCTATTACAATTATTAGCTTCTCTCTTTTTTTTTTTAAACAGATGTGTCTAGTAGTTTAGATTTAATACATAAATACCTCAGGAATCAACCAAACTGCAGTACTACATCCATCTACCTCTCTTTGCATGCATATAACACATTGTTTTAACTTCTTACTAACACATTAGATATGTGATTTAAAGCGTAGCGAATTTTTTAAAGATGAAGTGCATTTCTCACATGTGTTTACACTTATGAATACTTTCACCACCCAAATTTTGCTGTTCTGGGGAAAAAAAGAAAAAATCCCTGAAAAAAAAAAAACATTTAGAACAACAGAAATGTTGTAGTTATCATCAATCATTATGTCGAGTTTATTCCTTGGGCCTTTAATGCCTCATCTATCACCCCTTCCATGAGCCAATAAAGACTTTAATAAAGCCCTTAAAATGGAAGATGGGATTTCCCGTTTTTAGGGATGACAATAATGGGGAAATCAGCAAGGGTGTATTAGAAACCACACCAGAATTGAAACACTGTTACTAAAATTGCACCTTGGATTGTCGTATATAGAACATCTGTAACATAATCCCTGCCATATTGTAGCTGTGTTCTTTTATAGCCATGGTAATGACTAAGAAGTGCAAGCTGAACACAGACATTCCAGACTCTGTTGCTCTCACTTAAACTGATGAACACTGAATGGTCTGAGCAACTGCTCCAGATGGACTTCCTTATTTTCCTCACAAACACATTTCGTTGAGGGACAAAGCTGGCTCACACATGGTGAGATTGAAATTAGCTTGTTGTTATTGAGTGGTTTTAAGGAGATTAGGATCACTTGACACTGTTCACCTCAGTTAATTCAACCATGTTGTTAATGAATGAAATCACAAGAGGAGGAATTCTGAAATGGGAATGTGACAGAAACAAACCGAAAACTACCGTATGTCTAACACATGAAGTGTGAAATATTCAGCTGAGATGAATGTGAGGTCCAGGCCGTGTGGCCTGTTTTTCTGTCAGGATGTAAAGCTTTACAGTTCAACAGGATACAGGACATGGGACAAACAATGCTTATAGAGCACTAAGTAAGGAGGAACAGTATGTAATATTCAGGGTATGTCAATCATATGATGCAATAATCATGTTCTATAGTACTGTACATCAGTGTATGACAAACATCAAAAGAATGCATGAAAATTCTTTTTTTTTTTATGTTATATTTGGCATCAGGAAGTTTTTCTTCGATTTTCCCTCCAGATGTTTGGCTTTGCTTTATTTATTTATTTATTTATTTATTTAAAAAAAACTTTTTATATGTGGACACAATATCTTAAATTTAAGATTCATTTAAAAAAAATCACTTGTAGTGTGTGTGTGTGTGTGTGTGTGTGTGTGTGTGTGTGTGTGTGTGTGTGACTAAACATTGCTTGGCCTTGGCTTCGTCAAGTCATTAAGCATAGGATTGTAGTGTTCTCCATGACTGTATTTTGTTCATTTATTTATTCATTTATTCATTCATTCATTGGGCCGGAAATATCCCCATTGATGATATATCAGTTAATCATTCATGGGAATATTTCTGGCCTGATGGATGGACTGATTAATGAAAGAATGAATAAATGAATAAAAAACAGTCATGACCAAGCAATAACTCCAAGGCCAAGCAATGCTTAGTCACACACACACACACACGCGCGCGCACACACATGCACGCACACACGCCCGCAGACACACACATACACGCACGCACACACACACACACACACACACACACACACACACACACACACACACACACACACACACACACAGTCTTTGATTGTCTCCAGATGTGCAGGTGTGGAGGCCTACTAAATTCAGCATTAATAAAACAGCACAGACTCAGACTCAGCACAGTGGAATTTGTTCGATTCTATAAACACCAAACAGGTGTATGCTCTCACACATTAGTAACATCTTTCTAATTTATTCCTTTTTTTTGAGCTCAGTCATAATTTAAGAAAAGATTCTGAAATTCAATTTACATTTTCATGTTTTAATGTCAATATTTTAATTACAGAAGTATATAATGCAAATTCGAAACAACAATAAAATATAAGAGAAAGTCTTCCCAAATCTCTTCTCCTTTTACTGGGTACTATACTGAGCATTTTCACATACTGTTGCAGCACTGGAGCAGGAAAAAGAATTATGGTGGTTTGCATGAACATTAAAAGGTTCTGTGGTACCTACCCTGAAAAACCACAGTATTAACGTCACTGACTAACATTGTGTGGCTTTAACAGAAAGGCACCAGAACACTCAGTGCATCACAGCCAGAGCAGGCAAAGAGTTCAAGGTTGTTGACACGACATCCAAATTTCAAAATTCAATTGAGCGTCCATGGAATGTGCTGGACAAACAAGCCTGATCCATGGAGGCTCCACCTTGCAACATACAGCACTTAAAGGATCTGCTGCTAATGTCCTGGGTGCGAGATACCACAGCATACCTTCAGAGGTCTTGTGGGGTCATGTCCCGAAGACTCTGAGGTGGTTCGTGGTATAAGGGGACACAACAAAATATTGGGATTAATATCTTGTGTTTTAATGTTATGGCTGTTTGGTGTTTGCACACTGAGACCCAGGTAATGCATAACCACTTATCCCCAGTAGAACGTTCAATATGTAGAATGTTCAATATGTTGTGTGAATGCTTTTACTAGGACCAATTAAGAGTAGCTAATTTGCCTAATAACATGTTCTTTAACCCTTCTAAAACCTAACACTGTGTACCTTGTAATACATTTCCCTATTTCCGTTTATTATCAATTAATAGCCATTGAACGTGATCAATACTGATCAATACATATACAGTGTACATAATGTGGTTGGGGAAAAATATTGACATTCTCATATGGCAGCGGGGTATCATAATGAAACTGCGCACAGATTGCCATTATAACAGGTTTATGTTATTTCTTACTACAAATAAGCAAAATTCAGCTTGGGGTATACTAAAGTAACTATCATTCAATATTTAAAATGCAAGACTTGTTTTCTACAGTTATTAGCCCTGGAATGCATTGTTTGTCTGATGAGGTTCAGGTTTCACCACACAAGGATCTTGTTAAACTGGTATGAGGAAACACTATCTGTGTTATGCGGAGGAATGCTTTAAAAGGCCAACAGCTTCTTAAGAATTCTAATTATATATAATCTATACGATTTACCCGACTGAGCGAAGAGTTTGTGCTCCTGCCAAGCTCGAAGCCAGACAAAACATCATTACATTAGTGAAACTCATTCGCCCTCACAGCCAGCATTACGTAGCAGCCATGCAGAATGACTGAAAGAAAGAACATCAAATGATTTCCTTTCAGAATGAGACGATTTCCTGTGAAAACAGAGTCTGGAGTTCAGACAGTGCTCTTGAGACATCTTGAAGGTTGGATGACATCGAAATACTTTCTGATGAGTCAGTTCTGTCTGCTTTTTCAGAATTGTAGGAGAAATAAAGGAACGGAGTAAACCAAGAAGATAAATACATCTTGAACCATATTAGGTAATAGCTCTGATGAAATAAGCCCTTGATCGCGGTTTCATCAAAGTGCAAAGAATCCTCTGTAGATTGGTGGAGGACTTCAAAGAAAACATATGATTTCAATGTATTAATCAACAAAGACTACAGAAGAACCCAGCACTATATTTTAAGAAGGACCAGTGGGAACAGTGCGAATAAGGGCAATACCGCACTCGGCCATTCTTCTTGCTCATCATTCTCACTCAGAGATATGTGATTAAATCGAATCGCCATGGCGAAAGGACCAGAGAAAGATCTGAGAGCCAAACATGTCATGCACTAATGTTTTAAGCTGAAAGTGGGTCAGGTTCTATTTGGAACAGGATTAAACCCAGACGTCTGTGCAACATTTGTGTCAATTTCTCACTAAAGACAAAAGATTTCCTCACAGCAGTCTAGTCAATTCTACATATATTTACTATCTATCTAATAAGAAACACCTGTACACCTACATATTCGTTCAATTATCCAATCAGCAAATCTTGGGCAGCAACGCAATATATGACATCATGTAGAGACAGGGCAAGACATTCAGTTAAAGTCCACGTCAAACAGAATAGTCAAGAATGTTCCTTTAATAACGTTCGACTTTGACATGGTTCTTGGCACCAGGTTGGCAAGTTTGGGTATTTTAGAAACTGTTGGGATTTTATTAGATAATATAATATATAATAATGTAACATGAATCAATTTTTTTTAAGTTTATATAGAATGAGGTATAAAACAAACGAACGAATAAACAAACAAACAACCACAAAAGACATCATGTGAGTGACAGTTCTGCAGCTGGAAACTCCTTGATGATGTGAGATGTCAAAGGATAATGGCCAGACTCATTTAAGCTGATGACAGAACCTGAAGTTGAAGTTGAACAGTGGAAAAATAAAAAATAGTCTGGCTGTGTTCCAGTCTTTAACTCCAGAGTTCAGGTGAATATGTTTCCTACTGTAGAGTCAGATTCCTGTTAACAACAGTGGAAACTAAATGGGTCAACAACCATGCCACGGCACGCAAAGTGAGCGTGGAGGTGCACAGGTGTTCCTAATAAAGTGGACAGACTCACTCATCAGTTCTACATTACACACAGGTTAGTTAGCTCTGTCCACTTTATTAGGGATACCAGTACACCAGCACTGTTTTCACTTGGAGTCACTACACATGTTTTAGTTGTGGACAACACATCATTATCCCTGCACTTCAAAAGAAACAAGGAAAAAATGTCCAGGTCAAAAGGATGCACAGAAGCCCAGTTGGTTCCCAAGATTCCTTATGCTGGACAAAATCTGAAGTTGGCACTGAATGCATATTATTGAATCCAATCATTTTTAAGATCACAGATTTAAAAACATGGTAGGCCATACTTTCACTTATTAAAAATGTTTCACTTGAAACGCAGCATGTTGAATAATTGTAATATTATTTTATAAGGCAATGATACTGATACAAATAATTAAATACAGTCACACAGCTATCATCTTCCATCCTGAAATTAGTGAGATACGGTTGACTCAGCTATGAAACAGCAGGGCGTTGAGCAAGAAGTGGGGTAAAAATAAATATATTAAAAAAAAAAGAGAGCGAGAGAGAAAATGGGAATTTATGGCCTGAGTTCACTCCCGTAGGGCCTCATTTGTGATTACTTTATTCAGTTGCTGGCCAACATGCCGCTCTTCCACTCCTGGGAAAAAGCACCTCACCTTTTATCTATGAGATAAAATTATTTACATTCCAGCGTTATATGTTCCAGCTGTAACTGCACGATGTGGAAATACATAAATGTGACGTGCTTGGTGCATCAGCACTGCAACGCGCAAGCCTACGTGTGCCGTGTGTCCTAGATCAGATGAAAGGTGCGTCAAGTCCAGGTTTTGTTTTTAAAAAGCATCATGGGGTTGTTTCTCTGAGCTGATATACCACTGGAAGGCTGGCAGGGTTTCCAAATGAGCGTGCAGACATGAATGAAAAGGAAAAGGAAAAGGGTGACGCCAAAAAGAAACCCCGTTCCATAAATCCTGGCCTGAAGCCTGCAAAATTCCAGTGAACTAACCAGAGACACATGTCCACATCTTAGTCAGAGGTCTGAGCACATCAAGCTCACTCACCTTTTCCATGTTGAACCTTATGTTAACGCTGCAATTAAATAGGGCAATTTAGGGGCGTAGCAGTTAGAGGAAAGTAATGATCACCTGTTGTTTTCTTATAACATCATGTCCCAAAGTGTTTCATTTCTCTTACACCACAGCATTTTGCCACAGCAACATGTATATTATTATTTTTTAAAATTAATAACCTACATGCTATGTTTTAGCCATGTATAGATAGGTGTATGTGTTGGTGAAAATTTTGTTTCGGTTATAACTTGCACTATAAAACAGTTGCTCCCTTATCAAACACTTTTTCTCTTAAAGGTAATAAAAGAAAAACCATGTGATGTGAAAAGACGAACTGGAAAGCACAATGTCTAACAAAGCGCTGTCTGATAAGTCAGACTATATAAACATTTTCCTGTTTGTAATATTCTTGTTACGGTAACAACTCGGCTTAACGCAACAAAAAAAAAAAAGACCCTGAGATGATTGAGAAATCTTACGAGTCTCCAGTCACTAAGTATATGAATTTGCTTGTAATTTTAACCTGGCCAGGTTTTCTAGTCAGAGCTACAAATCTTCCATAAGTGGCCATAAAAGTCTTTCTAGGAGCGTGTAGCTTAACATAACAATCTGAAATCAAGACAGGATCCGTGCAGGAAATCCTCAATCATCTAATTAACTTGTGTACGTGTCCCACCATGTTTCCACATGACACTGATTGCTTTTGGAAAATATGAAAAAAATTATAATAAAACAAACTCTCTCAGTCACAGGAATCTTGCAGTAGAAAAACTCAGCTTGAACCAAAGACAGGCGTCCATTTCCCCAAATGAAACTAGTGATCGAGAACAAGTTCCCACTGCTCTACACACTATATGAACTCCGGGAACCTGATTTCGCGCCTGGTCCAACTATTCCTAAATGTACAGTGCAGATCTTTTGGTGGCCAAACTGCCTTTTGGATCTCAATCCTAAATCTGTTATAGATAAATCCTAGATTTGGCTAATAATGACGATCCGCGAGTTGAAAGTTGACACCTATGCTCACAGGGATCTGGACAATGCAGAACTAGTTTAAGCTTGTACACGGGTTTTCCCCGCACCTGATGCCTCGCTTGATCATGACAAGGTACCCGAAACTGAAAGTGTAACTTCAACCAGCTGATTGTCTCAAACTCGTATTATGTCAGAACCACAAAACACAACACCCTTTCAAAAGTATTCAGTGTTTCCTTTAGCTATTCGTACAGATCTATCCAATCTGAGAGAACCAGGTCCATTTAATATGTGCATTGAATCATGGGAAATCCCAGAACTTTATAAAGACATCTGAAGCTGCCAGCCTTTTGCCACATGGGTTATTTTACACTTGTTTTTAATATGTACACACACGCACGGGCATAATATTGTGTCAGATGACATAACACAAAGAGGGAAGACAAACAGGAAGCTAGAGGGGAAGAAAGAGGAAAAAAAAGTCTGCTCAAAAACTTTCAAATAGTACGCTACTAGTAAAAAACTTTAGCGTTATCTCTATATTGAAGCGCAACACTAGATGCACGTTATCTGATGTTACATAAGATGCAGGCCTTTCTGGAAAAATCACACAAATTATCATGACCCCAACACTATGATTTTATCCAAAGGTTGGACGGCTGTGGCAAATGACAGGAAAACATCCTCGGAAAGTCCCAGTGAAAAACATGGAAATTAATGGAAATATGGCATCAAGGGCATGGAGTGACAGAGAAACAGAAAGTGACATGCGGTAGGAGAGTGTGTGTGCAAATAAGGGTCTGAAAGGGGCTTTTAGTGACGCTCTCTAAATTTCCACAAGGCCAGCCGCCGCCTCTGCTTCACACAGCTCATGGACCATAAATAAAGGCGGTAATCTTTAAAAGCTTTCCTACACATAGAACTGATACAGGCACTGGAATCCACCAAGAAACCCATCCTGTGTGTTTACCTGGTAACACGTAATCCCTCACACACCTCCAACCCTGGCCTTTCATTAGGCAGCACAATGCTATCAGCTGATTGATAGGGAAATTGGTACTTTCCGAAATTTAAACGTGAAGCAGGAGCTTCTAACCTGCCAACAAGTATAATGATGATAACATCTACAGTACTCGTCCGATAAGGAGTGACTCCTATTGAGTTTTATGAATAAAAACAATACCACGGATAAGGTTTTGGCAAGAATCCTTAATTAAAGTTTACTCTATTCAAATTATAAATTGTACATTTGAAGACAACAAAGCATGACTGAGTGAATTCCAGATGTTTTCGCTTTCGGAACCT
This sequence comes from Clarias gariepinus, assembly GCF_024256425.1. NCBI lineage: Eukaryota > Metazoa > Chordata > Actinopteri > Siluriformes > Clariidae > Clarias > Clarias gariepinus. The sequence continues at coordinate 14,037,891 of NC_071116.1, read as the reverse complement.
AGAGAAAAATGTCAGTTTACAAGTGCATCTTGACAATAAGAATCTTCTATGACTACCCACGTTAAGTATCGTGACAATATTTACACTAAGCGGTACAGTGCACACACTCCCTCCAGACAAATACGGCAAGGAAACGATTCAAGAATCTAGTCTTAACAATTTCACATAATCATTTCTAAAGCGAGAGCTCAATCTACAGTATCATATCCAGCACACATACACAAAATGAATGACAAGTTAAGGTGAGCCAATAAACAATCGTCCTTCCTGTCTGACTTGCAGATCATGTTAATCATAATACATGTTTTTTTAGTAAACAAAACCAAACTATTCTGAAGCTCTGCTTTTGAAATGTATTAAAAGGAAATCTCAGTTCAGGGTAAAATACTGTCCTGTAATGGAAGAAAAAAAAAAAACAAGGATTGAGAAGAAATAGTTCTGAACAATAACTATTTGTTGTCCAACCATAGGATACTGAAGGGTTCTCGTTAGGAAGTGTTCTTTATAAAATTCTCTTCAGGAAATGCCTTAGAATGCCACCGGTCAAGCCAGATTCTCTCTTACTCCTTACTTCAGCGGAGTTCGTAACTGTGTGAACGCTGGAGTGTTTAAGAAGATAACAAGTAAAGTCTTTTGCTCATTGTGATTGGTCAGCGCAGGTCTCCATGGGACTGGGCGCTGCACCCTCATCATTACTGCTGTCCACTTCCTGGTCCAGTGTGGCCTCGTCGTCTAGGCGCTGGCTGGTGTAGTCGGTGATCTCCAGGAAGCCGCTTGGCTCAACCACAACATTTGACTGGCTCGAATCAGGCATGATGGAGTACTGCGGGATCACCTACAGGACAGAGAGAAAGATTAGGGGTTTTATCTGTACTACAACAATCGTCTCATTATGCAACTTTTATCATCCAGGATATAAAAGGGGAAAATTCATGTCAACTCATAAAGTTGGAGTAGGAATAATATTCAAAATATCAAGAATAACATCTCATTTTTGTATTTATTTGTTTGTTTTGCGTGCATACATCTGCTAATCAAGACTAATTCTCAGGTCCGGGTTTTTCTGTGTATGTGCGTGTGTGTGGTGTGTTTTCTAAAACACCTTCTAAAAGAAACACGTTACATAAAAAAAAAAAATCCCAAAAGTCAAGTTCATTTTCCAAAAAAAGGCTACAAGGAAAAAGACCAACAGGGAGAAGAAAGGGGAAACATTTTGGTAGAAAACAGATGATTTAAGTTGATTCTTTAAGGGAAAGGAAGTACAATAAAGTCACTGTGGCATTTGGAAGATGGCACTAAAACCACTGCTGCACTATTGATCGAGGCTGCTCTTGGGCACTTCCAGTCCAATGTGAGTAGGTGTGTTGTGCTGTACGAGCTCAGAGAGAGATGACGGGATAAGGGGATGTTTTGCTTTGTAGGTGAGAATTAGATAAAGAAATCTGAATTTGTTGAAGTCTACATTCATTTAGGTTATAATTTATAAGTACTGTTATGGTTTTTAAGAAGGCATCAGGCAAAGAAAACAACTAAGGAGACTGTTGAACAATCGTCCAGTTAAGGATTGTCCAACAGGTTTTCAAAACCTGAAAGGAAAGTGCTGAACCAACAACTTTGCTTGTTGAAGAAGCATTGTAAAATATCAGCAGCAGAAACCAGAGCTATATTTAATAGTGAAAATAAAGTACTGTGGAACCTCGGCATACGACTGCCCTCCCTTATAAATTTTGGCCTTAAGAATTGAACCGAACGGAGGCCAAGTTGCGTATACGTCTGGGAATCGTTCAAAACTTGTTTGTGTCAGTGAAAAGCCAAGCTGGAATGGATTATTAGAATGAATGAAATTTGTATGCAGAGGGTCCGCTCTATTAAACAGCTGTGTGGCTACAGTATAAGTAACCTACTTGTTAATGGGACTAATCAGCAACCAGGGCTTCACTTCACTGGTGAATCAGGGTGAGAAGGGAAAGCATGAAGAGGTGTACCAATCATGCATAGTGCCCATGTGGAGGCCATGTGTTATGATCTGGGCTCCAATTGGCATTGCAACATTATGTGGCAATAAAATAAAGTCAGCTGATGACCTGAATGTACTGAATGACCAGGTTTTACCATAAATTAGGTTTAAAGGCATATTCCAGGATATCAATGAAATAATTTATTGTGAATCACTCAAATTGTGAAATTGTGGTTCAGGGAGCATCATGACAACTGGACACCACAGAGTGCTCTACAACGCTTCAGGAGCTGATCTCCCGTCATAACACAAGGTCTTGGGCAAATATTGGTGCAACTCTGGACGGAAATAAATATTGCTGACATTGCATAGTGGTGCATGTTATGTCTCAATAATGCCACTGCGGATTAATGAAAGGCTCATATGCAAGTTTGCTGCCAAAAATGATACCTAGATTACAAATGTTTGCACAAGGTTTACTTTTATATAAACGGAAATTTTCTTTTAATTCTGTTAAGCTGCTTCAAATAAAAGCGCTATACAAATAAAACTGACTGAACAATGCAGCCTACGCTACGGACGAGCCTATATTATAAGAACTCAAAAGAAGAGAATTTAGCTGTCTACAAATATTTAACATGAAACTAACATTTTCAGGCAAACCTGCAAGATCATTAAAAAGGGATGGTAAACTTCCTTTTCAAGCTCACAGATGAAACTGCAACATGAATCATTTTATTTGGGGGAAAAACATTACGGTGAATGCTGTAGGTGACGGGTAAGGAGTCAGCTGTACATGCTGAATTCACGTAGAACATTACAAGCAAAACTGGACTTAATTTGTCCCTGAGCGTAAGCCTTTTTTTTTTTTTGGAGTAATTATAGTAGTTAAATATTTTAACGGTATTCCTTTCTTTTTCTATTTTAGTTAAATATGTAATTATTAGGAGGCTTCGCCAGCCCTCTGACACACACAATGACTTTCCAAAACCTATTAAATAATAAAAAAGTTAATTACCTCCTGGTCATAATAAGAATTTTGCCCTGGCTTATTAAAAAAAAAAAAAAAAAAAAAAAAACAGAATCAAAGAGAATCGAGTGCTTTGCCATTTAGTATTGTTAGACAACAACTAATGAAATACCTACCACTATCAATATAGTCCACTACAACAGTGCAACATTCTGATATATTAGTTAAAATAAGACTTTATCAGGTTTTAATGTAGCAAAAAGCCTTACACTTTTATCATGGGAAACACTTTGGTGTGCCTGTAACTTATCTGTCTAGCTAGCTCACAAACTTTACCTGATAAAGAGCATGTGGCCCAGACTATGGAACATTTTACCTTATTAATGATGAGCCGATGACACGTCATGTTATGTTATGTTATGTTATGTTATGTTATGTTATGTTATGTTATGTTATAACCATAGCTCTTTTGCACTGACGCTTGTCTTCCTCCATACTTCACCCTTCATTCTCTCCCTATACATTTAACTTTAAATAAGATGAACTACCGGCTGTTTACCTGAATAACGTCCAGGTCTTTGTTCTTCTGGATGCGTCCGAAGGTGGTGTGTGTATGTTTGGAGCTGCTGATGTGTGGAGACGTGGAGGCGGCTTTGCTGAAAGCACCACAGTCGCTGGATGAGTCCACCACCACTGCCTCGGTGCCTGGCTCGATCTCTGCCTCCATCATAGAAATCTTCAGGATGTCCGAGACGCCGGGTTTCTCCGAGCTGGACTCGGCCTGCAGCTTGACTGCAGCCTCACCGCTGCTGCTGGACACGGGAGGAGCCCCAAATGTGATTTTAGTGACTGCTGCTCCTTGTGTTATGATTGGCTGCTGCACCTGTCAAGGAAATTTTAAAATAAATAAATAAATAAATAAATAAAGGCATGAGAGGTATTCCAGATTGTGTGTGTGTGTTTATGTGTGTGGTCCAACCTGGCTGCTGCTGCTGCTGGCTGTTTTATCTGAGGCAATGGGATGGTGCGCCTGCAGGGGTGGGGGCTGGGAGAGCTGTGTGTGTGTGTTGGGTCGATGGTGTGAACTTGGTGCCTGCTGTAATCGGGGCAGCTGCGGCGTGTGGACCGGTTTGGGAGGAGTGTGCTGGATTCCAGATGCAGAGGGAGCGGAAAGAGAGGAGGCAGGAGAGACAGGGGGTTTATCTGCACGTGCAGTCACGGCTGGAACCGGAGGCCTAGGACTGGGGCTGATTTTGGAGACCTCGGTCTGGCTGAGCGTCGACTTGGTGGGCGTGGATATAGAGAGCACTACTGGCTTGCTAAGGGGGTGTGTGGGGGTGCGGTGCTGCTGTAGAGGGGGAGGAGGAGGGGGAGGAGGAGGTGGGGTTGATGGATTTACTGATCTGTAGAACAGTCCTGTTTGAGGGTCCAACGTATCCCCTTCCAGTTCTCCCTCCTCCACTATGGCCTGCTCCTCCAGCGGCTTGAGAGCTCCTGCCTGCAACACATCACACAGCAGGGTTTTAAACCAGGGCATTTTTTTTATTACAATAAAACTGGCTTTATTCCCAAATGCTTTCATCCTCCCACCGGTTGCTATAGCAATGATGCGAGTATTGAAATGCAAGTGAGAGAGAGATTTAAAGTGGGTCGGGTTTTTCTGACATCAGTCTCAGCCTTCGCACAACCCATGTTCACACACATCAAACACACACACACACACACATCAGCACTGCAGTGTTACCGTAGTACCTGGGCAGTAATTGAGCTGCTGCTGCTGGTAGAAGCGGGAGTGTTGGAGCTTTTCACAGTGGAAGAGAGAGATGGTGACTGACTGCAGGATGTAGTCACTTCACCTCCTGCTGCAACCTTTCCTGATTTACCTGAAAACATTCATTTACCATGACATAACTTCTCTTTTTTAACTTTTCTCACACTTATTATTCGCACGACTAGGAACGAACATATTCCTTTCAAAAGTGGAAACAGCTTCTAAATGAGCCAAGATGTTGATGGAACACTGAAACAATGATGTCACAAATGGAAATCACTACAGTATTTTCTATTTAAAGCGAGTTTGGATTCTAAAACATTTTCATTTTAAAGGCCTCTACTGTCTGTGAACTGCAATCAAAAACAAAACAAAAAAAACACTTAAAATGTAAACAGAAACCTGAAGTGTTGAAACAAATCAGATCACAAAAATCAAACCATAAAATCAGTACCTAAAAATTTTTTGATTGTATCTTATATAAATTAATTAGATCATATAACATTTCCAAACTTAAATAAGAATATAAACTTATATACTCTTGGCTTATAGTGACCCCTTTTTTAATGAAGCATGCACAATAGTATAAACATCTGGAGTTAACAGTACTGATACCTGTGGCCTCTGCTGGGATCTCAGGCTCCCCTGCAGCCTGGCCCGAGGGTTCAGGAGACTGTCTCCTCTCCGTGGGCATCTGTATGGGCACTGCCATCTGACTCAGATCGATGGTGTGCTGCCGTGGCTTGGCCTCTGCCTTTTCCTTTGCTGATAAGAGCAATACAGCTGTGTGTGATTAAAAGCACTAGAAAAAAATTGTGCAACACTTACCTAAAGATGGAAATCAGGTACGGTAAAATAGCCTTCAATAAGACATGCAGACATACTGTACATACGCACCTGTGGTCTGCTGTAGCTCTAGCAGGGCTTTAATGGTAGACGTGGCAGACTGGGCCTCTCCACTTATGTCCTGGTAAATGATGGTGGGACTCGCTTCCACTGAGACTTCTTGTTCTGTCCATTCCTGAGCCCTGGAGCTGATGACGTGCACGACGGACTGGGTGTCTACAGAACGGCAGGAAGGTCAAAGTAAAGTATACTAACATGGCAATAATCATTTGATCCGTATCACATGCTATTCGTAGGTATAGATACCCATCATCCTTAATATTTTCCTTTAAACATGAAATTACTCTTATTAATGAAGTAATATAGTGTAACATAGCACCCTTCTGAATAAATGTTCTTAATGAAAAAATAAAACTGAGTAAAATGGTTTCTCTCTGTTTTGACAAAAATGTCCCCATAATAAGTGTTCTGTTCTGTTCATGTTCTGTTTGAAAAGCCCTCTTAACCACGTCCTGGAGTCAAAAAGGGAACCCGTGCTCTTTCGGGTGATACCAGATAACACGGCCATGAACAATATTTCTTCTTTGCAACACACTGAAAAAACACTGTGTAACAGGAAAATAATTTTAGCTAACATAAGGTCCACTTTCCTAAGGTTACCAACCGTCTACTGCTGGAGACTTATGAGCTCATAGTTTTAAAATTACACAATTTTAACTGATTAAAAAAATTAATGCTCATGAGCTGTTTAGAAGCATTGAAGGAAAAAGCCCTTCCTGTGATCATCTCGCAAGATCATTTCTTGAATGTCAACAAGCGTCATTAAACCACAGTTAGCGTTTTTGTTGTGGTTGGATGAGATCAAAACAATCTTTGTCCCCATGCACACCATTAGCAAAGTTGTTGACAAAATGGGACTTTATTTAGGAAAAGAATGCCATACCCAGTGTTAAGGCTGGTGATGGCTCTTGTGAAGATGGATGGCATCAGGATATTTACACCATATATGACTTGGCCATATACAGAGCTTTTAACAAGCGCTCTACGTTTGGGCACACAATATAAATGATTAAACGTGTTATTCTATTTATATATTAGACATAAAGCATTGCAATTTGCAATTTGAACAATAGATGTGTGGCTGTTTAATGAAAAAGAAACGGTTGTGGAACACTTAAAGATTAAAGAAATCGTGCACTTTTTAAATTTCTAACATTTAAGATAAAGAATATTTTCATGTTGTAAAACGGTGTAAAAAATATATACATTGTTCAAATGGGAAAGCATGTGGCCAATCTACTGCAAGCCCTCACCATGAGTATTGTCTGAAGATGTGGGGCTGCTCTCCATGTAGGTTGGAGAGTCATCCTTGGGCGCCCCCTCCTGGCTGGAGCCTGGGATTACAGCTGCTTCGGGACCGCGCGTCACCTGCTGCAGCGTCTCGCTCACCAGCTGTCTTGCCTGCTCGCTCACTACAGTCGCCTGGAACGCCATTGGCTTGGGCTTTATCAGGACCTGTGAAGCATTCTGGGTGAAATGCTGTATCTCAGCAAGGTAAATCAGGCACGACCAGTAGACCAAAAGCTTTAGCAGACCTGGGTCTTGCCCTGCTGACCGTAGACTATCTTGGTTGGGATGAGCTTGGTGGTGGTAGACGGCTGCACGGCAGAGCCCAGACTTTTCGGCTGCGTTACGATCATCTTCGTGATGGGCCGAGACGCAGTGATGATTGCAGGCTTTGCTCCCGGGACAGCCTGCAAAGCTTTCTCTCCCTGAGGAACATGCACGCTCTTTTAATCGACTTCAACCAAGAATAATTGGTTTATTATTATTATTAGTATTATAATTATAATTATTATCCTACTCCAGCATTTAGCAGTGTGGTGACCACATTCTTGCCAGGTAAGCCCTGAATGGTGGTTCCTTTCCCAGTGGTTTTCTGCACCACGATGACATTGGGTTTGGAGGTCATGGGAATGGTGGTGATCTTCGTAGTGGTGCCTGTTAATTATCAGGGTAGAAATTAAATCATACTAAGTCCTACGGAAAGCGAGTTTAGATTCTCTTCTTTCTCCTGCCTTTCCTCACACTCTTACAGAATTATGCTCATTACAAACTTTTAATCAATACAAGATGTCATTTAAGAGATTACGTTTTCATGTTTCATCCTGCCATGACTAAAGGAAAGACCTGAGCAGTTGGGAACTTTTGTACGACACATGAAGCAAGTAAGAGTTATTTAACATGAATGTGAACACCCTGTTCCTTAAATATTGTTTTTGTCTCCCAGCAAATTACCGGAAACCATGTTGGTGCTGATGATCTTTCCGCCCAGCGTAGCGAGAGACTTGGGAACGACTGTAATAATGCTGCCGCTGGTGGTTTTGACGTATGTGGTCCCAGCAGGTGACGTGGCCATTCGAGCGCCGATGGATGGTGTGACTGAGGGCCGGGTGTATGTAGCCTGGGTCCCTGATCACACACACACACACACACACACACACGACACATAATATATATATATATATATATATATATATATATATATATATATATATATATATATATATATATACACACACATCAATGTGTCATGAACAGTACATGTTGTTGTTAATGAGTTTAACCAGAACAGGATTTGGGGCTGGCGTTTAAACCTGATGTACCTGTCGGGGTGGAGACCAGCTTTGTGGTCATGATGGCTCCGTTGCTGCTCACCACCATGATGGGTCCGGAGCTGCTACTCGGCATGGCTGCGCTCGAGGGCTTCGGCAGAATCTTACTCGGCTGCATCTGCTGGGTGATGATCTTCACACCTACATATGTAGTCAAAAACCAAAGTTTTTAAATTTTAAATATTTATATATACACACACAAATACTGTCATGTTCAAAAGTTAGTACAACCTTTTTATAATTCCATGTTGTTGTTTTTTGTATAAAAGCATAATATAAAAGATCATCTGATCGTAATAGATCTCAGTATTAGGCAAATACAATCTGAGACGAAGAACATAAAATCTTTTCACTGTGACGTTATTTATTTAACAAAAATAAAGCCAAAAAGGAAAATATAGGCAATACTAAGTACCCCCATGACTCAATAGTTTGTAGATCCAGTGTTGCCAACTTAGCGACTTTAGCAAGTATTCAGATCCCTCTAGCGACAGATTTTTAAAAAAGCGACTAGCGACAAATCCAGCGACTTTTTCTGGTGTTACTGGGGACTTTGATGTTTCTATACCGTACCGTTCTTAGACTTCTCAACTTGCTGTAGCAGGAGGAGGGCTGGAACTGTGACATTAAAAAAAAAAAAAAACTAACATTAACTAATTAACATTAGCTTCTATGTTCCTTTTGTGTTCTATCTATTTATTTTAGTTTTCTTTATTATACAATTAACATTCTATTTTTTTTCTATTCTATCTCATTCTAGTTTATTACATAATAATAATACCTTGCTATTGCACTGTGTTAAGCTAACTGAGACTTGTTATAGCACTTGCATATCATTGCCCTTTTTTATTTTATTTTAAGTGTTTTAATTAAAAATAAATAAGTAAATAAAATTATAAAAAGCAGAATATTTGACAGAAACATTATTTGTCATGACATTATGTAAATGTCGTGATGACGTCATGTAGCGACTTCTAGTGCCTTCTTTGGACAGCCAATGGCTACTTCCCTTACTGAGGAGTTGGCAACACTGTGTAGATCCCTCTTTAGTAGCAATAAGCTGAAGTAATTTTTTCCTGTCTCTCAGATCATTCTGGCCCATTCTTCTTTGTATCATTGAGGTTTTTGGGCATTTGTTTACACACAGCACTCTCTTAAGGCCCCACCACGGCATTTCAGTTGTGTTGAGGTCTGGTCTTCTAGGCCAGTCTAAAGCCTTGATGTAGCCTTGATTCTGACGTTGAATTACTGGTGTGCTTTGGATCATTGTCCTGTTTGCATGACCGAATTTCGACTAAGCTTTAACTGTCGGACAGATGGCCTCATATTTTCTTTAAAAATACTCTTGTACACAGAGGAGCTCACGGTCATCTCAATGACTGCAAGGTTTCCAGGTCATGCGGCTGCAAAACTCTTGGTCTCACCTGTCCATAGGACACAGTCCCAGAAGCCTTGTATGCAGGTTTGCGAACACCAGTCATGCTTCCATGTTCTATTTAGACAGAAGAGGCTTTCTCCTGGCAACCCTTGCTAACAAACTACTACTTGCTCAGTTTTCTTCTAATTGTGCTCTCATGGACCTGAGACATTTAACATGCTCATTGAGGACTATAGGGTCTGAGATGTAGCTCTTGTTTTTTTTTGTATTTCTCTAAGCATTGCATGGTCTGACCTTGGGGTAAATGTGCTGGGACGTACTTGAATGTTTTGCACTTGCGAATAATCTTTCTCCTGAATCAAGGTTGAATGTTGTTATTTACTTTATTTTATACGTTATTATGAACATAATTGCTTACATCTTTCCTTCTTAGCATTGTGTGCTACACAAACTGCCCAAACTTTTCCTTTAATAGAGGTCTGATAATCAGTTAATGAAAAGCTGAGGATTAACACCACCTGGCTGCACTTACCCTCTTGAACCCCGTAGAAGCTGGAAGGGGGTACTTAATTTTGCCCACATCATTTCTGGCTTCATTTTTCTTAATTCAATAAAAGTGGCACGGAGAAAAAAAAATGATATGTTGTTCATCTGAGGTTGTATTTGCCTCGTATTTGCGACCTGCTAAGATCAGATTATTTTTATTCGGTCCGTTCACAAAAAAAAAAAAGATGGAATTGTAAGAAGGTGTGCTAAATGAGCGTGTCTGTATATCTCCAGATGAAAAGAGAGCTTGGGTTCTGACCTGACTCCTGTTTGATCTGTATGGTGGGTTTGGGTGCCGACACTGTGCTGGTGGTTTGAGTGGAGGACGAGAGCGGAGACGCAGACAAGCCTTTGGGTGGAACTGTCTGCTGCGGCTGCTGCTGTTGCTGCTTGGGGAACTGGAGGAGCTGAGAGGGAGAAGCCACCAGAGCTTTGGGGGAGGGCATTCTCGCTGTGGCCACCTTCACTGCTGCTGTGGAGCCAGCTAAGCCAAAGGTGCACGTGTATACACACACACACACACACACACACACACACACACAAAGAAAGAAAAAAAGAAAGAAAGAAAGAAACAGTGTTAATACAAAATATAGATTTACACTGATTTATAAAGAACTAAGAGTTGTACAAAAAAAAAAATAAATAACATAATTGATAATATTATTCTAACAATTACTTTGAGCCACAGTGGACATGACCATCGTAGGAGTGGAGGACACCACAGTTGTCACAGCAACAGGGCCGGGGGCAGTGGTGGTGCCGGCTGAAATCACCATGGTCTGCTTCTGAACAGATGATGTGCCTGCAGAGCTAGACACCAGCTTCGACACTGCTGCATAGTTATGAGACTTGGAGAGGATGTTGGGAACAAAGCTGGAGCCTGCAGAGGTTGTAACAATGATGACCTAAAAAGAGGCAAAGAGATCGGTTCATAAAATTAAAGACGCGGAAAGACAAGATGACTTCTTGTAGAATTAGAGATGCACCAATACTGATTCTTGACCAATACCAATTTTAGATTTTTTTTAAGAACTACAACTGACATTATAGGGTATTGTTTAAAGATTTTCTATACCGGTACCGATAGCCAGACTTCGATAACAGTCCCTGAATGACATTTTGTTCAGCCAATTTTGTAAAATACACTATAACAAAACAAGAAATATATTACACATTATGGTGCATATACAGTGGAACCTTGGATTAAGAGCATGATTAATATTATTAAATAATTTCCCCATAAGAAATAATGGAAACTTGAATTATTTGTTCCACAGCGCGAAAAAATAAATACAGAAAAAGAATTAGTACTAAATATTAAGGGGAGCAGCAGGGAACACGATTACCCACAATTCTGCAGTGCAAGACAGAGAAAAACCGTTGGCTCAGTTGTGATCACGTGACGCTCGGCATTAAAACAAGAAGTGCATGCGTGAAACAGGATACTCGGTACTCATAAACCAAGACTAAAACCTGTGTTACTCAAAGTCTGTGTATAATTTTATATCTCAGCTACATGGCATTTTCCCACTCAAAGTTTACATCCACATAAAAAAGAAACCCATTTCCTACAACCTGAAGTTGTCTGTTAAGTTCACAGATGAGTTTTTTGTTTTAAAACCAGGATGCCACCTCGTACTTAATTTGCTTAATGTCTAACTAGAGATAAAGAGAGAGAGAGAAAGAGAGAACTAAATATTAGTATAATATAACTCGAATAAACCATTGAGTTATTGCTTCACATTCATCAGCTGTACTATAATGAGGCTCTTTTTTACTTTCTTATGTTTCAAACAAATTCATTTAATTCACAGACAAATGAGCATGTGCAATGAATGATGCTGTTTTAGTGTAGGTAAGAAGGTAATTGGGAAGCTTTATAGTACCAGACGGCTGCTGAAGCTCCTTAAGGTCTGATTAAAATATTCTACAGTTCAGCTTTTTATTTCTCCATCTCTCTCTGACCAGATGTGTCTATGGCGCTCTGTGTGTGTGTGTGTGTGTGTGTGTGTGTGTGCGCTGACCTTCTGGGTGGTGGTGTTAGTGGCCTGTGTGCTTGGCTTGGTGAAGGTGATTTTCACTGGGGACATGTGGGGTGGTAGCGAGTTTGTGATGCTCTGCATCAGGTTGCTCATCTTCGGGCTGCCGCTCACCGGCACCGTGATGCTCTTTGTGGTGGGCGGGGTCACCTTAGGCACCTCCTTTAACAGGACGGGTGAAGAGCCTGAGGAGTTTGTGCGCCGACGTTTGCGAGGCTTTTCATCCTCGTCAGAGCAACTTACACCTGTGAGAGAGAGAGAGAGAGAGTGCAAGACTCCATTTTATAAGACAAAAACAGCATCTGTGAAATCACCTGACATTTATGGGGGCTTTTATGGGAAGAGCACTCATGGCAGCCATTTGCAAAGTTAGTACAAATTAGTACTAAAAAATTTAAAAGCATGCTTTTAATTGGCCATTACTGAGAGCACTAGATGATGAGCATTCTGCTTTTAAGAGTCATAATGGTATCAAAACGGGCAAAGTTCAAAAGCAGATCATATTAATTATAGATTTAGGTGCAGGAAAATCTAATTCCATCGAGCTTATGGCTCACAGCAAGGTTTAAAGGAGGCAAAATACATGCAAACACATAGACTTTTAATAAAATTAAATACATATTTCATTTTAATAAAATTACAGCTTAGAAAAACTATCTGCTTTAAAAAGTTGAATACTTGCTAGACCCAGAGGACACACACACACACACACACACACACAAACGCACACAATAAGTGCTATAAGATTTAACTGATTACGCCATTTAATCTATCATTTGTTCAATTAGTTGAATTAATGGTTTTCAATGGTGAATCAATTCATACTTTTTTAATTACTTGGATAAACCCACAATAAACCATCTAATATTAAAGAGTTTCTTAAAAATATATCACAGCTTGCACAGAAAACAGAACTTGCATTTTATGCAATTACTCCCATTTAATGAGAGGATTGCTGCTTCAGTGCTATGGAATTACACTGAAGATTCCCCATGATCGAACGAATAATTAAACAAATCGACACTCTATTTATGATTCACAGCATCTCTGCACATGATTATTACAATTATATGCTTTTTATTATGTCAGGACCTAAAGTATTAGCTACTTACTCTTCACATACACAGTGCTCCCGCTGGGCAGCACTACCACATTGGAGGCAGGACTCGTAGGCCGAGGCGACTTGACGGCTGCTGCTGCTACACTGGCACTGGGGGCAGATACACTAGAGGGCGTCGCTGTAGTGCTGGTATACGAGTAACATACCACCACTGCAAAACAACAGCATCATCAACACTAAAGTAATTCCAAACTGCATTCACAAAATATTTCCTCCGTCATTATTTACCTTCTTTGTTGCCGGTCTCTGCAGGAAGAAGTAGGGAAGAGTTCTGATGTGCCGTGGCACTAGCTACTGCATTGGCTGTGACTGTAAAAGCTGTTTGAGGCACCAGCCTGGGCATCAGGGGGACCAGCCTTCGTCCTTCAATAGACCACTCCGAGGAGCTGTTTGGCCCAGACATGCTGTCAGATGAAAAGCAGACGGGTACATGTAACTCATTTTACTGATGTAAATAAACCGGGTTTAGTTCGTGTTAGTTACATTGGTTTAGACTCTGTGTAGTGAATTTGCTGTCTTACTGGTATGCGATGGTAGTGAGACGCTCATCGTTCACTGCACGCCGCACCTCTGCACGATGCCGCTCGGTTGAGATGCTGGTAAAAAGATTATGCATCAGATTGATAAACTTTAAAGGGGAAAAGAAAATGTAAGTAGAAAGCATTATCAGACCAAATCAGGCAAATGAGGGACTAAACATGGAACGAGATATTCAAAGCTCCAGTGTTACCGTTTACTCCAAAACTGACCAGGTAAAAAAGTGGTAACGTAACACATGGTAACTAGTCTGTTACTTGCATGGTAATCCGATATGTGACAACACTGTTACATTGTATTGTCTGTCAGATTGCCCTGATGCGCATGGTGCAGCAGGTGATGAAAACTGCTTGGAGTAGTCAGCACTACAGCATCGAGGTGCATCAACAACTGTGAAGCATTCTACACTGAGACATAATAGTATATACTAGGGATCGGTTAAGTGCTGATAAGAATTTTGAGAATTAAAATTGTACTAATTGACAATGTTTTCTTCCGAAGTTCACATGTCTATTAGCTTGTACTCCACAAGAGGGCGCACTAGCAATTCACAGTACAATGTGCAAAATTAACTAGATCTTAACGCCTCGTCTTTGAATGAAGAGCAAGATAAGCATTTTTTTTACTGCCATATTGGGTTTCTCATTCTTATGTACTGTTTTTTGTTTCTTTAAACAATTTGGGCTTCATTAATTCCTTATAAATAACTAAATGGGATGTTGGGATTGTGCTGCTATTAATGTTTTTTGTTTTTTTTTAAATACGCATCATGTTATCATTAGTTATTAATTGTTAACGTGTTCGACTGTTGGTTAAGCAAATGTGCAAACTTTGAAGCCCTACCACATAACAAATTACATGCCAGGAGGGAGAGGGGGTTTATTGCTTTTCTGGTTCTTAAATGAACTGAGAGTAACAATTAACCCAGACACAACATTCTCCTTGTCCTATGATCTATCCACCCCTTGATCATTTTGCTGTTTACACAGAAAAAAAGCATTGACTTGTTCAGACTTCCAGGCCAAATCTGATTTTTGGCATATCCAGACTGAAATCAGTTTGGAAATCAAATTGCTTTTATGTAGTCTGAAAAATGAAATAAATCGAATCAGATTTTTTTGCTAATCCGATTAAATTCAAAGGTGATTTAAAATCAAATTCAAATCAGCTTCCTAAAAATGTATCTCTGGATGATCTATCAACTTAAATCCGTTATCACTGTCCATTACGTCACTCAAAATGAACAAGTTCAAGTCCACATGGTCATGTGGTTTGGACATGCATGTGACCCGAAGTGTGAGATGTGATATCTCCGTTCTTAACTGTCTTCTTGTTATCAGTCTGTTGTCATACGTCTCCAGCATCTGATGTAACCCAGCACCAGTCCTACAGTCTACCTACGCCTCCGTCGTCGTTACCATAGCAACCAATGCAGAAAGGTCAACAATGTGTTAAATTTGGGTTACCAGTCTGACCAGAGCCAAATATGATCTGATCTGCAATATGAAATATGACTTACCTGCAGTCTGAACAAAGCTTTAGTGAAGTTACACACTTATTAAATAAAACAAAATAAACATAACATAATGCTAAAATAATACAAACATACACTGTGATTTACTGATTTCTCCTCTAAGTGTTATTAACATAAATAAAGGTGTTGTAACAGAATTTTTTAATATTTTATTACACAAAAAATATCAGTTTAAACTTATAGTTTTTCTGTTTGGCACATAATAATACATCTATACAACCAGATGCACACATGAATACGTTTAAACTGCTATTATAACCTCTTCATGGCATTTCTTTATGCATATTTCTTCACAAAATGTTCAGTTAATCAATGTGAGGCTGCTCATTTTCCTCAGCACCCCTCTGTCCCACAGTGAACGCATGGATTTATTCTTTAGTTATCTTGATTGATTCCATCTACATTTAGTCTGCTTTATGACCAGATGGTGTACATGACTCTTAGCTGCTTGCTCATTGGATTCTAAGACGCAGAAACCTTAAGGCACAAAAACACACACTGACCCACATCATTTTAGAGCAAAGCTGAACCTACCTCAATACTTTAGTAAGTTCCCCGAGTAGGTCTTTCTTGTCTTTGGTGAGATCACCCTGGGCACGAAGTGCACTGATCACGCCGGCATATGCCTCCAGCTCTACATGCAAAACATTTACAAACATGCACATGAATACGTAGATTTAGAGAGGTCTTTACATTTGAAACTTTTAAGCACCAAACCCATAAGAGCATCTCACCGAGCTTGCGCAGGATTCGTTTACAATCATCTCGGCTGAGGTCGAGAAGCGTAGGCCACACCACCGGCATGGTGGCAGGCAGCTGAGGCTTCTCCTGCTGAATCATCCACTTTTGAAAAACAGAAATGAACCATCTTTAGCAGTGCAATCTCTTTTTTTTATATAGCATAATAAACAGTTATTACAAACATGTTATTGATAATGTTTTAATACAATTTAACTGCATTGATTCAAAAACAGCTTTAAAAAAACTCCTTTGGTTTTTATTATTTTTCACAATATCACTATTGTTGTATTATTACTATGTCATATGAAACAAGTCACAGATATAAACTGTTACCTTTCGGAGGCAGTGAACACTGGCAGAAATGTGCACGCTCTAATGTGGTTCTTCTAAAAACTTAAAAACAAAAAATATATATGTTCATTAAATAATTTAATTCATTGTTGTAAATATATCTATTCTTTTCTTTATATATTGTTACAAAATAACAACATTCTGAAACATTTTAAGACTATATGCCGCTCTCAACAGATCAAGCAACTTTCTGAGCAGCTGTTAGCAAAAGTCTTTCACAGCTGATAAGAGCATGTCTGCTCGACTCATCAATGACCAATCACTGATTACTATCACCATTAATGATCACCAAAGTCAGTCCACTGTTTGTTTAAACTTAACCGTTCAAACTGCACAATTAATCACATAAAATTTTTATCACAATATGAAACTGGGCAGTTATTTAATTACAAAAGCGCTGCAACTTATTAATTTACACATATGGAACCTCAGCATATGAATTTTGAAGGAAAATATTACGCGATACAAATTTTTATTTGCAAGAAATAATGCAAATAATTCGTTCCAGCCACCTAAAAATATTACTAATGATTATAAAAAAAAAACCTGGAAAAATCGCATAGCTTTTGAACGCATGCCAAAGGCAACATTGGTATTGTGGGTTGACTTACAAAACAGCATTCGTTGTCTGAAAACAATTTAAGAAATTAGGAAACTTCCTTCGTTTGGTTTTCCACTGATACAAACAAGTTTGCTGGTTCGTTCTTTTGTTTGTATACCAAAAATGCTTCACAAAAAGATTTAAATTTTTTAATCCAATTTTCATAAGGCAGGGGATTTGTATGCCGAGGTTCCACTGTAGTTGGGAATTTATGTGGAATTTAAGTACTTATTTTATATATAATTTCGAATTGATAAATAAATAAATAAATAACCTCAAACATCCTATTAATAAGATCTCTTGTTTAAAATAGTTAAATATTGGAGTTTAAACTACAACTGCAATATGCATCAACATAAGCACAACTAGATTTTGTTTTCAAAGTCAGCAGTCATAATATTGATGTACTGTTGTATAATATTGATTTAGTCTGCGTTCTTGAAATTACAGAAAATAAAAATACAAAGGATAGTCGTCTGTGGTGTCATGAGCTATAACATTTCCATAAAAGTTATAATCTACAGTATTATGTTCTAGTCTATACATTTTAGAACATATTGGATTCTAGTTTATCCTGAAGGTCTTCAGGAAATTTTCCTTTTTCCGTTACACAAATTTTGATTTGCAAATGATCATGACGAGTCACCAAATATTTTTAAATGAATCCAAGTCATGTTTCTACTTCTAGTGACTTTTAAAGCTAAATTGCACTGGTTCCTTCCCACAACTCTTTAGACAGTTAAAGCCATGATCATGATGTTAATTTAAAAATGTTAGACGTCTGAAAATTAACTGTGCAATTTAATCGAGGCAAAAAAAACAACAACGCAGAAGCGAGACGTTAGACGTTATTCAGTCCTGACTGTCTCTATTAGGAGGCTGAAAAGGTTTTCTACAGAAAGCAGAAGAGGGTGAGGTCGGAGAGAACAGACTTCTCTACCAAATAAGTTGCATAAAAATATATACAAAAAGAAAAACTCCCTGATTAAAAAAAAAAAAAAAAAAAAAAACGCAGGTGACTGCAGATGGCATTGCAAAGGGTTAAAAAGCCTCACATTAATCATGTGCACACTGTTACACCACTACATGGAGAGCACACAAAAATAAACTGTGCGACACATCAGGTAGATTCATGATAAAGATCAGCCCACTGTGACCAACAGCTAGTTATTTATCCTCCACAATCCTAATCCAAAATGAATAAAACACCCTAAAGACACTGATCGCCGTAAAATCGTGTTTTTTTTTTCCTGCATGCAGTTTTTCTAAAATAAAAATAACCCCTTATCAGCACTAAGAGGGTTTTCTCTCAGCTCTACTGGCTGGGCAGGGATGAGATTCAACATGAACCACCAAGTCTCAACATTAGAACAGCGCTTTTAATCCTTTAATAACTTTGCATCATATCACAACCAGAGGTAACATTGTATCATTGCAAACTGCAACAGTGTTACCAAATATAGGCAAAATTAAACACTAACCTTTGCTAGATCCAGTCCCCAAAGTCCGCCATGTTTAATGTTTAATCGACGCCAAAACAGAAGAGCCGCTGCTGTAGCTGCCCGCAAAAGTGCCTTAATGTAAATCTCAACCTGAAGGAAAAAACATTAGGTTTGTTTTTATTAAGTGTTTATATACTTATACAATATATTAACACGATTAAGTTAAAATTATTTTTCCTAATATATTATCTTTTCTATGTTATTATGATGGGTAACATTTTCCACTTTACAACAGGCACTTTTCCAGTGTCCCAATCAGGTCCCTTAGAAAAAAACAACAATAAACTGCTAGACAGGGTTCGAAACTAAACAAGGACACTCTTAATGTACAATGCCTGGACGTGTTATAATACATTATAGTAAATCATTTAAACAATACTATGATTCCGGGATTGTATGAGTACATTGGATAATAATGTAGTAGTGTCTCGACTAGAAATGGTAACAATTTGTGTAAAAATAGCGCGTTAAATACTGAATACGGTCGTGTTTCCATATACTGGATTTGTGTAATTAATGGTTTAAAAAAAAAATACAACAAATTTACAAAAAAATTTTTTTTTAACGATTTCTAAAATGTCTGGGTTTTACCGCCCATCGCAGCACAGCGACCTCTGGCTGAAACATGGCGTTGAATAAAACTTATTTTTTCTCGCAGCTTAGCCATTGTGTTACACATCAAGTTCACATGACTGATCAAATAAACCTCGATAAATATACAGCGAATTAATTGACACCACGAAGTCAAATAAATAAAGATCAATTGGCATTCTTGTAAGAAAAATTATCAGTTGAACAATAGAGTTCCAGCAGACTGAACAGTGAGGACATTTATGTGTTTTACATTTACAAAGGAACCACAAACATGGCCAATGTGGATAAGCAAAGCTCTGTAATTTGGAAGATGACCATCTGTTGCCTATTTACCAAAAGCAAGCATAATAAACATGTTCTGCATGGAAAAATGTCCTATTATCCCTCTCAGGCACTGTTAGACCTACCACCATGTGTCTGAGACACAAAAGAGTAACCTAAACTTAGCCTAAAATACTTAATACTTAGCTTAACAAGAATGCCAAGCTCAAAGGCGCTGATGGCTGATGTGGACATTACCTCAAGCTCTTGCACTGCTGCTACACATGATCAACTGATCAATTTCCCTTAAGAACAATTTCACAGACAAGATGGTTAATTTAACTCAATTGTTTTTCCCGGTTGAGTCTTGTTGGTGGCTACCAGGCGAACACTTCTTGTCTGACTGCAATGTGCCAAGTGTAAGGTTTGGTGGTATGGGGTGATTATGATATGGGTTGTTTTCAGGAGTTGGGGTTGGCCCCTTCCTGTTCCAACATGACTGTGGACTAGTCTACAAAGCAAGGTCCATAAAGACATGGATGAGTGAGCTTGGTAAGGAAGCTCAGAAGAACTTGACTGGCCTGCACAGAACCCTGACCTCAACCCCATAGAACACCTTTGGGAAAAATTTAAATGGAGACTGCAAGTCAGGCCTTCTCGTCCAACCTTACAAATGGGCTTCTGAAAGAAAGGTAAAAAAAAAAAAAATCCCATAAGCACACTCCTAAGCTTTGTGGAAAGCTTTCTAAGAAGAGTTGAAGCTGTTATAGCTGCAAATGGTGGGCCAACATCATATTAAACCCTATGGATTAAGAAGTGGATGTTACTTAAGTTCATATGCATCTGAAGGCAATAACTTTGGCAATATAGTGCTTATAAATCAACATGGTCAGATTGTCTCTGATGCAAGCTGAGGGACATGGTGTCAAAGAAAAAACTCCCTGAGATGATGATGGGAAAAACATTAAAAGGAACCAGACTTAACAGGGAACCCTTCCTCATTTGGGTGATAATGGATGTCAGGGATTAATTTGCAGTCATACTAATTGTTGAGAGGCTGAAAGTTCAATATAACAGGAGGGGTGTTTTAGCTAATATAAAGTATATAAATACTTTTATTTTTGGAAAACCAGGATCAAAACTGTGTGAAGTTTAGTCCTGAACTATTAAGCGACAGCAGTCACAAGTTATAAGAGAACAGCTACCGACATTAGTTGAGTCCAAGACCATCCTCATGGTCAGGTGGAACCGTCCCCAGTCATCCCAAGCAGACCACAAGGGCCTTCAAGTAATGAAATCTCAAACCAGTAGCAAGTAACCAGGATGAGTCAGACAGGTCCAGAGGACAGAAGGGATCTCAATAAATATAGAGATACAGACAGTAACCTATACTGAATCTTTTGATTTGTATCTGTATGATTTTTCTGCACTGCTGCTTCCTAATGAAGAGGACAAATATGTGTAACTTACGTCTCCATCATAAGTTCTTATGTTTACTACGGAAAAACTTGTATAAACATGGTGTTTATAATGTAAAAATGATAGGACACATATTCTCTCTGCATACAAAGCTCAAATAAGTATTGACAAGAAATTTGTGTTTGAAAATAATGATTTAATCTCACAATAGTTCTTGTCTATTAAAGACAAGTGACAGTTTTGTTACGAACTATGATCAAACAAAAATGACTGACAGTGTAGAAACATAATTCTCTTTTGCTACATTGAGTAAGTGATTGATTCACTTTATGTATACATCATCAATGTATACAACACTCACAAAATAAAAAAAATAAAAATAAAATCACAACAATAATAACATCAAAACACATATTTGGCCCCAAAATATAATTTGTAATGATTACTTTATGTTTATAAAAATATACAGAAATGTTGACTAACTCAAAGTAAAATACCAACTACTTTAAATAATAAATGGCAGTAAACTCCATGCGAATTTTCATCCATGCAAAACAAACCTTAGGCAATACTGGTCACAACCCCACACATATTTACTAAATATAATTTAAATAACTATAAAAAAAAAGATAACGCCCCTTCGACAGCCGAGACTGTTATTTTTTATTTTTTTTAAAGACAGATAAAAACAAGTTAGTAAGGACGGAAATCACCAGGGACCACAAGATATATTCACACTCATGATTTATATAGGATTGCGATTTTATAAATATCCCGATTCAGTATTACATTTTCTCTCAGATTTCTTTAGAACTTTAAACATACTTCACAAATAATGTGTTCCCACCTCATTTACGCAGTGCTGTCTACCACTTTGTTAATAGTTTAGATAGCCACCTGTAGGATTATAGAGGAATGGCATAATTTTACAGCCTCAAATGGAAAAATTTATGAATTAAAAAGTATTTAAAAGATGATTTAGGATTCAGTGAGGTGATACAATACCAAAGAATTATGATACATCACTGAATCTGTTTTCCCCATCTCTACAAGTTACATAGCTGCATGTTATTCTACAAATCACACAGAAGGCATTAACTTACTTCCAAACAAGAATTACAGCAGAAGTTTTTATAATTTGTTATAACACAAGTTAAAGCATTACAGAATGGCTTCATGCAACAACAAAAAAATATAACTACAGCCACATACAAAAAGCATCTGCAAACACCCAACACCAAACAAGATGTGTATATATGCTTACAGTTTAGAACATTTATGTGCCTGAATTCATACATAAATATACATATTTATGTGCTTTTGCTTTCTTTCTGTCAAAATATCCACCTGCACAGAAATCTTGTCTTAATACATACAAATAAACATCAAGTGTTACGATTATCTTTCAATACTAAAATAAAGTGCAATTATTTCTCAGCTTAAAACTGGAATCTGGAAAATGTTTAACAGATGTTATTGTAATATAATATTTTACCCAAATACGATTTATGAGTTTACACTTTTCAACACTTTTGTGTTTTAAAGTTAATATAAATGATACCAAGTTTTAATCCTGTCTTCAAAACGGCTTAATGTGAAGAAATGGTTTTCTGTTAAACTAAACTGTAAATCTAATTTAAAGGACACCATTCCCGAATGTGATTGGCACAAACTTCTGAGCCTGCTGACCACCGATTTCTGCCACATAAAGAGCTCCGGTTTTCTGGTCCAAGTCCACCAGGTGAGGTTTAATGTCGTCAGCAAGCTGGATGGAACTCACCACTTTACACTGGCCAATAATTCCCACTGGAGGTGCCTCCAGCAGAGTGACACGGTTAGTGTTTAACTGCGCAACCACTAAGTACTTCTGGTCAGGGGTGAGCCTGTGGGGGAAAAAAGTATACTAGGACACAGTACATAAAGGTTTTTCTTGCAAGTTACGCATGCAAATCTTAAACACACTCCATTTTTTTATACTGTGTGATGTAACACTGTGTTTAAAGTGCATTAATGGACAGCCATCACAAACAGCCATTACATAAAATTTTGGTTCTTATTGGCTTTAGTAAGGTTGGAAGGCAGTAATTAAATTTTAGATGGTTTAGATTTAAAAACACGATATTTCTCAAAAAGCATCATGCGTCCTGGTTATGCAACATTGCAAGCACAAATATACAGATTGTATATATATATATATATATATTTTACACACACTATGAATTGTTTGTCTGTTTTGGCAGATACAGAAGACACGGCAGTAGTAAGCTCTTCTTTTGCAAGTAAAACATGCTTTAAAAAAAACTACTCATAGAAGTATTTTTTTTTTTCAAGTAAATGTTTTTTTTGTACCCAAGTTTTACATTTTCTCAAGTAAATGTAACGGAGTAAATGTAACTCGTTACTACCCACTCTGGGCAACACCACTGTCCAGAAAGCTAGCTCCATAAAGACACCGAACCCACTGATGAATTTGAATGCCAACTTTTACTCCACTACGTATTAAAGTAAAAAAAAAAAAAGTGTACTTTCTATATTATCCATTTCCAGTGGCTGGGGGTTTCACTTCAGGTTGCAAGTTGAACTCTCTCATATCGTAAAATAGTAAACATTTAATATTAACACTTGGACTTGGTTAAATACAATCTATTTATAGTACTTATGTACTGTACTTATGTACAGTAGGTGTTACTTTGGCATGAAACACCTACCAAGAATGTTGTAAAGTTTTTCCTGATGGCAGTTGCCCCTTTCAGTAAAATTATGCGCTCTGCCACTCTGCACAATAACCCTAACCTGGCAGGTGATTTTATGGTTATGTCTGATTGGTTTACACTGCCAGTCAAAATTATGTTTTTCAAAATTAATCATTATTGCTACAAACCAAAGTGAATGTCACAGAATAGCAATTAAATTACATTTAGCCTTTGAAATTCTCAGATCCGAATGGGTCACTTTACTGCACTTTAGTGCAGTACTGTACTGAAGGCAGACTCACTTTAAAAAGGTCTACACATTACACCTCAGTTATTGTCCTATCCCTAAAAATACCAATCAAAATGATGCCTGTTTTGTCAGCATCATATTTCTTGTAGTGACCCAGCCTTACCTCACGGAGTAAGGCGCATCATCTGTGAAGCAGCTTCCCCATGATCCCAGCCAGTCCCCTGTCACAGAGTTAAACACCTGAATCCGCTTATTTCCTCGGTCTGCAACCCACACCTGAGATGCAACAACCGCAATGGATATGACACGGATTTTTCCACTTTTTCAAAGCACAGTGGAAGAATAAAAGGGAAAAAGCTGATTACAAATAGGAGAAATACCCTCTGGAAGTTATCGACAGCCACACTGTGAGGGATGTAGAACTGCGAGAGTCCCTCTCCTTTCTCCCCATGTGTCCACACCATTTGCAGGTCTACACAATAAACAAAAAGTCAGTCCAAAATTCAGAAAATCATATCTTACAGTGCTTTATTCCTTTAAAGATTATTAAAACACGATAAACTGTTCTGGAATAGTTATTTTGCGTCTGCATATGTAATGTATCAGTGTGAACTCTGATGACAGAAATTTAATTTCATTTGACACCCAGCATTACTGCTTTACTAAATACTAAATATAAAGTTCAATGCAAAAATCTGAAAATTATTATAGACATGCATTATGAATCTGAAGACCCTTAATCCATCATAAAAAATTTATGAAAATGCACTCTCTCTTCTGTCCGGTGTACTTTATATCCAACTGCCTGCATGAGCAATTTTAATCTGCAAATCTTGTATAACTTTTAACATTCCTAATATACACTAAATCAAGCAATTATTATAAATGTTTTTTTTTAAATAATGTAAAAAGGGAAGAACAGGGAAAAAAGACAACCTTGGGACAGCTTAATGAGCCGGTTGTTCATTCCTCCATCTCCATCCACAATGTAAACCTCTCTAGTGGGGTCGTGGATGAATATCTCAGCAGGCTGATCAAACTGCAGTGGATTGAGGCCAGAGCCGGCTTTTCCTGCTGTTCCCAGCACCTGCAGCAGCTTCCCTGAGGGCGAATACTGCTTTATACTGTGTCCATAAGGCCCTGCAGACATACAGAGCAACTATTTCATACAAAGTGTCTTCACATGACAGTATGAATACTCATTTGAATCAAATTTCTGAAATGTTGAAAAAACAAAATGCAAATCATAGCAGGCTTGGACGAACTGTGGCTGATGAACCGTTATTAAAAGACTAAGATACTTAATATACTTGCACAATTAAAGTGGACCTTTTATATAAAAAAAAAAAAAACACCTTTTTGAAATTTTTTGGACGAGTTTTAAAAAACATGAGGAAAAACCCACTTCCCTGTTTTGTCCTTTTTTTATTCTTTAAATTTGCAAAGTTCTTCTTTATAAACCCACTGTTTAGATTCATTTGTTATTCATCATGTCCAACTTTAATCAAACTGGGGCCCAGCTCTGCCCAAAACAGACACTAAGAGACACTAACACACAATTTTAGAGCTCAAAACTTCAGCCTACAACGCTGGATAATCAGAATGATCCGAACTACAAGAGGCTAAAGGAACATGATTGTGTCATACTACCAAATATCTGACCTCAAGTACATGTGACATGGAATGTCCTTTATCATAGATTACCAAGGCAAAAAAAAAAAAAATGGAAAGGGGAACTATCTTACTTTCTGTTTATTCAAAGTTTGCTTAAGCTCATCTTGAGGGAAACAACACCAATGGACTACAGACTACAGCTGTGCACTAAACATTGCGTGCCTGATGTGAGCAAATCCTTTGTTCAGCCCACAAAGGGACCAGGATTGATTTGTGATGTGCCGAGTAACAATTGCTCTCCTCTCCCCACTTTTCCACTGGCCAGCATTTATTATTATTATTTTTCTCCATGTACACTTGCATATTTCACCCTCCAATACAGCCACCTGCAAATATTTGGTTTGCCACAGAAGAGCAAAGGCTGGCCGTAATGAAACTAAAAGTGCCGGGGCATCTGGTTCAGTCCTTCAGCGGCTGTCCCTCAGCAGGTGGGTTAACAGTGTTGTACAATCCACACACCTTTAGAGTCCTTGGGGCACATGGCATAAACCTTTTTTCTCAGCCTCCTTGCTGCTGGTGGCAAAGTGGACTCAGAGGCAGAGGGCGAAGACAGAGACAGTTGTGGTGGCAGCCAGATGGCCCCAACCAGTCATCTTCCAGTGTGACAGCTATGCCAGATTTAGCAGCTTCCACTTTTTCACACATACCTGCTGTGGCCACATGGCAAGTGAGCTCCCAGGAGTGAGTGAGGAGCAAGAAAAAGATTTGGGTGCAGATCCGAAATGATTGCATGTGTGACAACACAATCATTCACGAACACCATTTGCACATTACAGGAACTCAGCTGGTAGTTATTGCCATATCCACCACGTACAGGCCATTTCCACGTGTTTGTACCATTAAAAAAAAAAAACATTGGGTGGTGCTGAGCCTGTTTTTTTAATACTCTTCAATGTACATGGAGAACTGCTCAAACACTATAGCTGCACAAAGCTAATATTTATTTTACTACCCTTTGCACTTTTGTTTGCATCCTGTCACAGCACATGATCCAGTTTTACAGATAGGATCTGTGCTTTAATTCCCCTTCACTTCTGTCCTCTCTCCTTCCTCTTTGGATGTTTACTTTTTGATATTGCACAGCTGTAGAGTACCTGAGCCTCACAACATATATTTCAAATTACATTTGGCACTGACGTCAGTGGCGGCCGGTCAATAAGTGGCACTGGGGCGCCGCCCCCTTAACGTTAGGCAGAGAAGAATGCTACTTTAACATATAATTATTTATATAACTATGATTTATAGAAACAGAAATATTTTTACTTTATTTTACCTAGCTAAATTTTATTTTCTATTGTATTTCTTTTTTTTATTTATATTTATTTCTTATAAATAAGCTTTTACTTTTAAGGTCACTGGCAGTCGTGTAAGCATTTCACTGCATATTGTACTGTGTATGACTGCATATGTGACAAATAAAGTTTGAATATATTTATCCCTGGAAATTAATTTTACATAATAATTATATATATTAATAATGAAATAAAGTAATTTAGTCACAATATTCAGCTGTATTTCTTAATATAATTTATTTGCAATAAAAAAAAAAAATCTAAACTGTATTACGTTCATTTGTGTTCGGGTACGCGGGGCGCCGAAAAAATGAGTGTCTATGCAGGCACGTAAATCTTTGAAAAGCATGTGATTTGAGGCTGAGGTCTTATTTATCAAATCATCCTCGGGGCACGGCACTGTGCGCCCCGAACCCTCCTACTTTTGTTCATAGTGAATGAAATTTGTTTTTAAAAATTTGGGCTCATGTGATTGGACCATTCCCAACGATTGTTAGTTAATGTATTGGATAGTGATTGATGTGAAAGCCAGCTAATTATGAGAGAAAATTCTGTAATTTCTTTGCTAAAATACCCCGCCACTGGTTTCTGTGCACAAGACAAATAGACCTTATATCTGATCTGATCAACAATTCTACTTTTAACAAATGTGAGGATCTGCTACAAATGCCACAATGGTTCATCAAACTAAAGCTTTTTTTGACCACCAAATTGAAGAGGGGTTATGTTTTTGGTTTCTCTGTTCCATAAGCTAATTCCATAAGAAACTGATCCAAACAGGGTCAAGGTCACAGCAAGCTCTAAAGACTGAAAACTTTGTGAGTAAATTAAATTAGATTATTTAATTAGATAAGATTAGATTAATTAATCAGCGGCAAGGACATCACCGTTAACGCTGTTGGTGTTGATTTGTACTTGTTCCATACACACTGAATAGTTCTTGTTGATGCTCAGCAAATTTATTCTCCATGCTAAGAAATTGCCTGGTATCTACAGGGTGGGCCAAAGGCACATTAGTATGATCACCACCCATCTTGAAAAGTCACTAATGTGCCACAAACAGGAAGTTAATATCACCAACCATTCCCATTTTATTAAGGTGTATCCATATAAATGGCCCACCCTGTATATCAATGTCCTCTCATTCACCCTCAGTATCCTTGCAATGGATTCAAAAACTTGACCAGAGACTAAACAATGAAATGTCTAAATTTCTGCATTAACTCACCGTTCCCTACATCAGTGATCCACACAGAGGGGTCGTTTGAAGCATTGGCCAAGAAAATGCCATGTGGCATCTCCAGTGTGCTGGTGTTCCAGGCATGAAGGAACTCTCCATCTGTGCTAAACACCAGCACCTTCGGAATATTCTCACCTCTCTGCATGTAAACAGTGAACACACAGTATACCTGATACAGATCTGCTGCATGTCTTTGATTATGTGGATGTGAGGATGTGTTAACTTTACCTGCGCAACATACACCACGCCGGCATGATGGTTCACGGCCACCCCGAAAACCTCTCCAGTGAAATGCTCTGAATATTTGGGCCAGGAGACATCCAACTTGTAAAGAGTTTTCCCCACAACTCCGACATCTCTTTTGCGTCCAGATGCTAAATACTTCTCAAAATTAACCATAGAGGAATAAAAACAAACACAGAGTTTAGAGAAAAACAGCAAGTTACAACTACATGCTCATGTACAAAAGCATTAAACAAAAGTATTTGTACGTGATATCGATTGGAATCACCAAAGGCCAGCTGATATTATTGATTATCGATATTATCACGATACCTAGGTGTAATTCAATTTGTGTTGCAATTCTGTTAGTATCCCTTTTTTATGAAAAATACTGATTCAGTCTTAATTTATTTTAGATGTCCTTACAATTCTAATCAAACTTAGCAAGTAATTTGCTCCTACCACACAGGATGCTGTGCTGCCCCTCAATGTATTAACAGTTAAGAGTGTGCCGTCTGTAAGACTATAGAGGAAGGGTAACATTTCATCACCTCAAAAAAAAAAAGGGTTTTAAAAATCGATTTTCATGAATTGGCACACATAAATCATAGTTTGAAACACAGCTGTCTGCCTCTCTACTTGCTTGTGTTATTATACAAATTCCCCCTCCATAGAAAAATATATTATCAACTTGGTGTTGTATTTGCAATTTTACAGTACTTCATTACTGTTCTTAGCATGGTTATGATGTACTGTATCCTAGCCCAATTTAACATATGAGAAATGTAGTTTTAATCAAAATGTTGAAAAAACACAGTATACAGTCGTGGCCAAAAGTTTTGAGAATTACATAAATATTGGAAATTGGAAAATTTGCTGCTTAAGTTTTTATAATAGCAATTTGCATATAATAGCAGAATAGTTATGAAGAGTGATCAGATGAATTGCATAGTCCTTCTTTGCCAAGAAAATTAACTTAATCCCAAAAAAACCTTTCCACTGCATTTCATCGCTGTTATTTAAAGACCTGCCGAGATCATTTCAGTAATCGTCTTGTTAACTTAGGTGAGAATGTTGACGAGCATGTTGATGAGGATATTGTGGCTACAAAGATTGCACCTAAATCAACAATTTATAGGATTATCAAGAACTTCAAGAAACGAGGTTCAATTCTTGTTAAGAAGGCTTCAGGGCGTCCAAGAAAGTCCAGCAAGCGCCAGGATTGTCTCCTAAAGAGGATTCAGCTGCGGGATCAGAGTGCCACCAGTGCAGAGCTTGCTCAGGAATGGCAGCAGGCAGGTGTGAGCGCATCTGCATGCACAGTGAGGCGAAGACTTTTGGAAGATGGCCTGGTGTCAAGAAGGGCAGCAAAAAAAAACATCAGGGACAGATTGATCTTCTGCAGTAAGTATGGTGAATGGACTGCTGAGAATTGGGGCAAAGTCATATTCTCCGATGAAGCCTCTTTCCGATTGTATGGGGCATCTGGAAAAAGGCTTGTCTGTATAAGAAAAGGTGAGTGCTACCATCAGTCCTGTGTCAGTAAAGCATCCTGAGACCATTCATGTGTGGGGTTGCTTCTCATCCAAGAGAGTGGGCTTACTCACAATTTTGCCCAAAAACACAGCCATGAATAAAGAATGGTACCAAAACACCCTCCAACAGCAACTTCTTCCAACAATCCAACAACAGTTTGGTGAAGAACAATGCATTTTCCAGCACGATGGAGCACCATGCCATAAGGCAAAAGTGATAACTAAGTGGCTCGGGGACCAAAATGTTGAAATTTTGGGTCCATGGCCTGGAAACTCCCTAAATCTTAATCCCATTGAGAACTTGTGGTCAATCCTCAAGAGGCGGGTGGATAAACAAAAACCCACTAATTCTGACAAACTCCAAAAAGTGATTATGAAAGAATGGGTTGCTATCAGTCAGGATTTGGCCCAGAAGTTGATTGAGAGCATGCCCAGTCGAATTGCAGAGGTCCTGAAAAAGAAGGGCCAACACTGCAAATACTGACTCTTTGCATAAATGTCATGTAATTGTTGATAAAAGCCTTTGAAACATATGAAGTGCTTGTAATTATATTTCAGTACATCACAGAAACAACTGAAACAAAAATCTAAAAGCAGTTTAGCAGCAAATTTTGCGAAAACTAATATTTGTGTCATTCTCAAAACTTTTGGCCACGACTTTGAGCAATGCTAAAAAATCTTAAACATTTAAACATCAATTAAGTCGAGTAATAAGGAAGCAGGGGCAGCATGGTGGTACTATTGCTGCGGCGGCTCCAGGATCTCCAGTTGGATCCTTAACATGGGTTTTAGATCCACCTACATGTCGTCCTGTGTCAATTTAAACTAAAACGATTCCAGGTAGCTGGTTAGCTAAAGTGATGTGTAGCAGACAGCTAAGTGGTAGCTAAGTGGTTAGACACCTGCATTCCGGCTGTCATTCAAATTGGCAATGTTTCTTAGTTATGCAAATATTAATATCATTTTAATTAATAAAATACACAAAATTTACAGTTCTTACAGTCATCATGAATAGGGAAATCTAGCTATCGATATTAAAACCGTTTTCAAATCCATGTTTATTTCCTTTGTAAGGTTGGGGATTTTAACATGAGGCTCTAAGGCAATTGACTCGCTTTTAGACGTTCGAGGAACTGCACCTTCATTCCTGAGATTTTTCAGGTTGCCCCAGGGTCTACTGCTTTGTGCTTCTCTATGGAAAAATGCTTAATGCTAAAGGGGTAAATGTACTATAACAGTAAGTGGAGCATGAAATTAAGGATAGTATATTCTAATAGATCAATATCCCCTTCAAATAATGCTCCCAGTGCATGATCAACAAAATGAATAAAATATATATATACAGTATATAGATTCCTTGGTTGAGTCTTTAAAATATTTGTTATAAAATGATTAGGTGATTCAGGTGCATCACTAAAGCCATTCCCATTACACACAGAGTGCACCTGACAGCTACAGCAAGCGTTGTCATATTTCCTTACATAATGTAATATTCATTAAAATAGATATAAAAAGACGTTTTAAAATATTTTATTTAGCAATAACCATTTAGCTAGTGCTTTGCACCTAACAGCTTAAAGCAAGCTACGGCTAACGGTAAACATGTCAAATATCATATAAGAGAAAAAAAAAAAAAACTTACGTGGGAATTTAAGGTGCTATACATTACAAACATCACGAGGAAGATAACAGCCATCGCTGAACTGATGAAGCACAACTGACTTTTCCTTTTCATGTAGAAAACCTGAGCTGTGTTAGTGCACTGACTGAACCGAGTAGCTGAGCAAACGCGAATCCGCTTCCTGTTGTGGTCACGTGACAATTGTTTTACCGCTGACGCGCGCGCGCGCATGAACCTCGACAGAAGCTCTTGACCCGATTCTGCATGATTTCGTGCACTGCTAGTCACATGACCGGACGGTTTGATAATTGCATGAAGGCAGGGATAGATACAGATTTTCATGTGTAATTGGCTGGTGACTGCATGTATGTATAACAGCGTTTGTACTGTTTATGAACTGTCGACAAATTCAGCTTGGTGCAGACTGACTGTGGAAAGTGTTTGTCCTACTCCTGAATCAATAGACTTTATATTTCCAGGTTATGGAAGGAGTGAGTCTTAAGGCGTGGGCATTATTCCCTGTTTATTTAAAGGTGTGGGTATTATTCCCTGTTTATTTAAAGGTGTGGGGATTATTTCCTGGTTAATTAAGGTGTGGGCATTATTTCCTGTTCATTTAAAGGTGTGGGGATTATTCCCAGGTTATTTAAGGTGTAGGGATTATTCCCTGGTTAATTAAGGTGTGGGCATTATTCCCTGGTTAATTAAGGTGTGGGCATTATTCCCTGGTTAATTAAGGTGTGGGCATTATCCCTGGTTATTTAAGGTGTGGCCATTATTCCCTGGTTATTTAAGGTGTGGGCATTATTCCCTGGTTATTTAAGGTGTGGGAATTATTTCCTGGTTAATTAAGGTGTGGGCATTATTTCCTGGTTATGGAAGGCGTGGGCATTATTCCCAGGTTATTTAAGGTGTGGGCATTATTTCCTGGTTAATTAAGGTGTGGGCATTATTTCCTGGTTATGGAAGGCGTGGGCATTATTTCCGGGTTAATTAAGGTGTGGGCATTATTCCCTGGTTATTTAAAGGTGTGGGTATTATTCCCTGGTTAATTAAAGGTGTGGGGATTATTTCCTGGTTAATTAAGGTGTGGGCATTATTTCCTGTTCATTTAAAGGTGTGGGGATTATTTCCTGGTTAATTAAGGTGTGGGCATTATTTCCTGTTCATTTAAAGGTGTGGGGATTATTTCCTGGTTAATTAAGGTGTGGGCATTATTTCCTGTTCATTTAAAGGTGTGGGGATTATTCCCAGGTTAATTAAGGTGTGGGCATTATTTCCTGTTCATTTAAAGGTGTGGGGATTATTCCCTGGTTAATTAAGGTGTGGGCATTATTCCCTGGTTAATTAAGGTGTGGGCATTATTCCCTGGTTAATTAAGGTGTGGGCATTATCCCTGGTTATTTAAGGTGTGGGCATTATTCCCTGGTTAATTAAGGTGTGGGCATTATTCCCAGGTTATTTAAGGTGTGGGCATTATTTCCTGGTTAATTAAGGTGTGGGCATTATTCCCAGGTTATTAAAGGTGTGGGCATTATTTCCTGGTTAATTAAGGTGTGGGCATTATTTCCTGGTTAATTAAGGTGTGGGCATTATTTCCTGGTTAATTAAGGTGTGGGCATTATTCCCTGGTTATTTAAGGTGTGCACATTATTCTCTGGTTATGGAAGGCATACAGAATGAGGTTAATATGCTCCATGCTACAAATAAACAAAGCACAGTTTTTGTGACTTATACTGACATGACTTGTGCAATCCACATATAGAAAAGGGAAACTTTTGGAGCCACGCAGCTCCAGAGGTAACAGTACCAGACTGTAGGATATGAATACATTGTGACTGTATGTGTAGAACATAAGAGTTTGAAATGCACTGAACTTGTCCCAAACCTTAAAGTCCCTCTAAGTCCAATCAGTCAAACTTTTAATCCCGCCTCTATCTATAGTGACCCAATTGTAGTTTGGTTTTGTAAGTATTAGAAACATTTAATGTACTTTTCGTGATTTTAAGGCAAGTGATACATGCATTACAGTACGTATGTTTAATATTAATATTTAGGTAATATTAGTTCCATGACCAGAATCCATTTATCATAAACATGCACCTGAGAAAGAAAACAATCAGAAATAAAATAAGACAAGTAATACCACAAATACATCAACAGAAATATCTGGATGCAATCTTTACAATATATATTATTTATATTTTATGAGGATTTCACTGGATTTTAACTGATATACAGTCTGTACATTACAATTGTGACTTTTATTTAAAAACTCACTATAAATAAATGTGGTTGATTTTGTTGGAGCAGATGTGACTACTAATACTAGACCCTAAAAGGAAGTAACACGCTTTCCTGGAAGTGTGCTTTGTTATAGATAAAAATACACATGGCCATGCACATCTCAACCTCCTATTCCGCAAAAAAGGACAGTAGTTTCACACATCCACGCTCACATTGACGATGACGCACGATGCTATCTGGACATTTAAATATGACCCAAAAAAATGCACTGTATTAAAAGCTGCATGTTCCATATGAGCCACTAAAACCAAAATAACAAAGCTGCTTGGTTACTAACCAAAAGCATAAAGACACATCACTATACTGTGTCAAAAATAGGTCCTATTAAAAATGTATTAAACAAATGCAGTGGTCTCATTGTAAAGATGCTTTAGACAGAGATAATGGACATCTGTTAGAAGATGCATGTCATCCGAAATTATGTGGTGCTCTTTAAGGATCAGCTGAAAGTTCACGGGAACGACTGCAGCAGGATCCAAACCACTTTTTTTTTCAGCTCTGCCATGGCCAGAAAACACAACTGGACAGATGTTGAATGTAAAGCAGGTCCATGTGGGTGCAGGCTTTCGCCCTTTCTGTATCCAACCTGACTTTACATTCAACTCTCTCAATCAGTCCAGTTGTGTTTTCTAGTCATGGAAAAGTTGTTTAAAAGAAAGAAGAAGCAAAAATAGTAGTCCTTCCCATAAAATCAGTGAAAATAATGGCAGTTGTGCTCACTGCAGTTTATGACAGGATTTTTTCTTTTAAACAAAGTAAAAACATTTTAACTAACCATATTAGGACAATTTTGCTACTCTTTACATTTTTTTTTCTGTAAACCCTCTTAAAAACATAACTTTCCAGATTACAGAGACAAATTGGGTTAAGCAAGGCCAAAGCACTTTATTTGTTCTTTATTTGTTTTCTGTTCAGTTGTAAACTTCTGTTAACATGAAAAAATATATAAACAGCCCATATTTTCAAAATAAGAAACAAATGGCCACAAAAGTTTATTCAAAATATTAGCTGGAATCAAAGAACTAGTGAGATAATTTAAACGATAAAGATCTCTTCCTCCAGAGCTGTGGTTTACTTAAAGCTAGAGTAGAAAAAAAAAATCTGTTACTGATCTTATATACTGTATTTAAATGTGATACAGGAAATCTATGATCATTTCTCTCTCTCTGGCTCTTTTTAAACACTGAGAAGCTCACACTGGACAATGAAAACAGAAAACGTGGCGCTAGTGTATAGATGTAGTGTTGGCAGAGATTCATAAAGCAGTCATGGGTTAGCAGATGAAAAATACACATATGTATACAGACAGTATAAAATTGTTTAGAACGGTACTTTTCACCACACAACATGGACAATGAAGATTAGATTAGATAGAATAGAAACATTAGTTAATGAAATAAAGCAAAGTCATGCATAGCAGAAAAACGCTACTTTTCTCCTGGCCTTGACCAAAACAAAACAAGAAATGACAGGAAATCCTAGCTAAAAAATAAACGCAGTCATACATTATAGAATTCCGCCATAATGCTTTGAGCAGTTCACTATTTGGTTACTAGGTGCTTAATGAGGCATGAAATCAGCCTTAGCTATTGCATGTTACAAGTCTTGGCAGGAAACCCTTTTTTTTGCGCACACTCAAACATTAAAATTAATAAATGACTGCTAAAAAGGGGTGAACAAGGCTAACATGGTACATTAGATCAAATACTTATATTCATTGCATATATAATTCCCTTGCATGGAGTTACTCCATAATACTCCGTTTGCCACAAAAGATTAAGAAACGTACATCGCAAGGCTTAAACAAGATTGTTTCGAGAACGGCTTCACGAGCACAGTGAATAATGGTTAAATATGGCCCCCACGAAGGACAGTGATGATGAACAATGAAATGAAGAGACTAGTGGTTAGATGGTATATTTGAGTTGTTACAGTACATTCACTGTGTCACATGCTCCTCATCACAGACACGTTGATTTATGGCTATTAAGAGGCATTTAAATAATTCCATATCTATCTCCATAAACCCCTTACACAGAGCAGACATACTTACAGACAGACATACACAATTATCAACTGATTGTGTATCACAAAAGAACAGTACAAGAGATGGCAAGGATAACACTCAACAGTCCATTGCGTACAAAGTACAAACATGCTTTTCATTGCTGAAAGGATGCAGTGACACAGAGCACTTTGGTGAATGGCGGGCTTAAGGCAATACTGGTGCAGTCAGCATATGAAGAAGGTGGGAAGGTTGTTGATGCGCAGGGGAGCTGCAGTGGAGAGTGTAGAGAGAACAGTCAGGACTCTTTATTTGTCTTGCATCTTCTCCAGGATGGGCACGATCATGTCGAATTTTGGCCTCTTGGCAGGATCCTCATTCATGCAGATCCTCATAAGTTTGCAAATGTGGGGCGAGATGCCAGGCGGGATGGTGGGACGCAGACCCTCTAGTGCCACCTGCAGGACAAATGCAGATGTAGAGTAAGGTGTGGATGAAAAATAAATTCCAGATAAACATATCATGCATAGATTACCATAAATATTAAGAGACAGGAAACTGAATCAAATTTTCTTCCCTATCATTGACAACTTTTAAAGGGGGGAAAAAAATCTGCTTGTGCTCAGTGAACTCTCATGGGAACCATAATAGAATTTTTTGATCTTCATAAAAAAACAAAACAAAACCAAAAAAATAAAAATTGCATTTGTATGCATGTTGTGTAAGTTTTATCCCAAAAATGTCAATCTTGTATAAGAATCAAGATCTAATTTTTGTTAAACAATGTGAAGCCAATACAAAGGCTTTAAAAATAGCTTTTTGTGATATCACTACTTAAACATTTATGTTCAAAATAAATATTATAAATAAACAAAATAAGCATTAATCAATTAATGCATTGTAAACAGAGCTCATTTTCTCCTTGCTAACAAAATAACATACCACATAAGGCCTTACCTTCATGCCAATCTCCATGTTGGAGAGATCAGCAAATGGTACCTCTCTGGTGACCAGTTCCCAGAGCAGCACAGCAAAGCTCCACATGTCTGCAGAACGGCGGTTAATTTCCTCAGGCTTCTTCTGCAGAGCTGGTGGGGGCACATAAAAACAGTAAACAAACAAAAACAAATAAATAAATAAATATATAAATAAATGGCTAAGTGATGGCGAGGTACCTTCAGGGGCCATCCATGCTGGAGAATACATCCTGCCTGGACACTGAAAAGAGAACTTCACATCTGCCATGCTTATCCTGGCCGTCATGTCCTCATCTATCTGTTCATTCACATCAAGGACAAAAAAATGTAATTAAAACAAAGCATTGGGATGTAAGAACTAACTTTAGCTTACATTTTTCAGAAAGTTAAAAAGGTCAGGTATCATACTAGTTTCAGTAATATAAATATATACAGTACAGTAGTAGTAGAGTCCGGAAACTGAACTTGTGTTATAATTTTGACCTTTTTGGCAAAAAGTATTTAGACGTAAAAATGAGAACTGGATGCTGAAACAAACTCACTTCTTCTATTTGTATGCTTCCATAGTTCCTGATTTAGGATATTGCAGACTTTATTAGACAAACATATTAGCGCTGTTGAGGCCCAACAGTATGCTCCAAATAATACAGTAATGAAATGTTTAGTGGACAAATATTACATTGTTGTTCTCTAAGAGTTTATTTTTCCTGAAAGAAACTAACACACATTATTAGTGTTTTGATTTACCACGGTATACGTAATGTAAGTGTTCGTGGTGTGTTTGCACCGCCTCGCAGATACCCAAAACAAGCCTGCAAAAGGAGACGATTTGCTCGCACAGTTCCTGGCAGATCTTCACAACTCAACACACTCTCCTTTAATATCCCACAAGTAGGTTATCAGGTGGTGTAACAAGCCGTTCACGACCAATATCATACAAGCCGAAATAATACTTGACTATGAATACTTCTTCCTCCGCCGAGAGACCAAATTCCAACAACAACTGCACAACACGACTTCCTTTTCACTCCTGGGAATATGTACCCCGTCGGCAAATGCATATGCGTGTCTGAGATGCGCGAGTTTCAGTACTGTATATTTTGGTGCATATCGTATTTAGTTTTGTCCTAACCATGACACTCTTGCTGTTGAGATAGTGACGTGGGATCATGGGCTCCAGTGTGTGAAGGAAGGCCATCCCGCAGGCAATATCCAGAGCAAACTTCACCGCCTGCATCTGATCCACCACAAAGTCTAAAGAGGAAGCAATACATTATTTAGAACTCTAATTTTCTTCTTCACAAAAATCACAATGCGGAATTGTGATGTCATACAGGAAATACCAAAGACACTTCATAAAAACAGAAGACATTTATGGGTTGTCAGATCGTCTGTGTACAGAATGTGTTTATAAAACTCTACTCACTGGTGCCCTCATGAAGCACGTTGTAAAGGGAACCATAGGGCATCCAGTGTGTAATGATGACGGGGTGAGGAGCAGGAGGTGACTGACACCCACCCAACATGGGCAAGACGTTGGGATGGGAGAAAATTCTATAACATAGTGACACACACACATAGCAGCTTGAAGACAAACATTTAAGAGCACAATTGTTTTATACAAGTCAAGTATCAATATTAACATCCTAGCTCCTGCCTGAAGTAAACGTGTTGGCATAAAACAGAACAGAAATGCAGTAGGCTGTTTAAAAAAGATACCTCAGTTTGGGGTATTCCTCATTAAAATCCCGACTCTTTCTGGTGGTCCAGTCCCGAACATGAAGCACCTTGACCACAATTTCTGTTCCTTGCCAGCGGCCCTTCCACAACTGTCACGAAGAGAGTAAACGTAAATGAAAATTAATTCATAGAAATTGAAAATTATTGAAGAAAAATATTCAATTATTTGACTTTAGGCAATGTTTGCAACTAAGGACTGGCCTCACCTCTCCTGAGTGATTTTCATTGATCTTGGATAGAAATGAGAGCTGCTTGTAATCTATGCCGGCATGTTTGTTTAGTGTACCATTGCCTATAAATTTAAAAACAAAACAAAACAATACATTAATAAACAATGCAATGATTTAGAAATCTTACTTTGAGAAGATGGACATACAGTAAATCCTAAATACATATTTTCCACATTTTTTTGCTTACGTGGCCGTGTTCGAGTTGTGCCCTTCCAGAAGGTGTCCTTAAAGGGAACTTTGGTCAGATTCTGTCCTTGCTTCTCAGCCATTTCTAAATAAACATAGTTTAGGTTAATGTGATTAACATGGTACATGATGAGCTTTCATATTTAAATGAATTTCAGTGTGTCATGAGTTAAAATGGTTTGTCACAAACCTTTCAGATGGTCCCGCAGGTGTGGCTTGGCTTTGTCCATTGGTGTTTCTCCATATTTGTTACAGATGCTCACCTGAGCACCATTATTGACAAGATCCTGAAGCGAAATGTAAAACAGAGGTATTTAAAATAATAGCAAGTGCAACAAAACTAAACAAAAATATATAGAAGGAAGTTAATTAATTAACCAGACATACATGTGCACTATTACGTGTACAGTAACTAACTGTAGTCTATCTGTTGCTATGTCCAATTTCTTTTTAGCCCCCATTAACACACAATTAAGTAGGAAGGAACTGCCATATCCTTGTAGCTTGTTAGTGTGTCTTAAATTTGTATGAGTGTATCCGGTTGATTAGGGCTGAGCAGGATTTAAAAAATACAGCTAAAGTAAAAGTTTAAAGGGGTCAATACTTGATCACATGAATGGTAAAAGATATTAATTAATTTGTTTAATCAATGTATTAATTCATTTCATAATTTATTCAACTTTTCCTGGTGATGGTCATGGTGACAAAGGCAGGAAGATCAGCCCAGACTTTCAGACAACCCAGTTGATCCATAAACACTGGTTCTTCAGCTCCTCCTGGGGGACCTACAGATGTTCCCAAGCCAACTATGTCATAATCTCTCTACTGAGGTTTCCATCCTGCGGGATGTGCCTGATTACTCTAGTGGGAGCAGACATGGGGGACTCCTCATAATTCGTGTCATTCTCATGCCCTCTCTTTCCATTAGACATGAATACAATCCCAAGGTACTGAAACTCTTCCAACAACAGGAAGGTCTCTGCTCTCAACTTAAGGGAGCATGTCATGCTGGTCTGTGAGAGAAACATAGTCCCGGATTTGCAGATCTATACCCGACTTCGGACGGCACCAAGAGAATATCATCTTTAAATAACAGTTATAGTACCTCTTGGCCACCGTAATTTATCCAACCTTGGCCGTCTCTTCACATCCTGTTGAGGGAAACCATAAACAGTAGGGGAGACGAGACACACCCTTGAATGAAATGGAAACCAACATTAAAAGGTTTCTACTTAATGCCAAAAATATGGACAAGACTCAGGCTGGGGTCAAATAAAAATCAGATGTGCAAATCAAACACATGAAGCCTTCCCCTGAATCCACAAAACACATTTAGACATGATTAACATACTCCCATAACCCCTTGCAGAGCTGTGCAACAGCAAACAGCTGGTCCACTGTTCTATTGCCTGGCCAGCACCTACATGCTTTCTAAATCCCACAGTGATCTATTGGATGGAGTCTCCTCTTCAGAACTCTGACATGGGCTTTTCCGAAAAGACTAAGGACTGCAATTTCTCCTATAACTGGAACACAACCACTTTTAAAAATAGGGACCACTCTCCCAGCGTGCCAGGCACAGCCTCACAAGATTGAAGAGGGATGTTAACTGCACATCTTCAACCTTCCTTCAATGTTAAGACGGATTCCATTCACTATAGTAACACGAGGGACAGAAAGGGACTCTACAACACCAGCACTACCTTGTTAAAAGGGGATATGTGTAATGGTTTAAGAATATCCTTAAATTGCTCCTTTTATCACTTAACAATATCATCAGTAGATGTCAACACTCCCACACATTTCCACAACAGAATAGCATGATCATGTACCCCCTTTGGGAAAAGCTGAGTAGTTTGCCACGAACATCTTTAAGGCCGCCTAAAAGTTTTTCTCCATAGTTTCTCTAAACACCCATGAACCAAACAAGTTTCCACATGACAGACGTGCACAACTGCACTCCAGCGTTACTGTCACAAACACTGACTCCAAGCCACAGCTTCTCCTTTTTTTTTACGTCTGGTCTTTTACAGTCAGGTCAATGAATATTTGGACACAGACATCTAGAATAACATTAATTTTGTCAACCAAAATATGTTTGAATCAAAAACTAGATACTGTTACCAGATACTACCATCATAAGCCCAAAAAAATCAGGAGAAAAAAAACAAACAAAAACAAACAAACAAAAAAAAATACGTAGGAAAGAGATAGTTGTGTCCAGTTGGTGTACTGGTACATCTTTAAAATAAAAGAATGCACTATTAAACTCAGGAGCACCAAAAGGTCTGAAAGAACACAGAATATAACTGTCTACAGATAACAGAATAACTCTTTATCTGGAGAGGAAAAAAAAAACATTTTACAAAAGATGTTCAGATTACAAACACTTTACATGCAGGTAGGCATAACATAAGTCAACAGGAGAAGACCAATCAGAAAAAGACCAAACTAAGTAACACAATGTAAATGCTAAAAAGGAAGCAACTAGTCATGAGTCAAAATGTACTACTTTATCTTGTGGCATGGGTATTTGTGGCTGCCAGTGAGATTAGTTTCAGCTTGATAATGTGTTGGCAACAGGATGTATTCTAAAGAGTAATGAGTCTATTATATCTGTGCAGATTCAGCGAAATGGTTCAGAAGTCACTGGATGATGCTTTGCAGTACAGATGGATACATTTCCTAAAGCAAATTTTAAAAGGAGACACACACATTCTCTTTGTATGCCAGTTTCCAATACAAAGGCTTAGTCTGCTTGACTTGCATTGCACCTGATCCCGATCCTACTTATTCTAAATGGTTACAAATCCTAAATGGTTACTTGTCTTCTTGGATCACCAGTGACATAAATTACAATTAAAAGTTTGAACACATTTTCTAAGTCAATGGTTTTTGTTTAGTAATTTTTTTTCTAGAACAATACTGTACATTTCAAACCTATGGAATAACACATATGGAAGTATGTAATTAAGTAAGAACAGCATTTAGATGTTCTGGAATAGTTCTTACAGAAACAGTATTGTCAAGTGCATTTTTTAAAACCCAACAAGCACTATGATGAAACTGGCTCTCATAAAGATCATCCCAAGAAAGCAAAAACAAAATATACCTGTAGCTTCAGAAATTAATTTAGAGTTACCAGTCTCACCTCAGATTAGAGTCATTATAAGGGCTTCACAGAGTCTAAGTAGGAGAGACATCTCAATATCAACTGTTCCAAGAAGATTATTGCACATTTTGGATACCTTAGTAATCATTTTACAAATGTACACTCGTGGCCAAAAGTTTTGAGAATGACACAAATATTAGTTTTCACAAAGTTTGCTGCTAAACTGCTTTTAGATCTTTGTTTCAGTTGTT
Source organism: Clarias gariepinus (assembly GCF_024256425.1). Classification (NCBI taxonomy): domain Eukaryota; kingdom Metazoa; phylum Chordata; class Actinopteri; order Siluriformes; family Clariidae; genus Clarias; species Clarias gariepinus. Next base: position 13,995,714 of record NC_071116.1, on the reverse strand, counting down.
TCTGTGATGTACTGAAATATAATTACAAGCACTTCATACATTTTAAAGGCTTTTATCGACAATTACATGACATTTATGCAAAGAGTCAGCATTTGCAGTGTTGGCCTTTCTTTTTCAGGACCTTTGCAATTCGACTGGGCATGCTCTCAATCAACTTCTGGGCCAAATCCTGACTGATAGCAACCCATTCTTTCATAATCACTTCTTGGAGTTTGTCAGAATTAGTGGGTTTTTGTTTGTCCACCCGCCTCTTGAGGATTGACCATCAAGTTCTCAATGGGATTAAGATCTAGGGAGTTTCCAGGCCATGGACCCAAAATTTCAACATTTGGTCCCCGAGCCACTTAGTTATCACTTTTGCCTTATGGTACGGTGCTCCATCATGCTGAAAAATGCATTGTTCTTCATCAAACTGTTGTTGGATTGTTGGAAGAAGTTGCTGTTGGAGGGTGTTTTGGTACCATTCTTTATTCATGGCTGTGTTTTTGGGCAAAATTGTGAGTGAGCCCACTCCCTTGAGTAGAAGCAACCCCACACGTGAATGGTGGTGAAGCCTTTTTTATGCAACTCAATGATGGCTGCACGCGTTACTTTGCAGGTCACCATGGTTAACAATGGAAGAATAATGATTTTAAGCATCACCCTCCTTTTAACATGTCAAGTCTGCCATTCTAACCCAATCAGCATGACATAATGATCTCCAGCCTTGTGCTCGTCAACATTCTCACCTGAGTTAACAAGACGATTACTGAAATGATCTCAGCAGGTCCTTTAATAACAGCAATGAAATGCAGTGGAAAGGTTTTTTGGGGATTAAGTACATTTTCATGGCAAAGTAGGACTATGCAATTCACCTGATCACTCTTCATAACATTCTGGAGTATATGCAAATTGCTATTACAAAAACTTAAGCAGCAACTTTTCCAATTTCCAATATTTATGTAATTCTCAAAACTTTTGGCCACGAATGTAGAAAAAATTTAAAATCACAAAAATTGGTTAAAGTAGAAGCCATGTCCAGACTTTTGACTGGTACTGTAGCACTAGGATCACTAAAGTATACAAGCCCATTTACCATAATGTCTCAATCCATGATGTGGTAGCAAACAGTTAACACAAAATATGTCCTGAAAATACCTGACCAATTATGGTCTTATGGTAGTCCCTCTCAAGTGATAACAGCATCAGATGTTAAGTGTATTAAAGGGTTAACACATAAAATTTCACACATAAACTATGTACTTATAAAAATTCAGCTATACTTATGCAGTTATAATCTATAAAAGTGACAATTAGAGATAGACTGTAAGCGCAAGATTAAGCTAATTGTTTTGCACCAAAACTGTCCTTATAAACTTGCATACTTTTAAAACAATGTGCTTCATGGGTTTGCATCATGTATAATAATGACATGGCTGGGACAAAAAAAAGAATAATCACACAGAGCATCCATTTACAAACATCCTAATTTTAAATCTGAAACTCTTCTGCAGCCCACCCAATCCAAACTCTTCTTCTCCAGATTGGAGTAGTCGAAAGCAGAAGGTGGTCACCTAAATGGACTCTTTGTCTCCATCTAACTGTCCACCACATCTTCTCTTTGTCACTCCAACCTCATGCATCCTCCCTGACCACATACATAAACCTCCTCTTGTTCCTTCCTCTTCTTCTCCTCCTGCCTGGCAGCTCCATCTCTAACATTATCCGTCTGATACACCCCTCTTTCCTCCTTTTTACATCTCCAAACCATCTCAATCTGACCATTCTGATCTTCCTTTTCCTACCAGCACTGTGCCTCTAACATACTCATTCTAAATCCTGTCCATTCTTGACACTCACAAAGGAAATCGCAGCATCTTCAGCATATTTATACTGTTTACATTAATGTATATAACATTCTTATTATTTATTGTAAAAAAACTCACAATTATTACCTTCATGGTCCACATATTGCGCAACAGCGATATAGAAGGTACAGTAGGTGTACCCAGTTAAGTGGCCACTGACAGTATAAAGGCGGGGTACATATGATTTAAAGAAATCTTGGGTTCGATTAAAAACACATTTTTCAGCTCAGGGGGTAACATGAGAACACTGTGTGCCTGTAGATCCACATGCCTGTGCCCTACATTGTTCTATCTTATGTCCAACAGAGGGAGGCGTAAACTCACCTCAGCAACCAAGTCATGGCCCCAGAAGCAGGCGTAGTGGAGGGGGGTGTTGCCGTGTTCGTTGGATGCATTGGTGTCTGCTTTGCACTGGATTAGCTAAACAAAAATAGTATAAAACACACAACACATCATTCTGTACACTATAAAAACAATAAGATTCAAAACAGCCAAAAATATGGCTTTAAAGCATCTAGAAGTTAATGTTTTACAAAATAAACAGCTTTTACACAATTTTTTAATTTTTTTTCCTTTTCCATAATGAGGTTAAATTGCATTGGTCACAACAGTAATATTTCAGGAAAAATTCTAATATTTTAACACAAAACTCAACAGGCGTGTGTATTGCACAGAAAGTTTGTGGTTGGTTTTTATCAGGTACTTTATTTATAACTCACAACGAATGAAACTACCAGATATGGTATGTTTATGTCCGCACTTGCAGTGTGTGTGTGTGTGTGTGTGTGTGTGTGTGTTTGTGTATATGTCTGGGTGTGCGTGGGAATGCAAACTTTAACACTTTGCCCGAATCATGCTAGACTACCTTATACAGGCTTGTGCACATGCATACTGATCCTGCAAACCTTGCCCAGAATGTCGCGGTGTCCGTGGCTAGCAGCCAGGTGGAGCGGTGTGTCGTCTCCTCGGTTCATCACATTGATGCGGGCTCCTCTCATAATTAGCATGTCCACCACGTTGGAGCGGCCCTCCCGACACGCCCAGTGCAGCGGACTGAATCCGTGATCATCTCTGAGGCAAAAAACAACAACAAACAAACCTTAAAGTCGGATAAAATCAGTAACAGTTCAGGCTTTAGGTCACTTTGTGCCCTGACAGCAACAACAAAAAATATATAATATACATTAGACTTTTTTTATTTTAATATCGCCGTACTGTGCAGCTTTTTATATCCAGTACTTTAATGCTGCATTAACTGCTTTGGTAAACACACACATTCAAGCTACTTCACATCACAACCAGGACTACTTGTGTCCTACACACTACAAAAGTCTGACCAAGTTATGTAACAGATTCATTTGCATGTATGGGAAATAATCTCTTTATAAACTGTTCATAGCACTGGTCATTTTTGGAGGCCAAAAACACAACCACTGGCCACAGACAGCTCTGGCGTCCTCTCTCTCTACACACATAGCGGGTGATCCTAGTCTCAGCTGTCAGTCTATAAGCCTGCCCTGTCGGGTTAAATATAAACAGCAGTTAACTGGCCCTCTGCTGTCTGCACCGCATCCTCCCTCCCCCATCGGTGGGTGACACGCTTCCTAACTCAACACCAGGCTTTATTTATATTTGAATGCAGGATTCCTTCACTGGTCATCCATTTCCTTTTTCACAGTCAGAGTAAAGATGGGAATGTTACAGTAAAAGCTGACATCAGCACTGCGGCTGTACCACACACTGTACCACACACTGTACCACTGCGGGGCTAATTACATCTGCTAATGAATAGCGCAAGAATAAATTTTACAAACTGCCAGAAGCAATTAAAATCCTTCTTAATTACTCAGAGGACTCCACGGTAGTAGTTCAACAGTAATTTTATCCAAGAAGCAATTTGGATGGAAAGAGTTTCCTCTTCTCTTGAGGACACATAACCTTAAGACAGCTGCTAGGGTTTCTCATTCTGCTTTACAACATGACCACTGACCACACACATACAAAACTGGTGGCTGGAACGAGCAAGAGTTTAAAGGTCTCTGGACGGCTTCCATTTAAGAATGGAATCCTAGACAGATTGATTAAAAAGAACAAAGGTTCTGAGCAAACCTTTCAAAACTGCAAGAATGTGGTTTAAAGAATGTTTGTTAAAACAAATGTTACACAAGCAACAAGACATAGAAAGTGTTGTGTTTTTTTTTTTTTTAAACTTCTATCTGGTTTCCTTCTGCAAAACAGATATTCATCACCACAGCAGAAGTGGTTCATTATCACAAAGCTTCCAGAAACAACTCCTAAGAGTATAGACTGACACTATCGCCGAATGAACAGGGAGAATTAGTGAAGCAAGAAGGGAAGATTATAAGGGGAAATTATACTGCTGTCCATCCCTCCCTTGCCTTTTTAGAATGCGTGGGTGGTGTGCGTTTCCTTGAAAGACACTCACTTGTCCTTGTAAGGATGTGAAGTCCTAAAGGCGTACATCATTAACACCCATCCCGAGGGTGTAAAAGAACAACCAACTGACAGGCCGCACAAATATTAGTTTGGGCAAAACTATGCAAGACTATTACAGGCCCTAAAGACATCAGTTTAAACAAGCGAAACAGAACCTAAACCCTAACAGCCATTTAGGTCACAACCTAATGATTGACAAATTTGATTTTATTTCCATTCTAATACTTGTAAATCAACTGAAGTTGTTCTAATCTGTATTCATTTTTATACTACTGTTAAGTGCCTGGGTTTAGTTTTTTCAGTCAACAATAGCTAAATATGTTTCCTGTGTTTGTTAAGTACTTGACATGATGGGTCAAGACAAGATGTGAGATGTGGACCACACATTCTGCTGTAGAGGAAAATCAGAAAAAACAAAACTGTTAAAATCTGTTATTTCATGAATATAACAATCTCTGTATAATCATTTTCAAATGAAAACAGTATTACTGGATTAGGTAATACGCCCGAACCTAACAAACTTGACCTTTTTTCAAATTAAATTAATAAAACAAATTCCCCTTTTTAATTTAATGAGACTAGTGACCCCTGTAGACTAATGTGGGGTTCAGGAGAGCACAAGCTACACTCTGCACCAGGACTGTCCTGTAAACTGAAAAAAAATTACGGCATTGACAGATACGTTCACAAGTCACCACTGTGGCAAGCAAACATTTGGCCCTGTTTACACCTGGTATTCCAAGTAAGACAGGCAGGTCTCCTCTGACCACTTGTTACTGCATGACATAGATCATCCGGTACATTTACTTTCAGTTAGAGGTCATTTTTATCCTAGGTGCTGATATGCATCATTTCAAATGTTTCTGCTAACAAATAATATCAATGGATCAGAGATGATTACAGCAGTCAATGAAATAACCTACTCCTAGATTATGTGTCTAATCAGTCTTATCAAAATGTTTTCCAGGTACATTATCTTAAAAATGAATTAGAGTCTTCGCTATAACACATTTAATCATTATCTTTTTTTTCAACTATAGAAGTCTACTTCCTCTCATTAACAAAAATAGACATTATCAATATTAAAAATCTTGTATTGTGACAACATTACTCTGATGTACAAATGAGATAAATGTAAATTGCTCCAGATAAGGGTAAACCTCTACCTGTGTCATAGAGGATGCTTCAATTTACTATTTTTATATAAATTTCAACTGGATTATGCGGATATTATTACTTCACTGGGAGTGTGGTTCCAGTGCCTTTCAGTAGCACTACACCCATGTTTATTTCAGATTGTCAGTTTGCACAAAGCTGCTTTTTATGCTTGCGTAGTAGCTTGCGCTTTTGATGTTAGAGTTACCGGTAAATGTGTAAAAGTCACGCCCCTTAAACCTTAGTGTGGCTTTAGATTAACCTGCTTTGAGGAAACACGCCATGTAAAAATGCAGCCTGAGGAGGGTTGCGTGCTTATTTCTCTTTTAGCACCCAAGAGTCAACAGTCTACAATAGTTCTACCGGACAGAAGTTTAACACCATCTCACTGATAGACCCACACTCACCTGTGCACACACAAACATTCATACTTTTTCATACACAACACACTAAATACTATTTGCTTTCAAAAATCTCAAGACTTTTCCAAGACTGGAAAACTTGATACAAAAAATATCAGATTTTTCAACACACAATTCTTTTTTATTTAAAAATCCACAGTATATAGTATTATCATACAACCCTAAAAGGAAGAATTTAAGCAACATTTTTCATTAAATACAAAAGAGGATATGAGAGAAGGCCAAGCTATTTTCAGTCTGTTAATTCAATGCATATAAACGTCAAATGGAGACATTCTGTTACTTTTTCGCTGCTTCTATACAGCTTTCATGGAATCAATTTAGGTGATGTGTTAGTATACAGAGGTCTTCTGACCAAAGTTATTTTCCTGAATGCCAACCACAAGATGTGTAGCTAGTTTAAACTTAAGAGAACTCGATGGGAAAATCCTTGAACCAATCAGTGTAAGGCTAATTACAGTAATCTTCTTCAGGATTTTAGAAGAGGAAAAAAACAAAACAAAAAAAACCTGTCCTCAAACTTACTACTGCTTACTCTCAGATAAGATCAGCCTATAACTGAAATCTTTAAGCTCTTATGGTCATTTATGCAGCCTCGCTGTTTTGCCATTTCCTGTCCCCTCCTACAACAGCATAGGGTCATGACATCGAAATGCCTTCTACAGCCCTCAAAAAGCTGAAAATTTACTTTATACGTCTCATAAGAGATTCCCGCCTATATTTTATAATATTTTCCAAATAAATTTCATTATAAGCTCTGTCAGACACAAGTGACTAAATGCTGCTCAAACACAGACAGAGAGAGAGAGGGAGAAAGAGAGAGGTAGGGAGAGAGAGAGAGGCGGAGAGAGGGATAGCGGAGAGAGAGAGAGAGGGATGGGGCAGAGAGAGAGAGGGATGGGGCAGAGAGAGAGAGAGAGAGAGAGAGAGGGAGAGCAAAAGAGCAAGGGAGAGAGGGGGGGAGAGGGTGGGGGAAGAAAGGGAGAGAGAGAAGGAGAGAACTGCACTGGTATGGCTCAAGTCAGAATGCTCTGGTTAGTGAGCTCATAGTATGGAAACTATTTACCCCAGCCATTCCTAAGCAGTCTGCCTCTTTCTTTCCCCTCCTACCTCTGAGTCAGTATAATACTAGAAACTACATGTAATATGACACATCCCTTACATTAGTCACACTACAATAATGACCATCACTGAAAAGAAAAGTATGCCAAGTCTTATCATTATAGTGATTCTTCATCAGTCTGTTTCAGAGGAGCATTAAGACCGGCTTGATTGCTTAGTTGCCTCAGTGACTAACTGTTTCAGGCGTCCAGGAAATGCCTAGATAGAATCTACAGCGGATGTGACGATTTTCTCGACTCTAGTCACGTGACGGTGTCCAAATTACAAACACAGAAGTGTTGCCTGTTACAAACATGCAGATGCTTGTGATCCACCCATCAGACAAGGACAATGCTCAAGCATGTTATAAGTCCCCGCTGGGAGTGTTACTATCTCTTTCCTCAACTTACTTTATTTTAATTATTTTATCATATTCAAATTTCCCTCGGCTAGCATAGGTTCTAAAAACATTTCTTTTGGCAACACAACTTGCAGAGCTAAAATCGGAATAAACTTTTGCCCAGATGTCTGCATAAATATGAACTGAATGAAAGTGATCTGCTTCAAGTATTCTTGGATTAAGCACAGAAAATGATTTCACTACCTATTTCGATGCAGCTCTGGTCGCTTGGCTGGAAATGCTGTCTAGAGTGGAGTCATGGATAAATGTTGTATATCTTTGCACCATATAGGGACACACTTTCATTTCTCCTCTCAAGCATGTGCACAGCTTTTTTTCCACTGTGTCACCTTTCTGACGAAGCCTACACCGACTGCACTGCACATCTCTAGTGGAAAACAACTTAACTGTCAGTAAAGGTTTGTAGTGTTTACTTGCTAAGAGGAAGAATGCGAGAGGAAAAACATTGGCAACCTTACCACACACTATTATCCAGCAATCAAAAGTTCCTCTAAAACCTGTGGACCATCGCCAGCACCCTCCAGGAGAGAGTGAACTGCAGTCTAGTACCACCTCGTTCAAATAATGGCTCTTTCAACGTGAATCATAAAAATTCCCATTATACTAGCTTACACAACATCCTACAAACAGAGAATATACTATACCGATTTAAGGACCAGAAAAATACGACCAAATGAAACGCACAGCAAAAATCAATGCAAACTATACAAAAAGCAACAAGAACAAGAGATAGAATAGAGTTAAAAGAGTTTGAGTGAAAGCCATGAGGAAAAATCCTGCCTGTTGACGATTCAGTACATTACAGAATCAAGAGTCTGACCTTTTGTTATTAGACCTGCTGCATGGTAAAATCTCACCACAACAAAGAAATTATTTAAAACTGAACAAACTTTTACGGACAATTTCGTGATTCAGCTGGTTTTCACTAAAGGTTGGACGTATTTCAGATGTTTCTGGAAGAGTAATTACCCCTGGTTAAGGTCGTTCTCCGTGTTGTCCAGCCAGAGGCGGACGGCTACAGCGTTACCCTCTCTGCACTGAGTGAAGATGTCGTCCATTGTGAAACTTTCTGACTTCTCAGGCTAGTGGAATCCTTCGTCCCCTACCAGGAGTGGCCTGGGACAGGGGTGTGATGCAGTGCTACCTAGAAAACACAGGTTATGTTCACATTAGTGAGGAATAACATGATGAGGGGACAATATTATGGCAGTTATCCATTTTAAAAACATGGCAAGATGTTTTTAAATAATAATGTTTTATCACGTGTGATGAGAAAGGCAATGAACAATTCGAAGAGATTTCAGTTTGCATGATTCCTACGCTGACAATATGGTAAAATATTTACAATTCAATAAAATTTTATTTCAATAATGCTTCGAACACATTTGTCATTGTTACAAAACAGCTTTAAAGAACAACAAAAATTAATAAAAGATAATTTAGAATACGCACTGTACAGAAAAGTATAGACTGTAACTGCTAACAGAATAAACAGGTACAGAAGCGGTAGCGTGATTGTGGTGTAACGAGAGGCTAGCTGCCGTATAAAGAATAATATGGGCGTACTGTAGGTCACACAACCTCTGCAGAGGAACATAGTTTCACATGGTGAATAGCCTCTTCTTTAATAAATTCAGGACAATTAATCCATAAAACTCACTCAAAAAGAATCTGCGTCGACAACACAGGGCATACTGTCGGTCAATGACCGATTTAAAAATACAAAACAAACAGATTTCAGGCAACAAACTGTGCATTTGGGTTTTCTGATGAGTCACGAAGAACCACTACTTTTAAACCTTATACATTTTACTGCTCTCGGAATATGGGAAAGATGGCACAAAAATGTAGAACTCACAAAACGTAAATATTATTATTGGTCACAGGACCAACCAAAAACAACCATAGAAACACGTGATCCTATGACACTGTGGTATTTCTTTGTCTATGTGACCCATTTTTGGTGAGTTGGTTTAAGTGAAATAAAATTCAGTGCATCATATTAACTAGGTTGAAAAAAAGGATGTGTCACTCTATACTGCACAATCCTGAGCTATATACATGTACTAAAACATAAAAAATGGTTGTCTATTGCATGCAGTGGTAAACCTGAGGGCTACCACCGCAAGTATGTTCCAGACCTGTGGGGTAAAAACTCAACTGTCAGATGGTCTTTTTTTACATACAGCACACTGAGAAGTAAATATGGCAAATGATTATTTTTACATACATACTAGACACTGAGGAAGTAAATTTGGCAGATGGTTATTCATACATACATACTACATACTGAGAAGTAAATATTGCAAATGGGTATTCATAAATACATACTATTCACTGAGAAGTAATTATGGCAAATGATTATTGATTTACTATAAAATAATTTAAATTATTAATAATAATGCTCATTGTGTAGTATGTGAAAACCCTGGGCTGTGAGGGACCAAGTGACAGTTGAGTCTTTGCCCCACGGGTCTGGAATATACTTGTGGTGGTAGTATATTAATTAATAATAAGTAAACCAATTGATAAAGTAATTATCACCTTAACTGAACAGTACGAAGCTTTTAACACTTGTTGAGTTTAATGCTCAATCTCACCACCATTCACTATTACTACACCCAGAGTACATTACACATAAATTCTATTACCAAATATATTAACGTTGCATACATGACACAGCTGTTAAAGCAGGAAGTACATTGTGACTGAGGCCAACTAGTATTTACCATTGTACACATACTCCTTAAAATGGATTTTGCATATTATGCTCTTCATGTTAACATTTTCTCTCACTGGTGCTTTACTTCTTTAGGAAGCTTTACTTTTACTTTGCTTTAGGAGTTTTTAAATAAAAAAAATAATATATCAATCGTCATTTTTCATAACCTTTTGCTTGAAATGCACAAGAAACCAATTGATCCTCGACTAAAAATCAATAATTTAATGTTATTTTATTAGAAAACTTTTCCATAACAGACAGATATGGATTTGTGATCATATTCTTTTTTCACCGTACCAGTTTACGTCTTGGTTACTGGTTCCAAGATAACTTTTACCTCAGTTAACGTTTACGAGTTACAGCAGAGACTTGGCTTGAATAATTATTAATCTATGTAGAGATGATAAACATAACAGTGTTGCCGGTAGTATTAATGCATTCATGTGAAAGATGAAACTTTGGAACCTAATTTATTGAGACTAGATGAAAAAGTGAGAGACAGAATAAAGGACTAAAGAGCTGAGGCATCACTCTCTTAAAGTGGAGATAAATTCTAAACAGCATCACTATCAGCAACTATTAGGCAAATGAAACCAAGTTGGCAATGATGCTACAAAAATGTAAGCTTGGAATTTTCATTCATCTTCTATACTGCTTATCTTGTACAGAGTTGCAAAATGACAATTAGCATGATCTTGCTATGTAATCTTATGCATGTTATGTCTTTGGACTATGAAAGGAAACCGAAGTACCCAGAGGAAACCCACCAAGCATGGTGCAAACTCCTCACACAGACCTAAGGCGTAAACAAACCCTCGATTCTGGAGGTTGCAAGGCCACAGCGCAACAATATAAAATGGTTATATTTTAAGTAGATGTATTAATTTGCAAGTGGTTTCAGGTGGATAGCTTAGAATACAATAAGTATCCTTGATACTTCACTTTAGGATATTCCAAAATAGGCCACCTAAGTAGCTTTTTGCTCAGTCGTATGCAAGGGTAAGTAAAAGTAATTTTGCCGTATTCACAATAGTAATAAATCATGAAACTGACCACAGACACATCTTTATCAAGAACAAATAGGAAATGTCAAATTCTAGCATTTACAGTTAGATTTTTCCATGTCATTGATAAAGGAAGCAGTAGTGCAGAAAGGCCTACAACCTACTCAATTCAAAACATCCTCAATGTTACGAAAACTTTGTTTTGTCTTTACAGGCACAAAGAAAGAAAACAGACGCCCATTACTTTATGATAATACCTATTAACTGAAATTTGTAATTTGTTGTCATTGTTGTGACTACTTGTTTTCTTTCAAACTGGAATACACCCATCATAAAGCATATGCCTAGAAGTTGTAATAATAAAAAAAAATCTGTGTTTCAAGGAGGCATGATTGTTGATCTGTTTGAGGGTGACAAGAGACAAATGGATAGGAATGATGAATCCCACCTATATCTTTACCAAACCTATAACTTAATATAAAGCAAATTATAAAAGAATTATTTAGTGTGTTACAAAATCTTATTTTGTTTCTAGGCAAACTGTTGCTCTTAAAACCGCTCGAGAAAAACCAACTAAGTACTAATAATGTATTAACAGCTGAATCTTACTTGTTCAAACATGCAAAACATTTTGGTGCACACATTTTTAATACAACTATGGACGTCTATTTACACCTTCTGTAAAAGTCTGCATAAGTTAATAACAGATTAAACGCTAAAAGAGATCAAACAAAAGGGTTCGCTGTGGCGACCCCTCGATGGGAGCAGCTGAAAATCAATAGAACAACAACACAGAAGTGCGTGTTAATGGGCACATCAAATTGTTGATTTGGGTTATTGGATATGTTGGGTAGAATAAAAGTTATTATGACTTATATAGTGCAAGTTTTACCACTACCGAAATATAGGCATTAAATTAGCAAAAATGCACACTCTTGAGCATTGTTTTGTCATAAAACAACTGAAAACAACATGTGATTATGTTACCCTTTTTTTTTTGCTTAGTCATGCTTGGACAGTTTTTTACAATAAACTAATATTCAGTTCATCACACTGCCTAGGTTGTGCTGAAATAAGAATATGTCACTCTATACTGCAAAATCTATACATCTTTACAGATACAAAAAAAAAATCCCAGAAACAGCAAAACAAAAATGGCTAAAATGTGTTTTAAGGGCCACAGTGGAATCTAACTGAAAGTGAGACTAGTGAGGTAGGAATCCAGCATAATGACGTCACAACAAGCCCACCTCTACATGCACTCATATAAGGTAATGAAAAATACAAGAATCTGGAAACAAGAGTCAAAAACGTGGACATTTTTATAAAATATTTATATGGTATCATTATAGAACTAATAAAAATATTTCACGTTTTAAAAGCTGGACACATCCAGGCAGGTTGTTTTTATAAATCAAACACTGTGTTATGTTCAGAACTGTTTTCAGGACTGGTGACGTCAGCGCTGCAGATAGTTTCTTTAGCTGGAGTAAAGAGGGGAGGAAAGTCAACTTTCCTCACTTAAATATTTAACGCGTGTATACTTGTGAAAGTAAATAAAACATTAAACTAATCGCTCATGAACAGTTCATACATTCTGACCGAAGCTCAAACATTGAATGAGTGTTAGCGTTGTCTCTCGGAGCTAACTAAGCCCTAGCCGTGTAGCCCAGAGCGCTAGGTGGTTAGCAGCGAGCCAGCGCCATAGCTTCACTAAGAACACCGAAGCACCGAGTTACTCCGAGAATAAGTAGACTGAAAGTCTGAACGCGGCTCCGTCGAGGTGAAATATCATTCAAAGTCATTACCTGTTGAAGCGGCAGCTCTGGCTGAAGCGAACAAGGACAGTGTGACGGACACTAAGCCCTCACTGTCCACACCCTGGTGGGAGAGCTCGCCTGCAGGATCCGCCTTTCTGTGCTACTGAAGCGTTCCCTCAAACAACACGACAGCATCGCCCTCTGTTGGGAATCCGCTTAAAACCGTGCCCTCTAGGGAGGAATTTCAGAAACACTGCACTCACACGCTCTCCTCGACCAGAGCTATCTGAACGGATGATCACTGCGTGTGTGTGTGTGTGTGTGTGATGGAGGAAACATGTCTGAGGCGCTCACTGAAATAGCCAAAGCTTTTTACTTCATGTCTACCACCAGTTGCTTTTTTCTGTGTAAACCTAGGCTTTTTATTTTTAATCAGCATTAAAAACTAATTAAATGCTACAATGACATAGAAACATATTTTCTGTTTTTGCTTTCATAGTTGTTAAAAATAACAACTGAGTTCATGTTATAGGAGCACATTCGTTTGTAAGAATATAAATCATTTATTTTATGTTTTTTTTTAACTGAACCTTACTCTGAGTCTCTAAATGTAAGATGTTACTATATTCTCTTGAGTTTTTTCCTTATTAAAGGACCAAGCACTATAGGTGTGTAGGAACTCAGGTTGCCACCTTTGACTAACAAACTTGATGCATTTGAAACTTCCTTCTGAGTCAATCAATCAAGTATCTATCTATCTATCTATCTATCTACTGAATAACCAACAGACAAAAAAAACTGACTGTCCCCTTGAGACCTAGAATTATGTAATTTCCTTTCAAAATTTGAGTTCCTTCTAGAGCAATAATCTGTCTGTCTGTCTAACAACCAACCCCTAGAGACCTAGAATTGGGGGACTTACATAGGCATATTGTGGAATGGTGACTTAGTGGTTAGCCCTGTCAAGTTGCACCTCCAGAGGCAGGGTTCGATTCCTCAGGGTCTATGTGTATAAAGTTTGCATGTTCTCCCCCATGCTTGGTGGGTTTCCTCTGAGTACTCCAATTTCCTCCCACAGTTCAAAGACATGCAGGTTAAGCTAACAGGCATTCCCAAATTGCCCGTAGTGTGTGAATGACAATTGGGTGTCAAGCTGGCAACCTGACCCTTTATTTAACTGCCACAGAAATGACAGATATATCTGGAGAGTATCCGTCGCTGATGTGCCGAATGGACAAAAAAACCTAGGCAGATGGTTAAAAAAATTATTTTATTTTATTTTATTTTTTTTAATCAAAAGTGACTTAAAATTGCTCAAAAAATCTTTGTCCACATGAAAATGCAAATACATGCCTTCTAAGCATGCCAAACCATTAGCCTGCATTATAAGCATAACTGTAAAACTATGTTGGCCAGACAGAGGCCTAAAAAAACGTTTTTACTGACTACATTATGCTCATCAAAAACAGGATATACAGTGCATGCGAGCCTGCTCTTACAAGCCAGAAGTGCTGTTTTTCCTGTCCACATGTCATCGCTGAAAACTGAGTTCCTAAATATCTTTAACCTGGAAGATATTTTCCAAAAAGTCAGTTTTTAGTCACCTAACACAGAGTTTGCATGTGGATTCATGGTTAAAATGCATAGAAAACCGCATAGACTAATTGTTCTTGACTGTAAATGCGGAATTTGCCTTTGCTTTGCATTTAGATTAAAGTAGGCTTTGGTGCATCTAGGTTGCAGCATGCAGTTCTTCACTCATACTTTACCACATTTTTTGCTATGCATATGCCACCTGTAGCCAAATACATGTTTAAAGCATGTTTAAGCCAGTCATTAATAAAGAAAGTTTAATATTTGTACTTCTTTTTCATAAGCCTAGTACTTCCTCCAATTCATTTTTAAATTTCAACGTTTTATATTGTTGAATAAGCACACAAAACAGTTAGCCAAAGTTACTTATGAATATAAATTTTATAGAAGTTAATACTTTAGTACTTAAGTTAAATCACTCTTAAATTAGCAACTAGGAGAATCATTGTGAACATACATCATACACTGTAGTGGGCCAATGTTGTGTTTATAGTAATTGGCAACCAGTTTTGTATAGCTTATGTTATAGTTATGCAATATACTGTTGATGTATAAAATATAGGTGTAAAAAATCAGCTGTCCAAAAAAAAGGGAACATACTTTTTTTTTTTTTTTTTTTGGAAGATTGTAAAAAAATGGACGGTCCTGGAGAAAACCAGAAGAGGTGGCAAGCTTAGTAGAAACTTTACTGTAATTCTAATACTTGTTATTATTATTGAAATAATATTATTATTATTATTTATTATTATTATTATTATTGAAATAATAATAATAATCCACAATCATGTACGACAACAAGACGCAAATACTAAAAAGTGTGCAAACATTCACAAAAAAAAAATTACGAAATATCCAGGATTAACTGATATACCGATGTGAATAAGTAAACATAATTGGTGAATTGGAACAGTAAATATTGGATCTTTTGAGGTGGGTTGTAGGATGTGGCCTCTGTGGATTAGAATTGTTCGACACTTCGCATGCGTGCTCGATCACAATTTTGGGCTACTTGCCTGCTGCGCCCTTTGCAGAGTAGGCTGTGATTGCATTGGGTGTTCTATTGCCTTTCTATCACATTCAGCATTTACTTTTCCTCACGTAAGCATGACTGTGCTTCGCAAAACCAAACAGCAGAAACACCTCATACCCAAAGTCAAGCATGGCAATGGAGGGGGTCATGATATGGGCTTGTTTTGCAGTCAAAGGACCTGGGCACCTTGCAGTCATTGAGTCAACCATGAACTCCTTTGTTAAACCAGATACTGTATGCAAAAGTAAAGCAATCTCTCAAATAATTTTACAGTAAACTTCTTTTATATTCTATGTCCATCTATGCGTCTAATATTTTTTGTACCAATTTATAATTTATAATTATGATGGTTAACATCATGGATCAAATTCCTGTTTTGAACACTATTGTGTTTTTTTTTAATAAAAAAAAACAGATATAAAAATGAAGCAGCAGTCAATACACTACACTACACTACACAAAACATACATTTTACTATCTGTAGATATTGTTAGAAAAATATTCAAGTTGTCATATCTGGGACATATGGCAGTGTTTTAGTGTAGCCAAAAGAAGACAGCATCTTCCTGTCACCGGCACAGATATACATAAAAGATGAGGATATTGCAACACAGCATATTTTTTTGCCACTACTGCCTGTATGTAAATGTAAAACTAAGTCTAATGCAGGTGCATTAGGTGTTACCTAATGTGTATTAAAAAAAACGTTTTAGATTTCATTTAGTTTATGGTATTCAACAGTAGTTGAAAAATCTGAAATCTGAAATGAAATTAAACTTTGATAGCTTTTCATACTTCATGTTCACCTTTTTAAAATTTCTTATTTAAAATAAAACTTCTTGAAAGGGGCGAACAGGTTCCTATGTTAAAATACTTTATAACGAATATATGTCAGAACTAATTTGCCCTGGAATCCATAATTACAGCTTACAGTAAAGATCTGCATGGAGGACCAAATATATGGGCCAAAATACCAGAAACAGTGTGTGAAAACCTTGTGAAGACTTACAGAAAACCGTTTGAGCTCTGTCATTGCCAGCAAAGGGTATATAACAAAGTATTGAGATGAAATTTTTGTTATTGACCAAATACTTATTTTTTACCATAATTTGCATATAAATTTATTAAAAATCCTACAATGTGATTTTCTGGATTTTTCTGCAGACTTACAGTATTCTTTTACCCTGATCTATACTTAGCAAAAAAAGAAACGTCCTCTGACTTTCAACTGTTTTTACTTTCAGTAAACTTAATGTGTAAATATTTGTATGAACACTAAAAGAGTCAACACCATAAGACATAAACTAAAGATGTTTCACAATGTGTCCCTGAATGAAGGGAGGCTAAAAATCAAAAGTACCAGTCAGTATCTGGTGTGGCCACCAGCTGCTTGAAGTACTGCAGTGCATCTCCTCCTCATGGACTGCCTATTGCGGACAGTCTGAGCACTGATAGAGGGATTGTGTGTTCCTGGTGTGACTCGGGCAGTTGTTGTGGCCATCCTGTACCTGTCACGCAGGTGTGATATTCGGATGTACCGATCCTGTGCAGGTGTTGTTACACGTGGTCTACCACTGCGAGGATGATCAGCTGTCCTTCCTGTCTCCCTGTAGCGCTGTCTTAGGCGTCTCACAGTGCGGACATGGCGATTTATTGCCCTAGCCACATCAGCAGTCCTCATGCCTCCCTGCAGCATGCCTAATGCACGTTCACGCAGATGAGCAGGGACCCTGGGCATCTTTCTTTGGGTGTTTTTCACAGTCGGTAGACAAGTCTCTTAAGTGTCCTGCGTTTTTAGAACTGTGACCTTAAATGCCTACTTTCTGTAAGCTGTTAAGGTCTTAACGACCATTCCACAGGTGCATGTTAATTAATTGATTATGGTTAATTGAACATGCATGGAAAACATTGTTTAAACCCCTTACAATGAAGATCTGTAAAGTTATTTGGATTTTTACAAAATACACAGTCCTGAAAAAGGGACCTTTTTTTTTTTTTGCTGAGTATATAATCCTTATAGTGACCTTTTTATCATTAGACAGTTTCAACTATGATCTAAGTTTTTAACAAATCTAAACTTTAAAAAACGTGAAAGGATTTATTATATTATTATTTATTATATGTATTACCTAACGGGTTACCTAGGGTTCCCATCATTTCTTTTGATTAAATTTTTCACATTTTATTTTATATATTTACTTTTTATAATTTTTTCTTTTGTGTTGATAAAGTACTCTATCATCTATTTAATTATTAAGTGACTAAACTCTATTGTCTTGTGGCAGATTTTGTTTATACATACAATTCTATTTTAACTTAAATGAAATTGTTAGCGGCACGGTGGTGTAGTGGTTAGCACAGTCACCTTGCACCTCCAGGGTTCGGATTGGATTCCCAGCCAGGTCTGTGTGTGCATGGAGTTTAAATGTTCTCCACATGCTTGGTGTGTTTCCTCCGGGTACTTTTGTTTTCTCCCACAGTCCAAAGATATACAGATTAGCCTAATTGCCGTTTTTCCAAATTTCCTGTAGTGTGTTAATGAGTGAGTGTTTGTGTATGCCCTGCGATGCATTGGTACCCTGTCCAGGGTGTACCCCGCCTTGTCTCCTGGGATTGCCTCCAGACCCCCTGCGACCCTGAATACGGGATAAAGCGCTATACAGTAGAAGATGAATAAGAGAGTGAAATTGTTAGATGCAGCCCAAAGTATATGCGTTCCTTTTCGTTTAACAGACTTTTAATGATTACTACTAAAGCAGTGCTTGTATCATGAGAAAAGATAACCATAGGCACCAGATGTTGCTACACAAGAGCAATATTCTAACTCTTGAAACCCAAGGTGACCTAGACTAGATGTTTTATTCCTACAACCGAGATTAAACCAGTTGTATTTTATTAATTACTGTATTTGCTCCCTTTTAAGCTTGGTTCTCTCAAGGTTTCTTTCTCTTGTCATTTCAGGAAGTGTTTCCTTCCTACTCTCACCTCAAGCTTGCTCACCAGACACAATTTCTTTTTTTTTTTTTTTACAAAAAAAGTTAATTTACCACACATCTAACCAAAATTGTCATTCCTATAAAACTGCTTTGAGACAACGTCCATTGTTAACAGCGCTATACAAATAAAACTGAATCGAATTAATTATGTCTAGCATATGTTGAACAATGGTTTTGTGAGCCTTATGACTGCAATCCAGAATTTACTAATGCTTCAAGAACTATTAAAAAATATAATTATTGTGATATTGTTATTATACATGATATCCACCAGGGCACTTGCAATCTGAGAGTGAATGAGAATGTGATTGAGAATGTGATTGTTTCTTGTAGTTTCTTATTCTTTTTATTACCTTGCTTTAAATTGTCTTATGTAATAAATTTATAGTGAATATAACTTAAATAAATAAAAGACTACTACAAAAGGTGTAATTCCAATAGCATGTCTCATGCATGTTTAGAGAACGCTAAACTAAGACAAATTCAAAACTCAATTATTCAGAAAATCTAATACAATACTGTAAGGGTGTAATAATAATCTGAAATTAGATCTTATTATGAAGTTGACAAAAACCTTAAAAGGTTTCATTATCATTATTTTATTTTTTGATAAAAATTTGACATTCTTTCCCACCATTACACAATATTTTTTCTGGGTGTTTGTCTTTTGACTCACCTGGTACATTCGGTAAACTTCCCAACATCAGAAATGAACATAAAACACCAGCAAATGAAAATGTCACATTTTATTCTCTCCACTGTGTGTGCGCTATTATTAGGAACCTGAAATATCCAGGTCACTCCAGGCATGAATAATATTATTAGTGAATATATTAATAAAAGTCACACTTTTTCACCCTCCAGTAGTTTTCATACTCATTTACTCAGTACATACTTCCAGATAACAGCTCTAAGCAATGAAACATGTTGCTGTCTATTAATAAATCAACATTAAGATTGTGGTCCTTCTCCCCCTGTGGATTGATAAGCTGGTGTTGATTCGTTGCTGTTCACTACACCAGCACGGTTTTCTTCTGTGTTTCGTAAGAAGACGTCTGCCGGTGCACTTGAGATGAACTCTTGTGCGGATACGCTGGGATTTGCAGGAGGGGGAGAGACCTTCAGTCCCTATTAAGTGAACCAGTCACGTCTAAGGATGCTTGCTTGGATGGGACTACTGTAGGTGGCTCAGCTGGAGGCATGTGTGCTCTTTCTGTAGCAACCTCATTTCTGGACAGTGATGGTGATACTGTCCCTGCCTGTTCTGCTGCAGATGTGAGTGTCAGCCCAGCTGGGGGAGGTGTAGCAAGATTAGATGTTATGAGTGTGGATGGGACATCTGATGAATTTAAAGCTCCAGCGGGAGACTCTACTGGAGCTACCGTTTCAGCAGCCTTTGCTGCTTCTGCAGCTTTGGTCTCCAACTCTTCCATTCGCCGTTGGACCATGGCTGGCATTAGCTTTACATATGTGCCCATGAGGCGATGGTTGGAACGGATTAGTTTACCAGCACAGTTGTCAACACAATGCTCCTAAGTTGTCAAAAAAAACAAACAAACAAAAAAAAGGTCACCTTTCTGCTTACATATTTTACTACAATTGTGTTTTAATGCCATCAAACCATGTCCCTTATTAAGTATAGAACAATCAGTATTCCGACAATTTATTGAGACATTCTACCAAAGGTTTCTGAGCATGCCATCGTCACATGTGCATACACTCACTGATCATGTCCCAAAAAGCTACCTATAATATGAATGCTAGAAGAATTTTGCTACACAAACAAGATAAATAAAACCACACAAAATCCTTGAGCTATTGTTTTACAAAGACCTACAGTACAGGGTGTGCCAAAAGCCTCCATACACTGGGGAAACACTTTTTTTTTTTTTTTTTTACACATGATGTAATTGCTTATTTATGGTAATTTACCCTATATAAGGAGACATCGGGGACACTCTGCCTAAGACAGTTTAATAAGGTTGAGCAAATCTTTAGCTACCTGCCGGTCAGGTAGCTAACAATTGCTGGTTAAATCAATCCCTACCTGCCGGTTCGATTAAAATTGTGATTCTATAAGTATCACGAATTTATAAATATCCAGATTTGATATACATTTCCCCTTTTGTTACAATTTTGTTACAATTTTAAGTTTAAAAGTTAAAAGTTTAATGCTTAATTAAATGTAGCCCATTCCATATAACATTAGAACATTATTAAGCATTACAATTTGTGCATAGTACGGTTTATTATAAATTGGGAATGTTATTGATTTGTAATTCAAATCAAATCACTTTTACTGTCACATCACGTTACTGGTACACTGGTACAGTACATGTGAGTGAAATTCTTGTGTGCAAGCTACACAAGCAATAGTGGAATACTATTATAAGAATAGATATGCATGAAAATAAATATGCATATGAATAAGTACATTAATAGTGTGCAAGTGTATATATATATATATATATATATATATATATATATATACACATAAATATACATACATATATATATACACACACATACACATATCCACACATATGCATACAGTACATGTAATATACACATACACACACATTTGTAAGAGTGTCTACTACATATGAATGTATAAAGAATGTCCGCAATAAATGTTGTGCAAAAAGCAATTATGTGCAGTATGGAGTGCATAAAGTGTCTTAGTGACTATAAAGTGACAGTGTGAAAGTAACAGTGTAGTGTCTGTGAAGACTTATTGGTCGGTGTTCAACAGTCTAATCGGCTCTAATGCAGACATTGCACCTCTTCTGGAAGTTCCGAGAGCCTACCACATTTTGATAACAGCGCCCTGACACTTGCAAATTCTATACAATATTCCATAAATAAAACTTAGATTTGAGAGAGAGAAAGGGAGGGAGAGAGGGAGAGAGTGAAAACTTATTTGTCCCTTTGTGCCAAGTGAATTGAACACTCTATTTAGTGGGCAGGGTTTACATTAAAGCTCTCTCTCTCTTGCCCACATCAGTTCAGTTGTGTAGACCTGCTTTTTTTTTTCTTGCAAAAAAAAAAAATAATAATTAGGAAAACACACTTTACCCCAAAATGTACTTCTACCCATAATAGCAGTGAAAATAACGGCAGATTTGCTCACTGCATTGTTTGCAACAGCAATTTTTATCGGTCGTGGTGTATTTAATGGTTGTAAAAGACAGGACGTTATAACATTATTTAAACCAACTTGTTTACTGCTACACTGTATTGAGGCCATATATAATATAATATTATATAATTTTTATGTTTATATTGGAGGATGAACTGGTCGATCGGCCAGTTCATCCTCCAATATAAACATAAAATAACCGGTGGTTGACTGCCTCCGAGTGGCGCAGTGGTAAAGCGCTCGCCCTATCATCCGGAGGTCGCTGGTTCGAACCCCGGGTGATGCTGTTTTCCTCTCACAGCCGGAGGCACAGAGAGAGCTGATTGGCCGAGCTCTCTCAGGGGGGAGGGATGAGAGGTACTTGCGCTCCCACATTAGTCACGGCGCTACAGCCAATCAGGGGCGTCTGTGAGCTCGCGCACACGGAAGGAGCGGCTAGCGCTTTCCTCCGAGTGTGTTACTCCGCCCCTAACGGTGCGTGAGCGAGCAGTTCGAAAAGATGCGGTCGGCTCGCGTCACGTGGTTCGGAGGAAACACGGGATAGCTTTCGTCCTCCCGACTGAGTGGTTGTAGTAGCCTTGATGTGTGTGGAAGCCCCCTAGTGACGGGGAGTAATTGGCCACGACTAGATTGGGGAGAAAATCGGGGGAAAAAGAATTGGACAGGACTAAATTTATAAAAAAATAAAAATAAAAAAAAAATAACCGGTGGTTGGCCGATCAGCCTCAGATATAAACGGTTCTGTACCGAGCGCAGAAGCTTCTACATGATCAAACATCACTGTTTCTATATAATCTTACAGGTGGTACACTCTGAACTATTTACTGTACACGTGTTCTATACCACTTGTGTGGTATTGGTGAAGTATTTATTATGTTTTTTTTTTGTTTGTTTTTTTAAATAACACTGTAATTGTGGTAGAGCTACTGTACGTGCTGCTCAGATAAATGTTAAACTCTTGTATATGAGTTTTTAATTGGCAAAAACTAATGTTATCTGAAATGAGCTACGTTTAATTAAGCACTTAACTTTTTCAGGGATTAAAATTGTAACAAAATCGGACGGAAATGTAATATCAAATCAGGATACTTATAAATTTGTGATACTTATAGAATCACAATTTTAATCGAATCGGCAGCTACTGTAGGTGTTGTGAGAATTTCATATCTGGAGGTGACCGTTGAGTCACATCACTATAATATAATGCAACAAAACATCATTTCATTTACTACTTATATAACCAAAGTGCATACCCTATCACAGGAAGTGATTCCCGGGTATTTCGCAGTTCTATCAGTAATAAAACTAAACAACTGAGGAACTTCTTAAATATCCACCAGCACTATCCAGGATAATGTTTTCTGATGGTGGTTGTGTCCACTAATGCATACTTGACTTACTTCATCCATCGTCAGATTTCTGTAGTTGAAATTGTTCGTGCATCGCTGGAAGCAAATTTCCGTCATTCGATTGTAAACTAAGAGGAAGTCGCGAAGCTGAAAAGCCCGAAAAACACAAATAAGCATCATATGCTCGGATAATATCTACATCCTATTCAGCAGATATCACCTTTACTTACATTCCGCAGTTGTCCGTCGGGATCCATAACCCTATATTTTACAGCGCGTCTATAAAAACCTCAGGTTCATACACTGGTCTGATCGCTACTGGTTCCTTCTAAATAATGTCTTAAAAACAATAAATAGTGATTCCGACCGAATGTAGCATGACTTTCACATGCGGGCGGCCATGTTCATGTCACGTGACCAGAGCAGCAACAACGTCACTGTCGCGTGGGCGAAACCCCGGAAGTCATAGTTATCATGAAGCTCGACTGATACTGTATGCCTAATAAAGCTAAAGAAAATCATTAATTATATTATTTTTTAGTGTGTGACAACAGGCATACTGGGACTGGTTTAGGAGACTGCTTGTTAAATCCTGTGGAAGTTCATTACGGTTCCAGTTTCGAAGATAAAATCTCTTACTATACAGATACCTTAGAAGCAGCTGTGCGGTTACTTCAGGCGCATGTTTTGGGTATATGTAGTGTATCATTGATTTTAGACACACACACACACACACACACACAATGTGTTATATAAGCTGTTATAGAAAATATAACACATTGGTTGGTTAATGGAATTATGGCAAGCCATATATATTTCTGTGCATACTACACTAAAACCATAAACCTTATTTTTAGTAATTATTATTTATTTGTTTATTCTTTTTAATTGTATTTCTACATGCTTAGAATTTCTGTAGAGCTCTTCAATTACAGTTTATGGTCAGAACCTTAATCAAACAAAATGTTCATTTTATTGATTTATGGACCTATGATTGAGGTCTGAATATTCATTTAAAATAATAAAATTACAAGTGTGTCAAAAAAAGACTGAATACTTTTCTTTATAGTCTTTCCAAGTTATATATAAAAATATATATACTTTTAATAAAAAAGAAACAAAAAGAATGTTCGATAAGTGATTACTTTATGAATGCACATTGCCTTGTATTCCATGGATAGAATGTAATGTGACTAGTAATGCCAGCTTTTATTAATGCCAAATATCAGATTCATTATGATAAATAGGTTGAACTCATTTATGGAAACCTTTCTTTTAATATTGACCTGCTAATTTAGGTTTCATTTAGATTTTATTATGTATATGCTTTGTGTATAATAGTTGTGGGATTGCAAATGCAGCAGCACTGAAGCTGTCGCTGAAAGAACAGACTACAAAGCACACATTTTAGTTAAGTTAAATTTCAGATATAATTAAAGTTGCATTATAAAGAAAAACATGATTTTCCAACATGCATAAAGTGACAAACTTACACTGTAAGTTAAATGTAAAAGTAGACATGACCCTTACAAATAACTTTCTTGTTCTGCACTCTTTACAGGTGTTTATTCTAGTTTATGTATTTTTCCATAGACATAAAAAAAGTATTTTTTTCTTTCAGTTTAGTTTTGGAAAACATTTAAAAGTATTTTTCCACAACATAAATAAACAAAGTTGCTCAATATCCTCCTGCCTTCTGCTGTTGCAGAGTACAGTATTGCAAGTTTAATTAAACAGCTCAATCTACCTGCAGAGCCAACCGAGTTCTACTTGATCATAGGCAGCAATATTTTGGCATTACAGTTGCCTTCATCTGTTTTGAGCACAGGTATTAAAATGTTTATGGTGAAATAATTTTATTGGATTGTGCTAAATTTGACTGACTTTGTAATTCTGAATATAAAAGAGACAACTTTGCACTACATTTGCTGCTGCCTTGATCATGACTTGGTTCTGTTTGGCCAAGGCTGTGATTACATTGCCATGCAATTTCATCATCATCATCATCTCTTACTCGTGACTGCTATTCCATTCTGTCCCTTGTTCCCTTTCTCGTTCTCTCTCCCTCTGTAACTCCTCTGTCTCCAGTGCTACTTGATGGCTGTTGAGGTAGATGCTGCTTCGAGAAACAATGAGGCTGCTGGTCCGTGAAGGCAGGGCGACGTCACAGTCTGTTCCCATTTCCACGCGTCTCATTGGCACCACTGGAGGAGGATGAGTCTGGACCTTATGTGTCTGATTCTGTTTCTTCTGGTATCTCTTTTTTTTCTTGCCCTTCTGAACAAGTCTTAAATCCAAAGATGCATAAGAAATATCTTCTGGGTCAGACTGGGGAAAAAAATGTTGATTTAATTAATCTATATTTAATTCACTAATCAAATGAGAGAACTGTTCAGGGGGATGAGTTCCACTACCGAAATCAACTGCTTATAAAAAGCAAGACTATTAGACCTGGGTTTATCCAACCAACACAGAGAGGATGCTAATCTAGTCATTGAGATATGAAAATAGTGAGAGTTTGTCTGCAATGTTCTTGACTAATAACTTAATCAATTAATAATCTGATAAAATAATAGTGAACACAGCACTATAGGCCACATTAACGTATATAAAGATAGGGGTTGTGTTTTTTCTTCTGGCAGTGTTTGGGTCAAATTATTCCCTTGGGTTCCCTGCCATTGTAAAGAGATGACCTTATAATAAAGTCCTCATCCACAGGTCATGTGGGATCACTAAATGGTATACGTATTAAATGAATATCAAAATTATATCTGTTATGATGCTATTGCCTATATAGTCACAATATCTTTAAAAAATGTTTTTGATGTCATGTTGTTAATATTCAGTACCATCATTAAAACATCAACTGAGGTAATATCTTTTGGAAGAATGGTACTAATGTCTCCAGTATGTCTGTAAATTTTGTAATTGCCGGTTTTATGATGTTTTATTGAGGATTTTTTTTAACGTTTCTTAAAAATAACAAATTAAACATCTAATTAACGCATGTGTGATGGCACGTGTGACACATTGAGGGGTAATATGTACAAGCATTTACACATACTGTAAGTCTACATATAAACATGGTATTCTTTATTTAGTATTTTGTTTCCTTTAAGTTAATGTACACTTTTTTTTATTTATTAACTTTTGGGTGAAAGCTTGGTTTTTTTTTACGTCCCCTCATTTTTTTGCGCATCATACTAAATGTAATACACAGTATGGTACAAAACTCTGAACTAGTGAAAAGACAAATAATATTATTGCCAACTAGAGTAAAAAAAAAGGCAATTTGTAAAAATATTTACATGCATTACAGGGTTTCTTGCATTTAGTATTTGATATGGATGCCCACTTTTTGCTTCAATAACAGTATGCACTTCAGCTGATGAGCTCCATGTGCAAGAACTTTTGATCTATTTTAGATTAACTTCATCTGATAGTCATCTGAACACATGCGTCAATGGAAGGGATGAGCCTTAGAGAGAATTTGACATTTTGACTAAGCAGTTAACTAAGTCCAATTCACAAATTTGCTTACATTTATATAGTGACCTAGAAATTCTTGAATAGTTTTCAAAAATCAAATTTTTTCATAATTCTTAAACTTCCTATTTATTTCTATTTTAAAATAAAACAAAATTCCAGTGTTGTAAACATGATCTCCCCGACCTTTGTATAGGAGGTACATCTCTGTATATCTGTAGTCGAATATATAATATTTTTTTTGGTTACTTAGCATTTTGGGAGCCCTTCACTTTACACTATGCTGTGCATTGAGAGAGTTCTGTCCTCTTTTTAATGAAGTACTACTTATTAACACTAATAAACTTTCCAAACATTTTATGTGGTACTAAATGGTTAACTGGATGTTGCTGAGGGGACATCCTGGTAAAAGAGTGTTTGATTTATAAAAAACAAACCCTTTGTCAGTTTTTAAGTCTGATATGGTTTCCTGTGCCTGTGCATTTCTCACAGGCTCACTTATAGACGCACAGTGGTCTCAAAGCTCAATACCACCGTAGCGTGAAAGTAAAGAGCCACAGTATTTATGTGCATGTGGCTGTTTTTAAATGCGTGGGCTGATCTGCTCAAAATAACTACTAGAGTATAACATTATCAATGTGTGTAAAATAGTGAGATTTCACTTTTATTTATTATAAAATGCATTCTAAAATTCTGAAGGAAAGCAATAAATAAAAGACTTAAAACCTTAATTGCTCTAAAAAATAGAACAGTGTCACCTTTGCTGATACTTCTTGATGGTAGAGGTGATGTTTTGGGTCCAACGTTGGCATTTTTATTTTTATTAACGTTGGTTTCAGAACATCAACTCTAGCATAAAAAAGTATCAGCGAAACTGACATTGTCCCATTTTCAGACCATTTGAACCTTTTATTTATGTCTCTTTTTCATAATTTAAAAATGCACTTCATTAGGTTTGGACTGTTGAAGTATTTACTAAAGGATTTCTTAGAGTTTTGTAATATTCAAGGAGTTATTCACACACGCATCACTTGCACTCTACCTTTTCATCTTGGACTGTGGACTGTACATCTTGTCTTGTCCCTTTTTTTGTCATCTGTTCATAGTCCCCATGTTCAGTCTGTGTCAATATTGCTGAAAAAAAAGCAAAAGTAGTTATTCAAGTACAGCACTTACGTTTGCGAAATGGTCATACTGAGGCTGTATATTTTTATATTACAATATGTACTATTTATTGTACCTGTATAACATTGCTATGTATTGACATAGGATGAATGTGCATATAAAATTATTTTTTAAATAATTCAAACCTATAATTTCAAAATATCTGTTAACTAAAGTTTTGACATTTTAAAAACTTTGTTTCACATTTTTTTTTAGCTCAGACAGTTTTTGATTTTTTTTCTTGTAACTGTCAAAACTTATTTTATGTTTGAATAACTGTCTCTATGTATGTACGTATGTACGTATGGATCGATCAATGGGTGTGTGTGTGTGTATATATATATATATATATATATATATATATATATATTCACACACACCCATTGATCGATCCATACGTACATACGTACATACATACATAGAGACAGTTATAATGTACAGTATATATACTGTATATACACAGAGAACGAGATAGGTAGATAGATGATAGATAGATAGATTGATGGATAGAGAGATAGATAGTCACCTCCACCATCTACAAAGATGTTTCCATAAATAGGATTGTCTTGATTTTGCCGTTCTTCTTCCTCAAACCTATAATTACTGGGGGGAAAATGCATTTTATGTAAGACCATAGCGAAGCATATTGACATATTTAAGCAACTAAAAAAACTATAAATACACAAAAGAGCATAGAAGATATGCCTACCTGTCACTATGAAAAGAATCTAGGTACACTGGCAACCCAAAATCTCCTTAAAAGAAAAAAGGATAAATATAATATTATCCAATGGTACTGTTAGAATGCGTTGTAAAAAATAGTTTTTTTATATTGTATACCGTAAGTAAAACCATTTAGTGAGAAATTATTATACTTGTAATATACATAATATACTTATATACGTTACATCATAATTTTATAAAAAAGTTTAAATATATTTTATATATAAATGTATAATGAACTAATACATTTCACATTCTAACAGCATTATATCATACTGAATCTACAGCAATATATTCTTAATATACAGTTAACATAAAAATAACAATATATTTAATATACACCAACTGCTTACTAACTAATTATGTGTAAATAGATGCATGTTCAATGTACCTTTTTTCTGTCTATCTTTTCTTCTCAGTGAATAGAGAACTATGTTTAAACATACAGACACTAACAGTGCTATAGATGTTAGTGACAGACCCACATAGGAGCCTGTGCAACCCGATCCACCTAAATAAATAATAAAAAAGGCAACATTAGATAAAGCAAGTTATAGGAAATTATGTAATTTGTTATTAATGCAGTCAATTAATGAAAAGCAGTTAATGAAAGGCAGGCACTGGTAGTACTTTAACACAGTTTTGCGTTCATTATTATGTTAATATACAAAAAACATTCACAGAAATTTTACCAGCTAATCAACAAGCTAATTGAATATAATTTTTGTGTCGAATAGTACTGCATTTAAATAATAATATACTTTTTTACTTAGCTTGGTATGTGAATTAAACAATAATTTAATTTTTTTTTTGCTGAGACAAAAGTGTTTGGGAATAATGTCTGGTGTACGAGTGTAAATAATACTAATAAGTAATGGGCCACATTTAGTTCAACTCACTAAAACACACAGAGTTGTTCAGTTCATAGGTCTTTTTTTTTTATGTCTTTAAACTACTTGACTTCAAATGCTTTAAAAGTCAAAAAGAATTGGTCTGTGATTTTGGTTTTTAAGTTTAAAAAAACATTTACATAGGTTTTTACATGGTTTACACTGAATATTATTATTATTGAACAACTAAGATAATAAGTGTAACTTACTCATCACAGATCTTCTGATCCTCAACTGTCCGTTGGCAGTGCAGCTTTAGTTCTGTCTACTACGCGTGCTGTTCATGAGGTGCACCATATCTGTTTCTATTTTTACTGTCTTGTGCCTTTTTCAGTTATAACAGGAAATGTGGCGGATACTTAATTCACTGCAAATGTTCACGTCACTCTAAGACACAAGGTAAGACTTTCTCACTGTAATGGGCATGACTAAAACAATTTTTATTAAAACACTTCATTTTTATTTCATGTAGAAAAATCAAGAGATCCTAAACATTCACATCATTAATTTAATCAATGTTTTTCCAAGTTAATTACATAGTTTGGAACCTTTAAACTAACTGCTCAATTTATTGATCTCACACCTTAAATTAGTATAATAGACTAAATGTAAATGTTACTGAAACTTTTTACAGTTAAAAATCTGTTTAATTGTAAACAGATTTCTGAATTGTATACAATATACAGTCCAGATTATATCTATTGAAAACAGCAAATGGTAATCTATGGTGTATTATTGTATTTCCCCTCATATTCTTGCACTGCCTCAGTGTAACTTATCCACGTTGTATTTAACACAATGTCTGTTGTACTAAAACTTTTTTACCCTTAGCCTTTTTTGTAATTAACCCTGTGCTTCTGGTTCAGTTTTCTGAAAAAGTGACAACAACAAACACACTGATTTTTCACATAATAATAATAATAATAATAATAATAATAATAATAAAAACTTTTGTGTTGCATTGAATTAAACAGACTAAACCTCTAGACCTGTGCTCTGTGGTCATAGATTATACTTAACCTAATGGAATACTGGAGCTCCCATGCTTTGTGGCTATTCCTTAGGATGGGATGTGCATTTAATTCTTCCAGCTTACTACACTTCAATTAGAATGCAAAATAAAAATTAATAATATATAATTATCTTTTCATTCCTTGTTACTAGTTGTTTAGTGTTTGCAGGAAGTGTGTACTTTGTGGAGTATGTGAGATTCTTTTTTTTTTTTTTTTAATTTTCCATTTCCGACCACAAAGCAGGAAACGTCCTTCTGGGTAAGCTCATTTCTGTTCTTTGAGTACTGAACCACAAACACAA
The DNA here is from genome assembly GCF_024256425.1 of Clarias gariepinus. Lineage (NCBI taxonomy): Eukaryota > Metazoa > Chordata > Actinopteri > Siluriformes > Clariidae > Clarias > Clarias gariepinus. The sequence continues at coordinate 13,965,141 of NC_071116.1, read as the reverse complement.
AGCACTTGCACAATATAGTCACTAACAATAATGTTCGTCCATTAAAAGCACATATCTTATATGTATATATATATATATTTTTAAATGATTAAACTCATTGAATACTTAGTCACTGTAGCTCAGTTATGATCATTCACATACTTAGAAAATGCCTGCATCTACTGTGATATAAGTTGATTCACATAAAATTGATTCAGATTCTTCATATACAGTACTTGCTAACATTTAAGGAGTTCAAATATATTTTAAATTAAAAGTGACAATTTGAGAATTAAATGTTGACAATTAAAAGTGAAATGGTGGATTATACATTTCTTTATTCTTGGTGGTTAAATGTCTTTAAGATTTCAGATAAACTGCTGTGCAATAAAGCAAGGTGTTCCTGTTGGTCAATTCTTGATATTTGATGTGGTTTGCTTGGTTAGTTTTTCTGTCGGCTCTGAATATCTGAGGTGTGACCCGAGGTTTTAAGCGTCAAGCTGGTGATGGATCTTTTTTTTTTTTTTTTTTTTTTGTAGGCTGTTTTTAGAAAGGGCACTCTCTGAGTTTGAGAATTATGTTTTATATATATATATATATATATATATATATATATATATATATAAACTACTCTATTAAACTATATATATATATTTTTTATATATATTTTTATTTAAAAAAAAATTCTTTTGTAGGCTTTTTTTAGTAAGAGCACTCTCTGGGTTTGAGAATTAAGTTTAATATATATATATATATATATATATATATATATATATATATATATATATATATATATATATATAAATCCTCCATCAGTGCTCAGACTGTCCGCGACAGTCCATGAGGAGGAGATGCACTGCAGTACTTTAAGCAGCTGGTGGCCACACCAGATACTGACTGGTACTTTTGATTTTGAGGCTCTCTTCATTCAGGGACACATTGTGAAACAATTTTAAGTTTATGTCTTATGGTGTTGACTCTTTTAGTGTTCATACAAATATTTACACATTAAGTTTACTGAAAGTAAAAACAGTTAAAAGTCAGAGGACGTTTCTTTTTTTGCTGAGTGTATATATATATATATATATACAGTCCTCAGTATATGTTCAGTCCTCATTATTTATTAGAGTAGTAGTTAGTTAATTAGTTAGCATAACATTATTATGTTATAATGTCAAGAGCCCATAAAGCTGCTTTGAATGTTCAAGTCGCTTGAACATTCCACCACTCAAAATAGATGAGTGGTGGAATGTTCAAGTTTGTAAATAAATTATTTTCAGATTTATATGTCGTCTGTACTGTTCTGTTTGATTGTGTTATGATCCTGAAGGTGTGATTTCTGTGTGACAGTTAAAGACCTTCGGATCAAAAGATAAAAAAAAAGCATTCTGCATATTTTCTGTGTATCAGGCTCAATGTACAGTACTTGCTACTACATAACACTCCGAGTTATTTTCACAGACTGATAAAAATTACCACTACTACAATTATTATTTGTTAACACCTTTCTGGTGAGTCTTTAACTGTAATGTCTACCGGTTGATTAACACGAGTAGAGGGACTGTGGACTATTTCTTCAATTAAGCTATTTTAAGACTTCCTTACTTGGGTGGACCTTATGCCCTGCTTTTTAGCACTTCTAACCACAGGTTTTTAAAATAACATGTAAACTTACCAGACATTTGTACTTCTGCACTGTGAAAATGAGGAGCTCAAAATTTTAAAGAAAATTTACTGCATTAGATTTTTGAGTTTTGCGGCGAACCTAAATTTAAAGAATACCACCTACCTATTTGTACCAATCAATAATCTTTTGTTCAGCTTATCTGTCACATCTTTGGAATAAAATGCCGCACAAACTATTTGGGGCAGCATGACTTACTAGGAGGATACTACTGTCTGCTCACTTCTGGTTGCATGACTTCACAGATGTCCTGTGGCTAGTGTTGTTATGATTGATGGTAGAGTGCGGGTATGCCACAGCTCACCTGAGAACATGGCTAATTTGTTCAGATGGGATACGAACTTTCAGTCCACAGATGATAGGGTTAATCCTTTTCTGTTGCATCAGTCATGGGCGCATGCATGTAACTTTTTTATATATCTGAAACTGCCTAGGGACCAACAACCCATCCTGTTATTTCAATGCAGAATAAAAATAAACTAAACCATTCACTGTTCAAAATTATAAGTCATAAAAAACTTCTTAACTAGCTTTAAAACAAATTTACAACAATATAAAATATATTTCTTATTTTGTTTACACATACTGTATATGTATTGTTTTGAATATTTCAAAGTAAAAGAAATATGTCAACGGGTCTGTGCACATCATACTGAATATATTTCTTATGCATGAACCTTTAATGTGTGAATGTGTTTTAAAATGTACAAACAAACAAACAACCACTAATTATTGTAGTATTTATATTTTAAAATACAATCTTGTCCTGTGACAATCTTGGCTTCCTAAATTGTCCTCATGTTAAACATTAATTGCATTTTTTTTTTTTTTTTTTTTTGCCAGAATGAACATGCACGATGTAGTTCAATGCGTTCACACACTTTCCAATGCAAAAAGGCTGAATTGATTCATTATTATATGTTTGGGTCTCCTAATATGGTTTTGTTGCTGTAACTTTAAAACTCCTGTAAACTTAACCATTATTTGTTGGCCTTTTATAGTTTTTGCCACGCATAAAATCATGCAGATATAGGTCGAGTTTAAGCTCATGAAACAACAGAACGGCGGAAAAATGTGGTCTTAGTCACTTTTATTGTGACATGATTGTTGGTGACAAAGTGCTGTTTACCGCGAATTTCCTTGCGAAACGGTTTAACACAGAATGGCATGAGAAACAAACAAACAAACAAACCAAAAATCCAATTGGTGCCAGATTTGCAGGTGGAAAAACTAGAGTGCTAGAGTCCACTATGAAATGGAATGATGTACTGTACCTACCATTCCAATGTAATAGCGTAAGCGTTACAAACCATACCAAAGCATGAAAATGTCACAAACTCTCTATAAACTGTCTAGGAATGTTATTTACTTTGATTTATCACCTGTAACAGAAGTGTTTGTGTCAGGTGATAAATACTAGAATTAATACTATTATAATACTTTTATGTATAGGGTACTTTTGTGGAGAGCATACTACTTTACTACTACTACTTTAGTACACAGAGTAGAATGCAGTGACAGACTGAAGCTGTCCACATCAAAACTCATCAAAGAGTTAGGCATATTTTTTACAAGTCAATATAATGAGGCCAGATTCACCACTAAATAACTAAAGAATCGCCACGTTGTTCGTTCCAAGCAGACACTAAATTAAGATTTTTTGAGAATGGTAAATATTTAAAAACAATTACTATGACTTCTCTTGAAACATAACAAGCCATACTGACATGTGACAAACTTACAGGACAAGATCAATTTGGAAATGTTTAAAAGCCCTCTAATTCACCATATTACAAGAATATCTACTCACAAATTAAAAAGTAGTGGCATTATGTGGCAAATTATGTTTATCGCACATTTGTGGGATAGCTCAGTGGTTAAGGCATTGGACTATGGTTTGGGAGGTTTAAATCCCATGACTGCCAAGTTGTCTATGTTGGGCCCTTGAGCAAGGCCCTTAACCCTCAACTGCTTACATGTATAATAAAATAAAAATGTAAGTCGCTCTGGATAAGGGTGTCTGCTAAATGTACTTGTTAAGATTTATTATGCTAAATATTTTGTAAGTTATTTATCCCGGTTCTATTAATTTCATGTTAATTAGTTTTGTGTCCCCAGTCCAAAAAAACTGCCCCATAGCTGATTATAAATCCATGGTCACAAACACCAATCAGCCACTATAATAACACCACTGCCACAGATCACCAAGAATATACCAACAAACTGGTGACATCCAAAGCTGCCGCAAATGGGGCTTAGCAGGCAAAGAGTTCAAGGTTGTTGATCCATCCTCCAATTTCCCCGGTTCTATTAAATTTAGTATCCATGGAATGACCGAGACAAACAAGGCTGATACATGGAGGTCCAGCTTTGCAACCCAGAGCACCCAAAGGATCCACCTGAGGTCTTGTGGAGTCATGGCCTGAGGGGTCAGAGCTGCCCAGACAGCACAAGGGTGACCTATACAATACTGGGCATAATGTTTTTGCTTATAATGCTATGGCTGTTATTGGCAGATACCATAAAAAGTGTGATATATTTTTTTTATTAACATAATATTTTGTAAAAAAAAATAAAAAATAAAATAAATAAATAAAAAAAATACAAGTTTTGATCTTCTAAGCCTGTAGGCCTCACTGACCTGAGCTTATAAACATATTGTGCTATTTATTACAAATAAACAATAAAACAATTTAATAATAAACAAAATTTTAAATTAATGACTAATAAATAATTAATGGCATAAAATAATATTTTTTTCGTATTCCTGGTAAAAATAAAATGGTATTATTTTATTAGTGAAGAAAGATTACAAAATTCCACATAAAAACATACCTATATTACAAAATCAATGTCAGCATAGTGCTTTAAATATAATAACAATCAGATCAGTCAAATACTCAGTCAGTATGATTAGTTGTTTAAATATAATAAATATAATATGTGATGCTTGTTCCATGTGCTTTGCAAATATACAGTATGCAGTGGCCCTTTAATAGCACATAACTTTCAGCAAATCTCCCGGTAAAAAAACTTGCTTATAGAAGCATGTTCTATAATAAGTATCAAATTGCTCAAAATATGTTTTATTTTTGTCTTTTTTAAAGTTCATGTCTAAAGAGAAAGAAAAATCATGCTTTTTTTTCTTTTTCTTCTGATGATTTCTTGTTACCCTGTTTGTGCACTTTGACCATTAATACATTTTTAAAAAAAACGCCAGGTGGTTTCAGAGTGTGACACATGGCCCTTGCTTAAGTAAAGAACAGGTTTTAATGTATTTACACAGTATGATCAGCATAAAAGGCTTTGTTTTGATGCATAAAAGCATCATACTAAAATGTCAGTAACTGGTACATCCTGATTTCTTGCTGATGTGTACTTCACTGGTGGAGGAGGAGGCTTGAATGGGGGTGGCATATCCAGCCTAAAGGGGAAAAAAAAACAAAGAGGTTAGCAGACAGAGAGGTGATAGACATGACACATGGACATTCTCACACGTATCTCACCTTTTCTGAATGTGGTACTGGCGGTAAAGAAAGCCAATCAGAAGCAACAACAGAAGAACAGGAATGATAACAAACGCCACATGTGACTTAGAGGTATTTACATCTGCAACAAAGAAATAAGGAGATAAATTCTCTCTTTCATTCCCTATTGTCATGCATTTGCCATCTAATATAAAAATAAAGAACATTATTGTATGCAGTAAATTGAAAAAGTATGCTTGCATCACCCTACCGTTTCTTATTATTTCGGTTGTTAAGACACTGCTTATTCCCACAGTAGTCCTGTTTGTGAAAGCTGCTGTAAGGATGACTGTACTGGTATCCGGGTGTGTGTAGTTGATTTCTCTGCTGGTAGATCCTGGGATGGAAGTACAGCACTCCTCAGACAGTGTCCTGACCTCACTTGAGGTGACTGTGAAAGTAGTGGCTGAACTATTTACATCCATGTATGGTGATGTAACATTTGCTTGCACCATGGTGGTGTTTCCAGTAGATGGCGCTGAGGTGCTAATATGCGTGCCTCCCTCTGTAGTTATGGCATTAGTGGCAGAGCTGGTATGAGGTGGTGGTGACGTCGGTGTTGTAACAATAGGGTCGGATGTTGTAACCATAGGGTTGGATGTTGTCAAAGTTGTGCTGCTTATCTGTGGTGTTGTCTCCATAGTCGTGGTGCTGCTCAGATGGTCTTAAGATTGACACAGACATAGAGAAAGTGTTATTGCCCACTCTAAAACATAAAGAAGCATAACTTTGGATGGACCAACGTAATATTGTTGTAAGACTGTTGTCCACCGTCAGGACAAGCCCATGACAATATTGTTGACTTTGATAAAACGATGTTGAGAGAACTTTGATTAAATGACCCAAACAAAATTATTGCTAATACTACCTTCAAACAATGACATTTTAACCTTTATTTATAGCATGTTGTATATGCTATTGAGATCCATTCACACAATGTCCGACCTTACGAATTCCGCTTAAAGGGTGGGGTGCAACAGCGCCCCCAACACCGCGCATGCATCCTATGCTGCATATCTCTTAGTGTTGTAATCTAACAACAATGTAAATATCATTTCCCTGTTTAAATTTCCTTTGGAAATATTACTGAGTTGCATCTTAGCACCCAAATTACTATCACTGCACCCAAAACGTATCATGTCTGGTTTCACAGAACAGATCTCCAAACAATAAAAATTTGATTACCCTTTTGTCTGTTTTCAAATGTATTTTAGTAAATTGCTGTGGTCTGGTATTTTTGTGGCATTCACTGCTATGTGCATGTGAGCAGTTAGGGGATGTTACTTTTTAAAGTTTCATTTCATTACAAAATGACTGTCATTAAAAAGTAATCAGTTACATTACAGCATTACTTTCTGATGAAAGTAAATACTTAGAGTACTTTTCCATTGCAGATGAAAACCCCTTTGTGATTCCTCATGCATGTTGTTTTAGTCAAGACCTTTATAATATCCTACCATCATCACTCAGCGAAGTTTGGCCCATAATCTGTTAACTACTAATACCCCTATCTCACCTATGTGGTTTTGCGCAGTGGCCATGAGTACGGTTCATCATGATTCACCGCGACTTTACGTTTCCATCTTTACGTGCATCGGTCCGCATGGAAGCTCGCGGACCTTGCAGAACTTTGCGGAACGTCGGTGGTCACTCGCAGCGGCTTATGGTGCCTAACACCGTTTCTCACTGCGAGTCAAACCGCATAGGTGAGATAGGGGAATAAAAGCAGGAATAACAGAGGGGGCGGGTTATCGGGGGCAGGGCTTGTTGGACGACTTTCACACACACACACAATAACAGATTACACTTTACTGCTGTCTCACGGATTACATAAATTGTCTGCATAACGAATTACATTTTTGAAAATCAAACTAAATAACTGAGTACTTGAATGGCGGACCTAACACGTTAGATTACTTGTTACATCAAAAAAGTAATCCAAGTACTCTAACGCGTTACTTTGTAGGTGGCCCCAGGTTCAAATCCTTGTTTGGCCCTTGAACAAGGCCCTTAACCATCAACTTCTGAGATGTATAATGAGATAAAAATGTAAGTCGGTCTGGATATGGGCAACTGCCAAACGCCTAAATGTCTATACTGCTTTATTCAGTATACAGGGTCACAAGGGGGCCTGGAGCCTATCCTTTGAGACAGCACAAGTGCGGGGTAACCCCTGAACAAGTTGCCTATTCCATTGCACACGCATTGTATGCAGTATAATGAATGCCAGTTAACCTAATCTGCACATCTTTGGACTGGAGCACCTGGAGGAAACCCACTGAGCACGGGGAGAGGCAGGAATCGAACCCGGCAGGAATCGAACCCGGACCCTAGAGGTGCAAGAGGTGCTAACCACTAAGCCACCATGCCACCCTGTTCTGATGTCACTTCATCTAAATAATTTCAACTTCTAAAAATAACTTTATACCAATTTTGTTCCAACGTCTACAACATGGCCGATTTAATGCCCCGACAATGTTTTGACAACAATAAGTTTATGTTGGGGAGCCATATTACTCATATAAAAATGTAAAACATAGAAATGTACACAATTTACTAACTACAGTATATAAAATAAAAAGTACCAGTCATGAGAACCATCTGTTTTATCTCTTAAAATAAAATTAAACATTTTTTAAAAATATAAACAGGCAATAACATCAGGGGTTTAACTAGATATGCTGACCCAACTTTTATTTAATGAGGGAGATCAAAGTGTGGCTCTTTTTAATTAATCAAACTGCCACAGTGTATTACTTTGTGGTATTAGTTGTAAACCTGCATTGTTTTCTTCTTTGTGCATTTGAGCAAAATTTTATTAGGTTTTCCATAATTTCACCAACTATAACCCTGGACAGTGGTCTTCAACTGGACAACTGCAGTCTGGATGTAGATCAAGCCAACTATTTTAGAGGGTCAAACCAATCATATTATTTTACCTGTCTGCAAACTGTAATGTTTCTTTTTTTGGCATTCAAATTAGAGACTGTAACACATAATCTAAAACGTTGTTCATTATTTTGGTCAGCCCTAATATTTGTACAGAAGCTTACAAGGATGTAAGTGAACACAAGTATATTCATCTACCATGTCCGCAACACGCTGCCCTTTTTGTCCTTAGAGGAAACCGCATTTTGAGGTGATGTGTGTTGAAGCCTCACAACACAGCGGACTGCCAAACCATTACAGGAAGTGAGCAAAGGGTAAGCAGCAACCTTAGCAAACATCAACTGTTTAGTCACGCAGCCTTATCTGAGAGCTTTACTTTATTACAGATTTATTTTGACACACTCACCTATGTATGTTCTTTTTATCACAGTAAGTGTAAAATCTTTCTGTTTGTGTAGACGATTCTGAATTCCGGTGTGAACAGTCAGGGTGTAATTGCCAGAGTCATCCAGACTCACTGATGACAGGTTTAAACTGGCACCGGAGGACACTGTTATGCTGTCCTGTAGAAAAAGGGCAACAGCATAGGCATATATGTACGCATACACGTTTTTTTTATTTTTTATATTAAGTTAAAAGTTAAAAGTTTACATATATTTGTCATGAATATGAACTTTACAACGATGTTGGATTTAATTATTTAAACTGGTCTTTCTTGATCAGTATGATTGTACAACATACATCTTTTATAGACAAAAACAAGAATTTGGTGCATGAAAATTAGTTTGGGATTTTTTGGTTTCCTAGCATGGATATGATATTTAAACATGCTCTATAATTCTTTTTTATTTAATCTTTAGCCTCAAAATTCTAAATCTGCTTAAACCTTAGAAATAAGCTATGATGTGTGTTTGTGGTCATTGTCCTGTAGAAACCCTCAGTTTAGGCGAAGTAGTTCTCATTCCTCATTATTTCAGCCACTTCGCTGGGTATAGCAAGATGCTACCATCACCATATTTAACAACTTGTAAAGTATTCTTGGTTTAAATTACTCAGCCTTTCTTCCCCAAATCATCTCTGGTCAAGACTTTCATTTTGGTCAGCTGTAAACTTCAGTCTGATATGAAGGTGTCAGTTTTAGAGCAGGGGCGTCTTTCTTAGACACCACCCTTCCATATCAGGATATCAAACTTCATCGACTGTAGACAGTGATGCTGGGGTTCCATCAGCTTCCATTTCATTACAGACCTCGGTGGTTCCATAGCGGGTCCCGACTATCGTAAAAACTTTGCTCCCGGCTGGGCGTGACAGTTCGGTTTTCTTCTAGGTCTTGGCAAAGTGGCTACACCTCCCAAAAACTTGTCCTTACATTTAATAGTTGGAACTGATCTTGGAATCTGCAGTTTAAAAAATGGCTCCAAGAGATATAACATAACTGTTTCTTACATCTGTTGAGCATTATGAAAACTTACAGTATATAGAAAGTTGAATAAGAAACTTTGCTAAGCTACTGGAATCGATTCTATTCTAAGCAGGCATTATTAAAAAGAAAAACAGACCAAATTGGTTAAACATAGTCAGTTACATAGCTCATCACACTTTTTCATAAAAATGTTCATGCTTCTAGTGAAATGATCTTGTATATGATTATTTGCTTGCTCAATCATACTAAGGCATAAAGCCATTATAAATAAAATAAGTAAAGACTTTCCTAATTCATAATTGGATTACCCTGGATTTTGGCCTCACCCACCCTGCACAGTTTATTGTTATCTCAGCTCTCAGTATACCTGATTTACCTTATTAGTTAATTAACAGCCTTTTTCTAAAAAAAAAAAAAATAATAATAATAATAATAAAAAAATAAACTTAAATAAATTATACATTTGCTAAAACTAATACTTTATCCTGTCAAACAGAGGGTAAAGGTTAAGGATCTTGGATACTGATAAAATCCATAACCACATTTGATTACAGGTTTGTTTTTCTTATATTTATATATATATCTTTCTTATATAACGGCTATGAATTACCTTCTTCCAGACAAAATGCATGGACATGGAAGACTTTGCTTCACAATTGATCGTCAGATTTGTCCCACTTTCCACTTGTATCTGGTCCTCAGAATTACATCTTATGTCATCAAGAACTGTTTGTCAGAGCAATAAGAAAATTTTGGGGCATTTAAAAAAAACAATAAGGATTCATGTTCACTTTCATCCACTGTAAATCACGACGCATGTGAAATGCACAAAAACATGTACTGTTATTGAGATTATTGAGACTTACACTCTACAGTAAGTTGCACATTTTCGCTGAGACTTTGTAAGGGTTGGTTTGATGAACTCCAGACGGGCTGACAGATCAGGTCTCTTATGTGTCGAGTAATATTCTGAATTATGAACATTCCATCCTGACTTTCCATTCCTAATTGATTCTGTATGGAGGAGAAAATCAAGATGGTGGTAAAGTGGGATGCAATAGTGTCACACAGTGCAGAAGAAGGTGGATAGCTTCTGACTGACCCACAGTGGAAAGAAATTGGCAGCAGTACATTTTAATTTTTTTTCTCACCAGTGAGGATGATAATATGTACTTGGCAGGTGGTGGATTACTGACACATGTGATGTTCACTGTGTCCCCTTCTATTATAGGCCTGTTTGTAGGCATGACCGTCATTGATACCTTTGGCACTAGAACACAAATATTCAATGTGTTCGGATAAAGACGTTATAATAATAATAATAAAAACAATAAACCTTTATTTGTAATGTGTAATTTCCATGTGTGATGTAAAATCCATGAAAAATGAAGTATTTTTGAGGGATTAGGTCTAAAGCTATACAGCAATACCTATACCTTTATGATTGTATACAATAATAAAATAATACAAATATTATGCTATACTTATATATTTGATAGTATACATGCTATGATAATTGAAAGCTATAAGCAGATACTGTAAAAATTTATACTGTAGATGTTTTTATACAGTTATGAAATTGTCAATCTTTTGAATTTACCTGTAATTTGCACTTTTGTGGAGCTTTTGATGCTGCCATCAGGAAATGACGCGATATCACAAACATATTCTCCACTATCCTCCTCAGTGACATTTTGCAAATGCAAGATGGAGCCTCGTTTGTCCGTGTTTGTGCTGTTTGTTTCTGGCACCAGCTGCAGTGTAACATTTGCATAATAATAAGTAGGAAATGTAGGATTAAATGTCACTAATTTTTGCTGTCCATGTTTTCCCTCCATATGCCATTGTACTTGGATGATTTTTGGATGCTTCTCTGGCATGATGCATGGCAAGCTGATGTTTTGTCCAACTGTCGCTTTCACCTCCTTTTTATGTTCTATAGAGACACTCTGTATTCCTGTTGGTTAGTTTGCGTAATATTAATCAGGGATGTACAGTTTGTTTCACTTAAGTATTACAATTGTATTTTTATATAAAAACATCCTTGATTAAATTTCACAGCATTTGCACAATGTCATCTAAACAACTGATTTGTTTATATCAGAACTGAACTGTTTATATCAAAAACATGATCGTATTCCTTAGAAGATAAAAATTCTATATATTCCTAATCATTTAAATAAACCACAGGTTTTTGCTCTACAAATTTTTTTTATGTACTGAAATCTAAATCATACTAAAACATACAAGTCATGCTTACCTTGAAAAATGTTTATAAAAAAAATAAGTAGGCTGATAACTTTTCTCCTCATGACAGAGGCCATGACTACAGAAATAACAGTTAGCTTAGGAGAAAGAAAAGAAGTGACACGCTGCACAGGAAGTGGCTGTAAACTATACCGCTGAAGTGACAGGAACAAGACTCTGCATCTGCACACATCCTTGTTTCTCATACAGACCGCACCAGAGATTAACACTGTGAAATCTTGAACATGTAAATAATAGTTAAGAAAATATTTGTGTACTGCATGGAATAATTATTTAGGTATTGATTATTATTTTTTTAAAGAACATTTTTAAAAATATTCAAATTTGTGTTTAAGGAAGGAACATAATTTTGCCCTCTTCACTGAAAGGATTAAAATATTAGTTGTATTTCTTTCTTGTGTAAGATTTGGGGGTATTTTAGGAGTCATTGTGTGAGAGTTGCTGATGGGGTTTTCTTTGAAGCCCTGCTCAGGCCTGTGCGCATCATGATCTCGTTCCTAGTTTGTTTTGGTTTCCTGTTGAAATGCTTCTGTATGAAAATGTAAAGCAGCTTCAACGATCATGCAGGTGAAAACACTCACCCGCTTACTTACTCGCACACACACGCACGCACACACACACACACACACACACACACACACATAAGTTGAAGACAGGAAATGTTTTTAAATGCATTTGAAACCTGTAAAAGAAAATCTAAGATCATACAAAATCTCGAAAGTGTCTTTGTCAGATTTATTTGCAGTTTGTTTCAACACACAATATATAAATTAATATTAAGAGTAACTTTTAAGTAACTTTTTACTTGATAGAAAAAAACATCATAACATCAGGTTCAGAGTCTAGGAAGGTTAATTGTCTTCATTGCCCCAATTCCTCCAGATCTGTAATCAATCTTTTTATGATAAAAATTATATTTTTTTATGATTCAGCTCCATCTTGTTAATAATTTTTTAACTTTTATAACTAGTCAATATTTTTTTTTTTTCCTGTGGCTGTTACCGCACTTAACAGCTGCTCATGGACTGTTAGCTAACACATCAATGCACTGCCATTTTCAGTTTATATTGCACTGCTTCATTTTTCATTATTGCACTACTGTATATTCCATCCATATTTATTCTGTATATACTGTACAAATAAGAACTCACACATGAACATAGGCATATTCTGTAACTTTTAGGCCTGTAATCACTTGCTAATCCACTGCAATGTTTGCACAATTCTGCATTAGACTGTATTATACTGTACACCATTATAAATAAAGTTGTGGAATAACTTTATTACCAAATGCACCTTTTGTTTACTATAGCACATTCACAATGTTGCACAGCTGTACAGTACATTACTATATCACTATATATACTATACCATAACCCTACTACCATTTTAATCTTCTGTTTGTATAATCACATTGTATTTATTTATTGCAAATAGGCCACTTATGCACTCCAGGTTAGATGCTAACTGCATTTCATTTGCTCTGTACATTACTTTGCACAATAATAATAAAGTTGAATGTAATGTAATGTAATGTAATGTAATCTACTGTAATCTGAACTAATCTAAAACTTAATAACTTAAGGAGAGGACCTATCTTGAATCAGATCAAACTGAAAACAGTGCAGTCCAGCTAAGTCAGTAATTAATTCACTGAATGGGGGGTTTCTGACATATACACTCAGTGAGCACTTTATTAAGAGCACTAACACTGCGTAGGGCCTCCCTCTCTTTGAAAAAAATCTAAATAATATTTGAAACAATAGTTTGAGCTTCAGTTCCATATTTAAATGATTGTTCCTGCACTTTCACCATGTTGTGCATCCTGAGATAATTTTCTGCTCACTTCAAATGAGTGGTTATACAAGCTACTGTACTGTAGCCCTTCTGCTCATACCCCATTACCCATTCTCCACTGGCCCTTCTCAACAGTTGCTCTGAACAACAGAAGGTTCTCCATTATTATCTGGTTATTCCAAGGAAACTGGACTAACATGAAGGGCACTACTCTGGGCCACATTTCTCCTCTCCAAGACATATCCAAGTGACCAAAGTGTGACTTTCAAAGTTACACCCAACACTGCTAAAGAAAGATAATTAAGATATTTTTGTTAAATGTGAGATGAGCCATTGTACTGTATTCTTTTTGGTCACTAGTAGCTTTTACCTTGTAACTCTTTATTCGTGTCCAACTTTTCCCCATCACTCCTTCAGCCGGAAAAGACGAAGACGCCAACCTGCTGCATATTTTCGAACTGCTCGCTCACGCACGATTGGAGGCAACGTAACACAGTTGGAGGGCAGCACTATCTGCTTATTCCGCACAGATGCCTATGGTTGGCCGTAGAGGCATAATTAATATGAGAGCCTTCCATCCCACCCCACTTCGAGAGCTTGGCCAATTAACTTTCTCTAGGCTACAGCATCAGCCGAGGATCGAACCAGCAATGATAGGGCGAGTACTTTACCATTGAATGGGTGTCATTTTAAGCCAGTCTCCTTTTAATTGTTAAATCATGAACACTGACCTTAACAGAGGTAAGTGAGGCCTGCTTGTCTTTTTTGGGATATTTTATGAGCTCCTGGATGAATCATCAATGTGCCCTTGGACTAAGTTTGGTAGCCGGCCACTCCTGGGAAGATTTATCACTATTCCTAGTTTTTAATGATTCTCACCATGGTTTGCTGGAGTCTCAAAGGCTTTGTAACCCTTTCAGACTGATCCATTAAATTGTTTCTCATCTGTTCTTGAAATTTTTTAGATCTTTTAACTTGCTTCACTTTGTCAGACAGGTTCTATTTAAGTGATTTCTTAATTCAACCAGTTCTGGCAGTAATCAAGCCTCAGTGTGACAAGTCAAAGTTAACTCAGCTTTCCAAAATCACATTGGATTCATGATTTAGCTGAGGAGGTAGAAAAATCTTTCACATAGTGCCAGGTAGGTCTGGACAGCTTTTGCCTTAAAAAATAATATCATCATTTAATAAATGGCTTCTGATGCTTAGCTAGGGTACATCGTCAGTGATGAATCCTCAGGTCATTGGGTGTTTTAATTCTTTCAACATCACACACCTTCACTCAGACGACCCAGCTAAGGCTAATTAGGTCTCAGTTTGTACCCTAGCAGTACAAACCCATGGATCCCCTCTCTTAATCCATAACCACCTGGAAGCTGTCTACAGTATGTAGCCTCTATGTTCTCCTGGATGTCTTTTCTCAGTTCTCTCACTTGTAATGTGTATGCTCCACAGAGAGACTGGATTGTAAAGCCCCAGCACCCAAACTCTAAGCACCTACAGTAGCTTTACACCCTTTGTGGCATTTGCAACATGCTGCGGGAATCTTACTTTTTTGTTCTACCAACAGTTGCCAGTCTTGTGTACAGGATCCCGGATGTTGCTCTGGGCCTCTCTCTTGGTGTCTTTCTCCTTTGGACAGCAGCTCAGAATATGTTAGAGAGTTCGACTAAGTCCCAGCAATGCAGGCTAGCTGGACTTGGAAGGATGTCATAGGCTGCCTGTCTGATACACAGGATACATTATGGTTCTGACCTGCAGAGGTCTGACCATGTGATTTTTCTTTGCCTCACTGGAAGTCACAACACTTTCGACTTTGAGAGACAAATTCCAAATACAAATGGCACATTTGAAATTAACTGCTTCACAGAAATTTATTTCAAATATCAACTAATATCTGTAACACAAAAATATGTTTGATACATAATACATTTGAGAACAAAATGTCTCTTTATCTCTCACAGAACAACCTTAATAATCCCAACCAATCTGGATTCAAAGTGGCACATTCTACAGAGACTGCCCTTCTGTCAGTCACTGAGAAGCTCCATGCTGCTAGATCTGCTAAACTATCATCTGTCCTCATCCTCCTGGAACTGTTAGCTGCATTTGACACGGTGAACCACAAGATTCTATTATCTATTCTTACAAGCCTTGGAATTTGTGGAACAGCGTGGCAATGGTTTGCTTCTTACCTAGAAGATAGGTCATATGAGGTAACATGGAAGGGATCTACATCTGCCCCACGTAGACTCTCTACTGGTGTCCCGCAGGGCTCAGTACTTGGTCCTCTTCTGTTCTCCCTCTATACCCGGTCTCTTGGTAAGGTCATATTATCGCATGGATGTTCATACCATTGTTATGCAGATGACACCCAACTTACTCTCTCCTTTCCTTCCTCTGACACTCAGGTTTCCACCCGGATCTCAGCATGTCTGGCAGACATCTCAACCTGGATGGCTGCTCATCAGCTGAAGCTCAATCTCAGTAAAACAGAACTGTTGTTTATCCCTTGTGACTCATCCCCATGTCAAGACCTTGTGATATCCCTGGACAACAACCAAATCACTACTTCAACCACTGCCCGCAATCTTGGGGTAACCGTGGACAATCATCTGTCATTTTCCCCACACATCGCTAACCTTACTCGCTCTTGTAGATTTCTTCTTTACAATATCAGAAGAATTCGCCCATTTCTATCTTCACAGGCTACTCAGGTGTTTGTTCAGTCCCTTGTTATTTCAAGACTGGACTACTGCAACTCACTCCTGGCAGGCCTGCCTCTGTCCACGATTCGTCCTCTGCAACTGATCCAGAATGCAGCAGCACGTCTCGTTTTTAACCTTCCCAAGTTGTCCCACACCACCCCACTCCTCCGCTCCCTGCACTGGCTTCCTGTAGCTGCCCGCATCAAATTCAAAACGCTGATGCTTGCCTACAAAGCTTAAATTGGCCCAGCACCCACTTACCTCTCTGCTCTAATCACACCACGCACTGCACCACGTTCCCTCCGATCCTCCAGCACTGCTCGCCTCATCCCACCATCTCTTAGGGATCGAGGGCGGCATTCATCCAGGCTCTTTTCTGTTTTGGCACCTAGGTGGTGGAATAAACTTCCTCTAGATGTCCGTACAGCTGAGACTTTGACTATCTTTAAACGACGACTCAAGACACATCTGTTTCTCCAGTACTTGAACTAACCCCCCCCCCCCCCCCAAAAAAAAAAAAACCTTTTCCAAGTTGTGTTGGACTAATGGCACTTAGTTATTAACCTAGTTAACCCAGTGTAAGTATGTATCCAATGATGTAAACTTTAAATACATTTTGTAAATGTAAATGTGACTAAAAATGGTAAAATACTGTCGTTTTTAAGTCAATGTAACACGTTCAATCTTTTTGCACAGGTAGCACAGACACAGGTGAATGGCAAGTCAAATAGTGTATTAGCTTTTTAATGAGTAAAGTAAATTACTAGATTTTTTGTAATTTTATTTTATAATTTACTAAATATTAGATGCTATATAACAAAACTAAAACAATATGTAAAACTGTTAAAAATTACAGTAAAAAAGTTATAAAACAGACTTTTTTTTTAGTGTAGGCCCACTAAAAAACATTATTAAATATTCTTGCCTTTTGCAAGTTCAAGTTTATTTGTCTTAGTTTGGGTTGGTACCTTTACCATACACAATTGCAAAATCCTCAGTCAGATGTGTGTGGGGGGGGGGGGGGGGGGGGGGTAAAAACGCGGTAATAACAAAGACAAAACAAAATAGGATTATAGTGCTTATTTGGAGTTATTTGCATTTGTTTCTGCATATCCTAAGGAAAATTAACTAATAAACTATGCACATAACTAGAAGGATAGAAAAAGGAGAGCAAAATATTAATTCATTCATTCATTCATTCATTCATTCATCTTCTATATACTGCTTATCATGTACAGGGTCGCAGGGGCCTGGAGCCTGTCCCAGGAGCCTTTTTACCACCCAGAGTGGTTAATAGTAAAGCAGGCTACCTTACATTAGCCAATGTTCCCTTCGATTATCCAGCAGTACTCGCCTCGTTCCACCATCTCTTAGGGATCGAGAAAGACATTCATCCACCTAGGTGGTGCCTACTTCTTCTAGATAGCCATACAGCGGAGTCTTTGACAATCTCAAATCTCAAAATCTATTTAAATGACGACTCAAGATGTATCTGTTTCTTCAATACTTGTACTAATCCCCCCATTCCAAAAAAAAAAAAATAATAATCTTCCCAACTGTGTTTGATTAAAGGCACTTAGTTAGTAACCTAGTAACCCAGTAACCCAGTGTAAGTGATGGAAACTTTAAAGCACTTTTTGTAAGTCGCTTTGGATAAGATCTTTTGCCAATTGCCTAAATAAAAATGTAAATGTAAAGTCCTTGCTTAAGAGCTTAACAGTGGCAGCTTTTATTAACCTTTATTTACACCCTGATTTGAACAATCAACACGAACACGGCCATTAAGAAATGTGTTCTGAGAACAGCAAACGAAGATTACGTGATCTACTTTAAATATTAGGACCCTATTCCACTGAGCCAATTAGCTACTGACCTCTCCCGACGTCTCCTGATTTAAAATCGGCCATTAATGGACCTTGTGGACTTTACCAGTTCCGGTAAATTTTTCAAGTGAAGCAATCACCCATCAAGCCATTAACTAAGGAAACAAATATGTAAGGACATGAAAACAGCTCTACAACGCATTTCGACACAAGCAATACGAGCAATATGAGCAATAAATACGACATCATAACGTGTGACTGTGACCATACCTAACTGCCATCTCTCCTCTTCTTCTCTTTCCCCCCCTCTTTCTTTTTCCTCTCTCCTCCTGTCCCCCCCTTTCACTCTTTCTCTCTCTCTCTGTCGAGCTACACATGTCGTTCCTGAGCTGCCAGTGATCCAGACTCCCTCTGCCCTCCGGACCTGTCTGACCCATCCTGGTGCCCCTGGTTGCTCACCAGGGACAAACTGACCATTTTGATTCATACAAATTCACATTTCATACAAACTTAAATAATTCTTTTGAATATGTAAAGCTGCTTTGCGGCAATGAAAATTGCTAAAAGCGCTATACAAATAAAATTGAATTGAATTGAATTGAATAACGTTTCAATAACTGGCTGTTACGAAATTTAACAATGTTCTATTGAGTACTATATAAATGATAATGAAAGCGGTAACAACATAACCGTTTTAAAGAGAAATTAAAATGATGCTACTGACTATTACAAACTATTACGGAGGCATTAACAATATGATATTGACCTCATTATGCTATACTTTGTTTTTTCTATTTGTTTTTTGTGATCTATGTACAGGGGTTGGACAATGAAACTGAAACTGAAATGGTTTTAGACCACAATAGTTCATTAGTATGGTGTAGGGCCTCCTTTTGCTGCTAATACAGCATCAGTTCGTCTTAGGAATGACAGATACACGTCTAGCACAGTGGCCAGAGGAATTTTGAACCAAACCACAGTCTGGCCATTCGTGGTCAAATAATTATTTAATGCTGGGACACAAACTGCAAAAAATATATATTATTATCAAAATAATAGGAAAATACATGCTAGTATTTACAGTAACATTAACATATTTACATTAAGTTTAATCATGTGGCACTTTTAATATTCATAAGACACAGAAAAGGCTAATAAACATGATTAAGAGAAAATCGCACGTCCCACACGCATGTGACAGAGAAAGAGAGAGAGAGAGAGAGAGAGAGAGAGAGAGAGAGAAAGAGAGAGAGAGAGAGATTCACATTTATACATGCACCACAATTCCACTTTATTCGGGACCTTTATTTTTAATTTTCTTTTCTCCTCTTTTTCGTTTGTATCAATAGTGATTTTCCTTTGACTGTGCTTTCTCCATTCATTATTATTATTATTATTGTTGTTGTTGTTACAACTGTACTGTTGCTTTTTGCTTTTGTTCTTTATTAGCATCGCATGTGTGAGCGTGCAAAACCAATGCCTTTATTTTCAAAATCTCACTTCTCAGCTACTGTATGCCATGCATATTTTAGGAATAAAAATTATAAGGTAAATTTGTCATCAGATTTTCTTATTAAATTTATAGGAATAATCAAACCACATTCATTTTAGAATAAAACATTTTTATTGTGCATCAGACTTTAACATGTAATGTATCTTTTAATTGTGTTTAATCATTAAAAAATCCTGTTTTCCTTAAAATATCACTTTGTTAATTTTGTCATTACTTCCATCCACATAAGAAGATTTTTGGCTGATAAACGCAAACTACAACTCATAAATCGGCATAAAATCAATAATGACTCGATAACGGGTATGGATTTTAGTGCCACTGGCAGCCCAGCTCTGACTGACGCATTCCCAAAGAGCTTCTACCCACTACTGATATTCCTACACTGCCTACAGTACCTCTAGGATGTGGGCCTGATTTGTTGGGGTGGCTGAAATGGAACTGCTGCAGCAGAGGTTCCAGCACATCATGGTCTAGAATCCTGCACCTTTCTTCAAAGGTGAGTGAAACTGCAATTTGGCGAAATTCCTGATGAAATGCCAATAAAATATTTGCAAACCTCAGACAGCATTACATTTCCCTAAATAGTGTATGGCATTGGCACCCTCCTCTGGATGTGTTATGTAGAACAGGAAATAACCTTAACCGGCATGAAATTCACTTTTCTCTCCCTTTACATCAAGTACCCCTGTCTGCAGATTGGGGCGGGGCTGAATCTGGAGTGGGGCTGCACATGTCGCCCCGCCCACATGCCTTCTCATTGGTTGTAGGCAAATTAACATTATCGAGACACGTAACTTCCACAACTCATCTCATTGGTGGCAAAGTAGTGATGTTGAAACCTTCATTTCTGGTGTTCTTTACTGCATGGTGAGTGGGTGCATCTGCTACATTTTATGTGTAAATTGGTTATTTGTTAAATAAATTGTTAAATTTAAGTGTTAAAGTGTAAAAGTTTTTTTGTGCATGCTTTTTAATGCATATGAGATGCTGTGTCTTCCCCAGTGCATGCGTGATATGTCATGGATATAGTTTCCATCTATAAATGTTAGTAATTCATGCATATATATATATATATATATATATACATATATATATATATATATATATATATATATATATATAGGGACACAGATAAAAATAGAATAAAAAATATATAGAGAAAGCTAAAAAAACTACAGACTGTACAGAAAGGTGCAGAATTGTCTCTTCTACATTTATGTTATTGCACCCATGATTATATTGCACATAATATTTGATATTGCACATAGAGTACAAATGATATAGCACACAAGATATATATAAATATTGCACATGATTTTCATAATATTGTATAATTACTGGTTTTTCATGTGATATTGTTATTGTGATAATATTGCACAGTGTATCAGGGCATGGTAAATCTTTATTGATTAATCTGTCAGCTTCTGAATGAAGGGGGAGGAGTTACAGTATAGAGTTTGATTGCCACTGGTATAAATGATGTCCTGTGGCGTTCAGTTTTAGACTTTGGTAGTCTCAGTCTGTGGCTGAACGTGCTCCTGTATGACATCAGTGACTCGTGTAGGGGATGTGATGTATTGGCCATGATACTAAGAAGTTTCATTAAACAGTTTCATTTTTAATGTAGTGATTTTAACTTGTACTTTAAAAGAGCAAAATGTTAGGAATTGTTTCTGTGACTAAAACCTTAATTATAACAACTATATATACAACTTCTATATAAGCACAATTTAAATCATTTGATACTAAAACCAATGATTTATTTCTTTTATTTGCAGATCCTTGATGTTGACATCCCTATTAATATTCCCTGTGCAACACATTTTCTATTTTGTTTAGCTTGTTTTGCTGTTATTCTCTAACCCTTACTCTACTCATCAATTCTCTCTTTGTTTTCTTCACATAACCCAAGGGCTCTTTTAAGAGCCATTTTCCTTGCAAACCTGCACAAAACAGTGTTAAGCAAGGGGCGGTGTGAGCAGTATTTAAAAGACTGCTGCAGCAACTGCCCTTTTTGCCCATACACCAGTATGCCAGAGTTGGTGTACTATCACATTAAAAAACATTTCCAGTTGGCAGTGCACCATGATGGTGAGTTTAACATTTTTGCTTTTGTCACTTTACTATGGTGCCAAACCAGCCAGTAATGCTCTGTGCATAATTCTTAAGTATGTCTGTGTATGTCTGATTTTTAAGTATATCTGATTTTTAAGTATGAATACTGTAAATAAATGTAAAAACATTTAAAATAATTTGTTTTTCAAGGTTCATTGACTGTGTTCATGGCTACATCAACGGGGCTTTCCACAACAACATTTCAGCAACAACTGTGGCATCCCACCTTCGTCGCTTGTCTGTTGTTTATTAGCAATTTCCCTCTGGAATTAATAAAGTATAGAACAAATGTATTTGTAATGTTTACAATTTCAGTAATTCCTGAGCTTTGCAATAACAGGGGACTTTGATTTTACAGAGGTGAGTAAAAACTCTAATGTATACTTGCCTCTAATGTATAAATAGTAATTAGAAAGTATTTTTTTTCTCTCCCTCAGACAGACATGCCTGGTATTAGGAGATGGTGGTGTTTGCTTCTTTTAGAGAATTTCACCTTGAGGTTTATTGTCTTTCCTTTAATTCTCTACATTTTATGAACTAGCACTAAACTTTTTGCTGAGGTGTCACTTTAACATTATACATACTAGGCCTGTGCAATATAATAAAAATGATTAAAGTATTGTAAATGTACATATTGCGATATGCACAATCGCTTCAGTTTTTAATCTATTTAGGGTCATGAACAAAAGCACAAGGATTAACTTTTGTATGTTTAATAAGAATCAATCAATTTTTAATTTTAAAGGCGTAGCACTTATTATTTTGAAAACTTTTATTTACATAATATAAACATACCTCTCCTTTACTACATTTCATTACAGGTCTAAAGAAGAAAGATGTGCAACAAAGAGACTCAAGAGGAAAATTACATTATTAATTACATATTAATTACACTTAATTACACTTAATATGACTTTTTTTGTCGTATTCTCTTAACATGTGTAGAATTACATGTCTTCTCTGCTATTCTTTTAGGCACAAAAGGCAATCCTGACTCCTGAGTTGCAACTTTTGGATGTACAGTAAGTCTCTTAAGTGCTGGAATACTGTCCTGTTTCATTTAAGCAAATGAAGGGTTAAACCTTTTCCATATACTTTGCAGTTACCCATGGAGATCTTGGAAATGATACTCTTGGAAGTAGTGCTAAAGGATGGAGATGCTGCCTACATGAATCTTTCGCTTACTTGCAGTTGCTTTAGTGCAGTTGTGAACAGGACCGAGTTCAGACAGAAGGCACACTATGCATGGCTTGACAGTAAACATCTGTGTGTTTTTTTATGTAATTTTGCTTATTGTATTTTTAAAGCTTATCATGGTTAACAATCCAAGATGAGTTCTGCTTTGTGTGTGTGTTTTTGGCTACAGGTGTTGTGAACTGGGAAAATTGGAGTGAAACATCAAGGGCTGAATTACAAGTGCCTTTTGAAATGAAACAATGTAAAATGTGTAAAACGTTATTTAAGACCTGCTTTGGTTATTACAGAAAAGGGAAACGTGGTTGCCTTAGAGGATTTTATGATGTCACAGAGGACCCAGACTGCTGTTTCGCTGCCATTATTAAATTGGGAGGGAGAATTAATGCTTGACCACAGAGAGATGTATAAATACCTGCTTTCTCCTCTATCAGAAATAACTGTGAACAGTATCATCTTAAAAAAATAACAGTGAAATTCATTTATGTGTCATCATAATTCATTTATGTGTCATAAATGTCTGTATTTATAAACAATTCTGATGTTTAACAAACTTTTTCTATTTTTTCATTTAATACAAGGATAGTGCAAAATACTTTTGCTTAGAATATTCCACATTTATGTATTTAAATTTAAACTTGAACCACAAACCTGTCATAAGCATACAAAATTTAAGTAAGATTTGTACGCATCTGGGAGCTGAATAAATAAGCAAAGGGTTCAGCGTTTGTATAAAATGTATAATTCATAAGTATTGTTTCCAACTGCATTTCCTGTTTATCGTGGCAGCTATTTTAATCCATTTCACTAATCAATGAGAGGAGTTGTGGGAGGAACGTTGCATGGATGTCATTAATTTAAGATGCAGGCATAGGCGCAGAGGGGATGATGTAAAATAAAGTATTTTATTTCAAAACATAAAACAAAACACAAAATAATAAAGGAACTAAACAAACAAAGGACTCAACCAACTAACATACGAGCTAGAGCTTAACATGGCCTATTTAGTTTATCACAAGGTTCTAGTATCTCTACACAACATACAGAGGCTCTCTTAGCTTCACTTTAGTCTGACCCTATGCTCCTGTAATTTTACCTGACATACATAGGCTCTCTAGCTTCACAGGAGCTCCCTAGCCTTACAAGGGCACTGAGCGAGACAAAAGGCTAGGACTTGGAGCTGAGACAAGATAAAACTAGACGAGACAAGACTAGTGACAATGACAGGACTCGAGACACGGAGAGACTAGGGACAGTAGAGACTCGAGACACGGAGAGACTAGAGACAGTAGAGACTCGAGACAGTAGAGACTAGAGACAGGAGAGACTCGAGACACAGAGAGACTCGAGACACAGAGAGACTCGAGACACAGAGAGACTTGAGACATGGAGAGACTCGAGACAGTAGAGACTCAAGACACGGAGAGACTAGAGACAGTAGAGACTCAAACACGGAGAGACCAGAGACAGTAGAGACTCCAGACAGGAGAGACTCGAGACACAGAGAGACTCGAGACACAGAGAGACTCGAGACACAGAGAGACTTGAGACATGCCATATCCTAGCTAATCCTGCTAGCGGCTCAACAGATAAAGACCAGACGTACGGGGAACCTAAACATATGGGGGACCTAAACGTAAAGGGGACCTAAACACACTGGGAGCTTACACAAACACTAGAAACCCATCAAAAAAAATACTTACATTAAACCTAAGACAAACACCACACTTCACAATACTGAGTCAGCCCCACATACACAGAAACACACTTAACATTGACTTGACCAAAAACTAAAGCCTTTTAACATACACACATGTTACAAAACATAACAAAACTTAAACCAAAATACAAATTAAACTTAACAAAACAAAATGCCCACATAAAAATGACAGTAAACAATGCTCGACCCAGTTTCCCAGAATGACCAGCTATTTATAGGAGATCTGATGAGCTACCTCGGTTTGGGTGAGCACCCGCATCACCTGACCGAAGTGCCTTCTGGGAAATTAAAAACAAAAATTACAAAACAAGACTCTGGACAAACCATGCCCCCTAGTGGTGAACCCTCACAGATCGTCCCTTAAGCAAGTTAAAATGCTAGTGAGCTGCTTAATTTGAGTAGTTAGATCTGGAGAATAGATCAGGATGTCGTCTAAATATGCAATGACAAATTTCAACCTACAGTTTTTTCAATAGATTGATAATAAAAACTGCAGGTTAAAAGGATAGTGCTAAATGTTGTTTTCCATCCATTCCCTTCTCTGATTCTTACAAGGTTATATACGCTTTGCAAACCCATAGCAATCCAATTCCCAGAGTGGTTAAAATGCAGCTGGTACTAACAGTAGGGGATAGTGATACACATTAGCTGTGTCTCAATTTGGGGGCTACATCCTTTAAAGGATTTGAATTTGGCCCTCATAGACTTGTGGCCTTCGCTGACTGCATAGGCCCTGAAGGCAAAACCAAATGAGACAGTCTGAATTGCATGCACGCTTCACGAGTGGAAGAACATTACTGGGAGACAAGAGATCTGGAAGACCTTCAATGAGCTCATCCCCGACAATGTCAAAACCATTTTGCGACATGTTCATGATGATCATTAAAGAAAAAGCCACAACATTGCTGTCAATGTTGGTGTGTCATACGAAACAATCCAGGCAATCCTCACGTGTGATTTAAACATGCGCCGTGTTTCTGCGAAGTTCTTCCCCAGGTTGCTGACTCAGGAGTAGAAGAAACACAGCATCAATGTCTGACAAGAACTTCATGTCAAGAATAATTACCAGTGACATACTTGGGTGTATAGTACGGCCATGAGACAAAGCAACAGTCTTCTCTATCATCTCTATGACTGAAAAAGTCAAGGCAGGTCCACAGCTCAACCAAGTACATGTACATTGTCTTTTTTGGCATCCGCGCCATTGTGCATTATGGGTTAAGCCGTCAATAGTGAATTCCACTGCCAGGTTTTAAGATGAGGGAGGATGTACAGCAGGTTTTAAGATGTTTGAGGGATAAAAAAATAAAGCTTGTAATAGGTGAAAATTATTTTTAGTTCTACTCAGCCAATAGTCAATGGCAATAGAATATGGAGGTGGTAGTCCCCTATGTTTTATTTATTTTGTTTTTGGGATGTGCTGGAAAAGACTTTATAGAGTGTTCTCACTCTCCCGTCATAAAAGAAGATCTCAGGCAAGGAAAAAAGTAATTCTGTATGGAACAGAACTGCTAAAACAATGCAAAGGTATAAGACTTTCATTAAAAATGTGTCAATTTTTTTTTATTTTAAATTAAAATTTTTACTTTTATTCTGTTTTTTAAACAAATAAAAAAAATCATAAAAAATAGTTTTTCTACAAACACAGTTTTAATACTTAAAGATTAGAATTCTTTTTAAAAAAGGTGAAATAAAAAAAAGAATATAGCCAGAATATTTTTAACAGAATAATTAAAAGTCAAAGAATTTTTTTGCATCTAATTGATTAGTTATCCCTAGATTTGTCGTATAGGTGAGCAAGCTATACAGTATACAGTAGGCTTCTGAAATAACACATTTTATTTATGTTAAATAGGAGGAGGTTTCTGCTCACAGATACAGTATGTTGTCTTTGACAAGTTAGGCAAAATCTTTGAAGAGTAGAAAATGATGGATCACATCAAACCAAAAACATTACAATAAAGTATTGCAATAAAAAAATTGCCAGTTTTCAGGTGGTGGACTGCAGACACATGTAGAGCTCATGTTGAACGTTGTTCACTTTTTTCACAGTCCTGTCTGGAGGTGTAACATTCATATTGTCCTGTGGAACTGGGGGACAAATTTCATTAATTAGATTTATATTCAATTATACTGTACACTACACTAAAAAATAAATTTAGCCATTTGTGGCTAAGATTTGATCTGTCACATTGTTTTTAATTTAGTATAACTACCTGAAAATCAAATTGCCCAAACCGCGTGAGTGAGTGTGTAAGTGAGTACAAGTTTCTGCCCTGCAATAGACTGGCACCCTATACAGGGCATACCTTCACTCTCCTGGGATAGGCTCCAGGCGCCTCACGACACTGTACAGGATAAGTGGTATAAAGGATAAGTGGTATAGAGGATAAGTTAGTGTGCGAGTGAGAGTAAAAGATATATTTCTAAAACACTATAAATTTGTCATTTCCAGGTTACTAAAGAAGTTTACAAAGATGTAAGGTAAACAAGGGTGTTTTTCACTTCCATATGCCATGTCTTTAACATGCTGCCCATTTTGTCCTTAGAGGAAACCATGTTTTATTTTAAGCTGTGGCCGGTTGAAGCCCCAGAATACCGTAGGGCTCCATTAGAGGAAGTGACTAGTGGTGCACAATTACATTTACATTTATATTTAGGCATTTGGCAGACGCTCTTATCCAGAGCGACTAACAATAAAAAATAAAAAAAACAATTATCTTAATTAATCACATACTGTATAATTTCAATATGATTCTGTGCAATTATTTATTCACAAAACGTTGCAATGTATTACAGTTCTGATATCCCTAGTAAAAAAAAAGTATGATAAGTATATTAAATCCTAGCATGATAAAGCATATTTAAATGTACTTGCAGCCAGACTAATGACTATAGTATACTTGAAGTTTGCTATTTTGTGCTAAGTGTATTTAAGTTGTAAATAAATTGTATAAAATCACAATTTTAAGTGTATTAAGTATACTTTTGTGTGCTAAATTGGAACAACTTTAAGTACTCTTAGTACATTTAAAGTATATGGCTGTGTGTGTATTAACATACATAAATGACAGTAATTAATGAAATGTAAGTATATATTTAATGTATTATAAGTACATTACAGCTATTTTTACTGTGTTACAAATACATGATTAATATACTATAAGTATATTCTTATTGCAGCAGTAGCTGTTATACTTCTGGTCAATTACAAATACTGAAAAAAGTACACTTTGTGGTTAATACAAATATACTTCATTATATTATACAGTACACACAACCTTCTATACTACAGTATTGCAAATGTGTTACCAGTACACTAAAGGAGTTAGGGATAATTTACAAATGCCAAATGCATTTTCTACACTATAACATGTTTTTGAAAAGCATTACATCAGTAATTATGAGGAAGATTTTATTCATGAGTTCAACAGATTTAATTTGCACAAGGTTGCGAAAAAGCACTACTATAGTTTAACCTATAGTTTAAAATATTCATACTAAAATATGAACTGTTGTCTAAACACAGACAAACATCAGTACTAGAATATACAGTATTAGTTCAAACCTGGTGTGTTGCTTCTAACTGTTACACAACGACTGGAAATGTCTCGGGTTACTTTGCTGTAACCCTGTTCCCTGAAAAGGCGGGAACGAGATGCTGCGTGAAAACGCTATGGGAATATCTTTTCATGTTGCCGGTTGTGAAGCATGTGTGTACCAAACACGCCAAATTTTGGCTTATATAACCTCGGTCAGGTGACGTCATCTGATTAGACGCACCTGCAGGTTATAAATAGGAGTGAGCCGGCAACATTCCTCAGATTGATTTGTCTGAACGGACGTCTGGTCACGTGGGCAGTGCGGCATTGGGACGCAGCATCTCGTTCCTGCCTTTTCAGGGAACAGGGTTACAGCAAAGTAACCCGAGGTGTTCCCTTTTAAAGACTACACTCGATCCTGCGTAAAAACGCTAGTGTCTGGACCCCGCATTGTGTAGCATGTGCGCACAAGGCCGAGAGGTCTCAGAACTATGTCTGGGAAGCTGACTCGAGGACTCGTGAGCCCGAAGTGACAGGAACATCCAGACTATAAAATCTAACAATTGTGTGTGCATCACACACTTGTTGCAGGGGAATACCTCTTGCTAGTGCAATAGATGAAGCAATCCCCCTGGTTGAATGAGCCCTGAGTCCTAGAGGCGAAGTGAGCCCACGCGCCTCATAGGAGAGAGCAATAGCATCTCTCACCCAGTGTGACAAGGTCTGTGTAGTGGCGGCCGCCCCCCGGTTGCGGCCTCCATAGCATGTAAAGAGCTGCTCTGATTTACGCCGCTGGCTGGTGGGGTGACGTAGGTCCGAAAAGCACGTACTGGACACAGTAGGTGAAGCTTCTCCTGCTCCGAAGCTGTAAAAGGCGGAAAAAAATCTACTTTCTCACAAATGCGCCCAACGTATTTTCTCACAAATGCACCCAACGTATTTTTTCACAAATGCGCCAACCTATTTTCTCACAAATGCAATGGAGCAACTTCCTCTTCCAAAACAGCAGATGGCGCTATCGGTCAATTTACTCTATTTTCCCGAGACCTCAAACAACGTGTTTATATGGTTTACCCTTATGTCCCAGAGAAATATGAGTGGGGAACAGTTTTGAGGTGTCCATTATATATCCAGACAGCAGGACATATTAACAATCCACTATCTTTAGGATAGAGCCCTGTAGGGGCAGGGCCCAAAGGTATCACCATGGATACAGCTGCCATGAGGCCTAAACATTTTTGAAAGTGATATGCAGTCACTTCCTGGTCTAGTCTGATTTCCTTGAGGGTGCTGAGGATGGATTCGACACGAGCGGGAGCCAATTGTGCCCGCATAGTGATCAAATCCCATCTGACACCCAAGTATGTTGTCCTCTGAGCCGGAACAAGAACGCTTTTGGTAGCGTTGAATCTCAAACCCAGGGAATGAAAATGAGCTAGGATGACATCGCGATGTCGGAGCGCTAGCTGCTGAGACTGGGCCAGGATTAGCCAGTCGTCTGTGTAATTGAGAAAACGGATGCCCTGGAGTCGCAAGGGAGCCAGGACTGCATCCATACATTTAGTATATGTTCGGGGTGACAGAGCTAGACCGAATGGAAGGACCAGATACTGGTCAGCTTCTCCCCCAAAAGCGAACCTCAGGAACTTCCTGTGATGTGGCAAAACTTTTATGTGAAAGTATGCATCCTTTAAATCTATCATCACAAACTAATCTTCTGGTTGGATTTGCGAGACAAATATTTTGATGGTTAACATTTTGAATCTGTACTTTTTGAAATAGCGGTTCAACCCGCAAAGATCCAAAATCGGACGCAGCCCCCCGCCTTTCTTGGAAAAATAACGACTGTTGTAGCCTGACTACCTGTCTGGAGGAGGAACCTGGAGCAATAGGTGTGCTGAAAGGTAGAGGGCATGTCGAAAGAAACTGGTGGGTGAATGGAGCTTTTGCGTTGGCCGATCAGCGTGCTAAAAGGTAGGGGGCGTGTCGAAAGGTAGGGGGCGTGTCGAAAGGTAGGGGCGTGCCGAAAGGTTTCTCATTGGTGAATGGAGCTTCTGCATTGGCCAATCAGCGGTAATCCTTTTTATATGTGAGTACCTTTATTTTAGCGTGGAAGAACATTGTGGCAGTAAGGCTTGATGTGGTTAGTCAATATAAATAATTTTTTTCTTTATTTCCGTTATTTAATTGTTCGTTTAATTGTTGTTGACAGTGACATATTACTGTGAGACGAAACACGGACAGGTTTTCCCTCGAAGTAAGGATTGGCAGTTTTTATCGGTGTCCGCTTTGCGCTACAGATGTTTTTAGGCCACGTGAAATGTTTTAGGCCTCATGATTTTATTCTGACCGAGAGTTTGAAGGATTCTGTTCCATGGACTGCTACTACAGCATGAATGAATGAATGAGCACTTTAAGTGTACAGGTTGGGTGGAGTACACTCTTAAACGGAGCAGCTCTGCCTGTAAATAAAATGTTTTATTGGCTAAAATTGTGTCTGTTTACTGAATAAGTGCCACTTCTAAGGTTACTAAACTGTACTCCTCCTCCTCTTTATTGTGGTGTTTTATGAACCATATTTGTCCTTATCAGGCAATGTCAAAGTCAACGTTATTGTCAATTCTGCTACATGTACAGTGCATACAGTACATATAGAAAATTGAAGCTATGTTTCTCTTAACCCTTGTTACAAATAACACTGAAACTTAAACAAACCTAAAAAAAAAACTTAAATAGCACAAACTTGGAGAACAACAGAGGTAAGATAATTGAGTTACTGTTCTGCAAAAAGGGACAGTTTACAACACAGAAGGCTGATATGGTGAAAAATGGAACAGTGCAATAAGAATAGTGCAAGTGTACTTATTTTAGTTGATTAAAGTGACATTTTAAAGAGCAATATAAAACAGTATAAAAATCGGTGACCAAAACAGTATAAACAAGAATGTTTTTAGTTTTCATGCACTTTTAGTAAAACTACAGAAAAACAACTGTCAGTTTAAAACATTCTGAATGACTAATTCTGTTACAATTTTTTTGTTTTGTTTAACCAATACAAAGTTAATAGTATTCCAAAAATATTAAAATTACATTATTTTTTTTATGAACAGCTTGTGGTACTATATTCTTTTAAAAAATTGTAATTTGATTTTGATTATGGGTTTAATACAGTTAAGGCTAGAAGGAATACAGCTCGAGCTCTATTGGGCATGCGCATATCAATCTAACGTTTTTTTTTCTCTCACTATACAACAATAAAACTTTTTGTATTACAGAAAGGATTAGTTTTAGACGTGAAAAACGATCCAATATGTATAACAATTCATTTCATTGTTATTTTCCGGTCGGAGCTATATATCCCTTTTAGCCACGCCCATGACTCAAACGCGCGAGGATGACGTCAGTAACCCGTGGCAACGCAGTAGAATGTTTAGAAAGGAATATTTGTAATATCCATATTTTACAGAAAAAGAATGGAATTTTAATGTAGAGGATTATGATGGCTGCACTACTTAAACGCATTAAAAAGAACAATAGCGTTTAATATTAGCCTTTAAACAGGCAACTTGTGCAACAAATCATGAAGAGCTTTCGACTTTCCCCCTACCTTTCGGCACGCCCCAACCTTTTGACACGCCCATTACTCCAAACTGCAGCTACCCCTGTCTTGGTGAGTGAAGGGTATGACTCGCGTCTATGGCGTCAGATTTATGTCAAAAGTCACGAGCGCGTAAGACATGCTCACGAGCACATAATGTTATTTCACACGCGCAAAAATGAACCTTCAGCTAGCATGATAAAAGTACTCGCGCACAAATTCAACAACCGGGAGTATGGCGTCAGATTTATGTCAAAAGTCACGAGCGCGTAAGACATGCTCACGAGCACATAATGTTATTTCACACGCGCAAAAATGAACCTTCAGCTAGCATGATAAAAGTACTCGCGCACAAATTCAACAACCGGGAGGTGTACAGGCAGCTGCGCGCGAGCGCCTGGCATACTCTTATAGGTTAACTCTGCTCGCGCAGTGGAATCCTGCTCGCGCGCAGCGGGCTTCTGCTCGCGGAGCGCTGTTTTGCTCGCGCAGTGGATTTCTCCTCGCTCAGCTGATTTCTGCTCGCTCGAGTCTAGATGACTTTTGACAATTTGGGGGCGGAAACCAAGGAGGACACTGACTCTCTTATGATTGGTCACTTTCATCGTAATCACACCCACAGGGACATCCTTGTACCTTGATTGACAGCTCTCATTACAGGAAGGCACGGAGTTGGGTTAAGTTACCACCGAAGAAGAGTGGGAATTAATTTTCTAATATACATAAACTGTCTATCTACGTATAAAATGCTGCGCAGATCATAGTTAAATCAATTACCATATTTTTGAGCAATAAGTAACGTAACTAGCTAGCCTATTCGTTCTGTAGCTAACGCCTTAGCCAACACTTGTGATGCTGATCGCCCGACACTCATTTTAAAACTTGTAATCTTTAAAAACTGCATCTTAGACAACTAACATTAGGCTAACTGAATCATAACATAATTGTTTTCACATGTACAAGTGCTATTCTTACTGACGCTGATTTAATGCATTTGATTTTGCAGGCTAACACCTTGTCCCTTATTGTATTTTTGTGTGGATCCAGCTCATCTTGCCGTTTATAGATGTAAGAGAAAATGGCGGACGCAAAAGAGGAGGTGAACCAATCATAAGAGAGTCAGTGTCCTCCTTGGTTTCCGCCCCCAAATTGTCAAAAGTCATCTAGACTCGAGCGAGCAGAAATCAGCTGAGCGAGGAGAAATCCACTGCGCGAGCAGAAGCCCGCTGCGCGGAGCAGGATTCCACTGTGCGAGCAGAGTTAACCTATGAGAGTATGCCAGGCGCTCGCGCGCAGCTGCCTGTACACCTCCCGGTTGTTGAATTTGTGCGCGAGTACTTTTATCATGCCAGCTGAAGGTTCATTTTTGCGCGTGTGAAATAACATAATGTGCTCGTGAGCATGTCTTACGCGCTCGTGACTTTTGACATAAATCTGACGCCATACGCGTCACTCATACAATTTCTCATTTCTCTCTTTGCCAGACTCCGACGCCAGTGGGACTCCGGCAGACGGAGGGCCGTGCTCAGGTGCGGTCCGAGGGTGAGTGGTTGGGACTGAAGCAGAGGTACGGCCCTCCGTCTGCCGGCTGGGGTTTTTGCCCCCTACTCCCTTCCTACCTATCCAAGAATTGACAGTCGAAAGAAACTGAGGGAAAAACTGCATAATTTTTTTTCACTATATATATATATATATATATATATAAAAGTATATATAGTATATATAAAAAGTGAAGAATATAAAAAAAAAAAAAAAAAAATATATATATATATATATATATATATATATATTCATTTTTTATATTTCTATTTCATTTTAATACTTTATTTTCATTATCTTATTGCTTGTATATTATGTAAAAAATTGTTTTGTTAATTCCCTTACTCTTACTTCGCACTAAAACATTCCTTTGAAATATTGAGGTCAACAGCAGTTGTTTAAGCATTTCACCTCATATCATACTGTGTATGATTGTTTATGTGACGAATAAAATTTGAATTTGATTTGATAATTGTTAACATCTTAATGAGATAATTTGTCTAATTATTTCCTATAGAGCTGCATATATGTGTGTTAAAATCGCACTCGCACTATATTTTAAAATAATTGCACTGTGATTGATCAAATTATGCAGCCCCAGAAGTGAACTAGGAGTGAACAACAAAGTCAGCAACATTTAACCTTCATCACAGGTTGATTTTGACACACTCACCTGTGTGTGTCCTGTTTATCACAGTAATTGTAAAATCTTTCTGTCTGTGTAGATGATTCTGAATTTTGGTGTGAACAGTCAGGGTGTAGATCCCAGAGTCATCAGGACTCACTGACCACAGGTTTAAACTGGCACCAGAGGACACTGTCATGTTGTCCTGTAGAAAAACATTGACATCATAGGTGTATACTGTATGTGTTTAAGTGTTGTTAAACATGTGGCTGGCGTTGTAAATAAAGTTATGTGTTCACAGGAAAGAGTGCAAAGAGTTGGAGGTCGAGAAACTTTGTCTTTTTTTTTTTTTTTGCTCCCGCATTTTAAAGGTAACCACAGATGGATTGCCATGAAACCTAATACAGTAGCTTTATCTTTCAAATAATTGTGTTGTGAATTACCTTTATCCAGACAAAATGCAAGGACATGGAAGACTTTGCTTCACAGTTAATCGTCAGATTTGTCCCACTTTCCACTTGTATCTGATTTTCAGAATTACATCTTATGTCGTCAAGAACTGTTTGACAGATCAATAAGAATACTTTGGGGCATTTTAAAAAGAAAGCAATAAGGATTCATGTACACTTTCATCCACTTGTACATAAATCACGACGCATGTGAAATGCACAAAAACATGTACTGTTATTGAGATAAAGACTTACACTCCACAGTAAGTTGCACATTTTCGCTGAGACTTTGTAAGGGTTGGTTTGATGAACTCCAGACGGGCTGACAGATCAGGTCTCTTATGTGTCGAGTAATATTCTGAATTATGAACATTCCATCCTGACTTTCCATTCCTAATTGATTTTGTATGGAGGAGAAAATCAAGATGGTGGTAAAGTGGGATACAATAGTGTCACACAGTGCAGAAGAAGGTGGATAGCTTCTGACTGATCCACAGTGGAAAGAAATTGGCAGCAGTACATTTTAATTTTTTTTCTCACCAGTGAGGATGATAATATGTACTTGGCAGGTGGTGGATTACTGACACATGTGATGTTCACTGTGTCCCCTTCTATTATAGGCCTGTTTGTAGGCATGACCGTCATTGATACCTTTGGCACTAGAACACAAATATTCAATGTGTTCGGATAAAGACGTTATAATAATAATAATAAAAACAATAAACCTTTATTGGTAAAGTGTAATTTCTATGTGTGATGGAAAATCCATAAAATTAAGTATTTTTGAGTGATTAAGTCTAATGCTATAGAGCAATACCTATACCTTTATGATTGTATACAATAATAAAGAAATCTGTAATACAAAAATTATGCTATACTTATGCTATATATTTGATAGTATACATTAAAAGCTATAAGCAGATACTGTAAAAAATATATAGATGTTTTTACAATTATGATATTGTTAATCTTACATTTTGTTCCACCCGCTCCCTTATGAATTTACCTGTAATTTGCACTTTTGTGAAGCTTTTAATGCTGCTATCAGGAAATGAGGCGATTTCACAAACATATTCTCCACTATCCTCCTCAGTAACATCTTGCAAATGCAAGCTGGAGCCTCGTTTGTCCGCGCTGTTTGTTTCTGGCACCAGCTGCAGTGTAACATTTGCATAATAATAAGTAGGAAATGTAGGATTAAATGTCACTAATTTTTGGTGTCCATGTTTTCCCTCCTTATGCCATTGTAGTTGGATGATTTTTGGATGCTTCTCTGGCATGATGCATGGCAAGCTGATGTTTTGTCCAACTGTCGCATTCACCTCCGTTTTATGTTCTATAGAGACACTCTGTATTCCTGTTGGTTAGTTTGCGTAACATTAATCTGCAGTGTAAACAGAGTCAGCCAAAAAATCTATACATACTTAGGGAAAAGAAAAATAGTATAATGTAATGTATACAATATTAATATAATGTTAATAATATAATATTATCACAATATTATCCTACTGTATTAGCAATAAATGTGTACATTTATGGCTGACGTTTGAAAATTATATATAGTCTACTAATTGATATCAGAAAAAACATGATCCTACTATGCAGAAGATACACAAAGTATATTACATTATTACCTAAACAATAAAATAAACCATATATTTTTAAGCAGTTAAGGCAATATGTAAATGTACTGAAAGCTTGTAAATAAATCAAGTCATGCTTACCTTGAAGAATGCTTATTATAATAAGTATGCTGTTAGGTTTACCCTTCATGACAGTGTCCATGACTGCAGAAACAACAGTGAAAGAACAAAACATAATGCATTGTTCAGGAAGTGGCTGTAGGCTATACCACAGGGGTATAGGGGAAGTGAGAAATATACAGTACAGGCAGGAGGCAGGGATAGAAAACAGAGCAATAAATAAAAATAATAATACTAGAAAAAACAATAATACTAATAATATGTATTCCTTAATGTTGTTTTACAGCTGTTTACTAACGATAATTAAGCAGAAACAGTGTGAACCAAGAACAAACCGTAATCACAGAGTGCAAGAAATTGAGGAACTTTAATCAACTGGAAAATACAGAAAAATTCAGGCAGTGATCCAAAATATAAAAATAAGTTTTCGGTTCTGCTTTGATCGGGACATAAGGTGCAAAGAGCCAGACTTCCGCTTTTAAGAACGGATAAACAACATACATATTTATCATGTTGGAAAAAGGAAAATTATTCAAATTAATCACTTATCCTCAGCAATACCCTCCTCAGAGGAATAAGTGCTCTGATAAGGTGATGATTATGGCGATTTTTATAAGGCAGGGTGTAAGCACCTGCTTTCAGAAGGATCCTCAGGCAAGATCGAGAAGGGCTTTTTTTTTTTTTTTTACATGATCATGTGCTGATTTAATTAATCTCTAATTTTAGTATCCAATAATAATAATTAAGCACATTAGTTACTAGTTGATATATAAGGTCAGAAACATTAAAAAAATCACATAGTTGTACAATTATGTTTAATGTATAATCAAAACTAATAATCAAAACGGATATTAAAGTACTTATAAACAAATAAATGATATATATGTAGAAGGATACTATGGACAGTTAAAGACAAATCAGATATAATGGGAATAGTAAGGACAGAGTACTTATGGATCTTGCAAAGGAAGATTTTAAAAATTGCAACTCCGACGAAAAACCCAAGTCTGCACCAACGGTGGTCAATAGTTTGGTTGGAAAAAAAAGGCACAAACCAAACTTTCTCCAAAAAAGGGGCGAAAAAAGAAAATACGACCTTTTAGGTCTATCCAGATATGAATAAATATGAGCTGCCATATCAATCTGACCTGAGCAAAATTAGCTTACATCTAATGAATATTAAGTGACTTTTTGATTTAAGGAGGAGCAAACAATGATGTAATTGCTAAGTGAAGGTATATATCATGTAAAATTTGAAAAATAGTGGGGAACTTGCAGAATTTTCGTGGGGTGTCTGTTGTCTTCTGGCTGGTCTGTCCAGTGCTGTCTATTTACTTTTGGTTGCAATAAACTTTTTTCTCTTTCAAAACTCAAGTAGTTGTTGGGTTTGGGTTTAGAACATTAGTGCAGTTCACAAAATCTGCCATGACAATTGATGCATTTGTTTTTAATTCAGAATTGATTAGGAGCTTCAAAACCATTTTAAACAAACTTTTAAATAGTACATTCTCTAAATTTGACAAATTCTTTAAAAATATACTTTATATACATTAAAATAAATATAAATAAATATTTAATCTTCCTCTTGTGTTAGGGTCAGCACCGACCCGTTTTACTTTTTAAATGCATAAAACTACTACCTAATTTTGTTTATTGCATCAAGGCTTTTCGACTTTGTCAGGAATCTGTATTGAATTAAAATAAAAAACAAAAACAAAAAAACAATTGTACTAAATTATAACATGCTCTGGTGAAAATTACTACCTTTGTGTTGGTAGGGTCAGTTTTGACCCAGTTATAATTTAAGGTTATAAAACAATAGTTATACAAAAATCAAACAAAAATCATAAACATACTTTGAGGGACTTCTCTCTTTGCCTGTGTGTCTCCTTAGCTAAACAAACAAAACAAACAAACAAAGACAGACATGTTCAGACATGTAAGGCTTGCATAAGACAAATTTAGTTTAGCGTTGGTGACCTACAGAGCACACATCTACTGTTTGCAGCAGTCAAAAATAAGAAGAAGATTTACTGTAAGCCCAGCTGTGGATCATATCTTTTCTAAAAACGAGGCAGAGGACACAAAACAGCGTTTTGATACAAATTAGCAGGTTTCCGAGGATCTGTTGGAGCTCAGTACCTCCTGACCTACAGTACATGGCAGGGCAGCTGCTGCAAATGTCATCAAAATGACAGCCACAACCCCACTGAAGCCACCTTTTCTTTTTTTCTCTTTTCTCATTCTAAAAGAAAGAGGTGTCAGGTCTGCCCTAGCAATAAAGACAAAAAGACAAATGTACTCTGCTTTTTCTGCAAAAAAATATATTTGCAAAGAACACTAAAAGTGTCACTTTTTGCCACACATGCATCTAAATGCACATGCATGTTCTTGCACACAAAGACCTTTTTTGAAACGAGTGCCTCATTTCTATTGATTTGATTTGCTTGATTGTTCGTTGATTGTTTGACCTTGCAAATCCACATTTTGAGATTTACTTGTTTAGGTTTCTATTCATTTTAAAGTTATTTTTGAAAATACTTTTTTGCCTTTTTCTTTGAAATAAATATATATGGGTCAAATTTGACCCCTAACACCTTAGATACTATAGTAATTAATATTATAATAAAAATATATATAACAAATTTATTTAAGAGATGTGTTGTAATACCCCTCAGTAATGGTCAGGTAACATTTTATTAATTGAAAACGAGAGGTCTGCTGTTAAAGTAAAAGCTCATGAGGTAACAGCCAAAATATTAAAAACATTCTTTTAATGGACAAGGAAGCATAACAAAGTAACCAATAGGTAAGGAAAAAAAATTGGATCATAAATAATTATTTTGAGGGTAATATTGATTAAAAACACGGGTCAAAACCGACCCGTTAACATAAGAGATAACAGAGTAACAGAAAGCTAACATAAGAGGAAGATACATAAAAAGCATGCACTAACACCTCATAAAAATAAGAAAAATGTGTTGTTTTTTTGTTGTTTTTTTTTAACGGCCATAGTGAATATGATACTGTATATGGCAATTGAAAAAGAATCCATTTTAGTACAATGCAAATACATTAAAGAACCATATATGTGTACTACTGAGCATTAACATGTAATAGTTGCCTATAAGTATTTTAATGGTGAAAAAAGTCTAACTTTAGAGGCATGTCATCGGTAACCTTTATTGGATGTACATCCAAGCTTATGTAGCTGCAGGAATCTGTGAGGGCAACATACAGTACAAGAAAATTAGTGTACCCAGGGCAGGCTTAGTAACAATTACCCTTGTATAGTAACATTAGTGCTGTCAGAATGAATGATTAATCCAAGTGATTCATCAAATTTATATATATATATATATATATATATATATATATATATGTGTGTGTGTGTGTTTGTGTGTGTATATATATCATTCCTGTTACCTTCCTCACTGGTGCTTGGTTGTGACATTTCGCTTGAATCTTGAGTCTCTATCACGGACGTCTTTGTCTACTTATCATAACCTTATCAACCGAAATTGCTATTTTATTGAAACGTCCTTGCTGAAGTGTGTGACGTGACGTCATGTGCAGGTGCGATGGATCGCGTACCAACCAATAGGGTGTCGGAATAGTATGTTTATACTTCTCATCCAACCACAATCAATGGCGCGATTTATCCGGTTGTTTTTGAAAAAACATGAAAAAATGTTTGTTTTTTGAATGACAAGCTAAAATAAAATAGGAGTAACTAGGCTATTTTTATAATGTAAGGAGTAGAAAGTACAGATAATTGTGTAAATATGTAAAGAGTAGAAGTAAAAAGTCGGCTGAAAAATAATTTCTCCAGTAAAGTATAGATATCCAAAATTTCTACTTAAGTAAGGTAACGAAGTATTTGTACTTCGTTACTTGACATCTCTGACAGTATGTAAAATGTCTTTGCCTTCAATATCTCAGGCATGACTAGATACACTGATTCAGCAGCAGTGATCACTATGTAGATCTGTTTCATTAATCAAACTGAAGAGACAGGAAGACAATTTATAGTACACCAGTACTGTCTTATTTGCACTAGAAATTAACAAACTTTTATTGATTAATTTATTGATTATTTGTATTGATGCATCAGTTTTCTATTCAGAATCGATTTACACTTTTAAAACAATTTGCAAACTTTCAACTGGTAAATTTAATTCTGAATTTGCCAAGTTTCTTAAATTATATCACAGTCTTTGTAGAAAATTTAAAATGCCTCAATCTGTTGCATTTAGCAAGAGTATTACTCCTTCTGAGTTTCTAGGCATACTGTATATGACATACTTTTTGTAGTTTTTGATACTGTAAAATATATAGCTTCTTGGGACAAATCAGATAATAAACACTAGTGCAGTTGAATTTATTTTTAACGAAAATCACAGTGCCTAAAAAATAAATCAGTTTGAATCAAATCAATAATCTACCTCCTATTTACGACTCTTTTTTGAAAGCGTAAAACAAATAACCAACAGAACAGGTGTAATTTTGCGGATAGCGTATACCTTTGATGACTGGGCAAAAGTCAATGCACCTGGGCACAGTTCTGTGGCACAGAGGATTATAAAACACAGGGATTTTCACTTCCTAGCAGATAAGTCTACAGTATACCCTATTTGTAACACACTGGCCATTTTGTCCTTTTAGGACAAAACTGCATTTATAATTTGCATAAAGATCCAAAACTCCCTGGTTATTACTGGGAGTTAGCTCAAAACAAGCATTTTAGATTCTGTAGATCTGCCTAATCACAGATTAATGCAGACATTTTGACCCACTTGTTTATATACTTGTTTTATATGTGTCTTGTTTATATACACCATAATGTTGTGGCTGCTGGTGTTGTGTGGTTGTGATGTTGCCATTGTAACATTAGGTTCGGCCGTTTCATCTCTGATAAACGTATTAAAATGTATGGGTGTTGCCTTTAATATCTGGGGCATGACTGAATGTGCTGACCCAACAGTTGTTTGATGTAAGCAGTAAACGGCTCTCACTGTTATCACTATGTGGATCGGTTTCATTAATCAAACTGCCAGTAAGTATTAACATTCACAAGAAGATATGAAACTCGAAACACATGAAAGAAAACATTATTCAACCCTGCAGTGTTATCTTGTTAAACACAATTAGTGATTTTATTTAAAGTTTTTTTTTCTACAATCAGCACACTCAACTGTTTAGTCATAGAGCCTCAGAGAGCGAATGGCAGCTCTTTGCCAAGGAAGTTCTTCCCGGAAGTTGTACAAGTTCAGGTAAAAGTTGAAGGCAGGTCAAGGCAGGTTCACAGCTCGACATAATGCATGTTCATCATCTTTTTCGGCATTCATGGCATTGTGCATTGAAAATTAGTCTCCAGGGACCTTCAATACAAGATCTCAGTGTAACTCTAGATGGAACTTAACATTGTGATTTGCATAAGGCTGCTGTAATAATGCAATAGAACACGTGTCCTTAAAAATTAGCTAAGGTTTTCATAAAAAATGTTTTTTTTTGTTTTAAAAACTTTATTTTAATTATAATTTTTTTTACTTTTATTCTTTTTTTTGGGGGGGGGGGGATTCTGCATCTAATTGCTTAGTTATTTTTAGATTTTTTGTATAGGTGAGCAAGCTACAGTATATAGGCTTCTGAGTAACTAATTTCGTTTATGTTAAATAAGAGCAGATTTTTGCTCACAGATATGTTCTATTTGTAACAAGTTGAGCAACTTCTTTAAAAAGTGGAAAATGATTGATCACATAAAATCTACAAGATTAAAATAAAGTATTGCAGTTTTTAGGTGGTGGACTGCAGACACATATAGTGCTCATCTTGCATGTTGCCCAAGTTTGTCCTGTTTGGGGGTGTAACTTCCATGTTGTCCTGTGGAACTGGGGCACAAATATATGCCATTGGATTTATATTCAATCATACATTACACTTAATAAAATACATTTAGTGTAAAAATACTACAATACATTTGTTCCAATTTATTACAGGTGATATATGTATAGTCAGTAATTTATGTAG
Source organism: Clarias gariepinus (assembly GCF_024256425.1). Lineage (NCBI taxonomy): Eukaryota > Metazoa > Chordata > Actinopteri > Siluriformes > Clariidae > Clarias > Clarias gariepinus. The sequence goes on along the minus strand of NC_071116.1, from coordinate 13,923,015 downwards.
CGTTTAGCAATCATTTAAGTATTTGTTTTTATAATGTTTTTTAAGTAAGTATAATGTTTGTTAAGTATTTAGTATTTTATAACATTGAGTTGATAATGATCGTTAACATCCTCTTAATGAGATAATTTGTCCAATTATTTGCTGGTAACCTACATACGTATATGTGTGTTTGAATGCAAAATAGTACATTTAATAGTTGAATAACAGTTTAAATCGCACTTGCAATATGTTAAAAAAAATGACAGAAGTGATCCAAGAGTAAAAGTAAGAGTAAAAGTCAACAACAATCTTTTATTCATGTGGCTTACTAGAATGCTCTACTTTATCACAGGTTGATTTTGACACACTCACCTGTGTGTGTCCTGTTTACCACAGTAATTGTAAAATCTTTCTGTCTGTGGAGACGATTCAGATTTTTGGTGTGAACAGTCAGGGTGTAGATCCCAGAGTCATCAGGACTCACTGTCCACAGGTTTAAACTGGCACCAGAGGACACTGTCATGTTGTCCTGTAGAAAAACATTGACATCGTAGGTGTATACTGTTTAATATTTAGTGTGTGTATGTGTTTAAGTATTGTTAAACATGTGGCTGGTATTATTGTAGATAATGTTATGTGTTCACAGGAAAGAGTGCAAAGAGTTGGAGGTCCAGAAGCTTTTTTTTGCTACCCTATTTTAAAGGTAACCACAGATGAAGAATTACCATGAAACCGAATAGTTTTATCTTTCAAATAATTGTTCTGTGAATTACCTTCTTCCAGACAAAATGCAAGGACATAGAAGATTTTGCTTCACATGCAATTGTCAGATTTGTCCCAGTTTCGACTTGTATCTGTTCTTCAGAATTGCACTCTATTTCATCAAGAACTGTTTGGCAGAGCAAGAATTAATAATATATATTTTTTTATTTATAAGGGAAAACATTAAAATTAATGTTTACTTTAATCTGTTTTAGTTGAAAATGCATGTAAAGTATATAAAGGTGTATGTTACTGATATAGATAAAGACTTACAGTCTACAGTGAGTTGTACATGTGCACTGAGACTTTTTAAGTTTCGTTCTGAAGGATTCCTGACGAGCTGACAGATTAGATATTTGACGTGTCGAGTAATATTCTGAATTATGAACTTTCCATCCAGACTTTCCATTTCTGATTGATTCTGTAGGAAGGAGCAAATCAAAGTTGTGTTGCGGTGTGAGCAAAGTGATGAGTGACATGCAGTGAAAAAACTTTCATTGAGGAATAACAGTTTAAATCGCACTTGCAATATGTTAAAAAAAAAATGACAGAAGTGATCCAAAAGTAAAAGTAAGAGTAAACGTCAACAACAATGAATCTTTTATTTATGTGGTGTTGTGGTGTGAGCAAAGTGATGAGTGACATGCAGTGAAAAAACTTTGTATTGATGTATTTTATTTTCTGTTTCTGACTTACAAACGAGAATGATAATATGTACTTGTCAGGCGGAGGATCACCAACACATTTGATGCTCACTGTATCCCCTTCTATTATATTCCTGTCAGAGGGTGTAATCTTAATTAAAACCTTTAGCACTGGGAAGAAAACAAACATTGTGTTCAGGTAAAAAACTTTGGTTAGGTCATAATGTATCAGCTGATAAATAATTTTTCACTTTTCTTTTCTCTTACTGCTAAAAGTTTAAGAACAAAAAGAAGGAAAAAAAACTATGTATCTTTGTGATTAAGTCTAAAGATACATGTATACATTATTGTATAGGGTGATAAAAAATCTGGAATAAATATACTAATATCATACTGCTATACTGATATACTTGATAGCATATGCAGTTAAACCTTAGATTGCGAGCATAATTCATTCCGGGGGTGTGCTTGTAATCTAAAGCACTCGTTTATCAAAGTGAATTTCTTATTTCTGTTTATTTCTGAATTATGCAAACTCTGATGATTCGTTCAACAACCCAAAAATATTCATATATAAAAAATGTATACACAATATTAAGTAAAAATAAATCAAATTAACCTTTGCTTTACCTTTGAAAAGAATCGTGGCTGGTTTGAGGGAGAAAGAGGACAGGAGGACATACTGTGTATGACATTCACACACACAAGCGCGCGGGCACACCTATGCTAACGGTATCACTCTTCTCTGAATGTCTCTGTCAGAAAATCTTAAATAAGGAACCTCTGTAATGACACTTGCTTTTGACTCATTTTGAGAATTTCACAGAAATATGACAGTGCCATTAAACAGATTCATCTCCCACACTATAGCCTTTTCAACCTTTTTCTTTACGAGGGCCATTGTTGCAGTACAATGACTACAGAACAGTCACTACACTTGGTCACCACACGTGGTTATAGTAAACAATACACGTGCACAGGTGTTACAAGTGACGCATGCGCACTAAGACTGAGCATGGGAGATGATTACCCACAAGCACACAGCACGAGAGAGAGAAGAACCATTGGCTCAGTTGTGATCATGTGAAACTCAGCAGATAAAGCATCTGCATACTACTTGTATTTCAAGACCTTGCTCATTTATCAAGTTGATGAATTGATAAAAAATTATAAAAATAAAAAAATGCATTAAATCCAAAATTATTTATTAAAATAAAAAATGTATTAAATCAAAAATAATTGATTTAAATTTATTTTAAAATTGTGCACGTGTTGCAAAACACTCGTAAACCAAGTTTCACCATATTGTGTTAAATAATATTTTAAATGCACCAAGCTGCAAGATTTTATGAAAGAAAACACATACAGTGCAACCTTGGCTTATGAGCATAATTAGTTTCGGAAGCGGGCTCGTATTTCAAAACACTTGTAAACCAAATTTCATTTTCCCATAAGAAATAATGGAAACTGAAATTATTCATTCTACAGCCCCCCAAAAAATAAATACATAAAAATAATTAATACAAAATATAAAGTAAAAATAAAACAAATTAACCTGCACTTTACCTTTAAAAAAAAGTAAAAATAAATCCTGACAGATAAGTGTTTAAGTTTGCACACGCAGGTGCTGTGAGTGTATGTGTGTGTGTGTGTGTGTGGTGTGTGCACACACATTACACACACACACAAACAGTGCCAGACACACACTCTCTGCCTTACACAGAAACTCAGTTTTTTTTTAACTTAACAGCAGTGATTTCGTTAGTATGCGCTTACGCAAGTGTGACTCGCATTGTTCCTTGCTAATTTTTCTGATAAAACAGTTTCTCCATTAATGTGTGTGTGTGTGTGTGCATGCAGATCACACACACACACACAACGGAGAGACTGTTTTATCTGAAAAATTAACAAGGAACATCGCAAGTCACACTCGCGTGAATGCATACTAACGGAATCACAGTTGTAAAGTAAAAAAGAACAAATTTACTTTACCTTTGAAAAGAATTGCGACGGAGCAGAGTTTTTGTGTAAGGCAGAGAGTGTGTGTGTCTTTATGTGTGTGGAAAGCCAAGAGGAGGAGGGAGTTGGAGGGGGGGCTGTAAATGCGAGAGAGAGTGTGTGTGTGTTTGTGTGTGTGTTGTTGTGAGTGAAGGAGCTCGGTGTCAAATCACACACACACACACACACACACACACACACACACACACACACACACACGCACACACACACGCCTTAACAGCCCACCTACCATTAGTGATGGGATTTATGGCTCTTTGAGAAGATCCGAGTCTTGGCGATCCGTTTCTTTCAAGGAGGCGTTCAAAAGAACGACTTTTTTGGCTCTTTTTAAATATTTAGTCAGTTATCCTGAAAATAATCACTGAGTTTAAATTATTCTAAAATATTGATTATTGCCTCATTTGTCATGTGTGGACTATATTCCATAGGTTTGCACAACATCCCTCTGCTTAGACAGTGACATCACTATTTTGGATTTACCTTTAATGCAAAGTGTGTGTATGTGTAAAGCTACGTTGACTTATGTTATTCATACAATACCTACTCATAAATAAACATAAAAAAAAAGCTGGCTGCAATGAATTTTTGTACAAAACAGCTTTTACTACAAACACTTCCACACAAGAACATTGTTTCGCTCCTACCCAATGACAGAGGCACGCAGGTTTTTTTTTCCACTGGAGTACTCACGTGAAGGATGCGTGCACAACTATCACCATGCTGTTAGGCAGTAGCACCCTCGCGCTGGGTGCGCCCCTCCCCCTATAACTGTTCTGTCTCGCGGAGGAGCTAATTTGTGTGCATCTGTGTGAAACACACATAGGATAAAAAGAACGACAGAAAGAACGGCTCCCCTCCCAGCTGCAACTCGGCTCCCATCGTTCATGTTTATGAGCCGTTCAAAAGAATCGGTTAGTCGCGATTAGTATGCGTTAGCATGCGTTAGTATCATGTTTAACGCGCATGCGTTAAACATGATACTCGGTGCTCGTAAAACCAAGACGAGGCTTGTTTTTCAAGCCAAAAATTATAAAAAATCTTTGCTCGTCTTGCAGAACACTCGTAAACCTTGTTACTCGTAATCCGAGGTTCCACTGTACCAGCATTGGAAAAAATACTAATCTTGGCAAGCGGAAATATCTCAGTACAAATTCAGACAACTTTTGTCTTTATTAAACTACCTATGACTAAACCTAGTTCTTAATTAATTAATTATTTTTTTCCTAATAGGTTTGGTTTTTTTAAGTTTATTTGTAGGAAGAAGCACAACACAGTAATCTGACAAAAAAGAGGTAAAATTATTTAAATTGATGGTATCTTAAACTTTAAAGAGAAAGTATTTTTAACTAAATGCTATCCTTCTGCAGCATCCTGAAAACAGTGGTGTTTTTTATTGTTCCTAGTTACATTCATTATGAATTTACCTGTAATTTGGACGTTTGTGGAGCTTTTGATGCTGCCATCAGGAAATGAGGCGATATCACAAACATATTCTCCACTATCCTCCTCAGTAACATTTTGCAAATGCAAGATGGAGCCTCGTTTGTCCGTGTTTGTGCTGTTTGTTTCTGGCACCAGCTGCAGTGTGACATTTGCATAATAATAAGTAGGAAATGTAGGATTAAATGTCACTAATTTTTGGTGTCCATGTTTTCCCTCCTTATGCCATTGTAGTTGGATGATTTTTGGATGCTTCTCTGGCATGATGCATGGCAAGCTGATTTTTTGTCCAACTGTCGCATTCACCTCCGTTTTATGTTCTATAGAGACACTCTGAATTCCTGTTGGTTAGTTTGCGTAACATTAATCAGGGATGTACAGTATATACAGAGTCAGCAAAAATTATACATACTTAAGGAAAAGAAAAATAGTATGATGTACTGTATATACATCATACTAATATTAATATAATATTAATAATATAAGATTATTATCACAATATTATCTTAATGTTTTAGCAATAAATGTGTAAACTTCTTAGTGATTACTACTGATTGCTATCAGAAAAAAAATTATCCTATTATAAAGAAGATACACCAAATATATTACATTATCACCTAAACAATAAACTAAACGATATATTGTTAAACAGTAAAGGCAATATGTAAATGTACGGAAAGCTTGTAAATAAATCAAGTCATGCTTACCTTGAAGAATGCTTATTATAATAAGTATGCTGGTAGGGTTACCCTTCATGACAGTGTCCATGACTGCAGAAACAGTGAAAGAACAAAAAATGATGCATTGTTCAGGAAGTGGCTGTAGGCTATACTACGGTGATATAGCCTAAAGCCACTTCCTGAACAATGCATCACAAGAGACAGAAAGACAATATACACTTACCTATAGCCTCATTTACACTAGATATTAAACAAACCTTAATTAAAATGATCAATTGATTAACTCTTTGTATTGATGCATCAGTTTTTAATTCAGAATTGATTCAGAGCTTCAAAACTATTTTAAACAAACTTTTAAATTGTAAATTCTGTTTCATCTGTGAAGAACGTATTAAAATGTATGGTCTTTGCTTTCAGTATCTCAGGCATGACTAGAACCGCTGATTCAGCAGCAGTGATCACTATGTGAATTTGTTTCATTAGTCAAACTGCCAGTGAGTATTAGCATTAACATGCAAATTTGCTCAAACAGAAGAAAGAAAACATTATCAAACCCTGCAATGTTATCTAGTTTATATTGTTGAACACAATTTGTAAATTTATTTAAAGTTTTTTTTTCTTACAAATTTATCCATGACCACACAAGACAGAGAGTGAGAACTTGTGTATAGTGGAAAATATTTCAAAGGATCAAACATATCACAATACTATATAGTTCACAGGTAAAGTACAATTTCATTTTTGCAATTAATTAATGACTGTAATTATTTTTAAAACAATTTTAACACATAATTTTGTAAACTTTATTTTGGTCATCCTCCATTTTGCTAAAAAAAAAGAAAAAGAAAACAAGAAAGGAAAAAAATAACTTAAAAAGATGTTAGTTAAGCACAGGTATTTGGTTTCATATAAGACACTGTCCATTTTGTCCTTAAAGGAAACCGCATTTTGAGTTGTGGCATGTTCAAGACAGAGTACAGGAAGTGAGCAAAGAGTAAGCAGCAAACTAAGCCAACTGTTTAGTTACTGTATAGCCTTCAGAGAGCTCTACCTTATCACAGATTTATGCAATCAGTTTGACCCACTCACACTAACAGGCAAGAGTGCACGTTAGAGGTGGAGGTCCAGAAGCAGGAATGCCAACTCAGCCTCAACCCCATGCTTGTAGTGTGTAAAATCCCTGAGAGCTGTTCATTATTCTGTTAACTGGTCAATGTCATTATTAACTTATTGAGTCATGTCCTGCTTTAATCACTTCCTCACCCGACTTTTTTTTGAAGGTATCCAAAATTGCATGGCAGCTCCATGTCAAGGTAGGCAATACTACATTCTTGCCGGTTTCTACTGCATTTTTGTCAAGTTGTACAAGTTCTTACTGTGTTGACACAATTTTTTGCAGAGCTAGTGGGTTTTTGGTTTTGAGTGGAAGGAGGGCTGACAGGTCAAGTCACTGATGTGCTATATAATGGTCTAAATTCTGAACTTTAAAATCCTGACTCTCTCAGTTAACACTGTAGAGAGGAGCAAATACTGGTAAGGTGGGGCAAAATATTGTCATGAAGATATGACTGTGTCAAAGCCAAGTGGGAATTTTTCACTGCTGTATGTTTTTGACCTACTAGTGAGAATAAAATGTATGTCATATGTAAATATATGTCTTACTGCCATGTGTTAAGTTTAAAATGAAATATTTTTTGTTATTATTGATTGATATGTCCACTTCTCCACATGCACACACAATGCGTCTGAGGTTCTCTAATTAGTATCAAATAAGAGAGCATATTTGAGCTTTTTGGCCAGGTGCTCTGTGTCACGTATTCGATTGTATTTTGTGACATGGAGGGGATCCACATCTGCTCTATGCAGTCTTTCAACTCGTGTCCCACAAGGCTCAATACTTGGTAATTTTTTGTTCTCCCTCTATACCAGGTCTTCTGGTGAGATCATATCCTCACAAAGACTTTCATACCATTGTTGTACTGACATGCAACTCATTCTCTCCTTTCCTCCCTCAGACACTCAGATTTTCAGCTGCTCAAAGGAAAATTAAATTAGAATAAGTGGCTTCTAGTTTCTCTTACAATAACTTTCATTTATTCATGTATTACACCCATGACTATAATTTAAATACACTTTCTCAATCACTACTGATAAGGTGTTATGGATGTGGTGAAGCAGGCCGACCCAAAATACACAGGCAGCATTTTAAATGGAAAATGGTTTGTGCTACGGCCTGAATTAATGTATTTTAATACCAGTAAAAGGGTGGTGAAGGCCTTGATTGTGAAAAGATTTAAAAATGGTCAACAATGTGCAATGGAAAAAGTGGGCTATTTAAAAAAATGTTTTTCCCTTGCAGGAAAGACAGTGCGTAGTATTGCCAGTCAGTTTATCCAAGCTGGCTTGGTCTAGTTTGTAATGTAGCATGAATATAAAAGCCACTTCTCTCAGCACACAACACAGTCATAGTGACCCACAATCACACACACACACACACACACACACACAAAAATTACTTTACCTTCCATTTTCCACTGACGGTCCCGCGGACACAGAGACACTGCGGCGTGTTAGGGTGCTTGCTATAATAAACACACAAACAGTAATCGAATTCCTGTAAGGACATGGACTTGTGATGTTGTGAGAACGAGAATGTGGATGATGACACTGGATACATAACAGATTAAGGCTATGGCTCTGTCCGAAAAGCTAATACAATTGCAGAATTTATCACTCCAGCGAAGAAGTAGAGTCTCCCGTCAGGGCCAACAGTATCATCTGTACAGTTATATGTTAAAAAAGGACATCGATGTTCACCTGTAATTTTGCTAAAGTGTTACTCTCAGGAAAGTTGATAAACATGCTTGAAATATGTGTGCATGTTTTCAATACGGACTCAATAAGGAAGCAGTGGTTAATTTAGTAAACACTGAATTGTATATGCGCAAAGGTCGTGAGCCACACCAATCTGTTTATACTTTAAGAAATGGGGGGCTCAAGACTTTCGAGCAATAATGTACACTGTATGTTGTGTTACAGTATATTAAAAGCTGAATGTTTAACCTTAGCCCATTTCATCCTCTCCTCACTGGTCAAAGCTCCATCACTACACGACCTTTCCATCACAGCTCTCCCTAATATACGTCAGAGGCCTAAAACAACAAACACACTCACAAACACACTCACATGGCAAACATGCTTACGCAGCGGGCGTATTACTGCAAAACATAACAAGGATTAAAAGGCAACTGGATTCAGAGTCTATGAAATCTGATCAAGTTTAGTCAGTATTTAAACAGTTGCAGTCCAAAAACAAAAATTACAAACAGCAGTGCTGGAATTAATACTATTCTCATGTTAAACTGATACTGCAGAAAATTGTTTAGAAAAAAACTCTACTGGGGGTGATAAAGTCATATTATTAATTAATTCAGATACAATGTAAAGAACAGCATGTACAGGAGTTTTTAAAACGGAATCCAAGTGCTTATGTATATATGCATTTAAGGTCACCCACTTTAATCTCCAGTGTGCAGCTCTGCACACTCATATCCACCTGCATATCTGTTCAACCTGCAATAAACAAATGTCATTTTATATGTATGAAGAGGGCCTGTTATGCAAAATACATTTCTATTCATTTTTCAACATACATATCTCTATAAACCCACAAACAAAATCAGTGCTTTAGTTCTCCCTATATTTGTTCAGTTGTTGCTGTTTTATGCTGCGTGGCATCAAGTTACATTACTGCCACCTTCTGGTCTTCATCTCCCTTATTTTCATTTCAGTTTGAATCCTCTATCATCAATATTTGTCTCCCTTCTCTATTTAAAATACTTTTAACAGTGTATGCAACCTTTCCTCCCATCTTTTATCCTTTCCCCATTTTTATATTGGCCAAAGGTTAAACAATCAAATAAGATTTTCCCCTATTGTGACCTCATATATTAAGAGACCCTCTCCCAGCTCAGTGATCAACTTTGCCCAGTTCTGCTGTTCACTGTTCATTAGCAATTATTAGCTCTTTTTAGGATTAGGTTAGCCATTAGTGATTAGCAGTCAGCAGCTAACAGTTAACCTAGCCTTCTGCAGCTCTTAGCTTTTTAACTTACAGTAAAATCTTGGATTGTGAGAATAATTCGTTCTGGGAAGTGTGGTTGTAAATCAAAACACTCATATATCAAAGCGAAGTTCCCCATAAGAAATAATGAAAACTCAGATTATTTGTTTCACATGCCAAAAAAATAAATATATAAAAATAATTTGTGTAAAATCTAAAGTAAAATAAAAATAAATTAACCTTAACTTTACCTTTGAAAAAGTAAAATAAATCCAGAAAGATAAGTATTTCCATTGGAATGTTTGTTTTTCAAGTCAAGATTTTTTTGCTTGTCTTGCAGAATGCTTGCAAACTGTGTTACTCGCAATCCGAGGTTCCATTGTACTCTAAATAATGCTAAATGTTGATAATGTCATCATTAATTAACAATTTCACATATATTACTGATTCTGTTTATCAGAAACGCAGGTGTACAGTATTTATGAAAATACATGCTTTGCTCTATCATAGAACTTGTTAAGGACTAGGACATATAAAAAGAGTATTATAAAATTATGTCATTCAACCACTTTTTGCACTCATGGACATAACAAAATTCCATACACCCAGTCAAAGAAAAGTGCATGAAATTAGGGAAGACAAGCGAGTTATCTTTGTACTGATGTGTGTGGAAATGTTTGGCTATTTATAATAATACCTCAAAATTATTGTTGACAACTGAGGGAAAGTCCTGACCTGTGGTAACTTGTTTACTTCTGGACAGGTTTAATAAAATAAAAAAAGTTTGCCATTATGCCTAGACCTTACTTTTCTTGCTATTTTTCTATACCATTACCTCAGAGTTAACGGGACGTAAAAAAAGATTTAATTTATTGTCATACTTGGATTGTCATACTTTTGATTTAAAGCACTGGAAATAAGTAAAGGATCAAAAATAGCTGTACTGGATAGAGATACTGGATTTTTGATTTTCATGCACTCTAAGCCATAATCATTGAAATTAATACAAAAAGGGTTTGAAACATTAAACTTTTATGTGTAACGAAACTAGAATATACAAGTTTTACTTTTTAAATTACAGAATTTTGTTTCATGATATTCCTATGGTTTCAAGATGCACTGTAGATATTTAGTATTAATTTCTTACTCAATGCTGATGTCTAGAATTTTAGCTTAGCCTCCAACAATGCTGATTAGAGTCATTTAATAATAGTTAAAATTAGAATATATTTTTTAAAAATATATAACTGGAAATATGTCTTAGCTAAAAGGGTTAACTAATTTATGCTTGTTTGCAAATGAAATAAATTATATGTTGATATTTGTCTTTCTGTGGGGCATTAGTGTTGATCAGAATACTTTTATTGTATATTTTATTATGTATATAATTGATTAAAGTGCAAAATCTTATTATTAAAAACTACAAATAGTTGATATTAGTAATTTTTAATTTATTGAAATATAAAAAAATTGCTCTTTTTTATTATTTTAAACAGTAGGCCTGTATCAGGGACAGATGGCCAATAGAGGGCGCTCTAGCGCTTTTTATTTTATGACTTGTAAGAAAAATGCTGAAATAAACATGAGACTTTAAAACTAGGGGTCCGTTCTTCTTACGTGGCTCACTCAGTTAGCTGGATTTGATCCTTGTGGATTTGTCCTGATCCTGGATTGTGTCGTTCTTCGATGCGCGTCTCCCATTCGCTGTTATACCCACGTAAAAAAAAAAAAGGATGTTAAAGTATATTAAAAGCAAGCAATTTAAGTATGCCTGCAGCAGACTAATAACTAGTATACTTGAAGTTTGCTATTTTGGAACAACTAATTTTGTACCAAGTGTATTTAAGTTGTAATAAAATTGTACAAAAGTACAATTTTAAGTGTATTAAGTATACTTTTGTGTGCTAAAGTGGAACAAATTTAAGTAAACTTAGTACACCTAAAGTATATGGCTAAAGATTTTAATACACTGTGTGTGTATTAACATACATACATGAAATTTAAGTATATATTTAATGTATTATAAGCACATTACAGCTATTTTTACTGTGTTACAAATACATGATTAATATACTATGAGTATATTCTTATTACAGCCGTAGCATACTGTTATACTTCTGGACAATTGCAAATACTGAAAAAAGTACACTGTGTGGTTAATACAAATATACTTTATTATATCATTCAGTACACACAACCTTCTATACTACAGTATTGCAAATGTGTTAACAGTACACTAAAGGTGTTTAGGAAAATTTACAAATGCTAAATGCATTTTCTACACTATAACATGTTTTTGAAAAGCATTACATCAGTAATTATGAGGAAGATTTTATTTATGAGTTCAACAGATTTAATTTGCACAAGGTTACAAAAAAGCACTACTATTGCACTAAAATATGAACTGTTGTCTAAACACAGACAAACATCAGTATTAGAATAAACAGTATTAGTTCAAACCTGGTGTGTTGCTTTTCCACAGTTGTAACTGTTACACAGAGACTGAAAACAGGCCGAGAGCTACGGAGCCATTATACCACAAGCAAAGTACATAAGATTTAGCAACAACACATTAGACAATACATTTTATAGCTTAAAGTATGTATTACAAATTACCTACCAAAAACCATAAAATTTACCTTATGCCAATTAAAATAAAAATTTTTTTACTAACACACGCAATGATGCAGCTTTCAGTTGTTGTTCCAAACTAGAAGCGAAGAACTGGGGAGCCAATCAAAATAGACAGTCCAAACCTGCCCGCCTCCATTTCTGATTGGCTGGTGTCGCACTGATTCTAGTCTCTGGTTGGCTGGAATAGTTGCAGAGTTCTAACGCGGCTGCAGTTGTCGCTTTATGACAGTGAGCGCACAGAATAAACATAAATTATCTTGATCGGGCAAAAGTGATTTTCAGCACACGAGTTTAAGAGCGCGAGAGGGAGAGAGATTCAGCTGCAAAAAGGAGTCTAAAAGCGCGCACACACGAGAGAGTAGTGCACTAAATATAAGTACATAAGAAAAAGTACTTTTAAATTTAACTGAAAATATACTGAGACTACCGTATGTTAAAAATTGTATTCTAATGTATACTTTCTGTACATTTGTACAATGATTATTTCGAGCATATTTAAAAAAAAAAATACGAAAAATACATTGAAAAACAAGTTTATTCATCCTGATTTAGCATACTGTATATTGGTTTAAAAATTAAGTATAATGAGCAAACATTGCAGATTGGTGTTTGCTGTGGCAGTAGGTGTACTGCAGCCTCTCATGGTGAGCCAAATTCTTTTTTTTTTCTTAGATCAGTGTAAAAAAAGCAGTTGTACCTCATGTCCTGTCTATTACATTTTAAGTTATCGAAGCCAGAACTTCAGGGCACGGAGACTAGGTTTTTAATCATGAGCTGTACTGTAATCTTGTTTAGTAAGAAGTTCACAAGCTCTATAGTACCAAATTACTTATTATACAACCATAGCACTTTATTTTTCCCCTTTTTTATTTGGTTCGAGACCACCAAGTGCAAAAGTGAGTATACCTTTAGTAAAAACTGAAGATGGTAAAGACATTTTCCTTATTTTTTACTGAGGTTTTAAATTCTTTAATGGTAATACATACAGGTACTGTATAATACATATGTGTAATACACAAACATTATGTTCCGTCATGGATCAGCCAAGCATAGTCTTCAACACCTTAATTTCCTTAGCAAGCTCCTCTCTCGTCGCCTGTGCACCTAAATCAACTCAAGTAATTTACAGTGCCTGTGGCTTCATGATGACGCTGTAATCTAGGTTTAGTAGTAGATTATCTCATCTGAGAGCCTATTTGTCTGTGTTCTTGACTGCTCTTTTGCCTTTTGACCTGTGGTCCCTGTACAAAGGTCTTTGATCTCTGTCGCACATGCTTGGACCTGCAACGTTGGATTTAACCCAGTCTATAAATCATGCCAACATCCGGATACTCTCAGGTCAGCTGGCTTTGAACTTGGAGATTTCACTTCCACTCATCAAAAGAGAATTCCACTACTCTCTCCTTCAGTCATTTCCCCTCCTTGAATTCATTTTGAAAATAAATAACTATGCAACAACTGAGCATTGCCTGCTCTGGCCTTGGGGCGAATGTGCTGAGACGTCCACTCCTGGGAAGATTGGCAACTGTCTTGAATGCTTTCCACTTGTAGAACATTGCATTTAAAATTGTTCGGAAATATTCTTACAACCCTTTGTTATTATTTGAAAGAGAGGGTACTAACTTGTACACATGACTGCACATTTTGGGAGAGCAAGTAAACAGCTAGAGGACAAGTTCTGTCTCTCCTCGGGTGGAGTTGGAGGGTAATGGCATGTAGTCGATGTCTGGTCTCTGGGGTTTGTATGTCTTGTTAAAGCCTTTTAAATGGTCCAGCACTGAGATGACAGGCACTGGCCCCTTTAGCAGCTAACAGCACTGCTCAGAGGGCTGTTCCGTCAGCTCACACACTTTATTATATTTGTTACTGATGATTGTGACACACACACACACACACACACACACACATACACACACACACACACACACACACACACACACACACACACACACACACACACACACACACCACACAATCACAATAAAAATTTGGAACTCAATTATTCATTCTTTATTCATACTGTAGATCTTGCAGAACTTGAGATTCTATTCCTGACTTAAACTGAAACAATAGTTTTACAAGTCGTCTAGCGACTTATTTTGTTCACGCTTTAGCTCCTTTCCTCTGAAAAAGAATTGGCAACAGTGGTGCAACTATTACAGAGTTGCATTGGCATGGTCAAAGCCAATGTTCCAAGTTAGAGGAACTTGAAACACAAAAGTAGTGTAAAGACTTAACCAACATGGTTATTTAAAAACATAGTTAATTGGGGGATTAGTTGAGAGTGTACATCTCAAATCAAACACATGTTGACGTAGAGTCATTTACTGTAGCACAAAATAATGTGCAGCATAGAATGATTTTTTATTTGTCTACATCCTCCATTTGTGTATAAGTGCATTACAGTAGGTGCTTGGAAAATGTTCTTATCAATGTTTGTGCTTATTTGGTCATACTTATATGAAATATATAGTCAGGATAATCCAAAAGCTCTTATATTATGGCAGTACAAAAATCTATACCAATGAAAAACAATACTTTACTGTAAATGATACAAACTGAATATTTGGGATGGTCAGTTTTTATTTGGAGTACGCTGACAAAGTTTCAGGACAGTCCTGGGATTTTTGTGTTATCATGTGTTATCAATGAATTGCACCCAGCCCCAAAATCTTGCCAAATTGTCACTGTTGTGTTAAGGTACAGTATGGAACAAGCTACTTAGACAATTAAGCAGGCAACAGTGCTTGGTCTTGGAGTGCCATGGTCTCATATGCTGCAGTGTTTGTTGTCCTTTTGTTGAAAAGGAGAGGATCAGCTAACAGATTTCCTCATTTATTTCCACCTCTGCCTATTATAAATATTGCATGATAATGTATAGGCTTTATTCAACTTCCACAGAGTTTTAAAGTGTTTTTCATCAGTGATGTGTTGAAGGACATAGTGTGCAGATTTGAAACTTTATGCAAAAGGGGAAAATTAGAATTTTAAATGCTCAGGGTAGTTTTTAGTTTTTTTTCCCCCCCTCTTATACAGTGCAGCTAAGAAACAAAGGTGAAGTGTCAGCACTGAGGAAATGGCCCATTCCCACTACCTTTAAGGAGTTAGAGTACTTTCTAGGGTTTCCTAACTTCTACTTGCGCCTTATCAGAAGATACAGCATGATTACCTCCCACTTACAGTACCACTTATTTAAGAAAGCACAGCCTGAAACTTTCTCTGTTTGTCAGCAGTTAAGATGGTGAATGAACTCAATTTTCTGAAATGAAACAGTTGTGAATTAGTGTCCTGGCAAATAAAAATAACTATATATGATTAAGCAGACATTTATGCTACTCCTTAACCACAGAGCTTCAGAATGTTTTATGTACAGTAATGCCCCAATTTACATCCTCTACATTCATACCTTCTTATGATTAATTACCCCCTCCCTCTCTCAGTCACACGAGCATTAATTTGTGCTCTGATTATTTTGGTTTCAACCACACCGCCATTCGTTAAAACCTTTGATATATGTCTGGTATAAGTCCAGCGTAGTGTCATAGTTTTGCTCTACTTAATTATACTAGACAGCATATCCCTGTCCCTGTGTTTTCTGGAGAGTCGCTGCCCCTCTTGAAATGTATGAAGTTAAGTGATACCATCAACCTTATACCATCAATCTTGAGTGTTGTGTCATGGGCAGCTGTTCAGCCATTGAAACCCCATGCTATGAAGCTTCTGATGTACAACTGTGCTGATGTTGTTTAAAGAGGCAGTTTGGAACTTTTATAAGCCATGGTGGGAAACTTCACATACTTTAAGACAATGCTTTGTGGGTTTTCATGTTTTGCCATTTTTTGACAAGGTTATTATTACCACTAGATGCTTCCATTTCAAGATTCATTCCATTCAAGAACTTTATTAATCCCAGAGGGAAATTGCTTATGCTACAGTAGGTTACAGTTGCTCACAGTTGTTATCTAAAGGAAAAAGTAATAAATAATCAACAACAACAAAAAAATCATAGTAATAATCTGTCCAGACAGATCTAGCAGAATGCAGAATAACAGGATACATAGTCTATTTGTTATCTATTGCAGATTTTGTCCACTTCACATATAGAATATTATCATTGGGTGTGCTATAGAACTTTTACTCTTTTGTACCCTCTAAACTTTGTTACCATCGAGACAAGGTCAGACACAGACTCTCTTCTTGCCATTGTCTTCATCTGTTTCTTTTTCCCATATTACATCTAAGTAGTTTCCCTTGTTTACCTAACAAACATTTTTCTTTTATTGTACGAGACACAAGGAGAATAAATGAGGGCACACACACGCACATGCGCGCGCACACACACACACACACACACAATCACACACACACACACACACACACACACACACACACACACACACACACCCACACACACACCTTTTAGCATGTAATTAATTGCTTTATTTAGTGTTGACTCGGATAGTGTAAACTGTTATAAGCCTCAAATGATGTATTGGGGTGCCATTGAAATTTTTTACACAAACTTTCCATACGTCACTGTGTACACAGTTAATGCTCTTTCCCTGATTAGTGTCGGCAGGCCTTTACACTGGTCATGTCACTGTCACTGATAGTCATGTTGTTTTTGTTTTTTTCCTTCACAGCTCTGCCTTGTCTGTATCGGGAACACTGGTGTGAAGCTGATTTACACAAAGGGTAACTGATGCCATTTTTTAAACAAGGCCATCATTATTTGGTAGAATGACATGGGTCATTACGATCATAATCACAATGGAGAATCAAATCACTGCCTTATGCAATGTTTCATCAATTTGACTTGTTGTTTCTTGCTTAGTTGAAAGCAATGTTTTGCTGTTCCTTGCGTCCTCAGGTTGTCTCAAGTCATCAAATAACTCTGTGGTGTTTGTGGGCAAAGGGTGATGAGGGAATATGAAGACTGAAGAAGAAAAGAGATGTGAAGAAAAAGATGGATAATTTTTGCAGCCCTGGAACAAGAGAAGTTAATAATTGCTGCAGAGTTTAATAATTTTACATTTTGACATCAGCACATTAAAAGCACATATATATAATCCATGTTGATAAGAGACTCTGTGCGTGTATAACCACTTGTGTGTGTTGATACCACTGAAAAATAATGATAGATTTTAATGAGCAACATTATTAAGAAGAGGTGCATGTTTCATGACTTTTTACACATATTTAAATGGTAGTTAAGATGGAATTTACACACACAAACACACACACACACACACACACACTAACGAAAACACTGCTCTGTCTGCATCCTTTTTAAAGGAAAATTTAGGGGCAATTGTTTTATTTTTACTTTATATTCTGTATTAATTATTTTCATATAAATATTGTGGTTGTGGAATGAATCATAGGAGTTTACTTTATTTCTTTAGGGGAAATCTGAATATTGATATACAAGTGCTTTGATATACAAGCCAGCTTTTGAAAAAATTATACTTGCAATCCAAGGTTCAACTGTATTTGGTTACATCCCTGTCCATGTTCATGTTACCTTGTCTGTATCCTTAAAATAGAACATACACAGACATTTTCTGTCATGCGGAATTATGTATGGGTAAAAATCATAGCCTGTACTGTAGATTGGAAAGTATGTCTCTTTCCAATTACATAATTTCAACTAATCCAAGTTTACATTATTGGGCTCCTTATACTTTTTGTACAACCCAAAGTCTGGAAAAGTTGGGACATTTTTAAAATTTAAATAAAATTAAAGCTAAAAGACTAAAATCATATGAGCCAATATGTTATTTACAATAAAACATAGAGAACATAAATGTTTTACCTGAGAAAAACCTTAATATACCTTTTAGCATTTAAAGTGCCTTGCAAAGCAGGCAAGCTGCCCCCACAATATGCACTTACAGATGATACAGATGATACATGCAGGAAGGTCTCCCTCCTCTTTAGCCAGGAGGACAGGGTGTCCATAACTTTAAACAAGAATGTCAAATTTGGACTTGTCTGACCATAGAACTCTTTTCCACTTTAAAACAATCTATTTTAAATAACTGTTGACCCACGAGCCCACTTCCGGAACGAATTATGGTCGTAATCTAAGGTTCCACTCTATTTTAGGGTGTTTCAAAACATTACTTAATGTTCACTCTTTATCAGCAACATAATATTATGTTGAAGTTTCTTGACAAGCTGTGTACCTTAACACCTCACTAAACCAGACCTAAATGAGCCCCTGACCTTGATTTCTAAAATATGTCTCTGCAAATGGTCATGCATTTTCACTGGCTGATTATTGATTTGTCTGTTTAAAATGGCAGACATGGATTGCTTCTTTGCAATGGAAATTACCTTGTGCACACTGATAAAGAGCTTTTTGTGGTAATTGTCTGCCAAATTATTACATCTTGATTTGGCCGCTTTATTCCACTCCTTCTTGCAGAAATAGATTAGACATGCTGTGAAAACTCTTTACCTGTACCTTCTGAAGTATTATTGTTTTATTAATTTTTGATAGATTAGTTATGAACATCTAATAAAGTTTAGGAATTTATCAATCAGTAAAACATTGGATTGCGAGTAACTTATTTAGCAAGACAAGCTATTTGTAAAATTTGTAATCAATTTTAACATGATGAACGACCAAGTTTTTGCACTACGAGCAGTCCGTATATGCTTTTTTCCCGAGCCAATGATCTGAGCTAGTGGTTCTTCTCTTTCTCTTTCTCAAATTATCATAGTTTCTATCATGCACAGTATGTATGTATGTACAGTATGTACTGTACATACAATAAGTATGTATGTATGTATATTAGGGTCTGTGTACATGTTGAGGGTCCATGTACAGCACATGGAGAGTCCTGCCAGGTCATGTTAGGAAGAAAAAAAAAACACAACCAAATGACTGTATACTGGATTCACCACAGTTTCTGCAATCTCGGTTTCTTTGGTTGGTGTCCAATCAACATCTGGTTATGGAGTATGAAGTGAATTCAGACTGCAAAAAAACTTTTCTTAACACCCCATTGATTTGTTTAACGCCACGATATTTTTGGGCTCTTTAAGCCACATTAAGGCTTAAAGACTTATGCGTAACATCACCCCATTGAAAATTAACAGGATGCATCAGCACGTGCAACTGTGGGAATCCAGGTATAGTTTCTTTTTTTTTTTTTTAAGAATTTTTTAATCAGAGCGAGTTTCCACATGGCTTATTAGGGATTTTATTGATTTGTTTAGAGTTTACTAATAAGTGTGTGTGTATGTGTGTACAGTATACAAGCGAGTGTGTCTCGGTGTGGGTGTGTGAAAGCAGAGGTGCTTGTATATTGTGTCTGTATATAGAAACACACACAATCTGTGGGAGAAGACTTGCATGTGACACTATTAAGTCATTACACTGTTGGAAGCTCTTTGTGTGCATATGTCTGTGTGCGATAAATTTAAATGTGTAAAATATTAAAGTAAAATCAAACACATCGTTTTAAACACATTTTATTCTTGTTTTCTAGTCCCAGCCCAACCAAGATACATAAGCAGCATTTCCTTCTTTTGAATCCCTTCTTTATTGAGGTAAAGTCTCTCCTATGCTGTAGTGTGCTTGGGAGAGAACCAGTAAAGAAGAGATGCCACATGATTGAATAAGGGAATTAGAAGAGCAGAATTTGTGGTTGGCTTAAAGGTTATGCTTTATCCAGCATTACTAACTCTTTGACAAATTAAACAGATCCAACTGCATTCTCTATATATAAAAAAGCCTAAACATGTGATGGTAAATTTCAGGTCAGATGTTAAACATAAAAGTTTTGCAAAGTAAACTCTGTCTATTGCTTTCACCAAAATATATGAAAACATAATAAATGCATGAATCAAAACTGTTAGATGTCACCATTAGAAATAATGTTAAAGCAAACCCTGTAGAATACACTGTACAGTACATGTTTCCAGTGTAAATGATAAAAAAGGTAAGTTAAAAGTGATCTTTCACAGTGGTGAAAAGACACCAAGCACCCTGAGCAGTGTTAAAAGACATAACCAATTTCAAAAATGACGAATTACGTGATGACATGCTTAATAAAAAATTGGGCTTCAAATGAGAATTTCACTAATCCTCAGTTCCCGTTTTGGGCGAGAGATAAAATTGTCTGCGTGCTTTAAACCTCAAAAGCATTTTCACTCATTGTTGATGGCTGGAGAGGGTTTGCTTCGTATGCCATCTGTGAAAACCCTTGTAGTCTCTGATACAAACCGCTTTGGCATCCACACAGATCTTACAATACGCTTGTACTCCTTACGAAAATTCCGGTTAAGCAGGCCATAAATAATGGCATTGAGGCAGCTGTTAAAGTAGGCCATGAAGTAGCTAATCACAAAGAGCCACTCAGGGATGCGAGGGGCCATTACTTCTGGGTCAATTGCCACTACAAGGCCAATAAGGTTCAATGGTGCCCAGCAGATGGCAAACAACACAAACACCACAAACATAGTGACGAAATTGCGTAGGTCGCTGGGCCGCACTTGGCTATGCTCTTTTTTCTTTACTTTATGCCGGACCTTGATGACTAGCACCCAGATACGGAGGTAGCAGAAAGTCACCACTGCCATGGGTACCAGGAAGTGTATGACCACCACTGCCACGGTGTATGAGCTGCTGGTTGTTTGTGTAAATGTGCATGAGTAGACCCTGGGGTCATAGCTCAGAGAGCCTACAAAGATATTGGGAAGGATGGCCAGCACAGTCAACATCCAGATGAGTGCCACAAGTAGCAATGTATTACGGAGGCTGTAGAAGCGCCCATAGGAAAAGCTGTGGCAAATGTAGCAGTAGCGGTTGATAGCAATGCCTGTGATGTTGAACACTGAGCCGATTACACTCAGGCCCATTAGGAAGCCGCTCACTTGGCACTGAGTGTTCCCCAGTGACCATCCATCATGAAACAGTGCATAGAGGACCAGTGGGTATGGGTAAAAAGCCACCACCAAGTCAGCAAGGGCCAGGCTAACCACGAACATGTTACCTAAAAGAAGATAAGAAAAAAGGTTAAATAACTGTATAACTATAAATATTGTGCAAAAGTCTTGCACTAATCATTTAGTCAGTGACCTTCTACGATAGGAGCGGGATTGAGTTGTTGACTGTTATTTTAGTTGTTGCTTTGCGGACCTGCCAACAATTGACTACTAAGGCAGTTAGTATAGAAATACAGGCCACACAATTAAATGCATTGTTTCTCTCTCTAATTATTGAGCTCAATTAGCAGACAAATTACATGCATTGAATGTAATGTATGGTATCATAACACAGGATGTTGTGTCTAAGATCACAGTCAGGTTCCAAACCAAAAGCCCTGGGTTAATACTGATGTCCGTTGCAAACTGAGATTACCTTAGAACCACTGGCCTACAATGTATTGTATACGATATGACCTGTAAAGGCATCAAACTAACAGAGTTTTTGTCTTCGAATTTAACATATTAGAATATTTACAGTACAAACATAACTGACCATTTCTTCCACAAAGGTGATGAGTTAGCAATATCCTTCTTACACAGGTCTTAATCCAATTCAGGTTATTTTAGTTGTTGCTTGCCTTGATTCAGGCTGATTATTTAACCATTCTGAAATGGAACATCTTTTCCATAATCCCATAATGTTTGTTCAAGAAAAGAAAAGCTACTCATCAGATAGAATTAAAAAATATTGAAAATAATACTTATTTGTAGGATGACTATATTTCAATGCAAAGCTAAAACAACATCCGGAAAAATGCTGTAAACGTTCCCATCCCCTTATCACCTACAGGAAGAAGATACAGTAAGAGTGCTGTCGCAATAGTGCTGTCATAAACAGTGTTTGTCACAATGTCAACAAATCTAAGACAAATTTTAGTGACATGAATTACTAAAACTGGCACAACTGGCACTGATTTCATCAATTCACCACAAGTAGGCTTCACATTATAGTTATTACCAAAAAGTCTCTCCTCCATGTGTGTCTCTGCCTGAACGCCATTTCCTCCTTTAGGACACCTCCAGAGCTCGACTATATTTTGGAGGAGACAGATTTCCAATTTTGGGAATGTTGATTAAAATGTAGGCCCTCAAAATAGGACCAAAAATTGCACCACTCTGAGAGTTTTTAGCCACTTAGGAGCGATTTCTTACTCTGGGATACTTAAATACAGACCAAGATCTCTTTATTTTCTTAAAACTAAACTCCATAAAACTGCAAATATTCCAAAAAGCCATTAGGCAAAACAAACAAAATAACGTTTCTTGATGTAAACTTTTATAAAATGAATTAAGGCTATTAAGACTGAAGGTCTGCCAACAAGACCTCCAATAGATCCTGATACTATTACTGTAGCAGACATTATGTGTCAGGTAGATGTGCAAATCAATCAATTATCTAAGAATTTGTAGTTAATATAATTAGTAAAATAAACTTGCAATTCTAGTACTGATTTGTTTTTTAAAGAACTCTTTTACAAAAAGAAATTTTTTACCAGGATGAAAGTATAAATTAATAATGAATTGTCAGGAATTGACTTTGAGAACACAGTTGCAGGAAAAATATGGTGTTTTATTAATAGAGAAAACACTGGCAGTCAAATCAAAAATGGAGCTCAATAAGCAGGCAGGGGTAAGTCGATCAACAAACAACATGAACAAGAGGAGATCCAAGTTGTAGTCAGTGAAATACAAGTCATACATCAAAATCACAATAGATATAAATAGCTTCACAACGCCAGGCGCAACCTCACTAGAGTAAATGTCTGGTTAGTCTCTAGTACGCTTCCATTATGCTGGTATGTGGTTTACTCTCAGCTAGCGTTGCCAGTGTTCTGACATGAATACATAAATGTACAATTAATTGCTTTTATCCTTCTCCTCTCCCAGCTCCAGTCTGACTACTGTTCAGATCTGTTTCCTCCTTATGACCCTCTCACACTGACTTTCTCACGCTCTTGTTCCCACATAGTAATTTCTACTTCAGCCTTAAAAGGATGCTGAATCTTTCGCTTTCTCCCTGGAGTATTTGCCCAACGTTGCAGTTAAGACCTCTGGTTGCTGATATACCTTATAATATCTGGAGAAAGAGACTCAGGTTACCGGTTCACGGATTTGTTTGCTGGTTTTTGGATGAAAAGTTTTCGACATGCTTCCAATTTTCAAAATAAAGAGACCATAATCTTCGTTCACGTATTTTATCCTTCTGGTTTGTAGATTCAATTATGTTGACACACTTCAGAGTTCTGGAGAAAGAAACTTTGATCAGCATTGATGGATATTGCCTGCCTGCTTTTGGATTAGAAGTTTTCAACACACTTCAAACTCTAGACAAACAAACTTTGATAAGCATATACAGATTTGGCCTGGCTACTTTCAGATTAAAAGGTTTTAACATGTGGTCAGGGTGGACATTTTCGATCCAGATGGCTGTTAAATTGAAGCACCATCCGGTGAGATTTGGGGCCTCTGAGGGTACAATGACAGTTACTTCTCCTAGAAGACGTGCTTTTTCCATCACTTACTCACAACAGAAAGACCCACGTTTCTTAGGCCTTAATCAAATCAGGCCATGTTTGAGTCATTTACAGTAGGTTCTGTTTGATAAACACTGTATACTGTACGTCTGTGTACTGTATGTCTCTACTCTGTACTTTCTAGCAGAGTGTTGGTGCTGCCATGGAACCAGATTTTCTGTCTGAAGGCTCTGGGTGTCTGAAAACCAAGAACTAGTTCGAAATTAGTCACCGGCTCTGAACTAGTTCCAGAACCGCCTTGGTGAAAAAGGGGTAACCAAGGAACTGAACGTGACTCTCATCCAGCTCACTAACTGTTTATCAATGTATTATCTAATAAGTGCCCGCTAAACTTACAATGATGGATAAACAAGCTAAGGAACAGTTTATATTTTACAGTCATTATATAAATAAATAGTTTGTTGTCACTTCAAGCATGCTCAACATTACTCCTTTCACTTTTAAAGATTTTCTACAAGCTACGTCACATTGTCAAATATTTTTTGTTGATTGGACCTTGTTAGTCCAAATTTATACTTTAAAGTCAGATAAATAATTACATTTCATACAGTCAGATACTTAAATATCAACATAAATTTTATCTTTGGTTGTCTATTATGATGCATACTGGATGTTTTTTCCTTTTCACACCATTCTTTGTAAACTGTCACGATTTCTAAATCGGCGTCTATGTTTAGGTGGCATAAGTGCAGGAGGCGAGCTGGCGGTTTGGTAATGGTTTTTATTAATTGTACACATAAAACAACACCGACATAAATCATAAGTACGACAACTAAAGCTAGACGCCTGACTGCGCTCCAGTCAGGCTATTTATAATTAACTTAATTAGCTTACCTCGGTTCAGGTGAATTCCTACGTCACCTGACCGAGGTGCAGTCTGGGACACGTAGTCCAACTTAAACAAAAACTACAACATAAACAAACCCAGGCGCTTAGGCGCCCTCTAGGGGTTAACCATTACATAAACCCTAAAAATGGTTGTGCGTGAAAATCGCAGTAACTGAGCAGATACTCAGACCGTCCCGTCTGGCACCAACAACCATGCCACACTTAAAATTGCTTTAATCACCTTTATTTCCCATTTTGACATTTAGTTTGGAGCTCAGGAGATTTTCTTGACCAGGACCACACCCCTAAATGCATTGAAGCAACTGCCATGTGATTGGTTGATTAGATAATTGCATTAATAAGAAATTGAACAGGTGTTCCTAATAATCCTTTAGGTGAGTGTATAAGTGTGTTTTACAGTCTATGTCACATGTCAAATTGTGTCTCCTTTTAAGCACACTTAATATACTGTAGACTGTATATACTGTACTATACAGTATAGGTAAAGTCATTTTGTTGCAACATGTGCATGCATAAATACAAAATATAATATAAAAAGCTTTAAACAAGCTTTGGTCTTTGATCTTTGGTATGGCTGCTGTTATTCCAGACAGCCTGAACTATCTTAGGTAACCTTTTTTTAATAGGTCAACTACTTTTAAGTAGTCTTGAGGAATAGGTCCCCAGGCTTCTTGAAGGACATTACAAAGCTTTTCTTTAGATGCTGGCTTCCTTTTGTTTCATTCTATGTCAAGATGATCCCACAATGCTTCCATAATGTTGAGATTTGGGCTTTGTGCAGGCCAATCCATGACTGATAGTGTCCATAATGGTTTTTTGTTTTTGTTTTTTTCAGTCAAGGTATGCATTGACTGCACTGGCAGTATGTTTGAACTGTAAAAATGTAAAGAAAATACATGAAAAGAAGCAAAATATGAAGACATGAGGAGTGGCTTAAGACTTTTGCATAATACTGTAATCTGTGTTTATTATTCAAAACTACTAAGGGTTTTGATCAAACATATTTGAATTTTTCATCTATGACAGGCAAATGGCACAGACAAGCCATCACCTAAATCAGAATATTGAGTCTTAAAAGTTCACGTAGCTGTCTTTTTGTTGTTAATTTAGCATAGAAAAATCCTCCAAGACAGCTTAATTCTTCTTTTGTTGTGATTTTGTCATTTGGGAAAATGATTTTATCATTTAGAAAAAATGTTTTAATTTATGTATCATGC
The DNA here is from genome assembly GCF_024256425.1 of Clarias gariepinus. NCBI lineage: Eukaryota > Metazoa > Chordata > Actinopteri > Siluriformes > Clariidae > Clarias > Clarias gariepinus. The sequence goes on along the minus strand of NC_071116.1, from coordinate 13,897,194 downwards.
TTTAAAACAACAAAACAGCAACCCGGTTAGAAAATGGGTTTTTCACGGGTTCCACTTGTCTCTGAGCAAAATTCAATCATTGTCATGTGGGGGGATGGGTTAGCAGTAGTCTGCATTTAAAAAATAGTGTTTCTCATCTTCCTGTTGATAAATACAACATAGGTGCTCTATGGGTTCAGGTCAGTTAAGTTCGCTGGTCTCTCAATCACAGTAATATTATGGTCAGCAAACCAGCAAGCAGTAGTGTGGGCAGGTGCCGGAAGAAGAAATCGACATCTCTATAAATCTCCTCAGCAGACAGAAGCATGAAGTGCTTAAAATCTCCTGGTAAGTGCTGCATTGACTGTGGACTTGATAAAATACAGTGAACCAACCCCAGCAAATTGAATGGCTCTCCAAATCATCACTGACTGTGGACTCTTCACATTGGACTTTAAGCAACTTACAGTAAGTTATATGCCTCTTCATTGTTCTTTCAGACCTTGGGGCCTTGATTTTTTAAAATAAAAGAAAAAATTTACATTTATATGAAAAGAGGACTTCAGACCACTGAGCAACGCTTATTTTTCTCCTTCGCCCAGGTTAAATACTTCTGACATGGGGTGGCTTACTAGAAAAGCAACGGTTGTAGTCAATTCCCTGAAGACGTCTCTGCATAGTGGCTCTTGGTGCACTGACTCCAGTCTCACTCCACTCTCCCATGTTCTTGAATCGGGTTTGCTTAACAATCTTCTTAAGCGTGATGTCATCTCTGTTGTTTGTGCTCCTTTTCCTACCACACTTTCTTTTCCAGATAGCACTTTGAGCACACTGGTAACACTTATTCATTTCTGCAATGATGATGCTGATGATCATCTTCTAGGCAACTGTCAATTCAGTAGTTTTCCCCATGTTTCTGACTGTGTGTATTTAACTAGACTGAAAGATACTGTTCATACTGTATGAATAGTACTGTAACATATGCAAACCTGAAATTAAATAAGTATATTTTAATATTTTAAGATAATAGATGGAATAATATGGAAATGAGCATTATAGATATTCTTTAGGCTTAAGGTACTGTACTGTACATATATAATGTACCTTATCTACTGATGTAGATACTGTATGTATACAGTGTACTGTATATTTCAGACAGTTTAACATACTTATTAAGAACCTTACACATTCTTTATTAACTCGTTATATATCTTACAGTGCTATTTACATTACAGTGTAAATAGAAAGTTTTTTTCTTTTTTTTCTTTATTTTTTATAAGCTTTGATGTATAATTACTATATGTTTATGAGAAGATATTATGTGCATTGCATATCTTAGAAGACAAAATGATGAAAGTTGTAGGAATACATTTTAGTTCCTTGAACAGGAGGAACAGGAGAATTGAGCAGAAACTAGGAACTAGGAACTAATGATCAAACACATTTTGACAGGTTTTCTCTCTGACCCTTAGAATCTGATGAGGACAGATTATGATGATGATGATGACAGAGGTGTGAGTCATACGATCAGAAATGTAAAAAAATGAGGCTGACTGTAAACATGCATCATGCATGTGTATTACAGACTCTAACCTAAGATCACAATTAGTTTTGAACTGATGCTGCATTGCAAAATTTAAGAGTAATTATCTGCATGATAATTTTAGCTTTTCAGATATTAAAAATAAAAAATTAGGAAAATAACATGCAAATGTTTTGTCTGAAATGTACACTCCACTACATATTTAAAAAATGTACTGGATCCTAACATCAATGCAAAATATAAAATTCATGGTCAGATAAAGAGTTGTTCATTAAAAAGTTTCTGATGCTTAATGCTAAATAAGTGCACACTTTTCCATGAACAAATCAGTTTGCATCTGGAATCAATAACAATAACTTATGGAACCTGTTGACATTTTAGCAACAATATGACAGTACAGTATGGCAATTTTACATTTCTTTTTTTCATATGTGAAATATTATTCAAATTAACACATACATACCTGTACATTAAATTGAAGACTAAAATGAGGAACTGCATATGGTAGTTTAATCCATTTTTACCATACAATTTCCATGTTTAAATTTTTTTTAATTCACCTAAATTATGTCCCAGAAAATACTGTGTATATATTGTATTTCTAATTACCACAGTAAATTGGGCTCCAATGGTGTTTTAAATACCCTGATATTTGGATGTAAAAATTGTTTCATTTCAGCTTAATTCTTCTTTAGATGTGATTATGATTCTTGATTTTGGATTTTTTTTCTGTAATGTAATTCTTTACTGATGTGTACTATGCATAATTCAAAATGTGCAAATTCGTTTGATGTGCTTCACGTAAAGTTAAAATCAAACATCTCAATCAGGGAAAAGTGCTCTCAGAAACTTGAACATCATGGTTGCTGTTGCGACGAGGTGGCTAAAGTATTTTAGAAACTGCTGATCTCCTGAGCTTTTCAAACTAGATTTTGCACAGAATTTAGCCATAAAACATTATAAAATAATCAAATGAGCTGCACTTCTAACATGAGATGGGCAATACTGATTTAGGCTGACAGAAAGGCTACTTCAACTCTACCCATTACTTACAACTAGTGAGCTTAAGGGCATATGGGCAACAAAAATTAATGCTTACATTGGCTTATATTCCTTTCAGCCATGATCAGGAAGCTGAGGCACTGCACAGTTGAAGACTGACGAAAAAATGGCAAAGTGTTCCAACATTCAAATTAAACTCTTTATACAACAGAAAAAAATAAGAAAATGAAAGACCCTGGAGTAAATATGAGGGAAATTGCTGGAAGTAATAAAAAAGCTTTTATCCTTGCAATGTCGTTTAAATGTAATCAAATTTCGTGTTTACTAGAATAAGTGACGTATAGATGTGGGTTAGACTCTGCTGGATGAAGGTTGCAACATGAACGCAAACTTACGTATGTATCATATTTACAGAAATATAACAGAAATGTTTTGTCCTTATAAAGTACAAACAATGTACACATAACAATTATTGTTCATTATTATCATAGAAATAGATTTATAAAATGTGATGCAGCGTAATGCTATTAACTATTAGCTATTCTTAATGCTAAAAAAACTACTGTTCCTTATATGGAGTCATGGAAAGGTTAGATAGATACTGTTCGGAATTTTAGGTATAAATTAAAATAAATAAATAAATGAATAATATATAGTTAGAGAAAATAATTTATATCGATGATATATATTTTCCTTGAATGGAAACGAAAGAAAAGTTGCTAAAACGCGAATAAACTGCAAACATAATATTTTTTGTTAATCTTTCAGGTCTAAATTTTATAGCAAACATAAATCCATTCATTAACTTGACTTAACTATTTTACAAAATTCACATTTAAGAAGTGAGTCTTTCTGGCACAGACTGACTGACTCCATATAGTGTACAATTGGCACACATATACTTTATTTTAAAGGGCGATAAAAACGTTACATGTGTACAGTTAAATCCTAAACTATTTCTAAAGACCTGGTTTGATGATGAGTCTTCAGAATCCTTGTCAAAATGTATACATTCGTATTTTTTTAACATCACCGAAAACATGCCTGTGCGTTAAAAAAAAGAATAAAGGGCATCTTAAATGGTAGCTTATATACAGTACTGTGTGTGTGTGTGTGTGTGTGTGTGTGTGGTTATTGTGCTACTCACCCACGTTTCTCAGTTTGCGATTCCGGAATACAGAAATGATGACTAAAAAATTTCCTATCAGATCGACTACAGTGATGAAGATGAGCACGCTGGCCAGCAGCGCTGTAGCCCAGGCAGGGCGCGCTCCGGGATCCGACGCGCGCCTCAACCTTCCCACTTCCCTCAGGTTCCTGACGAGAGGGACGATTTCTGACATGACGAAATAATCTCCAGCGACTACTCCTCCACACTCGATCATCTGAACAATCTGGACTATTGACAACAGCGCATATACGCTTTGTAGTTATTACGATAATAATGCTTATTGTAGTTAAGAAGATATAATGCTGCAGATGTTTGGACATACAATGGACAAAATGTCTTTTATTTAATCATCATCTGTTCAATATTTTTCGGCATAATAAAAAAAAACAGCCATTCCGTTGCTTAATTGATTAATTAGTTAATTACAGATCATGCCCATTATGTCTCAATTCGCCTGACACCCAAACGAACCACCGCGCAAGACTGTGTCCTCTTGGCGCGTAAATGCATGCACAGATGTTTTTCCCACTTTGCTCCTCTCCAGAATACAGGTGGATGAAAGGAGCGCGAACCGCTTCCCCATGCTGGATTGTAATAACAGTAACAGAAAGACATTGACAGGATAGGCTCGTCGCAAAAGAAGAAGAAGAAGAAAAAGAGGCCAGCTCACTAACCAGCTAACCAGCTCACTAACAAATACCCAGCTCACTCCTGCAAGAGCTTTTATAAGCAGCGCGCGCTGCTGATCCGCTGCTGTTGCGCACAGGTTCCTCACGTCAGCTCCGAGAGAGCAGGCATATTTTCGCGTGTTAAACATCAGGGGACAGACAGTGGGACAGGACGCCCGGGCGGGGTAAAATGCCCATTTCAGCTTTTATTGCAGTTTTCTATTTCAGACGCACTTTTAATCTATATTTACATATCCATGCTGTTTGTTCACCATTATGGCGTGTTCGAATGTTTTACACAAGTTCGCTGAAAATGTGATCATTCGTCCTCAACAGTAGTTGAACTACCTCAACAGTAGTTGGGTATTGTAGTTGAATGATGTTTTACCTAATCACACTTCTTTATACAGTACTTTATAAAGCAAGAAATATCTTATTAGGTGGCTTAGTGGTTAGTACTGTCATCTTGCACCTTCAGGGTCTGGGTTTGATTCCTGTGCATAAAGTTTGCTTGTTCTCCCCGTGCTTGGTGGGTTTCCTCCAGGTACTTTGGTTTCCTCTCACATTCCAGAGACATGCAGATCACGCTCATTGGTAACATCTTAATAGGCATTGTGGCCATAACCCAAATGGCAGGTGATCCACCCGTCCGGATGCCCATGCCCTCACTGGAATGTAGGCAGGGAAACTGGTGTTACCAATTCATGGGAGGCCGATGTCTTAATGGTTCCTGAGTTATCCCTGACCATCCGAAACCAATTTCCTCTCAGCTGAGGGTAAAAGTTTGGGTTTTCTTCCTCCCAATAACTTTTTCTTCGTTATTCCCTTTTGGGTTCCTTTTTTTTTTAACTCCCAATAACTTGTTTCAATGTACAATCATTTGATCTCATCTTGAAATCTGCAGTTGTTTATAAATGCCTCAAAGACACATAGAAAGGGATTTGAAGTGAAGAAAATGTGGTATGTTTTGGAAGAGTAAACATGAGGCATTCAGCCCCAAGAACACTGTGCATCTTGATGATTTTCTTAAAATTCTTATATTATAAACACACTGTAAACACTCCAACCAGATAAATACAGGTACATACAGTCATACTTAGGAAACTGGAGAACTCTGAGAAAATCCATCAAGCACTCAGAGAACATACAAATTCCATGCACACAGACCAATGTGGAAATCAACCCCAGGGCTCGGGGGTGCAAGGCGACAATGCTAACCACTATGCCACTGTAATTAGTTAATATAAATCAATTAATTAATTAATAAAAACCCTAGCCAACACTATTTTTTTTTTTTACATAAACATTTTTTCTTACATTGAAATATGTACGATTTTAGAAGTTAAATATTTAATCTGCTCTAAAAGCCAGTCATGCAATACAATTTCTTTATTTGATCAAACTTCTGGCACATAACTCTGCCAACCCACCGTTTAATTCTTTATTCGATTGGATCTTTCAAATTTTCATTTTTTCTTTAAAATTAGATATAATCTTATAAGCAATTGATTTAATTATGATATTTTCTGGCTGCATTCCAAATGAAACTAAATAAACTAAATAGCTAAATAACAGCGTAGATTTAAGCTGACAAACACTGAAAAGCCTTAAAAATAAGGAGATTTGCTAACAATGTAAATTCACTTTTCACATTACTAGCAACATCTGCAGAGTTTTCTTGGTATTCCAGATCTCATCGTGATTTACATTTCTCACTGTGGAAACTGTAAGCTAAAAAATGCTTTGCTATCTTCTTGTAGCCTTCTCCTGCATTGTGGGCATCAATAATTTTTATTCATTTTCAGAGTTTTACACAGCTGCTTAGATGAACCTATGGTTGTTGAGTGTCTGCAGGTGTGTACACAAGGTTTGAAGAGTCAAAGTATTTGTGATGCTTTGAAATTGACATTTACTAATGACAGCTGTTGCCATGCATTAGATCTAATTAACTGATTAAGACCTGAAACCTTGTAAAAAGAATCTAAGACTCTTAGTGTGCCCAAACTTTTGCACAGTGTCATAATACTGTTTTTATTTTTTATTTTGTTCAATTTATGGCATAAGAAGTAACTACTGTATGCATCAATGTTTTCTGAGGATATTGTGCGTTTTTTTTTTTCAATTTCCAAGAGAGACTGTTTTTAATCAAATTAATCAGATCTTTTTAATAAAAAAAAAATCAAGGAGTGCCTAAACTTTTGCATAAGATTGTATATATTGCCTCCAGCTTGCTCATTATGGACCTATACAGTATATGGACAAACTGAACACACACACACATATGAGAAAGGCCTGCAATTTTCATCATCGGTATACTTCGACTATGAGAGACAAAATAGGGGTAAAAAATTTTTTTTAAAAATTGCATTGTAAAATTTTTTAAAGAATTAATTTGCAAATTATGGTAGAAAATAAGCATTTGGTCAATAACTAAATTTTATCTCAATACTTTGTTATATACCCTTCGTTGGCAATGACAGAGGTCAAACGTTTTCTGTAATTCTTCACAAGGTTTACTGTTGCTGGTATTTTGGTCCATTCCTCCATGCAGATCTTCTCTAGAACAGTGATGTCTTGGGGTTGTCGCTGGGCAACACGGACTTTCAACTCGTTCCAAAGATTTTCTATGGGGTTGAGATCTGGAGACTGGCTAGGCCACTTTAGGACCTTGAAATGCTTTTACGAAGCCATTCCTTCGTTTCCTGGGCAGTGTGTTTAGGATCATTGTCATGCTGAATGACCCAGCCACGTTTCATCTTCAAAGCCCTTGTTAATGGAAGGAGATTTTCACTTAAAATCTCACAATACATGGCTCTATTCATTCTTTTCTTTGCACGGATCAGTCGTCCTGGTCCCTTTGCAGAAGAAACAGCCCCAAAGCATGATGTTTCCACCCCCATGGTGTTCTTTAGATGCATCATTTCTCCTCCAAACATGACAAGTTAAGTTTTTATTAAAAAGTTCTATTTTGGTTTCATCTGACCATATGACAGATGCTCTCTAGTTACTTTAGACGGGCCTGGACAAGTCACAAGTCTGGCACTGGTTTTGAATTTGAGACCCTGGTGGCACAGTGTGTTACTGATGGTAGCCTTTGTTAACTTGGTCCCAGCTTTCTGCAGGTCATTCACTAGGTCCCCCCATGTGGGGGAGGTCTTGCACGGAGCCCCAGATCGAGGGAGGTTATCGGTGGTCTTGTATGTCTTCCATTTTCTAATAATTGCTCCCACAGTTGATTTCTTCACACCAAGCTGCTTACCTATTGCAGATTCAGTCTTCCTAGCCTGGTGCAGGTCTAAAATTTTGTTTCTGGTGTGCTTTAACAGCTCTTTGGTCTTGGCCATAGTGGAGTTAGGAGTGTGACTGTTTGAGGTTGTGAACAGGTGTCTTTTATACTGATAACGAGTTCAAACAGATGCCATTAATAGAGGTAATGAGTGGAAGACAGAGGAGTCTCTTAAAGAAGAAGTTACAGGTCTGTGAGAGTCAGAAATCTATTCAAGTATTAAAATATTTAATAGTATTAAAATATTTATACAAGTTTTTTTTTCCTGAGATGTGTATACATTTTTTGGCAGACTCTGTAAATATTGCTTCTTCGTGACAATATCTACTGATATCAACTGCATTAATCTGAGTCTTCTAGGACAAGAGTTTCTGGGACAAGACATTACAGCATTGCTGCATTTTGATTTACATTATTCACTCCCCAAAAATTAAATCAATAAATGTAATGGAAAACACATGATAAACATTTTTTGTCAACATTTGTTGAATCTAAATGCGGAGCATGTTAAGAAAGATTCGACGGCATTCTAGGGAAGGAGGGTTTGCCTTAAGAAACTGAATGTAAGAAGACATCCTTTGTGCACAGAAAAGAACACCCCATCACTGACTATACTATTGTCTGTGTACTGTAAGCATTGCAAGCAGACTCACAAACAGATGTGACTGCTATCAACGCAGCATGCCAACAGACTTTTCCAACACACCTGTGGCTTCAAATTGAAATTGTTAGTGCATCTGCCTGAGAGCCTCCCTTGGGTCCACAGAAACTTTGTAATGTTGATTCAAGGTCCCCTCCAGTGTACTTATTAGCCCAGTCGATAGTGCCTTTACTTTTGGCTTCATCCTGGGATCCTTACTAAAAGTTTCTAAAATGTTTAGGCATCCAAACAAAACAAAAGTTTTACAATGTTTCTATAGGTATTAACGCAGCTATTATTATACTCATAATTATACAGGTCCTTCTCAAAAAATTAGCATATTGTAATAAAGTTCATTATTTTCTGTAAGGTACTGATAGACATTAGACTTTCATATATTTTAGATTCATTACACGCAACTGAAGTAGTTCAAGCCTTTTATTGTTTTAATATTGATGATTTTGGCATACAGCTCATGAAAACCCAAAATTGCTATCTCAAAAAATGAGCATATTTCATCCGACCAATAAAAGAAAAGTGTTTTTAATACAAAAAAAGTCAACCTTCAAATAACTATGTTCAGTTATGCACTCAATACTTGGTCGGGAATCCTTTTGCAGAAATGACTGCTTCAATGCGGCGTGGCATGGAGGCAATCAGCCTGTGGCACTGCTGAGGTATTATGGAGACCCAGGATGCTTCGATAGCGGCCTTAAGCTCATCCAGAGTGTTGGGTCTTGCATCTCTCAACTTTCTCTTCACAATATCCTACAGATTCTCTATGGGGTTTAGGTCAGGAGAGTTGGCAGGCCAGTTGAGCACAGTAATACCATGGTCAGTAAACCATTTACCAGTGGTTTTGGCACTGTGAGCAGGTGCCAGGTCGTGCTGAAAAATGAAACCTTTAGTCTGGTACATATACTGTATATATATATATTACCAGACCCAATTAGGATCCCTAATGTTAACAATGTTAATAAAAATTCACCTTATTAAGTTTGAGCAATGAAAAATTGGAAATCTGTAATTTTTTTTATATACAGACACATGAGGCTAAATAAACATTCAATGAATTCAGTGTAGGTGAGCAGGCTTGAGCAATGTCATGTTAGGGGATTTATAAACTGCTACTGTACCACAGGAGCTATCTTTAATGCACTTCCATAATAACTATCACCATACACAGTGTAGTACTGTACCTATCAGAGCATACTTTTAAGCAATTTAATGCACAGTATTGGATTCAGCAATTTTAGTCACTGGTTCAATATCTAGTATTACATTCTATTTAGTATTAGCGTGCATAGTGTTGGATAGGGTATTCCTTTTAGCAGATTCCCTCCCCCCAATGTCTGAGAGGTTTGATGAGTGCTTATGTACAGTATGAACAGTACATAGCTGCCTACAACAACTGTGAACCAGGAATCCATCTTTAGACTGTATGATTTATTATCTTAGATAAATCATTATTAATTATGGAAACACAAATGATCTATAAGATCTATGAAACATTAACAAACCACCTTCCAAAAAACTTATGGATTCTTTCTTTTTTTCTTTTTTTCTTTTTTGGCAGCAACTACATGAAAAATTTCCAGCACAGTTGTCATATGCTTTGTTGTCGTTTTTTCAGCTGCTCCCATCGAGGCCTCGCCAGGGTTTTTTTTTTTTTAACATATTGTTCTGAGGGAGGAATTAGCAAAAATAGAGTCAATTACTTTAGCAATGTCAGAAAAGAAGTAAGTTGGTTGTCCATCGTTATCCCAAGGCAGTGACAGATGGTGAGATATAAAAGATGTCCAGGATGTTGCAAGATCTAGACATGGATTATACATCACCAGGGATGCCCTGCCATTCATGGTAAAATGTCAGCCAGATTTCCTGTGATGATGTCATAAGCATAAGAAGTAGTATAAAAACCCATATGATGTTATAATCTCAACCTGTGAGGGGGTAAAACATAAAAAATATCCAGCACCGAACCCTGTGGAACACAAGTGGATATGTGTGATATGGACCAGGGCCAGACTGTGATGGCTAGACAAAAAGCAATGCCTTGATGGGTCAGAGGTGATTAGGTGCCACAAGCAGGATCTACACAATATTAGGCAGGTATAATATTCCTTATATATGTTTGAGTTTGTAAATTAGGATAAATGACCATTAAAGGGGCTTATATACAGTAATAATAAACATCAATAATAACAATTTTATTATGTATAGAAACATTATAACTATAATATGTAATAAAACTCAAAATGTGTAAAACAATTTTACTATGTGTCACTGCTGTGAATTTCCTGTATAAATTCTCAAATTATCAAAAAAAATGAAAGAATGTAAAAAGCATGTTTGCTTATTATGCAGTATTATTTACAACAGTGTACAGTATTAAGCTATTTAATATTAAGAATACATATGCCATATTTTAACATACAAACATTTGAAACATACACAAATAACCAACAGCCAACATACAGTTTTAATTAAGTGCATTGTGTACATTTGCCACAATGAGTACAATAAATGTGTATAGACAGGAAAGACAATAGTTTAAAATTAGAATCTATTGTGAGAGGCTACATCATCACATTAAGTGTTTGATGCTTTGTTTCCTTTTTTTTTTTGTAATTTGTATTATACCAGTATACTTCTATATATAAAATTGGTAAATGTAGGGGGGGGAGACATGAAGGACATCAGAAGTTCATATCACACAAGCAGTTGCTCTTCTCTCACTCTCTTTACTGAATAAAAAATAAAAACTGTTGGTAGCATTCAAGTACCGAAATTAATTAAGGGGAGTTTAAATTACTGGAACTGGGTTAAGAACTGTCCAACACATTATTAAAACCTGTAAGGACTGTGCTGAACCTTCAACTTTGTGGAAGATATGTTTTCAGAAAAAAAATCACTGTATGGAGATGATCATTTAAATGATTAGTACAGATGCATAATAAAAACTGACAATTCAAATGACAACAATGTTTAGCAGGGAAAGTAAGAGCATTACATACTGTATGCACAATGTAATGAGAACTCACAGTACAGGATCAAGCTGTGTGTCCATCTATCCATCCATTCATCTATCCATCATGTATACTGTAAAAGCCTCAGGAGACAGTGTTATTAACTGGGTTTGCCTCAGTTGGTCAGGTCTATGTCTCAACAACGTTATGTGACAATAAAATGAATTCAGCTGCAATCTGAATGTATTGAATGACCCGGATATCACATCTATGGAGGTTTTCTTCCTTGATTGATTTACAAGTTCATTGTAAGTGTGCACCATCATCAACACTAAAGGTGGTCATTAAAACTTGGAGTGTCCATTTTTTCCCCCTGGACAGCAGTGTATGTTAGATTAAACTTTGTAAAACTTATTGCACTGTCCACCGCATGGAGTGTGACATGACTGTGAAATAACATCAGTACTCAGTCAGAGAATTCAGAGAAAGACATAATGCACACTAAGTAAATGCAATATTTGGGTCATTTTTAGAATAAATGTTAGAACATGCTTTTATGGTCACAGATTTTTTATATTTGGGCCCCATTTAGTCATATACTTAAAGTGCTGTTCTACTTGGTTATATTGTTTTCCTTGTGAATCACCTTCACACAACCTTGGTGATAAAGAGGAAATTTTTGTTCCCAATACCTTCCTCCCATCTTTTATTGCCTGGAGGGTTGCCTGCCCTGTGGGAACATATTACTGCACTCAGCACTGCAGAGCTAAGCTAGACATATTCACAGATCTGTCATAAATGCAAAAATTGTAAAGTGAATAACATTGATTATCCCCTTACAATGGTACCTGTACAAAGACCTGCTTCCATCCATTCGCATCACAGAAGCCCAGAACTATGAATTCAGCCAATTCAGCCCCTGTGCCATTTAAAGTTGAAAGATACAATATGTGCTGCTAAGAGACACAGAAAAAGTATTGCATATATAAATTATAGCAATGGTTTACTAATTCTTCCACTTACTAACCCCTCAAAAATCTTGTGCTACTATAGGAACTCTGGAGATTGACCAAGCTCACATGTCCACACAACTTGCATAAATCCTTTGCATATACAGTACTACAGCATATTACAATTGTGCATTACCTTCCCCAGTACTCTGTCACAACAGTCCCTTTATGTAACCATTCAAGAAGGATATATGGGGGGTGGGGGGGTAATTGAGGTGGAGGGGAGCATTGAAGCTTGTTTTCTCTGCAGTCATCCGGCCTAAGCACTGCCTCCTGAGGCCTCTGCTCAGCTAGAAGTGCTCAGTGGGGATTCGAATTTAAGCCTTAGAAAAGTGGCAAAATATTGCTCAAGATACAGGCTCCCTTAGAATTCATGTATGAGATAGAAAGAGAGTAAAATTAAAATTGTTACTGTTTGCATCAAATAAGAGGGAACTGTGGCACATCACTGTTCTTAAAGTCAACCGCACTGAAAGGTTTGAACATGAAGAGAATATAAAATATTTCTTTAGACATGGCAGGGGAACACACTATTGTGTGATTCAGACTGTGACAGAATGCCAAGTGTATAAAATGTAAAATGCTATTGATCTGAAAACATACCATTGCTCTTCACATGGGTAGACAAACACTGTATGAAAGGCTTTGATGGTTTATAGCAAATATTTAAATTTTTAATATATCATATGTTTATATTGCTATTTATTCTGCCCGGACAAAAAAAAAAGTCTTATACTCCAAAGATTTCTTTCAATCCCTGATTGTGGCTAGTAATGTGTTGGCCAATTCATCTCTGTAAATGATTCATCGTGCTCTCAGAATCGCTGGAATAAAGAAGGAAAGTGAAAACATTCTGCCATTTTTATACTTTCAGTCTGGGGTTTAACTCTTCTATTTATACCATTCTTTTATTCTTTTATTTATTTATTCTTTTATTTGCGCATGCACTGACGTGCATGTGTCTAGGCTGTCATTTCAGAAAGTCGTGCTTATACCTGTCTACAGGCTGTCCACAGACAGGTTATTCTGTGTGCACTGAGCTCCAAATGATCGTCTGTCCCCAAGTTTATTGATCTCCCTATGGCTGCCAAAGGAGTGAGAATCTTTCCAGACTTGTAGCCCGTCTTCCCCATGGCTAGAGTGATAGCACGAGGCACTGGCTATTCCCTCATTATAGCTCCTTTGAGGAAGACTGTCCTCATCCTGGCAACCATCACACACTGGGTCAGGGCTCTTCTCCCTAGATAGTGATGAGTAAAAGTCTCTGTGGCCTTCAAACATATGTGATGGATAGCTGACTTCCAGGGAGTGCACACTGCCGCCTAAACGAATGCTGTCACTCAGCCGTGTGGCGGTAAGGATATGAGGAGCTGGTAGAAGAGGAGAAGAGCACAGTCTGTTAATGGATTCCAGGTCAGTCATTAAGGGGTCAGGAATCCACTTCGTAGCCTCCCAGTGGTATGCTACAGGACAGAGAAAGACTGTTTTAAATACACTACTGTACTGTATATGGCCAACGGTTTAAGAACTTACGAGGATTTACACATAATCACAACCATATGTAGAACCTTTCCAACCAGTTACACACAGTTGTAAAGGATGTCTTTGTATGCTGAAGCATTACAATTTTCCTTCATGATTATTAAACTTGATTTAGTAAAGCAAATGGTCCTGTGCATGAAGCAATATTCTTTAAAACATTTTACAAAGGTTGCTGTGGAAGAACTCGAGTGGCATGTACGTACACAGCCCTTATGTCAACCCCACTAAACACATTTAAACTGAATTGGAACACAGACTAAGCCTCAGACCTGACATCAGTTTCACACGTCTACATTACAAAATTTTGTGAAATATCTGCCCAGAACAATCGCAGTCGTTATACAGCAAAGGTGACTAAATCTGTAATAAGATTTTTTTTTTTTTTTAAACACCTTTTTAAAAAGGGAAGGGGAAAAAGCTAGTTCTCTTTGGTTCATGCCTTAAGTTTGATGTTTGGCTGTTTGTGACTGTGTGGCTTAACTAATAGAAAACATTTCTCTAAAACTGGTCAGGTACAGGCACTGGACTAGACTTAAAATGGATCCAAAAATGTTCTAAAATTCCACCAGGAAGCCTGAAATTAAATTAATTCTCAAGACCACATAAAAATACAAGAAAGTCTGGCTCTTTTAAAGAAAATATGAAGAAATGAGGGATGGGTCACTATAGTGCAAATCTTCAGTACAGGTAAAGAAATTCTGCAAAGCTGTCTTTAAAAAATATTATTAGAATAATTTCTACATTGAGCTGCTACACAAAAAAAATTTAATAAAGGTTTATGATTTTTAAACTTTTCATATACCCTACTGAATCAGTGTTAACAGCTGGTAAAGAGCTGTTAAATTTGTTAAAGACACTCAGTCCACCCCCATTGATCTGATAAGGTGATTGTTCTTCCTACTGCTGTACCTGCCACTGTAATGCGTCAAAGGTGCTTAGTCTCTTCTTTCATGCAGGCTGTACTGCCATACCTGCTGTTTCTTCCCCCACAGCACTGGAAGGACATGACTAACAACAAGGGTTTCTATAGCCTGGGAGAATTTGAGCATCACAAAAAGCATTATGGTGCAGTAAGGTGCTGTAAGTGCCTATCACAAATGTTCACGAATCAGCCAATTTGGGCATGGCTCAAGTTCTTAATCTTCTTACCTAAGAGTTTTAAAGAACAAACAGCTAATAATCCAGCTATGAAAAGCACAAGTTTGAGAAAGTTGATAAAGTTTCAACAGTTTGTCCAAAGACGACTTGTGTCTTGTTCAGTGGCAGAGATAATAGCCCAAAACGGTAGGAATAAATGACAAAAAAAAAGAAAAAAGAAATTGAATTAGAGTACCATCAAGCACAGCAATATTTGATGGTGCAGATTTTAAAATAAATAATTTGCAGGAGGTTCCACTTCCTTAATGTCTCAACAGGACGAAAGTGATGTGCAAGGATTGAAAACTGAAATACAAAAATTCTCCAACATGTAGACGATGTTCATCCAGCCTTTTAATTTTGTAGCAGGAAGAAAAAAAGATCACAGATATTACACACAAAAATGTTTACTACCTAAACATTCTGGATACTTGCATCATACCTCAAACTAATTAAATAAAATTGTTTTATTGAATAGGATATTTTTTCTATAACCCCTTTAAGTTGAGGGAAACTTTGCAATCAATGGCTGCCTGAATTCTGGACCCCCAGGACATCACCAAATGTTGATTTTCCTCCCAAGAGATACTTTTATTTTTATTTTAGTGTTTATTGCAGCCTATTTCAAAGAAAAGCATGCAGAATTTGGTTAAGGTCAGGTGACTCAACCTTTTAAGTACATTCCATTTCTTTGGGTTGATTTCACTGTATGTTTTGTGACTTTAGCAATCTTTACTGCAAATCTGTGTCATATCACTTTTTTTTGCATTCGACTGAATCTTAGCAAGAGGTATAATTCTCTACACTTTAGAATTCATTGTGTAATTTTAGCAGTGACATCATCAATAACCACCAATGACAAAGATTCATTGGCAGATATGCATGCCCATGCCATAACACTGCCTCCACCATATTTGGCAGATATGGTATGCTTTGGATTGTGAAGCCTTCATTTTCTTCTCCATTTTTTCTTTTTCCAATCATTTGGCAACAAATTAATCTGGTTCCAAAACAATGCAGGTTTTGATAAATGTTATCTAGTCTGAAGTTTAATCTCCCATTTATGTTCTTAAGTGTTACACAATGTTTTCATCTTGAGATTATCTGCCTTTATGTACAGAACATTCATAAAGAAGTCTATTGATTTTAGACTTTAACAATGATACACCTACAGTACCTCCTCCAGAGAGTTCTTGCCTCTCTACTAGATGTTTTCAAGGGGTATTTTATCACCAAAAAAGAATTGTAATTATTCTCTTTAGAGTCTTTTTGGTGCTGCTGAGGTTGGCACTGTATCCCTTTTTAATATGTACCAATTTGTTATTTGCTCTGATCTCCCTAACAGTTTTTAAGATAATGATGACTTTTGATGACATAATGAAGCTCAATTGCGAAGTCAACACTTATAACAACATTCTACAGCTTCAATCACATTTTAATTGATTAATCTCAAATCTACATCTAATTGTTTACTGTACTTATGGACCTGCCTGTAAATCTCATTTAATTTAGCTTTTGTTGTGTTTTTCTATTTTCAACACATTTTGCTTCGAGTTTGAGTTTTTTTTTTTACTTTGCTGATTTCTTGGTTTACACTTGGTTACTACACTTATCAGATACAAATACAAATTGAGATACTTATATTGTGTTTTACATACAGTGCATAGCGTATTGATATAGGCTACAGTACACCAGATACTTTATTCTAAAAATCTATGTATTATTAAAATTAAAGACCGCAAACAAAATGAGGATATCATCATACCTTTACTGGTGACGTGGTCCGCTGCATCATTGACCCGCCGTATCACTGTCACAACGGAAGCTAATTTTGGGTTTAGGCAAACAACAACCATAACAAAGCAATGGGTCATTATTCAAATACTAGACAAAAAAAAAACAACCTTTATTAGGGCTGACAAACTTATTCATTATTTATGACTTATTCATAATATTAAGATATTATATGGTATTAAACACTGGTTGGAGTGGTCCCCTGCACATTTTTGCCAAGGGCACCAACAAACTGTAAAATTGTCACTAGTCCGAAAAAAACTACGAAAAGTAGAACTAATCTAGTAATTTTTCACTAGCAAATTACTTCACATCATTATCATATCTTAATTTTAAAAAAATCTAAATGTTATATAAACAGGTTTTAGACTGACATTAACACTGAAATGTAATAATTAATAAATATTCATTACCTGGAAATATCTACTGTGCAGTACCGCATAAAAAAACACTATATTAAACCAATCTTATTATAATGTGTAATTTGTTTAAAAAAAAAAGGGTGGAAAATGTCGCACATAGATATTGTACTTGTATTGTATAGTTTTGACTACAAGTGAAACCATTGCTAATGCATCAGTATCAAAATACAAATGATTGCAATGTTGCACTATTGACTGCTGACACTATAATTAAAGTTTAACAACTGTTTCACACATAAATAACACATTATTAAAAAATAACATTTTATCACGGAAACCATAATATTGCATCTCTTTTCCACGCAGATGAAGGAATGCGTCAATCGCACGGGCGCTGCCAGCAAACAGCATTTGTTTGTGTGCATGTAAATGTACTGTGATTGTATTAATTAGTTTTGTCTATTCCATTCTGTTCATGTCCTGAAACACACCCCCTTTTCCTCCTAATTTACAGAGGGAGATATATTGATCCTTTCTCAATACAGCGAATTTCTCTGAGCAAATAGTTTATAATAATTTCCATGGATGAAAAGAGGGGGAAAAAAGGTGAAGCTTAAACGCTACATGAAAAGAAGAAAAAAGCTTTAGAGGTAGATGTTGTGAAATGCTTCAGATTAACAGATAATGCCCAGTGATGATGAACCAGCATTAGCTCGCAGTAGTAAACTTGCTACTCATTTTAATTATTATGATAGTCAATATTAATTTAAAATAATGCGGAAAACATGATTTTTAATTAATATTGACTACCATAATAATTACTAGCACGAGCTAATGATGCTATTGATTTTAGGTATACTGATACCTATTCAGTTTGATTGCCAGCCTTTTCACTCGGCTCAGGCAGAGAAGGGGAGAGGTGTTGGTTATCATCATTAGCAGGCACTGGTTCATCATAACTGACCCTGCTGCACTTGCAACTTACACTGATGAGTGGTATATCTTACACTGCATCAAGACAAATTCCCCCTGACCAGCTAAAATATTGTTTTAGATGTTGTTTGTCTTAATGTTCTTTTCTTTGGTTCTTTGTAATACAAATATTACCAAATATATGTTCAGTGATACCTCAAATAATATGTTTAAATAGCATTTATTTCTGTATTGTGTTATATTTTTGTACTAGTGGTGTAAAAAATTATTCTCCTTATTAATGAGCCAATGTCTTGTGATGTGGGATGTGGTGGGCTGCTGTGGGCCATGAAGTCCAGGACCACTTTTTGGTCCCAGTCCGCCCCTGTTAATATATCTGTAGCCTAAAGTAGCTCAGCCCAGAACTACATCAACATTAAAAAGAGCAGCTGAAAGTGCTGCTTTAATATTCCTTGTTGGGAATCTATAGATTATGGTGATTAATAGTATACTTGGTTTAGGTATACTAAATACTATATATATATAATATACTGGTTTAACAAATTTGTGTTAAATTATACTGCTTCTGTTAATGCTACAGTGGGCCAAGTACTGCAAATTATATTTTGAATCAGTCTTAATCTGATCTTTTTTTAATTTCTCCACTGCAGCTATAGCATCCATTTAAAATAGTGTCGACATCTGCTGCCAAAAGTTTGGTGGGTATGTCCAATCTACAATCTACTCATGACAAATCTATGGGCTGACACTAGTATACTTTCCAGATGGACCCTTCTACATATTCTTAGTACCACAAAACTCTACCACAAAACTTACTTTGCCCGCTATTATATTTATTTAATCAGGACCTATATGCTTTATCATAAAATTTCAGAGAAAATCTAACTTTAAACACTTTAAGACTAACTTTAAATTTGTGTTTTTCATATTTTAAGCAAAAATATAACTTTTACAGTTTACATCTTCCTATGCCTGCTTATTTTCCAAAATAGAATTACCACTAATCATTCAGTATTTATTCATATACCAGAGCATCCTAATCATTAATTTATTGCATTATGTGGAGGTGCAGGGTTAGGGTTAACCTCCTCTCACCTTTCAAACCGTGCAAAACTACTGCTTGAAGCTTTTTGCCACTCACTTTTGCGATGCACCTTCTGCTGCAATAGATTATTATTATTTTTTGCCTATAAACTTTGGGTTGCTTATTAGAAATGTAAATCCAAAATGATCCAAAGTTGCTTTATGATGCTTATTTTTAAAGCATTTTTTCTATAGATAAGGTATAATTAAATTATTAGATTTTTTAATTATAAGGAATAATTTATAACTAGATTTTTTAAATTATAAGGAAAAATAAAAAAATCTGCTTGTGACTGCAGTTTCTTTTGAAACACCAGTGCTAAAACCCACAACTGTTTGGCAAGCACTTGTTTGGTTTCTACTTTCAACTGAACTATAGTTATTACTGCTGCAGATCGTTAAGATTATAAGCACAGAAATGTCTTAAGCACAGTTATAAGCACAGAAATGTACACCTAACTACAATCTCTAAAGGAAGTTGTTAGTGGTCAATGTGGTACTTATGGTGGTGGTGAAGGTGGTTTGGGATGAGATTACAGTAGAAGATGCATAGTTGATATGCTGAATGTAGCCTCACCGTTGTCAAGGCAGAAGTCAGATCTAACAGAGTGAGCTTCACTTGTATTGCTATCTGAAAAAGAAGAGGCCTCATCCACTGCAGTCATAGACTCTACAGAGAAGTAGAATTAAGGATTTAAACATGTACACACACACACACACACACACACACCTTTTAGCATGTATCATGTAATTAATTGCTTTATTTAGTGTTGACCAGGATAGTGTAAACTGTTATAAGCCTCAAATGATGTCTTGGGGTCCAATTAAAAATACAACAAAAACAGTTATATGTAATATTTACAAGTCATGTGCTTAGGTTGAAAGCAGAATAGCAGAGTAATTACTAAATTTAAATGTAGAATTTTATTCAGGATTTTCCTGTATAGCCAGGGCCACAAAGACAGATGACAGATTGTGAGTATACATTATTTATTGTTGAGCCAGATTTAACGTGCAGATTTAACGTGTTAGTTTCTTTAAACTAAGAAATAATATATACAGTAACAAATGGAACCAAAGTAATAACTAGGTCTATTATCTCACTGTCTCTCTTTTTCTTTGTGTGTGTGTGTGTGGTTTACATGTTTATGTAATCATCTCTTTACCCCATTTTGTGTCCATTTCTTGACCATCTGCTCGATAGTTTCTATCTTGCCATCTTCGGGCCTGAGTATCACATTCTTCATTTTCATCATCATCTTCATCATCTTCATCATCATCCTCCCAGGGAGGGTTACGGAGGGGGAAGTTGGGCAACAATGAGGGCAGATTTGGAGCAACGCTACACACAGCTACCCCTCTTCTAGGTATACCCAGGTTGTGTGATCTTAACTGAAATGTGTCCATTGGGGGTGGACATGAGATGCTGGCAAGACCTGCTGTTTCCTCCCTCTGAAACCTTGGTGCTGTGTAAGCAGTAGGGCGTACCATGACCTGTGGAGGTCCTTCAGGTCCTTCAGCACCTGCACACATTTCACGTAGGGGATAGCTATTCTCTGCGGAGATGCCTGCTGAATCAGCGCTGATCCCGTCCTTACGTAGCAGCTTCTTATGGAAAACAGCCAGCAGCACAAGAAGCACCAACACCACAAAAAGCAAAACGGCAATACCAATCACTTCTGCTGGGCCAATGTAGGACAGCATCTCAGCCTGTGTTCCTGTTACACCTGCTGATGGCTGCCCACAGAACTGGCCCTCAAAGCCAGCTGTGCAGTTGCAGTAGAATGACCCGAATGTGTTCATACATGTGCCGCCATTTTCACACTCCTCCCGGTCACACTCGTTCACATCCTCACTGCATCTGTGTTAATAGGGATCAGTTAGGTTTTTTTTAAACACCCCAAGATAAAGAATAAAACACCGCCTGGCCAGAAAAATGCCACCACCTGACCACAACTAAACAAATAGTTAAGAGCCTTCCACTGGCCAATGAAAAATTAATGCAGTTATTTATATGGTTTAGCTGGCAAACAAGTTATTTAACCATAACTAATGCAATTGAGTATATTCTCATTTTTTAAACAACCATGTCAGCTCAGGTTAGCTTAGTGGTTAAGGCATTGGTCTACAGTTTGGAAGGTCCCAGGTTCAAACCCCATGACCACTAAGTTGCCCCTGTTGGGTCCTTGAGCAAGGCCCTTAACATTCAAATGTTATGTATAATGAGATAAAATATAAGTTGCTTTGGATAACAACGCCTGCTAAATGCCGGATTTGTCAGAATTAAATTGTGAAATATTGGTTGAGAGATCATGAGAAATCTTTTCACACATAAATTGGTAATCATTGACTCCAGACCTTACCTCCATTAAGAATCTTTAGGATGTGCTGGAGAAGACTTTAGAGAAGTAATGCGACTCGCGATGGAAATAACTGTTCTGACATTGCATAAGCTTGTCAAAACACCACGACAGAAAATGTGTGCAAAAGCAAACAGCAGTCCTATAAGATATTAGAGTGTGTGACTTTTTTTGGTTGGGCAGTAAATTATTCATGTTTAAGAGACTTTTTAATCATTGAATATAAGTAATTCATAAGCAGACCATAGTTTAAAAACCATTGAGAAGTTGTGAAGGATGTTACATTTTAATGAATGTTAAGGAAACATCTTCCAAATTATTATTTTTTTATGCAGTGGTTATCCAATGCAATTCCATATTAACTTAATTTATTTGAGTACTTTCTAAAAATTAAGTTTATTAATTATTTCTTGAAAAAATTTCAAACAAGCCAATACACATCCAAATAACAATAATAACATGTTTAATACCTTGCTAATAGATATAATAGATATAAGTTAAAATAGAGTTCTTTTGCTTTAAAAGTTTTATAATAGTTTTTGCCTAATTTTTTTTCATAAAAATATTGTTATAAATATGTAAAGAATAATTTACAGTAATTAAAAATTAGTATATTTGGGAATTTAAAGCCTCCTTCTCGACAACAATGCTGCCCTCTAATGGAAAAGCTTTTCCTACAAAGCCCACAGTCTGTTCATTAACATGAACACAATCATACAACCAGATAATAATAATTACTTTATCTATCAATAATTATAATGATATAATGCAGTGCTTAATTAGAAAATGCATGTTACATGACTAATCAAAAAATAAATGCAATGAGGAATTATATTTTATAATACTGTGTGTGTGTGTGTGTGTGTGTGTGTGTGTGTGTGTGTATACAACCTTGTTTGTGTAAATGTAATGTTGGATTAGATGAAAATGAGGCTTACATGAGTCCAGTGAAGCCTTTTGTGCAGCCACAAAGGAAAGTGTTACCCACAGCTTTACACTCTCCTCTGTTCCGGCACGGTGTGGGGACACAGGCTGAGACTCTTGACTCACAGAGAGTACCAGTGTACTGTGGTGGGCAGCTGCAGGAAAAAGCTATGGGCCCATTGCCGCGATAAACAGTAAGAAAGGTAATAAATCATTAATCAGTCAGTTATCACTTGATTGACAGCCATCACATTTAATCATTAAATACAACACACATCAACTTCATCAGAAATTGTCTTTAAATAAATTTTAATGGTATCATCGGATAACTGTTCAGCAATCAGCAAAATGGTTTACAGATTTTTTTTATTATAATTTATTACAGAACTCAATAAAAAGCCCCATTAAATGATTTTGTTTTGTTACTTACCAAAGCTAATAGGTCATTTGTACTTGCTTTAATTCATAAACCTCATGCATACAAACTAAATTCCTAAAAAAAAAAAACCCAAAGTTTTAAAAAGCGATTTAATTCTACACTATTCCACACATCTTACCTCCAGTGGCCAGGCTATTGCAGGTGGCACCATTCTGGCATGACACCTCCAGACAGGGGTTAGGGTAGAGGACGCAGCCCATCTTCACCTCACTGATTGCGGTTAACTCACCATGGCGGTTTCTCTTACTCTGTAGTGGCAGCTCATTTCCGTTCAGTGTTATAGCACTCAGGCAGCCCTGGAAACCATCATATGGCATGGAGTGCCTGGGCTCACCTCTCTGGGACACCAGAGCCCCAAAAAACAGTGAAACATTAGTGGTAGAAGGCCAGAGATGAACAGGGATCTGGGCATCATGCCAGCGTTCCACATGGCTGTCATCCAGTGAGAGTAGTGTATAGTTGTAATTTAGACTTAGGCTCAGAGCATGCCATGCACCATCATTTATGGGGCGTCCAGAGATGCCCAGTACATCGAGAGTTTTGGCACAGTCCAGCTGGAACCAAAGGCGCCCTTCCTCAATCTAAATGCACAGTATAGCAGTCTGTAAGTGATATGCCATACCTGAGTGGGCATTGCAGAAAAGACATTTGAAGAACTAATTAAGATAGTAATATGAGTTTGATCATGTCTATGTGTACCTAAATATGCATGTGTGTGTACAGTCATGTGCAAAAGTTAGTACCCCATCTTTTAACTCCATGTGTTTTTTTGTAAATGATAATAAAAAAGTCGCAGAGGGTGATCACCGTGACACTGTTTTCACTGTGACATTATTTATTTAACAAAAAGTAAGCCAGAAAGGCAAAAAAACATGTGGGCAATACTAAATACCCCTATGATTTAATAACTTGCGGACCCACCTTTAGCAGCAATAACTTAGGAATTATTTTCTTGGGCATTTACTTCTGCACATTTCTCTTAAGGTTCCACCTCAGCATTTCAATTGGGTTGAGATCTGGACTTTGACTTGTTCATTACAAAACATTCATTTTTACAAAAAAACATAATTTTTAAGCCATTCTCATGTAGATTTACTGGTGTGCCTTAGATCTTTGTTTCCATGATCCCATTTCAACCGAGCTTTAGCTTTCAGACAGAAATAATAGAATAATTTGGTATAGAGGAGTTCATGGTCAACTCAGTGACTGCAAGGTGCCAAGGTCATGTGGCTGCAAAACCAAATTATCCCCCATCCACCGCCGTGCTTGAGATTGGGTACAGTGTATTTTGACTGAACTGCTGTTTGGATTTCGCAAAACATGGTGCTGGGCCTAATGACTCAATTTCAGTCTTATCTCTCCATAGGATGTTGTTCCAGAAGTCTTGTGGTTTGTTCAGATGCAGTCATGGCAAACCTCAGTCATGCTTCCATGTTCTCCTGCTACAGAAGCTTTCTCCTGACAATCCTCCTCAGCAAACCGTACTTGTTCTTACAGTTATTGTGCTGTCATGGACTTTAACATGTAACATGCTCAGTGAGGTCTGTAGGGTCTAGCTTTTCGATTTTTATATTTCTCTGAGCATTGCATGCTCTGGCCTTGGGGTGAATGTGTTGGGATGTGCACTCCTTGGAAGATTAATGTGCAGCAATCATTTACCTCCTTAAATCATTTTTGGCTTCATTTTCATAAATAATACTGAAAATAATGGCATGGTGAAAAAAAAAGTCATATATTGTTGTTTGTCTGATGTTAGATTTGCCTAATACTAAGATCCGCTACGATCAGATAATTTTTTACACAAAACACACATAACTAAAAGTGAGGGAACTAAACTTTTGCACATGACTGTATGTGAGAACCATAATATATATATATATATTTTTTTAACATTTGTCCCCATGATCATATAATTACTGTAGCTAACACCACTTTCTTTTATGATTGTCAATTGCGAATCAAGCTCTGCCACCACTTGCAAGTTATCTTTCCAATCTGTGAAAAGAAAATGTTTCTTTTAAGGTCCCACCACAGCATTTCAGTTGAGACATAGACTTTGACTTGGTCATTAAAATCCTTGATTCTTTTATTTTTTAACCATTGTGATGTAGATTTACTGGTACATGCTTGACATTGATAAAATTATTATGGCTGTGTTGTGTGCTGCTCCGCTGTTTTATGACACAGTCATAGCTTTACGACGCAATTGAGGTCTCTGTTATTAACAGATTTATGATACACTTAAGGCCTCTTTTATGATCTGACAGATCATTTAAAAAGCGTAGCAGTTTAAGCAGGTGTGGCGTGAATGACACCAATTTGTGCTTCGAGTTGTTTTCCATATGAACAAACAAGGCTTGATTATGAAAATCATGCTAAAATGTAGGTATTTGCATGTAGAGATGTTTGTGGAATTGCTCTTTAAATGAAACAAAATTGTGATTATAGTTTTTGCATCTTCAGGTGTTCACACTGTGTGCTTAGTTTCAGTTTTATTGTGCAAACCTTTGAGAAATTCAGTTTTTTGTTGTTTCTACGCATGTGCATGTAATACTGTGTACTGTACAGTATGTGCCTGCACAAGAGCATGTGTGTTTACCTTTAGCATGTGACAAAGCTCAGCATGCCTGTACATTATGACTCCTCTGTTTTGCAGGGTTCTGATCTTCATGCTGACCTTTATAGCCCCATCTCTCTTGTTGGCCGTCACTTTGTACTTAATATAGCTGTTCCCTGAAAAACTCAGAGATGTCTGACCTGCAGAACACATCAAAAAACATCAACATGCCATGGGGAAAACAGAAATGCTTGCACACACACACACGCACACACACACACACACGCACACACACACACACACACACACACAGTGTCTGTGACACATTCTGCATATATAATAATATATGTACATAAATCTGTGCCCTTTCAAATTTATGCCCATAATTCACCACTGAAAATTTGATACATTTCACCTACTGCACACTATTGGTCATAGTGTAAACCTACCCTGTGCAACCTGTGCATACAAAAGACTTGATATAACGGGTCACAAATAAGGACAAGGTGGGTTCAAACCTGCACACTGGTGAAGAGTTTCAGGCAGGCACTGGCATGCAGAGGGAGCTGTTGCAGCACTATGGACACACTGCATGTCAGGAGGACAGGCCTGGCCACACATCGCATCAGATGTTGAACATATTCCACCTGCTCAAGAGAGCGCAGCATGTTTAGGGCAGGAGCTATGCAAAAAAAGGCTGAACAACCACCTGGAAGTACAACACTAATATTAGGTGTGATTAGAAGAATTTTGATTATAGTCAGCAAGCACTTTATTCGGAACACTATATTAATACTGGGTCAGTTGCTGTCTGTCGCTAACAATAATGCCACAGTCAGAATCACCACTCCTGCCAAGTATCAGCATTATTTTATTTATTGCACTTCTGCAACATTAGATATTTACATTAAGGAGTGGAGGTGTTTAAGCAATTCCAATAAAGTGCTTAGGAAGTGCTTTGGGTTACTTGAAAACCCAATTTTTGAAAGATTTAAAAGCAACACAAAGTTTCCATGCTGAATAAATTAAATAATTACATCAAAAATCTAGTAACATTTAAACACTGCTTCATAAAAAAGACAATTGTACAACTTTCATGCCTGAACTTAAATGCTGTCATTTGTGATCATAACAGTTTACAATATGTCACATGATAGGTTATGTTACCATTGACATAACAGGTTAATTCAGATGCTACATTTTGTTATTTATTCTTTAGTTGTTGAGTAACAAACTTCAAGAAAGATCAAGAAAAGAAACTTCAAGAAAGATGTGCCATGGACATTATCACATATATAATACCTATTGCTACTTTTTCTTCCATGATTTTTAAAATTAAATTACCCTTCATAAAGAGTAACATTTACATGATAAATATCCATACTGTGCCCAAAACAATTTTGAACATTTTTATTAATTGTAATGAACAATAAGTTATTTAAACTTATAAAAACACATTAAACTATTGACAGCAGTTTGACTAATGTCTATTACCCAGTGGTAAGCTCTTCAGTCAACAACTTTATTAACATGTTCGATTATAAATAGGGTAGGATAAGATGTCTGCAAGTAAGCTTGAGAGAGACAGATCCACTGTGTATGACAAGGTAAGACAATATGCGAAATCTAATTTAGTTATCAAAGTAGGGAATCATTTTTAGCTGACTATAAAAAACAAGTAGTCAACAGATTATGATTCATAGCAAAAAAATACATCAGGCATGACATGGTTTTGTCTTTATTATGACGCAGGGTTTGAAAAATGATTTACTAAACTTCTAACTGTTAATTCATGGGTTTTGACATGCAGCCTGCAGTCAGACGTACCTGAGCACATGCAAGTCTGTGTGCGCACAAAACGTGGCAAGACAAAGCTCACTTTAGAGGTACCATAAGTGATAAAGTCAGCAGGTTCCAGCTTTAGGCTGAGTTCACACACACTATCACCACAGTCCAAATCGCCTGAGCAGCTCTGATCCAGCACATCCACCAGCTTCAATGTTCCTCCTAGCTTCTCCCGTAGTTCACCCAGCCTCAGTGCCAGCTCCCCAGGCTCCAGATAACCTCCCTTTTGTGCTTCCACAGCCAACAGGACCTCCAGCTGGGAAGACTGTGTCACCGACTGCACCCCAATAATATGAATTGGCTCTGGGGTCTGCACCATTCTGGCCCCAACCAGTACATTTTGAATAGTTTTCTTCAAAGGCTTTAAGTATATTTCCACGAAGTCCTCTGGAGAGAGGTCCTGGAAGCGCAATAAGACGGCATTCTGCACCATTTCTTCTGTGGCCACCTCAACCTGCACATTTACCCCCACGGTTTCTGAGAAATGACCATCACTGACTGTGGCATTAATGCAGTACCTGGAAACATTGATGGTGTTATAAAATACCATACAAGCCGCAGTCTGAAACTAAATAAACAAACAGGAACATGCTACCTGCCAGGCTCCAGACCACTCAGGGCCACAATCTTGCCATCTTGTCGGTCAACACTGAACAGGCTTTTTGGCTGAGGCTGCTGTGTAAAAGACAACTCATCATTCTCATCTTCATCCCTGGCATAGATTCTTCCAATGATGCCACCAGGAAAGACACCTTCCACCATCACTATAATGATCTCTAGAGGAACGACCACAGGCTTAAAGACACTTCCTCCAATCACATGCACAACCACAAAAGAGGTCGAGGACAAGCGAGGCTTCCCAGAGTCCCATGCCTTACTCACAAGAAAGAAAAGAAAAACACATGAAAACATATATTACTGTAATTAACATGAAATTACAGTATTTGTATTTTTCAATGCACTTTATTGTATCTATGCAAGAACTAACACCATATTTTAACATTAATAAACCATATTGATATTTTGTTTAATTATTTGGTAGGACGATTTTACTAAAACAGCACCTTAAGTGAATTTGTATTAAAAGAAAACAAATGTTGCATGTTTCACCAAAATTAATATATTGATTTAGGTTTTACCAAATAAAAAGGTTTAAGTATTCGTAAAAAGGGGTAAGATGATCAGCATGAATCCTACTAAAACTTTACAGTACGGTACATGAACACATCAAGTCAACTGACATAAAACTCCATAATTATACACATTGCTAAAAAAAATCTCTTTCAGAAAGAGTCAAATTACTGGTCTGCATTAAGAAAAGAAAACAACTAAGGAGATAAAAAAAAAATCTGCAAATAGTGTAAGAACGCTCTAACTCATTATTAAAACCTGGAAGGATAATGCTGAACTATCAACTTAATGGAAGATTTGTCATCAGAAAATGAATGAAGATGCCTTAAATGTAGGTATAGTGGAGCGGCATCGTAAAAAATGTGATGAGAACTCACTGGATTGAGACTAAACAGCTGTGTGGCTATAAGAAATCACTTGCTAGTGAGACTAATCAGAAAAAAGACTTCAATTTGTTAGGGAGCATAAAGATTTGACTTTGGACCAAAGGAAAAAGGTCATTTGAGCAGATCAGTTCAGATTTACCATAATGTATAGTGCCCACTGTACAAGCCTCTGAAGTGTTATAGATTTTTTTTCTTCCCTGATGGCACGGCCATATTCTAGGACTCAAATTGTGAAAGAGTAATCATTTTCACGCGTGACTTGGCCACCAGATTGCAAAGTCAGTGTGTGTGACTTTTTTTTTTTTTTTGTCGGACCAGCCAATGTAAGAGGCAATGCAGCGAGAGTCTATTGTTTTAAAGACTGCTTCATTCAGTTTTGATGTCAAAAAGGTTACATCACTTGAAAAGTGCTACAATGTGCAACTTGCCAGTTAAGCTAAGTTTTAGAAAAGAAAAAAAAAAGTAGATTTTTACAAAACGTTTATTTGTATAGTGCTTTTTAATAGTGGACACCCTCATAAAGCACCTTTACAAAAATATACAGTACCAGCAAATAGTTTAAGCTCACCTACTCATTCAAGGATTTTTCAGATTTTTCAAACAGACAGCTGATACATCTTGGATGAAGGCTTTATAAAAGATTAATAAAGATAGATGGCACTTATTCAGTGCCTTGCAAATAGCAGTTTGTCACAGAGCAGTGTTTTAAGCACACCTGGATCTCAAGGACGTACTCCCTTGTAGCATGTAGTTCAAACACTTTGTTCGACCGCAGCTCTCCATTCCTGTCTAGAGTGAATGCGCTGTCCTCGTTCCCAGATACAATTAGGAATTCAAAAGGGCCTCCATTTCGTGGAGCATCATTATCAGAGACAGAAAGGATCAGAATGGTGGTACCTGCAGGTTTGTTCAGCTGAAAATGCATATAATCAAAAGTTTATTCTAACAAAAGATTATTAATGAACATTTCTTTTCTGATATAAAGCTGTTCACCAAATATAAGGCTGTTCCATTCTGTAACAGTGTAACAATTCCGAGACACCCTGAGCACATACCTGAATAACTGCTGAAGCATTCTCTGGGGAAAACACTGGAGCATTATCGTTCACATCAGCAATATCAATGTTCACAGGTACAGTCGTGGACATCGCAGGAGACCCACTATCGAATGCTTGAACGAACAAAGTGTAGCTGGAGACCTAAGTTTGGATATAAGAAGATATAAGAAGAGTGTGATTAAAATTACATTGAAATAGTAGGGTTAGATACTGATAATGCATTTATACTAACACATCAAATAAAGTCCTGGTAATGGTTGGGCTCATTTATCCACTAAAAGGGAAGGATCACTCTAAAGAAATATTAAGTTATTCTGACTAATTGTCTGTATACCATAGAAGATTTCTGTATTTAAATGGAAGTGGTCTCCTTCAGAATGGCAGTGGCTCTGTCTACCCTGAATGGTCTGATGAGAGCATATAAGTTGTCTTGTGTAAATGCAGAGTAGGTACAGTACAGAGTCAATAGCTCGATTAGTGCTACTTCAACTACCGTACAAATCCAGATTATGGCAAGAAAGCTAAATAAAGAGAAAAGACAGTCCTTAATTGCTTTAAGCAAAGGTCAGTCAAATTGAAAAAAATCTCAAGAACTTTGAATAGCAAAATAATCAAACT
Organism: Clarias gariepinus; assembly: GCF_024256425.1. Classification (NCBI taxonomy): domain Eukaryota; kingdom Metazoa; phylum Chordata; class Actinopteri; order Siluriformes; family Clariidae; genus Clarias; species Clarias gariepinus. The sequence continues at coordinate 13,866,757 of NC_071116.1, read as the reverse complement.
ATGATGGAAACTCATTCTCATAAGGACTGTCTCAGGACAGGACGACCAAGGGCTACATCTGCTGCAGAAGATACATTTATTAGAATGACCAACCTCAGAAACCACTTATTTACACCACCTTAGATAAGAGCCCACATAAATGCTTGCCAAAAGTTAAAGTGGCTGATATATACTGTATTAACCTCCACTATTCAGAGGAGATTTTATGAGATAGGCTTTGATGGTCAAATTGAGGCAAGGAAACCATCACTTTAGCTGAACAACAAGAAACTCGCTTGGACATGGAATTGAGAATAGTTCCATGGATGGGTGATGGTGTGGGGGTTCTTTCAGGATGACATTGTTGGTGACTTGGTCAAAATTAAGTCACTTAATTAACATGACCTCCACAGCATTTTGCAGTGACATGCTATTCCATCATTTGTTTTTCGACAGGACTATGACCCAAAACACACCTAAGTTATGTAAGAGCTATTTCTCCAAGACGGAGAGTTAAGGGCAGCATCAGATTACCTGATCTAAATTTAATTGAGATGGTTTGGGATGAGTTGGACCAGAGAGTGAAGGAAATGCAGCCAACACGTACTCAACACCTCTGGGAAATCTATTTGGAAAACCATTTTAGGTGACTGAAAGAATGCCAAAAAAGTGTAAAGCTGTCATCAAAGCAAAAGGTGGCTAAGAAACAAAAATATAAAACATACTCTGGGTTTTTATACACACTTTGGTCACCCACATAACTCCATATTTTATATGTCATAATTTCAGTGACTTCAGTATTAATATACAGTACAATGTTAAAAACAATAAAAAAAAATAAAAAAAACATTGAAAACAGTGATGGGTGTGCGTCTCAATGTGTTGTCACTCCTCGTTTACTCCGTAGGCTCACTAGCTAGGCTGCCTCCGCTTCTGCAGGTATGCAAAGAGGTGGAGCCGCGGCAAAGGTCATGGCTGGTAAATTATCATTGTTAATGGATCTCTGGCCAGGGTGGTGTAGCTCAAGGTCTGGAGGTCTACGGAGCACACAGTGAGTCACACGGTGAACAACAATGTGGAATAGTGGCATACAAGCGGAGTGATACAGTGTGCCCAAGGCACTTTAAAGGCATAGAACTAAATGCTGCCATTTGATCTCCGCAAAAAGATTGCACAAGCTCCAGCGGCACTTTCACTTTCACTAAAGAGCTAGCTTTCGTGATCTGTCGCTAAAGAGCAAAAGGTCACTGCATCTTCACGTTAAGGCCCAGATTCCCAGCAGGAAAAACCACCCAGCCACCAGACCATGAGGGCCTCCCGTCTGTAGCCGCGCCTAAGGAGAGCTAGGAGGGGTCGGATGGCCAATCAGCAAATAAGAGCCGTTTTAGGGGGCATGCAGGTTCCCCTGACCACACAGGCCCACTCTGCCCGCCGCTATTGCTCACCATCCTTGTGCCCGCTTGCGAGCTGGGCACTGCCTCCAGGCCTGCTCGTACACCCCTTCACCACTTTCCTCTCTTTTTTCCCATCTTCCTGCATTAAGCCCCTTTCCTTACCTATTTTCCCAAATGAAATTACCCATTTTCTGTAAGAAAAGTCTGTGGTGTTTCCCATGCATCAAACCCATTACAACCGTATAAATACCATGAATCTCTCTGTGTAATTTAGTACATGCAACCACAACAAAGCGCTTGCATTATGTTTGCCCAGAAAATGATTAACTTTTACATTTTTTATGCATAGTTTTATTCTATTTGTAGAGAAGAGACTCCAAATGCAAGGCCTTGGTGATTTTTTTTTTTGTGAGAGTCATGAAGGTTGTTTAAAAATCTAACCTTCTCTCTATCAAGTGCCTTGTTGACCTTCAATAGTCCTGTGACTGGATCGATCCAGAACTGGTTCCCTTGGTCTCCTCTCAAGATTGAGTAAGTAATTCTCCCATTTACTTGGCTGTCAAGGTCTTCTGCTAATAACTTCACATCACAAACACAAAAAAGCAACAGCCTTAAGAAGAGTAAAGCCATCAAGTGCCTTGTTTTCTGCAAATAATTCAATAAAAATAATTGAAAATTTTTACCTTAATAATTACATTTAAGAGATAACTGGACATTATTAATCACCAGCTAAAATATCAAATGAATAATTATCCAGTACTGTTTAATAATTGCTAAATATAACCACACATTAATTAACCATACCCTAATGATGGTCTCCCCACTGGCAGTGTCTTCACTGACCAGAACATTATAAATCTCTTCACTGAAGTAAGGTGCATTATCATTTACATCCATCACGTCAATGCTTATGATTGTGGAGGTTTTCAGAGGAGGGGTTCCACCATCAACAGCCTCAACTTTAAGGAAAAAGTCTTTACAGACTTCATAGTCCAAATCATCAGCCACTGAGATGCTGCCTGGAATAATAATAAATAACAATTAGTCTTTAATACAGCCCAGAATGTGGTGACTGTAGTCAGCTAACCATTGCAAAACCTAACATCTATAAAGTTTCCTGTTGAAAATTATTTAAAAACTCCAGTTCTAGTGTTTTTCTGCTGTAACACACTGGAAACACACCATATATTAATTAAACCACCATTGTCTTAGAGCAAGAAAAACACAGTACAGATTGGATGCTACGGGACTGGATGAAACATTTTTATGTGCAAAATTAAGAAAACTAGAAGAAGGGTAAAATAGAAATATTTTTCTTAAAAATTTCTACATAGGAACATCTTAAATGCAAGAAACCCTTAACTTTCTTAACATATACCCATTTGTAAACAGTGGAATGATGCATGCACAATTATATTCTTTAACACGAGCAATTTTCTGCCCTTCCCTAAACTGTTATCCCCAAATTAAAGTCCATTTTCTGAATTGTCTTATGCACTTGTCCTTTAATATATGCAGAAAGTGGAAATTTGTTGTTAAATATTTTATTTGTGCTTACAGTGAAGTGCACACTACTGTATTAGTTAAAGGTTTGGCCACACCATCAATTTTTTTTCTTTCTACATTGTAAAACAATGCGGATGGCATCCAAAATATGCAGTAATCTTTGAACAGTTGATATTGAGATGTATCTGCTATTTATTTATTGTAAAGTCTGCATAACAGCTCTGAGATGTTGTTAATTGTTGATTTTTGAGGCTGGTAAGTTCTCCTCTGTTTCAGGGGTAAGTGTTGGCATTGCTTTAATGGGATGGTCTTCAGGAGATTCTGTTTAATCATGGTGCTAGATTGATTTTGCAAATGCACTGTAAAATAATGTTCTTACAAAAACTGTTTCTGAACAGCTGACCTTTGTGTCTTAAAATAACAACTGATACTTAATTAAACATTGTAAACAGCACCAATCATTCGCTCACCTAAAGTCTTATCAATGTAAAACTTCCCAAGTTCGTTGCCTGTACTGATACTGTAGTAGATCTCCGCATTGATACCAATGTCTTTACTGGAAGCAAAGACCCTCAACAACTCTGTTCCAACAGCAACATCTTCAGGCACTGTAACAGCATAGTCCTGCTTCTGGAAGACTGGTGGGTTATCATTGACATCCAGAACCATGACAATGAGGTCTACCTGTGTGGAGAGTGAGCTGACAGCCCCTGTTTGGTCTGCAGCCTGCACTCTGACTTGGTATGAGTCTTTGATCTCTCGATCCAAAGGTTTCTCCAGAATTACCACTCCAGAAAATGGGTTAATGGAGAAGGCACTATCAGCAGAGTCCACTAGAGAGTATATGATTCTTCTGTTTAGGTCTGGGGGAAACACAGAGTACAAACAGTAACAAACAGACCACTACAGTATCAATTTGATTTTTCTTAATTACTTATTTACTTGTTTTTATTTCTTAATTTAAGTAGACATGAACACAGCAATCTCTGCTTCATGAGAAATAAACCAACCAGCCTAAGACCATTTAGAAGAATTGGTCTCAAACTGTTTCTTAGCAAACCCTTGTGGTATTTAATTGGTGTAAAAACATGACGTACTGCTAATTTGTCTGTATTATAGAATAAAGCAATGAAGCTTAGAGAAACACAGTTATAGCACTAACTTTCACACATACCCTACAGCAAATATATTTTTTTTCTATCTGAACTGTAAATATAAATCCTGGTAAAAGGGATAAGCCATACAGAAAACAACAATGCAATAAGAATTAAATGTAGATAAGTGTGTTTTGTTTAGAAGGCTTTAAATAATGTTGACCTTGGAACGGTGGATGTGAAGTGAATATCTAATAGAAAACCCACTTAATGGCAATAATGACCACAAAACAATACCTGTAGTCCATTAAAATGAGAACCAGAGATTAAAAAACAGCCTATGTGTTACAAGGAAAATTTATTATTGAGAGTACTCACTCTCATCAGGATCCTCAGCCTGCAGACGTGTTAGTGGGGTTTTAGGTGCAGTATTTTCAAACACACTGGCTAGAAACTCAGTGTAAAAGAAGGAAGGAGCATTGTCATTTACATCTATTACAGTGAGAAAGATATCAGAGCGACAGAATAAGCCACCTCCATCTGTAGCCTGCACTATTAGATTATAGGACCGAGTCCTCTCCCGGTCCATAAGAGAGGCAGTCTTCAGCTCACCTAAAAATAAATAAATACAAAAAAAGGAAATATAGAACATATGTAGACACAGGGTGTAAAAATTCAACTACCCCTGTTAAAATTGTCAGATGTTTGTACAGTTCACCCAAACCACCCTAAGAATACCATGCCCCTCGTGAAACTCTAAATATCAAGGAAAAAATTACCATCCAATGTACAAATTAAATTTCAATTTGGAATTAGATTTGCTTCTTAAATTAGTGATCAAAATAAAAGAATTTAAAAATGAATAACATTTATTTGAAACAAAGCAAACTGATTCCTAACTTTTCTTTTACATTTCCCCTTATCGCCACTCTACTCTGGGTGTTCCACACTGGAGCTGGGTATGGTGCATGGAAACTTTTAAATTGACATGGGTATTTAAATTTTTGTTCATAGTCTTCTTGACATGTTCACAGTTTCAAGACCCAACCTCCAGCATAATGGATGAACTCTCACTAATATTTTTGGCTGTCTGAGCTGACTGGTAACAAAGAGTGTATAGAAGAGATGTATGGTGCTAGGTGGACCTCAGGGTGCTTCGAAAACAGACAGGCAGGTGAGAGTGACCAGGCTTCATAGACAACTCCCTCACAATGCACTGGCGATCTGTAAACTTTTCAGCACTTAGCCCAATGGTGTTCAGGGTTCTCCACATACCAAATACAAAAATAGGACTGACAGTTCAGAGCACGACAGTGTTCAGGGTGAGAGGAAACTTCATACTTTGTAGTTATGAAAGGCAGACAGTATAGAGCAGTGACAGCAGCTGTACATCATCCAGCATCAAACAAAGAAGCTACCATTCAGCTGAACAATGGCAGAACTGCGCTCCTGGCACAGCATGTGGTGGAGTAATTGCAGGAGTTCCAGCATGAAGGAGCAGTATTTATTACCCAACAGGCTTAACTCCAGATAGAGGTCACCAGGGAGTCCTCCAGTAAAGTCTCTGATTTTTTTTTTAATGGACCATGTCCTTTTATGCATTATAGCCTTGAAATCTGTCCTGTTAGCCATAATACTGTACATCAGTCCTATCTTTAGCCTTTTAGCAATGACATTCCTGAAATCTGTCCTGTAAGCCACAATAGACCTGAACACTGTCTTTTCAGCCATGATAGCACTGAACTCAAGTACTGTCATATCAGCCAGATCTGGATGACCAAGATGATATTGATCATGGCTGCAACGCTGCGAGCCCCCAATCAGCAGCGTTTTTTATTTTATTAATTAATTTATTTTTTGTCTATACAAAAGTCATTTCTTGTGGTCTATCTTGCTGCACCATCACATATGATCAACAAACATTACTAGACATTTGTGTCATGCTTAAGTGGCAACCACACTGGCCACTGAGGAAATATTCATCAGTTATTATATGAATGTTAGCATTCCCCCATGGGCTGACACTACTGTGCTGTTAAAGGAACTGTACAGGCCATTCAGAAAGCAGGAAACACTTTTCCCTGGAGCCCACTTTTATCACTGTACCATAGTTTCCTATGTTGGAGTTGAGTGTTTGGCCCTCCAAGACATCCAAGACAATAGACAGTACTTGGGGCTATCAACAGACTCATAAGCAATATGGCTGCCTAACATCAACCAATTATACCAGTAAAAAATGTAATTACAGTACTTAGCAATGCTTATTTTTTGTCACCACACTGTTGCATGCTGCACTTCAATAGACAAAAAAATATCTCTATCTATCTATCTATCTATCTATCTATCTATCTATCTATCTATCTATCTATCTATCTATATCTACTGTATCTATCTATCTATCTACTGTATCTATCTAGCTAGCTAGCTAGCACGCTCTCTCTCTCTCTCTCTCTCTCTCTCTTCATATATACAGTATGTTTGTTAGTGTTTTGTTTAGTTCCTGTTTCATTTCCTATTTTATCACTGATTGGTTCTAGTTGTGTTTTGCCGGGCTGTAACCCACTTTTTTATTTAGTTGTATTGCTTCTTTTGTTTAATATCGTTGCTAAGATGCTATGTTTAAATTTCCACTTTCCAATTGCCAGGACACCTAATTTAAATAATCAGTTAAATCAGTTAACAGGTTTTTCTGAATATAAATGGGTGTATAAGCAGGAACACAAACAAAATGTTTAGGGTAGGGGGGGCTATAGGGTTGGGCATCACTAACCCTCGCCCTCGAGGGCCAAAGCACTGCCTGTTTTCCAGTTATCCCTTACTTAAAAAAAGTACAACACTTGCTCGTTTTGGCTATAATATACCACATATTCCATAGCTGCCCCTTATATGCCTAAACTCAAATGCCTGCTGTCTAGGTTTGCTCATGGAACATATTTTGTCAGTTTGGTTTTAAAGAATTTGGTTACCGAATCTCATCTTTACCAGTGTTAGTATCCATATAGAAGTCTTCAATTCCAATGCCAAATAAGGAGTACTGAATTTCTGAATTGATACCAATGTCAGAATCTGTAGCCCAAACAGTCAGAATTCCATAATTAATGGGTATGTCCTCTGGAAATGATGCCTCATATATAGCCTGGGGAAACAGAAGGGCAAAAAGGAAAAAATACCAAAAAATGTTTTGTTTATTATTTTTTAAAAACTACTACTACTACACAATGAATAAATGATTATTAATAATAATTATTGTTATTATTATTATGATGATTATTATTAATAATATTATCATTGTTGTTGTTATCAGTAAGTTTTTTTTCAGTGTACTACTATTGTCAGGCATGTGTATTAATGTTCACTGCAACTTTTTAGAGACTAAAAAATAATATGAAATAAGGTAACAACTAAAATCATGCACACAAAACCAAAGTAAATGGGATCCTTAATGCTAATTTAGCTATCCTAATTTTTATTTAATATAATTTTTTTATTTGATTTTAATTGTATTTCGTATTTAAATGTCAATTCCTGGGAGGGTTAATCAACCATGAATTTAAACAGTATGTGTAGAAATACAGAAATATTTCTTAATTTTTTTTTTTTTTTTTTTACATTTTTATATTTTAAAATACTCAGAAACATTCAGAAGTTAGTACCTCCTCTTTTAAATTTGTACTTTTGTGTAAAAACATAATAAAAATAATCTGATTATAGTGGGTCTTATGCAAATACAACCTCAGACAAATAACATATAAGATTTTACCATGCAATTATTTATTTAGCAAAAATAAAGCCAAAAATAATCATTTGGGCAAGACTAAGAACACCCTTACAGCTTCAACAGGATTTAAGATGGATTTAAGTTGCAGCCAGGTGCTGCTAGCTCTTGATTATCTCATCATTAGCAGGTGACCTCTATAGAAGCAGAGGTTTTGGCAGTTTGCTGGTCTGGAGCAATCAGGTTTGTTAACACAATGAGAGAGAGGCATAAGCATTGGTCTTAGAAAAGCAATTGTTGCTGCACAGTAATCTTATGAAACCATTTTCGAACAATTTGTAGTCCATTGTTCAACAATGAGAAAGATCATTCACAAGTGGAAAGCATTCACAACAGTTACCAGGAGTGGATGTGCCAAGACACATTCACCCCAAGCACAGAGAAATACAAAAGTCCCAAGAGCTACTTCTCAGTCCATGACAGCACAATTAGAAGAAGATTGAATAAGTTTACTTATTTGAGGCAAATGTGAAGCTGAGGCTTTGACGAAATTAGACATGCAACAGGACAATGATGCAAAGCAAACTAGTAAATCTACATCAGAATGTCTGACAAAGAAACAAAATTCTTTTTTTAAGGTTTTGGAATGGCCTAGTTAAAGTCCAGACCTCTACCCAATTCAAATGCTGTGGCTGGACCTTAAAAGAGCTGTGAATAAGCGAACGCCCAAAAACGTCAATAACTTGGAGCAATGTTGTGAAGACAAATGGGTCAAAATTCTTCCACAACAATGTGAGAGATGGAAAAAAATCATAAACTAAATAATTATTTCAAGTTATTGCTACTAAAGGTGGATATAAAAGCCATTAAATCATGTGGGGTACTTAGTATTGCCATGATTTTTTTTTGTCTTCGAAGGATGATTTAAAGGCAAGGATGATTTATGTCTATTGGGATCTAAAATAATACAAGCGATACATTGGGGACATGCTCAATATGTAGGTTTTAACAAAGGTAATTTTATTTTACCCACACCTGTTTACATATAGGGCTGTTGTCATTGGCATCCATGACGGTGACCTCCACAATCACATGGGTCACAAACAAGCTGTCAGAGGCAGTGATATTGAGTAGATATCGATCCTGCATTTCCCTATCCAATGCCTGCTTCACAAACAACTTCCACACTCCTTGCACTGTATCTACTGCAAACACCCCCCTAGGGTTCCCCCCTAGGCCAAGGAAACCACAACCACAAAAAAAAATTAATTTCCAATTTATGTAATCACAATAATACATATGAATTTTATACAGGTCCAAAGTGGTTCAATATGGTTTAGGATGATCTGTTTCTGATTGAATTGTTTTTTAAGCACCTATTGCATCTGTTTCATATTTAAAATTAAATCCTGCATGTATATTGGCTTCTTCAATTTAAGTAAATTACTTGTTAGTAATGGGAATAAATGCAGTTAACAAAAAGGTTTAATCTGTCAATCTGCACACTCACATAAGAATATGACATATAAATCTAGTTTTTTTTTTCCAACATACATTGTTTTTCACTCCAGTCAATTGAATACAATATACTTCATCATGCTACAAATGCATACATTAATACATACCTGTGATATGGAGGCTGACCAGTCTATTCTGATCAGAAGTGTCTGAATCTTGGGTGCTAAGAACACACACTACTTCTCCTATTGGGTCACTCTCCTTCACAGCAGCTCTGTAGTAGGCACTCTCAAAGATGGGAGGGTTGTCATTGATGTCAGCTATAGCAACAGTGACAGCAGCAGTAGAAGAGAGAGAGATTGTCTCCCCTAGATCTGATGCAACCACATTGAACGTGTACGATGGATATATTTCATGGTCCAGGTCTCTAAGAGTGGTGATCCAACCTGTTTTACTATCTACTGTAAACATAGTATTGATAGATGGTTGCTCAGTTTGTTCTTTATCATGGCTGAAGATTGATTCAAGGCTGTAGGTAACCTGGCCATTTGTGCCCCAGTCGGGGTCCAGAGCATTTACCCGCATGACCCGTGTACCTACAGAAACGCCCTCCATTACCATAGCTAAATATGAGCTAGTCTCAAAGGAAGGCTTATTGTCATTCACATCTAGGACTTTCACCTCCACATCAACAACAGACATAGATTCTACTAAATCTTCTCTCATGGTGGCAGACACTTTGAAATGATAAATGTTAACTAATTCGTAGTCTAGCGTGTTATCAAGCCTGAGAACACCAGTTTCTCTATCTATTATAAACATTTTCCCCTGATTGCTCTCTACTGTTTCCCCATTTACCACAGCAAAAATTGCACTCTGACCTGGACTTAAAAACACTGAACCTACAACTGTGCCAATTGGTATATCCTCTAGAACAGTAAAGGAGTATTGGGGCTGAGTGAATGCTGGCATGGTAGCATCAGGTGGGAGTACATGGATGAATGCAGACACCAATGAGTGTTTAGAAGGGACTCCTCCATCTGTGGCCTTAATAAAGAAGGATAAAACTGTTCCTCTCAAATGAGTCATGCTTCCCTTTGTGACCATCCATCCACTATCAGGCTCAATTTCTAACACATCCACTAAAGGAAGCCTTGCCTCACTGTACAATGAATAAGTCACCTTGCCATTATCCCCAGCATCTGGGTCCTGAGCCTGGATCTGAGTCAAAAGTGTACCAATACCTATATTAGATTTAATGCTAACCCTATACTCCACAGCCCTGAAGTGTGGAGCATTATCATTCTCATCCGTTAATATTACTCTAACATTGCAGAAAGAGGCTCTTCCACCTCCATCCAGAGCCATTACTATCAATATAATATCCCTAATCATCATATTCTCTCTGTCTAATTTTTGGGCAGTGATGATTACTCCATCTGCTCCAATAATGAACAGAGACTTTCCAAGGTCATTGATAAACGAATACATTATCTGACCAAAAAGCCCAAGGTCTTCATCTGTGGCCTGAACCTGAATAACCGTAGTTCCTGCAGGTCTATTCTCTTGTATCTCAGCAAGGTAAAATTTCTGGCTAAAAACAGGGTTATATAGGTTGGCCCAAAGTATCCAAATATTTACCTGTGCTATACTAGTGAACACTCCATCTGATGCAGACACATTGAGCATGTATAACTGCTGCATCCGCTGCAAACGTTGGTGCGATAGAGTAATGACTCCTGTTTCAGGGTCTATTAAAAAGTTCATCCTATCATTTCCAGAAAGAATGCTATATGTTATCCTGTCAAAATCGGAGATGTCTGCATCAAAAGCCTGAACACAGGTTACAAAGTTCCCCTTCGGAGCAAGTTCATTAACAAAGACTTCATAGAGTGGCTGGTCAAAGGATGGAGGGTTGTCATTTGTGTCATTTACCAAGATAGAAAGCGTGACCTCACTGCTCTGGGGTGGGGAGCCATCGTCTGTTGCTCGGACAATGAATCTATAGTGTTGAATTAGTTCATAGTCCAAAAGATGGACTGTCACAACACGACCAGTGGTGCTTTCAATGGCAAAGTAGTCTGTGTAGTTTGAATCATCTGAAAGTATCTCATAATGAATAGCATCATTTTCAGATTCACTGTCTGTTGCAAAGAGTTGTACCACCACAGTCCCTGTGATTAAGTTCTCAGCCAGAGTAACAGTGTATAAAGCTTTCTCAAATACAGGGGCATTGTCATTTACATCCAAAATATCAATGTTAACATCAACCTCTGATGCAGCTCCAGTGATCCTATCAGTGGACCTGACTATTAGCTTATAATAAGGAGTAGTCTCATAATCTATGGGGTAAATAACACTGATCACACCACTTTCAAAACCAATGTCAAACTGGAGAGAGGGATACCAATTCACAATGGTGTAAATAATGTTCTGCCCTTCAGGACTCACAGCATTAATCTTTAGAATTGGGGTTGACACAGGTATGTCCTCTCTAACAGAACACCCATAATAACTTTTGTCAAAAACGGGCATGGCTTTGTTAACTATTGTGACTGGTAGTTCTACAGCAGTAAAAAGTGAAGGGTAGCCGGCATCACGCGCGATAATGACTAGTGAGTACTCAACATTGGACATGTCAGCTACAAAGGCTCTTTGAAGAGTAACTTCACCTGTTATACTGTTTAGCTCAAAATGTTTATGTTCATCCTCAAGCTCATAGGAAACCATTCCATTTATTCCTTTGTCCAAGTCTGTAGCTGACACCTGAAATATAGATGAGCCAATCTGCGCATCAACCTGCACTACAGCATAGTATGGTAGGCCGACAAACTCAGGAGCGTTATCATTGACGTCTTCCACTTGCACTCGAACCATCACCCTGGCAACCCTTAACCAGTCATGTTCACGACTCACCTCCACTACCAATTCATATACCTCTTGCTCTTCACAGTCAAATGCGATTCCAGTGGTCTGTATGACCCCAGATGTGGGTCCAATTTTAAAGTGGGTCCCTGCATTTAACATTGTATATTTAATTGGTTCATTTAGTTGGTTTCCTATAGCATTGACTACCATTAAAGTAGATATGTTCATGGTGTTCTCCAATACCGTGGAAGTGTATGATGGCTCACTAAACAAAAGACCACTGTCCATAGCCTCACGTACTATTACTGTCACAAGTGCAGTGCAGGAGTAACGTCCATCTGATGCCTTTATGTTGAAAGAGTACCTGTCTTGTGACAGCTTGGTGTTTTTGACTGTGAGGATCCCAGTCCTGGAATCAATGGCAAAAGGCTCCAGGTTGTTGTCAGCAAAATAATAAATTGAATTTGTACTCATGTCAGGGTCAGATGCCTCCACTTTTAAAATCTCTAGACTAGAATATGTAGGGAGCAGCACAACAGTGTCGTATGTGTATTGAGAGAATCGGGGAGGAGAATCATTGATGTTTATGACTTTTATTAAAACTTCTGCTGCACTGTCTGCAGTCAGTTCTGGGCTACCACTATCCCTAACACTGACTTGAAAGTAAAACTCACTAAAGGTCTCATAGTCCAGATTGGCAATGTTTCTGATTGATCCAGTACCAGCATCAACAGAGAAGAATAATTTTGCCATGTCTTCCACAATATGGAAGACTAGTAAAGAATTCTCGTTCCTATCAGAATCAAAAGCCTGGATCACTAGGGGACTTCCATCATCATCTAAAACCACACTGTTGATGGCAGCTGCTTCACTAATGCTTCCCGAATAGCACAGCTGTTGAAATACAGGTGGATTATCATTCTTATCTACCACTTGAATGTTAAGTGTAGCACGGGAAACAAACCCCGCCATGTTGACAGCCTGGATAATCAATTTGTAGAATGATGTGGTTTCAAAATCTAAGGACTTCTGAGTCACAATTACACCTGTGTAGCGGTTGATTTCAAACGTCTTCTCATTATTCCCATGATCTATATTGTAAATGAGTTCGGAAGGGCTTAGAGCTGTGATATGAGAAACGAAGGTTCCAACAGGCACATTCTCAGGAATCTCAGCCTGGTACTCTGATTGGGTGAATTTAGGACTAGAGATATTTGAGAGTGAGATGGAAATTCTGGCAGTTGCAGTGGCACTTAGTGCTGGATTGCCTCCATCCGTGGCACGAACAGTAAGAATGTAATAGCCAACAAATGTGAAGTCTAGCTCTCTGGCCACTAAAATAATGCCAGACAGTGAATCAATTCCAAATGCACCTCCTGTGTTACCTGAAAGAAAACAAGTTAATTATAGTACAACTGTACAAAATGGAGATACAGTGTGCATCTATATAATACTAGCAAACATAAGTGACAACAAATACTGTATCATACATTCATATGAAATTGTTAGATCAGTCAGGGGATGCGAGACATTTTTTTATTGATATTTCATAAACCCACCTGCTTCAATGGAGTATACCAACTTTTTATTCCTCCCTGTGTCTCTGTCCAAGGCTGAAACCTGTACAACAGGTACCCCTGAGGCAGAATCAGTTACCATTCCATCATATACTGTGTTAGTAAAAAAAGGACTCTGGTCATTGGAATCCTCTATATTCACTATGATCTGAGCCAGGTCTCTGTAGTAGGGGAATTCCTGGTCTTTCACCTATAGAAAATATGAAGGCATACGGAGATAGAAAGAAATAATAGTGTAAAAAAACTTTCACAATCTGTAAACACATACTTTCCCTATTACTTTTACTGTAGTTACTAGATTACATGGTAAGTAACTGAAAAACAAGCTAGTGTAAATGTTTATTCTTTCTTACCATAATAATAAGAATATGCTGTGCACATGCCTCATAGTCCAAAACATCAGCAGTGTAAATGACACCAGTGCCAATATCAATTCGAAACATACGCATGCTGACCAGATCCACACTACCATGAAAAGAATAACTCAGCTTGGCTCGTTCATCACTATCCGTGGCTTTGATACGCAGAACCTCTGTGTTCACTGGTGTGTTCTCTAAAACTGAGACCTCATATTTAGGTTGGGAGAAAACTGGAGGGTTATCATTGCAGTCCAAAACTCTGATATAAACCTGGAAATAGAAGCAGCAGAAGTCAATAAATAACTACATTACTGCATAAAAAGCAGTGATGCAAAATGTATTGATTATGTTTAATCATGCTTACTATTGTCCACACTGCATACTGTTTGCAAAAGTCAAAAAGTGACATACCTCTTTAAACAAATTCAATGTAACATCCTAATCCACTCCACTTTTGTTCAAAGCAATGATTTAGAGGCTTATCAAAAACAAGCCCAGTTCAATTACAAACAAGGGTCTCATTTGTTCAAATAATTCCTGTAGCACTTATTTTACTTTTATGTTACTTTTTCTTTTTTTTTTTTTTGAAGCATTGATATTGTTTAGGCATGCATCCCAAGTTTTTTTTATTATTTATTTTAACAAGCTCTAATGATGTATTTGCCTTCATCATTATACAGTATTTGCCCTTTTCCCCTGTTTTAACCTAATGAATCTCCTAAGTATCTTCTTATCAGTATGTTGAGATAGTTGCCCGATAGAGTGTGGACTGGTTGTGAAACAGTAATAATCACACTTAATGAATGTATAGTTCACCTTATTTGTTTCCCATTACAAATAAATGCACTCAAAAAAGAATTAAAAAAAAAAAAAAAAACACTATATGGCTGTGTTTAGACAAACAGCACATACTGCATATGTGGACAACTAACCACCATACCCATACTGTATGTGCCCATTTCAAAAACGTTGGCATTAACATGTAGTTGATTCATCCTTTTGCTGTTACAGTCACCACTCTTTTAGGAAAGATGTTTAATAGATTTCTGAATGTGAATGTGGGAATTTTTGTTCATTAAGGTACAAGAGCACCGGTCAAGTCAAGCATTGATGTATTGAAGTTAGAAGTTAGTTAGTTCTGACCATCTGAGCACTTCCATATCAACCTTATATTGGTATATGGAATTTATTTTGGAACATGCTTGGGCCCTTTGTAAAGGGAAATATTGATGCAACAGCATGGAAAGACATTAAAGACAAGTTTGAGGAAGATCCACATATGGATGTGATAATCAGGTGTTAAAATACTTTTTGCTATTTTCAAATAAAAGAGCTAACCAGGAAAAAAAAACAGACATTGATATTACAAAATTCTTGAACATACCTGTGTGGTTGCTGTATTTGTCCCATCAGTCACCTGGACAGTTAGGTTGTAAAATGACTGATTTTCTGCATCCAATGGCTTCACCAAAACTATAGTCCCCATTCCCCTCTGGATGTCATTCACTCCGTCATAGTTTTCTTTTCCTAATAAATAAATTAATATAAAATATATTTAAACAGCTTAGCAAGAAAGTATATTTATAACATTATGTTAATCTATAGTTGCACCATCTATAATGTAAAATAAACACAATTAGTTGGCCAACAAACGGATTCAGTATTTTTTCCACATCTCTAGGAGATGCAATTTCACTGCAGCAAAGCTCATCATCAAAGTTTTATGGACTTCACAGCATCAACCACTGTATGCTCACATCTTTCTCATCAGCTATGGTCTCATATCTCAATCTGCCACAAACAGCTGTGATACGTTCAGGTTTTCCTTGCCCCAGATCCGCAAATCATTAATTCTAGTCCACTCTGAAGCATGAGGGCATTTTTAGTATTCATTGCATATGTCTTATCCAATTTCCCTCAATTTCCATCATATTTAACAGAGATTAGAGGAAATGGTTTCTGGTAGGTGTTGAGTACTCTTCACTGTTTACTGTAAGAAAGGTTGTGCTTTTGCCCTAAGCAATCTGCCGTCTTAAAGCAAGTATCAAATAGTTTTTTTTTTCCTCACCTGTGCTGGTTGTGCAGTTTCTAGCATTATGAAATCGGGGAATGTTAAACATCTCCAGTGATGTACCACCTTCCACGATGAAAGCACAGAGACAGCAAGAGTACCAAGGTAAACTCATAAAAGGGAAATAGTGAATAGAATCACGTAAAAGTTTCAGCACAGCTAAATGTCTTTCACTAAAACATGCATGCATAATACATAAATAATCGATACCAACATTGTAAAATACATTTTATGTAACCATAGAGCAAACCACGCTACAACTCACCAATGATATCAAACCAGACTGGTGTTTCTGTTTGCTGCACAAAGATGCTCCCCACATTTTGAAACACTTTAGAATTCTCTGCAATAGTAAAGTTATAGGCAGGTGCCACAAATTGCAAGGCCTGTGGCAAAGGCAATACCTTTCTGGTCCAATCAATGTGTACCTGGACAGTTGACCATTTCTGTGCGATCCCATTGTCCATTGCTTTTATCTGCAAAGTATAGGGATTGCAAACTAATAAGTGTAGGAAGCCACTGATTTTGAAAGTAGAAAATAAATGTAATGATAGGTAATATTAGGTAGTAGACCCACAATAAGATGCCTGTGGGATAAAATTGCTCCGTACCGTGAGGATGTCATAAGCCCCTGCTGTCACCATCTTTGTGGAGTACACCATTGCAGTTTTGGTATCAATAAAGAACTTCCCATCTTCATTTCCATCCACTATACTGTATGTGAGCTCTGCATTAGGCCCTTCATCCAAGTCGAACGCAAAGACTCTAAAGACAGGATTTCCATGTTTGTTTTGGTCCCGTTCTGGAAGACTTATGCAATAGACTCTCTCGGGAAACTTTGGTGTGTTGTCATTCTCATCTTCAATATGCACTATTACCCACACTGTGGACTGCCTGGAGACTCCACTGCCATCCGAAATAGTAACCTGAATGCATGCAATAAATTCCAAACAATTTGTACAATTATGTGTACTGTATATAGTTAGTGCAAATGTTTAGGCTTATTAGCAATTAGTTTAATCAGTGTTACACTACTTATGTAAACAACCAAATCCCAAGGTAATAAACTAATTTAATATCAATTATCTCCTTTAAAAGAAAATCCATAAAAATAATCCTAAATTTGGTAATTGGTTTTCTGCAAGCATTATTGTTAAACTGTAATTCTGTGTTTGGCTTTTTACTTATATCCTAGGTGTAAAAAATAGTAATTAATTGAAGTAGATGGGATAAAAATAACTTAATAACTATTTTTGAATCTATTCTATTAATAAAAAAAAAATCCTCTTAGTTTTAGCTAAAAATAAATAAATAAATAATAAATAAATAAATAAATAAATAACATTTGCCTCTTCCCCCTCCCTTCTATGAAAAGTTGTTCTCTATATACTGCTCACCAATACATGCAAATGTAAAATAAGGTTTAGATCCTGGCTCAATCAGCACCTCACACTTTCTGCCTACCTATTAGATACACTTTATCACAAAAGAGCCAGTGAAAGCCCTTCGGGAACAATGATCAGCATAAATGCACACAAAATATCTTTATCTAATTTACAGTGGGATAATCGGACAACTGGAGCATAAGAGATTCAGAGCTTTACATGGTGTGCAAAGAAATATTTAGATTCATACTCAACCTTTGCATGCAAAAAGAACAGAAATTATAGTGATCTATGCACAGTATAGATTCAAAGTACTGTACAACGCTAATCAAAAAATCAATTAACACTTGCTCAACAAAACTCCATATTTGTATATAGTTTGTATTGAAGAACAAATATGGAACCATTCCTCCATCAGTTTGGTTTGTCCCTTCACAAAAGCATTGTCTAACCAAGTCACCAAGGCATTACATGCTGCATAGTAATTACACTTATTTTGCATTGTCTACATCCTGTCCTACTTTAAATAATCAATAGCATATAAGGTCCTTTTTCTATTGCAATGAGAACACACTTTAAGCTGAGGGATGTGATTATGGAAAACAAATAATGCAAAGACTGTATATTGTTAAACTAAACAAGTACTGTTAGATGTCAGAAACATATACATTTTAATAAATTTAAATGCAGGCTGTTTATGTCGGTTGTTGTTGCCAATTTAAACATTGCTTAGGTACTGGACTGCATAAGCAACAAATCTGAACCGTCTATTTACAGTCTCTTCCAAATTAAGGAAAAAGGAAAAAAATATATATCTATATTTTTCACACTTGGCTAGGTCGCTAGTTTATGAACACAGCCTAAAGGCATTTTAACAGGAGCCAACATCAGGTCATTTTGGCTATTCATGTCTGAAGCCAGAGTCGTTTCTAATTAATCCATGGCAGAGTTAATTAAGCACCAGCAAATCGAGGCGGAATCTCATATTTGATCACCATTTGAGGTCCACTGCGACATACTGCATTTAAAAATAATCAGCAGAATAAAAGGTATTCTTAAAATTTTTGGTGCTGAAATACACCTTGAACCAGAAAGAAAATACAGTACATAGTAGCCTAATGTCAGTTAATGGTACATCTGCCATCCATTATTGTGACTGCAAGGATCAATCGAAGATCAATTACTTTACTGCAGTAATTTTGTAAATGAATTAACTAATCATATAATAATTAGAATAATTAAAAATATGGTATCAGGAATGACCCCAGTGGCAAACTACTGCAGACTGTTTATTCCTGTCTTTTTTAATTTAATGTTTTGCATAAAAAATTTCTAAAATTTTTCTAACACATTTATTTTACTTCATTATTTATATTTCTAGCAACTTCCACATTTACTTCACTACATTTTGTAAATGTTTCTTTTGTATCGTGTACTTAAACTTTGAAACATTTCCCCTAAGCAGCTTTGTTACTCATTACTCCAGCAGTTCGAGTTGGTGAATGTCTCTCTCTTGCCAACCGCCAAGAGCAAAAGGTCTGTGTCATCATCACAGTACAATCAACAATGACTAATACTGTCATGGAAGCACCTGTTGCAGACTCTGCTGCTAACGTTACCCCGGTTACAGTGGTGCACTGAAATGCTTCTTTATGTTTTAAATGCTTAATGCTATCTTTAACTGTTGGTCCTGAAATGCTTTCTGTTAACCCTGTTAGCACTTAAATGCTTCCTCTTAGCCCAAAGATGCCCTCTGCCAGCCTTATAAGCACTAAAATGCCTTGTCTCTCGAAATGCTCCCCCTTTATCACCTGCCACATGCCCTCTCCACTAAGTTCAGCAGTGCCCTCTGGCACCAAGGATGCACTGTAGTTTTACCCAAGCTAAGTCTGACAAGTATGTGCACTCCTTCCACTGGGCTGCTAGGATGTCAAACTTTTAGACATGCAGTTAGGCTTATTGGGTTCAGGTGTAGGTCAGTGGTTAAGGCATTGAACTATGGTTCAGGAGGTCCCAGGTTCAAACCCCATGACCACCAAGTTGGGCCCTTGAGCAAGGCCCTTAACCCTCAACTGCTCAGACGTGTAATAAGATAAAATTGTAAGTTGCTCTGGATAAGGGTGTTAGGAGACATAAATGCATCAGTATATTATATTATTAGCAATTATTATATCACTGTAAACAGTATTAGGCTGTTTACAATAAAATGCACATGCCAACAGACAAACACAGAAAACAGAGTCATTATATTTACACATTTCCATGAGCAAATGAGTAACGTCCATCCAACGTTCAAATGAAATAAGTTCTATTAGAAGATTATTAGTAGTGTTACAGTGTAGCTTCTGCTGAAAAAAAAAATCTAGGGTTAAGGGCACATTTTTTTTGGAAACTTATATGGCTGCCTTTAAATTAAATGGCTTCAGTAAAATGACATGATGTTTGATACCACCGAATACAGTATCAATAAACTAGCTGCCATTAACAACAGTCAGGTCATTCGCAGGGCACCGTGTGTGTGTGTGTGTGTGTGTGTGTGTGCACCCATCGGTGCATCTTTTTCTCGCCATGAAAAATTGAAATGTTCATTGAACTATTTATTTAGACAGTTTTCTTTTTTATTTAAATTATAAATGCAGATCTTGTGATTTTGAAATGAAACGAATCATAAATGTGAGAGATTATAAAATGACCTACTGTAGCCTAAATGCTCATAGATACTGTTAAGTGATGTTTGTTGGTTTTGTTACTTATTTATTTAAAATGATTGTTAATAGAAATTGATTTGGTTGAAAATTGATTGAAATTGTTACTTGATTTGGTTTCATAAAGATTGCAGACAATCATTTTCTGCCTTCGGTGCTATTTACCTCTAGATGTCAAAAAAAAAATTGCACCCAGTTAGATTAACTGTTTTTAGAAAAACTGTTTTCACTTTTTGCAATCTTTACAAAGAACAGGTGATCTAACCTAAGTATTACTTTGGGCCATGATATACAGTAAATTTGCCAGTGTAGTCATTATCTTGTCATTGATCATTAAATTCCTATAGCTAACATGATTGCCTGTTGTCACAAGATGCCTATGACAAACAATAAACATCAAAACAACTACATGGTGCCTGCTCTGTGATGACGGCAGGTTACATTCAATATATTCAGATTATAATTTAATGTTCTTATTTTTTTTAATCCACCCCTCATTTCTTTACTTGCAAAGAGCTGGATTTTGTTGTATTTTAATGCAGTCTTGAGAAACAGTACTCCAGGCTCCTTTGGCTCTCATTTTACTCCAGTCCCTGTACTTGGTCGGTTTCAGATGAATGTTTTTTTTTATTTTTTGTTTGTTAACCCACACAGTGACCTATGAATCATTCAAAGATAAAATATATCTTTACATAAGGAATGAACCAGTGAGAAACAGGTGCAGATGATGACAGCTGATCAGGTCAGTGACTAGTTTGCTGGTGATGCTGAATGCTGAGTGACTGGTACAGACTAGAGGGGAAATTAGGTTGCTGCTGAGGTTGTTACACAAACAACCATTTTTTATTTTATTTTATATTTCTGCAATCTTTGGCAGTAAAACATTTGTTCCCAGTTCTTTAATTTTATCTAATTTAATTTAATGAAGAAATAAGGGGTGGCTCAAGCGTTTGCACAGTATTGTGTATACAGTACAGTATATACTGTAGTATTAATACAAAACAATTCTCCACAAAATTATTAATTTTTTACAAACATGGTGGGATATTAATGTAAGTTTTACCACAGATGTTTGCTAAATGATGTTAAACAGATGTTAAACAATTGTATTTATAGGCACTGATTTTGAGCCAAATTTGCTGAACATATGTTACCGGAAGTTTAAAAATCAGAAGTAATAAAAAATTATTTTATTAAACATGGTATAAAAAAAAAGTCTATTAAATACTGTATACAGTCATGGCCAAAATTGTTGGCCCCCCTGAAATTTTCCCAGAAAATCAAGTATTTCTAATTTCAATTTAAAAAATTTTGTCCAGCTTATTTTTGGAGGTTGTGTGACATTATGTCAAATTTGTTTTTTTTTTCCTCACTTTTTTTTTTTGTTTCAATACACACAAAGAGAATAAACATGTGTATAGCAAAACATGTGTTAATGCAAAAAATGTTTGTGAGAAATATTTGATTTTCTAGAAAAATTTCAGGGGTGCCAACAATTGTAGCCATGACTAATGACATACTGTATATGTAAATGACACATAAATACCTCCAAAAAGTGCTCGGCTTGCTGCTCCCTGTCCAGTTTCCTTGATGTCGTAGTGATGAGACCTAAATACAATTATTGTTATTATCTCCTAATAATATAAAACGCAACATTTAAAACATCTTAAAAACTGAACTATTACAAGGAATATTTTTGTGTCACAAATAATAGTGGCCTTTGAATTCAGAATAAGTGGTAATTACCCATAGACAACTAAATATAGTGAAACAAATAATAATAAAAAATACGTCAGTGTATGAATTATGGGAGGGGGGGGAAGTGGACAGCTTCCTGTAATGCTCAGGAGGCTGATCACACAGCCAGATTTTACAGATGGCATGAAGTAGGCATCTCTCTTTCTGAGCCCCTAGTGTCCTTTGCAAAGCATTAACTATCCCCTGAGAGTTTGAGAATAGAGGGTCATTAAAAGCAGAGCTTTTCCTTTACAGGTAGGACATCTGAATGGAGATGCATTCTAAATAAATATGAGCATGTCAGCAATTGGCCCATATCCTTGTAATGCTGTAGATAGAATGAGGAACTAGAAAGGAAGCAGATAGCATAAAATGCATAACTCATGTTCTTGTTGAAACTGTTTGTACAAAAAAGCAGTGTAGTGCAGCTAAACATGGCAACTATTCCTAAATGTACAACACCCTGATCCAGAGAGACTCCATTAAACAAATTACAACAGCTGGAAACTGGAAACATAAACACATGCACACAGAGTGACTATAAATACAGCATTTTAGCCGTAAAGCAAAGTTATACCAAAAGAAGTCACTGGGCAGCAAAGAACAACAATATAATTGTGAAAGTGTTACTACAAGAAAAAAAGTGATTTATTATATCATAAGGTAACAAATTTTTTTTTTTTAAATTTTGACTTGAAAAACGAGCAAGTCTTGATAGACGAGTACCAAATATCAAGTATCATATGGCATGCATGCACTTCTTGTTTTGTCAAGTCATCCTACGCAACCGCCTACCCCTACCCCTTGTCTGTATGCTAGTTGGTGTGTGTGTGTGTGTGTGTGTGTGTGTGTGTGTGTGTGTGTGTGTGTGTGCACGTGTCCATGTGTCTGTGTGTCTGTGTGTGCGCACGTGATTGGTTGAGTAAAAGTCTCTATCGGTAAACTGGTGTGTGCAGGCATGTGTGTGAAAGCCATCCTACACAGCCCTTGAAAACCTTCTGGCTCCAACCTGTTAATCACAGCACACAGAGTACCTAAGCATGTCTCTTGGACTAACAGACGCCGCTAGTTCGGTCCTAATTCACCAAGAAGGAAGCCAACCTCTGCCTCAAACGCGCCTCCTGCTCCGTGCTATGCGCCTCAACTGCTCGCCATGCCACAACTCTGAGAACTCTATCTGCACCAAGCTACAGTCTATGGACCTGCTCCCCAACCTTATGCATCCCTGCTACGACACTAAAGCTCCAGACTGCACACCAGAGTATTATGGTCATTAAGAAGAAGCTATTAATTGAGCATGTGAAAATCAATAACTCTTTGTGTTTTATGAAACTGGTTTTCCATGGTTTTCTCTGCCTTGTCAACCTGCTATTCGGAAGGACAATATGGCCAAGCAGACCAGAACTGGGCGCACAAAGATCTCCATAAGAATATCTTGGGCATCTCCTTGAAACCAGCACTCAACAAAAGGCACTCCTCGAGCAGTTGTCACAAGTTCTGCAGGCAACGGCAGCCAAGCTTTCACAGCTTTAACCTTGTGGGGCCAGAGCAGGAGGGCCGGCCTCAACAGGAGTGCAGCAGCATTCCACTGCTCACAGGTGAGCCCCACTGTGCCATTTCTCTCTCTCGGAAATGCCAAAAAAGATGTTGGAAAGTTCTTGGCACTGCGGCCAGCCACCTTAAAAGTCTTACAAAATGGCAGAGAGAGTTGCAATGGACTATGTGCTGTACTTCCTCCCAAAATAGGAGAGGAAGGCAGTAGGCATGAGACAGCCAATGATGATGTTAGAAATGGTGAGCATGCTAAAGTGAAGACTACAGAGGTAATTGACTGTCCCAGTTTACTACCAACGAGGAAGAGCCATCACAACCGGTGTGGCTGGTGCAAACTCCGGATGATGGCGTAGGCGCTAAGGCAGGATGTGAGGCTAATGATCCCTCTAATCCCATTCTCTTCCTGTCTCAGCAGGTAAAGCATGATGGTAGTTTCACGCAGCTACAGAAGAAAAATCTTTGCTTAACATACTGCTGAGAACAGGCGGTTGAGATTTAGGATAAAGCCGACACACCTCCACAGCCCTGGCCTGCCTTCTACCTCTCAGTAAGAAATTACCTTCTTTACTAGCACAAGCTGAGGTGAGGTGAGCTGTACAATCTCTTTGTAGTGTCACAGGTGAAAGTCAGCACTCTTATGCACCTAACTCATTCCACGCCATTCTGGAGATTTAACCAAATGCTAAAGAGAATGCTGCGGCAAATAGTGTGCAAGGGTGGGGGCTATAACTGGAACCAGCTTATAGCAAACATACTGTTTGTGGTCCAAAAAACTCCACATGCCTCCACTGGCTTCACCCTCATCGACCTGCTGTTTGGAAGGAGGGCCCGCATTCTGCTTGGACGTGGCATGAAAGGAGCAGCCCTCACCCTTTAGATCAGTGGGTGAGTACTGTATGTCAAAAATCTGCAAAGTAATATCAATCGTGTCCTCCCTATTGTAAAACAGCACATTTATTGCTTTTGGCAGCGCCATTGTGTGGGGAAATTAGGTGAAGCATCTAAATTCACCCTGGCTAGAGAACACAGCACTCACCACATACTATAGAACCCGTGGGTAGAAAGCTGTGGGTAAATCTGTGGGTTTCCTAACGCATACTTACGCACGTCTCTTGTCTCTGCAAGTTCGGGTCCAAATTTGCCAAGCAGGAAGCTGCCTGCCACACGCCCCTTGTGCACACCCCGCCGCCTCTGCCTCCAATGTGCTCGGCTCACTGTGCCACAACTCTGAGGACTCTAACTGCACTGAGCTATGCCCTGTGGACCTACACCCCAACCTAATTCGTCCCCACTACCACACTGGAGCTCCAGATTGCATGCATGAATATTACAGTCATTAAAGAGAAGCTGTTCATTAAGTCTTTACATAAAACACTTAATAGTTTCTTCGTATTTGTCAGCCTTGTTAGGCCGCTACAATATATAACCCACACTTTAACCGCAATGGCAATATTTGTACTGAGGTATATACCCTATATGCACTTCTAGTACATGTTAAACTGTATTTAATTAAAAAGTACATAACAATCTGTAGAAAAAAATAGATTATAATAAAACAGATCATAAAAACTGAAATTTAATTTTCATGTATTTGTTATTTGTTTATTCGTTATCCTTCACATTCCCGTAACGATATGGTCTCTCCTAAAGTGGCATTTAAATTTGAATTTTATAGCAGATATTTTCCCAAAGAAAATCATTTAAAACTTGCTAGGCACATGTTTAACTCTAGCTAAATAAACAAGATTTTTGACAATTAACCCTAAGGTAGCTTGTATCACCTTTAATTACTATATAAAAACACCCACACACTTGTACAAACACCGACACACGCATATGCATGCATGCACGCACACACACACACACACACACACACACACACACACCATATTGTTACACACACAGCAACAGCAAACAGCACAGCATGTCACACTATTCTCGCTGTTTGTTAGACCAATTTTACATAAAAAAAATCCTAGTGTGCCAGTTTATGTATGCCATCTGACAGTGTAGCCCAAGGGACTACTTTGTTAAGCCCTCCCAAAAGGATAAATTACCATTTTCTTTTTTATTTAGGTCCACACACTAATTACTTATGAAGTGTGACATATGGCAGAAGTAAGCACATTTAGAGATACAGAATCATTTTGAGCAGGAGCACAACATACAATATGATATGTTGCACTGTATATATGTGTTCATAAGTGTGTGTTAGGGTTGCAGCTTGTAGATAATCTGAAACAAAAGGTAATTACTAGTCAGCTAGTAAGCAAAGGGATCAATATCCGTTATTGCCCATCTCAGATTGTGCTGCCACTGGCCTCATTTAGGACATAAAATCCATGAGTTAAATGCAGAAGCACTTCAGAGCAGTTAAATATATACAGTGTGGTCCAAAGGCTATTTCCTGATCTGAATTGGATGGTAAGTAGTTTTCTTTATTGTGTGAAGACCACATTATTCATTGAACATTTCAGCCCCGATCGAGTTTTCTGTTATGGTTGCCATATTTGGGAGGAACTTTTAGGCTTTGTTCCCACAACCAGTATAACTAGAAGTGAAAATATCTAAAATAAAAAAATGATAAAATCATTTTGATCACATGGGATCTGGAACCTCATCTATTAATTTTGGAAATCATTTTAATTCTACAAATGTAAATACCAGATTTGGCTCCCAGCTCCAACACTGGAGCCAAAGCTAATGTGGCTAATGTAGCATAGCTTTAGCTAGCTAGCATCAAAAATTGTGAAATTACAAAAAAGGCTTATTACACTTTTTTTTTCTTGTCATTTTGTTCCTTACACTTTGCATTCTTTTGTATGATTAAATATCAGTCATTCTTGTGGACTGGGACAAAACATGTCCAGAACATAATATTGTGTTTTTCTGTCGAATTTAAAAATAATTAATATTTTTATTATGATTCATTTTAAAAGCTGAATATATTTTTAGCCTACATAAAACTTCCACACTAGATATTTTAAAACAGATCAAAATATATGAAAATCACTTACATCAGCGAAATAAGTACATATTAATTAATTATTTAATAGCTGTTAAAAATGTATTCAATAATTTTTACCTCTAATTTTTATTTGCCGAATTTGGGCCCTGAGTTTGTGTTAAACACCATCAGACATTTCTAAAAAATTTATTAAGATGGAAGTCAAGCAATCTTGGGGTCAACTGAAACTCCCAGGACCTCTTCATGACTCCCTGTCTACCCTATAATTTTTTTATATTTTAAAGATTTGACATTAATACTACTGTGGTAACTACCATAAAACACTGTATGTCCTAAATTATATTAAAGTTGGGGTAATTATTTGTAAAATGAATGAATTTCAAGCACATAAAATATGCATCTAGCAAATTATGCAAAAACGAACTAGCTGCAGATGACGCTGATGATGCAACATGTCTTTTACAAACATTAAACCCATCACAAGCAATAGAAAAATCCAACAAAAAAACTACCATTATTTTCACTGGTATTATGGGCAGGAGTAACGTTACATTTTACTGTACTTTGATGATTAGGTGAAGTTGTGTACATGTATTTGTGCTTTACTCAACCTCAACTCAGCCACAGCACTACATAAGACTCAACTATACTAATGGAGAGAGAAGAGAGACAGTGAGGTTACGTATACATATACAGTATATAATAATAATAATAATATATTAGCCCCGCCCACTACAAACAATTATAGGTTCACTAAGCAAAAGACGAATCGCTATGCACTCTCTCTCTCTCTCGCTCACTTGTTCGTAAAACATCAACATTTCCGAGATATTGTTAATGATTTGTAGGTGTCAGGGAGCTGCTGTCAGTGTGTGGTATGTCTTTATTAGCAATATTAGAAATCAAAAGAACAAAGTATTTGTCGCTTGCTTTCATTACTTGGCATGTTAATGAGGCTCACATTCTTTAGTTGACAACTAAACCGATCAGTTCACCGTTCACCAAAAATTATTCATGCGCTTTTTTAGCGTGTTCATGCACAACACTGCGGGTATGTCTAGAAAAAATAAATGGTTTTATAAAAACACAAAGTGTCTATATCTAAGCTTGGTCAAAGGGTGTTAACCTTTCCCAAAGTTTGAAAATATCACACATACTTTTGATGAATTACAGAATAACAGAAAAGCAACAGCGTGAACTTCACAATACAGGCCCACTTTTTCGCACCAGTTAGCACCAGATTTTACAGATAGATAAAGTTTTGAGTGTAAGGAATCATGGAGAAAAGATGATTTTTTTAAAACTCAAAGTAGCAGAAATGTAACTACAGAATTTAGTTAATTTAAGTGTTTTAAAAGCAATAAGTCTTTGCAGGTTTTCTTAAATATAGCATAAACTTTGTTTTGGGAAGTGGGGGTTGTGGGCGGGAGGGGGTGGGGTGGGGGGGGAGTGTTTACGGGGGTGAGCTACCAGGGGTAGGGAGGACAAAGCAAAGTACATAGATGGCCAATTGCCAAGTGCTGATGTTGGAATTTTAATTAAATACGTGGTATAATAAAAGTGTGTAAGCAGGTTCTAATTATTCAATTAAATCAATTTATGAGTCAGGATTCCATAAACAACTAAAATATGTGGGGTTTTTTACATAGAGATTTCCTGAGTACTGCATACAGGTAATTTTCTAAATAAACTCTGAATAAGTTTCATTTTGTTGTTGTTTTATGAACCATGGACCATGTGGTAGCTTTGTTCAAAACATCACAAACAACAATGTAATGCTAAAATACACACATGCACAGATGAGCCCTAAAACTAACTCAACCAGCACCCAAAGCATCCGCTGTTCACGTCCCAGTGCCAGATACCACAGCCGCCCCAAGGTCTTATGGGATCATGAGGGGCCAGAGCTGCCCAGGCTGCACGAGGGGAACCTACACAATATTGAGCTAAATGTTTTTGGTTTTATGGTTATGGCTGTATAAGTTAATTTACTTTGCATTTTCTGCATGACCAGTAAATTGTCATTTAGCCAGCATAAATAAAAAAAATATTCAGGATAATAATAATAATAATAATAATAATAATAATAAAGGATAATTTTCTCACCTGTCTTGGAATTGATGGTGAAGAAGTTTTGTGGGTTTCCTGCTGTGATGCGGTATGTGAGATGTTCGGCAAAAGAAGTAACGTCAGGGTCATTGGCCTGTACACGCACCACTGAAACATCTTTGGGTGAATTCTCCAATACATAAGGATGATAGATGGGCTCAGAGGTCAAAGGGGCATTATCATTGACATCCTCCACCTGGACATACACCTCGATGGAGGTAGAGAACGGCACAACCCCTCGGTCTGTGGCGTAGACGGTTAGCCAGTAAGAGTCCTGACGTTCACAGTCTAGAATACTAGAAGTGTAGATCACTCCTGTTAGGGAAGATAGCACAACATTAAACTCTGAACATGCAACATCACATAACATGCAAAAACACTATCAATTACCACATAAGGCATGGGCCTTATCAGTATAAACACGATTATGCTAGTATGTTTTATTTAAATATGGCCCCGAAAAAAACTTTTTTAAAACTATTTTTATCAAAAGATAATACTACTTTCTATTCAAATGTGCACAGTCTTGTCTTAAGTCTTTAAGAGTAGACATTTTACTATCCATCACAAACTGGTGGAAGTCAATCTATATAAAATACTGAAGGTGTCACAGATTTACATTTGCCAGATTTGGGATCCTAATACCCAGTACTAGTAATTTGGTTACTAGTACACACATTCTTGTAATGCTAAATATCAATGATACAGTAGTTTGAAGAAAAAATAGTTGTAATGTGCTCCTGTTTCATCAGACGATTTATTACCCTAACATGAATATAATTTAGATGACCGATACTTTTAAAATACTAAAATTTTTACAAACACACTCACCCTAACAAAAACAGCTAAAACTCTTGTGTTTTATCATCAGAGCTGTGTTAAAATTTTCCCAGCTACCCAGGCTACTGAACATAACCTCTAGCAATCAGAAAGTAAACTGTTCAGTTCGGAAATATTAAAAGCATGGTACTCTTACTTTATCATTGACTCCCTACAAAACAAACACTTTGAAGAAAAGTCCTAATCAGTATTTGAAAGTAAGATAATGGAAAAGGAAAAAATATGTACATAAATAAAGAGATTTCATTCATGTATGCCTTCTTTTTGCTGTGGAAGCACAACGCTGTGCCAAAGACATAAATGCTGAATGAACAGATTTTTAACAGGCGGTGTCAAAAACACACCAACGTGGCGCAGCGTCTTATGTTAAATGCTGAAGAAATCGTCTGGAGTGTCTCTGACTGTGGGGAACAACTGCCATGGCAACACTCAGGGACTGGACGACCTTCAGCTCTTCAACGTAGAACATCTAATCGGTTCTGACCAAAGTGCTACCTCTGCCATTCTGTGATTGGGGCCCTCAAATGCTGCAGTGCTCCCACATGTAAATATGATCACCGCTGGGGCTTTGAGCTGCCAACAAAGTCACCCAGCACATAGCAGTGTAGCAATCAGACAGCTGTCCCTATCCACTAGTCCATACTATAGAACTCACTTCAGTACCACTCAGCCAGAAAGTGCTGCCGCAGGGGTTCCAACTAGCACATCCACCATGAGTAGAAAAAAAAAAGTCCACTCAGGTCACCCAGTGCACTGCTCCTAGACTGTAATTAGGATCGAATAGGCTTCTGCAGAAGGTATTAAGCACCAGAGGACATACACACAAGCATACAAATGTGCACATATTTATACACGAGGCCGTAACAGAGAGAGACAGATGATGGATCAGCTCACAACAGGATAAAGCAGCAATGCACCAAACACCTTCATTTCAAACACAAAAATTTGTATTCATTCTTTTTAAAAATGCATTCAGTCTTCAAACCTTCAGGTGACAAGAAAGGTCAGAGAGTACAATCTGGAAAATACCTTAGTATTACAACCTTCACACCTAACCAAGTTATTTTAACACAAGCATTAACCATCTGATTAATCGAGCTGGTTGTGAGTTGTTTAATTATCATTTATATTAAACATATAGAAGACTTGCAGTAAATATCATCTTATATATATATATATATATATATATATATATATATATATATATATATATATATATATAGCAAAAATGGCATTCATGTAAGCTACAATTATATTTAAAATTAATATAGAATTTGTGAGAAACAAATCAGCTTAGAAACCAAGCTACATTCTTATTAAGTTAAAATGTAGTTCCATATCTAATAGCAAAAACTGAACTGTAGGAAGGATTGGTCTTTCAAACCAACATGCACACATGCAGAATACCATAGAAAGGGTTTCAAAGGACAAAGTGTTTTAATACATAATGAAAACCTGCACTGAAGAGAGCCTGAATGAAGCGTAACTTAGAGCAGTATATATGCACAAAACCTAAAAATCTACCTGCAGATGTAGATTAGACATTGCAGTTGTGTGTAAAATGCTATGATCTTTACAAATAAATATATAGTAAATAAGTAACTAATGATAAAATGGAACAGTTTATGTGCTACAGTATAAAAGCTATATTATAAATATGTATTAGAACTAGTTTGCCTACTATTAGACTGCACCTCTATATCAAAGGATCATATGATTGGACTATATTTATGCTTACAATATTCCTCTGACATTTATTTTTTTTTTTGACATTTCCTAACATTTATCTGATGTATCTGGGTTCAAAACTAAAGCAAATTTACAGGAAAATATAATTTTTTTCTGATGTTGCTGAAATTTGAAAAAAATTGCCCAGTTCTTTAGAATCCACTGTAAGTTTCACAGATAGTTTCATTTAAAATATAAGTGATTAATTTATGATTAGTTAAAAATATAACAATATTTACTTATAATTTTCAGTTAATAACAAATAATAAAAAAATCTTATAGTTCACAGTATTGCCAGCAATCAAATTCAAATTCTATTTGTCACATACATAGTCATACACAGTGCGATATGCAGTGAAATGCTAATATGACTGCCCGTGACCTTAAAAAAAAAGCTTATTAATAAGAAATAATTATGAACAAAAAGAAATACAGTAAAAAATAAATTTAGATAGAATGAAATAAAAATATTTTGTACAAATAAAAATATTCTGTACAATATAGAAAAATATAGAAAAATCAAGAAAAATGACTGGGGGGGGGGGTGCAAATATGCATGAAAGTGCCCATGAATATCTAGGATAAGTGCGAAGAGACACTGTCATAATAGTGGATCTTTTAAAAATGGTATTAGTCCTGTGTGGTGTTGTGGTTGAGAGATCTTATTGCCAATCAAATAGATGACCTGATACACCTGAGTCAAATTACCAATTTCTGTTTATGTCAATTAATGGCAACTAAAATTGTTAGTTAATTAAAATAAAAAAGAAAAACACACAAACATACACAAAAAAAAAAACATCTGAATCAAGACATGATCAAGAAGTATTGCTGTCCTTGCGATTTAATGGCCGCTATCCAAGACTAAATCTCATCCTGATAGACTCTTTTTAAGAGGTAATCAATATTTAGCAGTCTGATTTTTAAAATTAGCGAGGTCTAGCAAAATGAACCCATTAATTCATTCATTCATTTATCTTTAGTAACTTCTTTATCCTAGTCAGGGTCACAACGAATTCAGAACCTAAAATGAAAACGCTGGGCATAATAGAGGAGCACACATTGGATGAAACACCAGTCCGTTGCAGAATACCATGTGCACACACATTCATACACAAAGCAGAGATTGATCCACCTACTGGTATGTTTTTCAAAGTAGACAAAAACCAAAAACATGCACAGATACTCGGCATAGATAGTAACCCAAACTTGGGATCAAACTAGAGACCCTGGAGCTGCGTGTCACTAAAGCTATACAAGCCATAAAAAGTGCGGTAGTGTGTGTGTGTGTGTGTGTGTATGTGTGTGTGTGTGTGTGAGTGTGCGCAATGTGATGGACTGGCACCTTGTTCAGGGTGTACACTGACCTTGAGCCCAAAGTCTCCCGGGACAGGCTTCATGCCCCCCTGTGATCCTGTACAGGATAGGCAGTATAGACGATGAACATGATGATGATGAAGCATGTCACCAAGAATCCTAAGTTTTACTTAAAAGTTCTCAAAAGTCAATTCTGTTGTACTCACTAGTCCCACATGGCTTGATATTTATGAAAAAAAAATCTTACAACAACCTGTGAATATTAAAGGGCTGTTAAGGTTCTTCATCTTAAGGCTCTTCTTTTGTAAGACTGATGTTTTTTTCTCAACATGCAAATGTAATCTACTTCTAATTAAAATCGTGCTTTTTTCTCAACATTTAAATGTAATCTACATCTAATTAAAATGAAATCTAACTGACTTAAGTTCATGGAAAGAGATTTATGCTCATAGTAACAATTCCCACCTCACATGGCTTTGGGCAAACATGAAAAAAACTCCCCAAAAGAGCAATAAGGCAATAAGGTTATTTTAAGTCTGTCCATGATGACATGCTGTAATTATGTTTTTTTCTGTATAAATGAGTTTGATATAGCGAATGTAACCAGGAATAAAAAAAGGCCACAGTTCAGAGGTAAATTAGAGCTGAGTCTCCTCTGTGACAGCAATCTAAATGAAAATGTGCTTTGACTTATTTCTCCAAGTTCTGGTGAGAATACCAATAGCTGCTAAAGGCAGAAAAGTGAAGTGAGGATAAGCCTTTTATAAATCCCATCCGTCTCTTTAGTTCACAGTGACATTTAAACAGAGGAAGTTAATTTTACTAACTTGCTCTTACACATGCAGTACTACAATCAATCACTGCAGGACTTAAAGAAAATTAAAGTGAGCATGTTTGACTCTAGATTTTCACAGCGTATACAGATTTCACTTCGTAAAAAGCTCCTGAAATTAAAGAGACTGATGCAAAATTCCAGCATGTCTCCCAACACTCACTTACTCATTCTCCATACCGCCTATTCTGTACAGGGTCATGGAACGCAAGAAGCCGAACCCAGTGTACTCAAGCCAAGATACACTCTAGATACATCCTGCAGGGCATAAATATGCACACACTCAAACCCTTCAGGCAATTTGGAAGTGCCAGTTAGCCTAATCTGCATGTCTTTGGACCATTGGAGAAATCCACTCAAAAATAGGAAAGATTTTTGAAGAGAAACACCAAAACTAGAATAAGACTCACTGACGCACAGGAAACTGTGATTCTTAGTAGAATATCTATCATCATCTGCAGTGTTGATATGGCTAGTCACACTTGTCATACGTTTAAACACTCCAAGATTAACATACTCAAATGAAATAGTTGACATGTAAATGGAGGACCACATCTGTGTCACCCCACAGCACTCCACTATTTAATCAATAGTAATTAGCTGTAATTAATGATCAGAGTGTTGCTTAACATGCCTCCTCATTTTTATATTTTTCCCTTCAACTGAATTCTGCATAATCAGCTTTTGATATTCTTACTAAAAGTTTGAATATCAAACTCAGTAACAAAGTGGCTTTTAAGAATGCGTATTCAAAAGGCATGAAGGTTAATTTTTGTTTTCTAGGTCAGTAGTTTGCGTTTATGGCTAGAAGAGGTAATTTTATCTGATAGAGCAACAACCTTGTAATAATGTGTAATTGCCAGGCTGTTGCTAGCACAAAGAACCCCATTTTATTATAACATGTCAAAATGTAATTATATATATATATATATATATATATATATATATATATATATATACACACACACAAAACAT
This sequence comes from Clarias gariepinus, assembly GCF_024256425.1. Taxonomy (NCBI): domain Eukaryota; kingdom Metazoa; phylum Chordata; class Actinopteri; order Siluriformes; family Clariidae; genus Clarias; species Clarias gariepinus. Next base: position 13,832,586 of record NC_071116.1, on the reverse strand, counting down.
TATATTTTTTATATTTCTCATGCAGGAGAAATGATTAATAGAGTGCCTAGTAATTCACTGCTGTAGGTTTTTATTCTATGTTAAGGACTGCTATTAGGCAATATCCAGAAGAACATGAATAATTAATGTTACACTTCCACATAACAGAAGCATTAGTGTTAATCTATCATATTAATTACTAATGTCCTTCATGGTACAAATCATATCTAATGTGTGTGCTCTGCAGGTAAAAGAGAAATTAATGTCTTTACCACAAAATGGTGCATAGGTACTAAAGTAATTAAAAACATACCAGTCTCCTCATCAATGAAGAAATTGCCAAGGCCACTGCCAGATTTGATTGAGTATCTTAGTTGGCCATCCCTGCCCGTGTCGTTGTCTTTAGCAGTGATTTGAACCACACTTGTTCCAAGGCGTGAGTTCTCCTTAACAGTGGCATTCACTGCAAACTCGAAGAAGCTGGGCTCATTAAAATTTTCATTAACATCAACCACCTCCACCTCAATGTAAGAAAAAGAATGAAGCTGAGCAGAGTCATTACAATCTTTTGCAACCACGGAGATATTGTAGAATTGCTGCTTTTCAAAGTCTAGTTCCTTGGCCACTTTTACAGCTCCACTCTCCACATTGACCTTGAACATCCCATTGAAGTCATTAGTCAGGAAATAATTTACTTTTCCCCCCAATCCAAGGTCAGGATCTTGGGTTTGCAACCATGTAATGACAGTGCCTACAGGAACGTCTTCTAATACCTTGCAGCTATAACTCTTGGGAATAAACATGGGTGGGCAGTCATTTAAATCGTCCAAGTAGACCTTTAGCGTCGTCACAGAGGATTTTTGATTCCCTTTGTCTGCCTTGTCTCTGGCTTCAATTTTCAGGGTAATATCTGACATTGACTCTCTGTCCAGCTTCCCAGAAACATAGAGCCACCCAGTTCCACTGTTAATGATGAAAAGAGGTGTACTAGTCAATAATGTGTAAAAGATTTCACCATTTTGATCCAGGTCAATATCTGAGGCTACAATCTGGATCACTTCTGTTCCAATGGCTGTGTTCTCAGGCACCACTGCGGTGTAGCTCTCCGAGGAGAACTGAGGGCTATTATCATTTACATCGTCAATGTTTACAGTTACCAGCCTCCAGCTAGACCTCTGAAGCAGACCCATGTCATATATACTTATATTAAGGAGATATCGGTCTGATTTTTCACGATCCAGTGGCTGATAGATATGAATCACACCAGTTTCCATATCTATATTGAAACAGCTGTCAGTATTTCCATCAGATATAACATGGAGAATGCGAGCATTGAAGCCTGTATCTTTGTCAGTGGTGTTCACTTTCATGACAGTTGATCCAACAGGCAAATCCTCACGAACTACTATAGCAGAGGAAAAAGATTCAAACTGAGGTGTGTGACGATTGACAGAATATAGGTCGTTGTAAGCTTCTTCAATCTTTGATTTGTCCATTGCACTGGCTTTTTTGAGAAGCTGTTCAGCAATTTTTTGTCCAACATTTGTGTCATTACAACTCAAATTCCTGGTTAAAGTTTTCCCTTTAACAACCGATATGTTAATAAAGGTGGGCTCAGAGAATAACTCACCATCTGTGGCTGCTATTCTTAAACTAAACACTTCATTTTTAACATTAGCACCAACAAGGGACTTCCTCAGTGACAAAATGCCAGAGTCTGGATTTAAACTGAAGATGCCCTGTTCATTTCCAGACAGTATATTATATTTAACCAAACCAAGGTCATCAATGTCAATAGCAGAAAAAGTGAATATTGTCTGTCCTTTGGTGAAATCTTGACCAATTATTCCTTTACATGATACACGCTCAAAAAGGGGTGGATTGTCATTGATGTTTATAAGTTGTACTGTAACATTTGCCTCACTCTCTCTTCGATAAGGCAAGCCCCAGTCTGAAGCCCGGACAAAGAAAACATATGTTTCCAAAGATGATTCAAAATCCAGTTCTTTTAATGTCATTAATTCACCGGTATTTGGGTTAATTGTAAAGGGCACAGGCTGAAGGATTGGTATACTGTATGTTATGCATCCATTATCCCCTTGATCGCCATCTACTGCTGATACGACAAGTATTACAGTACCAATTGGAGTATTCTCACTGACAGTCACTTTGTATGAATCTTGGGTGAATGTTGGAACATTATTATTAGCATCTTCCACAGTGATCTGCACTTTGGCACTCAGACCACTTGCAGATTCTATTACCTCTAACTCAAAAAGTTGATGTCCTGGCATGGTAAATGGCCTTATTGTTGATATGACACCAGTAAAACTATTAATAGAGAAATATGTAGAATCCAATGTAGGGCTTAAGCTATAGGTGACATACTGTGGCTTAGGAAAGACTGCAACAGTCCGTATAATTGTTCCAGGAGGAGCCATCTCATTAACTGTAGCTCTGTATATATCTTCCTCAAATTGAAAAAGCACAGGCTCTGGTCTTTTTATCAAGAGTTGAAGAATCTGAGTGTTGGAAAACCGTGGAGGTATGCCTCTGTCTTTGGCTTGGAAAGTGAGATTATAAGCATATGGAAATGTATTCAAATCTGCTGGTTCAGACATTTTCAGCAAGTAATTATTACCACGTGGTGCTTGCTTGAGAACAAACTGCTCCAAAGGATCACCTTTGGTGATACCAACCCATTCGATTTCCCCATTTCTACCTTCATCTAGATCCTGCACTGTAACCACAGCATACACTGGCTCTTTGTCTGTCACAGATGGGACAACTGCAACCACATTTAGTGTTGGTGAAAATTCATTAACTTGTATGATGTCGATTAATACTTTTGCAATGCTACTCAGACCATTGTTCTCATAAACTTTGATTCCACGATCAACTGCCAACACCTCAAGTTCAAATTTTGTATTTTTATCAACATCGGGTTTGGCTGTAAGATATATAATGCCACTGGTGGGATGGACAGCAAACTCTTCCACTAATTTTATGAAGAAATAATAAATTTCACCATTGGAGCCTATGTCAGCATCAGTGGCAGTAACCTGGCCAATGCTGGCCCCCACTGGGGTGCTTTCAGGTACAATGATGGTATAAGAAGTAGGTGAGAATAAAGGTCGAAGGTCATTCATGTCCATAACTTGCACAATGACTTTTGTATATGCTTGTAGACCACCACTAGCTGTAGCTCTTACACTTAATGTGTAGTAGTCCTTTATCTCACGATTCAGAATGTCTGCGCTTTCCCCCTTAGTACGTATGCGCAGAAAACAGAAATCTCCCAGCACGTACTTCTCGGCTTCAAACAACCCCTCGTCTCCTGACATGATCGAGTATTCAATGTCCGCTGGGATGGACTGTATCAGAATGATCCCCATTTTGACTTCGCTTTTTAGGTAGGACCGTGCCGGAGAGTTCTCATAAATAGTTGCATTGTAGACAGTCCTGGTGAACTGAAAATCATGTGATTCAGGAGGCTGTGGCTGTGCACAACAGGTAAGCAGCCAAAGGAGCAAGAGGGAAAAGCTGGCCAGATGGGCTCTCACATTTCTCGCAGAAAATCTGTTTATAGCCATGTCATCATCCAGTGTCCCTGTAAATAAGAAATTACTTGCTATAAACAACATACAGGCTAATTCACGAAGACACGAAAATTGAATCTCTTTAAAATGAACTTGTTGATGAAATGCCAGGATGAAATTCTGAAGTGCTGCCAACAGTTAATTACAAAAAAAAGTTGAAAAGAGTTTAATCAGGAGGATAACGTGCTCAGCAATGAGGCAAGGTCTGAATTTACAATTGTCTTCCTATGGAATTAATCTCACAGCAAAAAACACATAGAGCAATATAAATTGTGAATAAAAAAAACTCACTCACTGAAAGGTGAAGAAAAAATGTGAAAATATTCGCTAAATAACAAACACGTATTATATATATATATATATATATATATATATATATATATATATATATATATAAACTTGTTCATAACGTAAAATTATGAACAAGTTATCTATTAAATAATACTTTGCCCAGAGTAAACACACGCACACGCTGACATGTCCAATGTGTTGGAGCGCAAAAGCAACGCGCGATTGAACTTAACTGATCATGGACCGGAATATTAGAATAAGAAAGATGTGTCTTACCTGTATATGAGCGAGTGTTAGTAAAAGAAATTACCCGCTAAAATTCAACCATGCAGAGAGAAAGTAGATCCCCTTCTCAAGCTTGATTCGGTCCCTTAGCGAGCACTGATTCCTGTGCGCAGTGCACGGCTCGCAACGCGCGCTCACGAGACACTGTCAGCTCTGCACGCGCGCCTCGGCTTGGTGATGATGTGTCCTTGTTGGTTTATGGGGACACTGAGTGACTGATCACTGATGCGCTGATTATTATCATTTTAATCCAGAATATAAACATTAAAACCAGATTTTAGCTGTGCGCTAAAACTGGCAGAACAAAGTTTGACAGAAAACACATACAGAGAGAGAGAGAAAGAGAGAGAGAGCACATGCACACACACACACTGATCGCTGTTATTATTATTAACATTATTGCTTTTCTTTTTCTTTTCTTATTTCCAATAATGTTCAAGAGTGTTACATTATCTTCGACTGCAGAGCTAAATGCCTCTATTCTTTTATTTTCTATACATTTATTTATTGTAATCTATCTGCTCCTGATATATTCTTGTGCTTTATTTCTAAGCTTTGGCTTAAGAAATTAAGCACCTTTGACTCTTGAATCTTGAGAGAGAGAGCGAGAGAGAGAGAGATCGCCCATTCTGCATCATTTTCTTCAAAGCAAATTTAAGGAACGCATTAGCTCCGCCCACTCGCCAAAGTTAAGGCACGCTTAAACACTTCTGCCCTGCATTTGAAAAAGTGATTGCATTGATTTTGACCAGGATTGATGACTGATGTCAGACGTGCAGGTTCGGGTATATCTAACTGCTAATGATCTGGGATCAGAATTTGCAATACATTTAATAAATAAATAAAAAACACATACAAATTAGACACCAGCAGAACTGAAAGGCCTTGTTAAAAAGGGAGATCAACTGTGAATAACCAGAAAGATTTTAGCAGAAAGGTTACACCCTGCAATAAAAATATTATATAATTTAAAACGGAATTTTAAAAAGTCTTTATAAAGCTTTTGCTTCAAGATGTATGTTATATATTTTTGAGCAGCAATGGGACTTGATAAAATGTCAATACATGACATGCATGTTCTATTGTATTTTTACTTTAAAGTGAAATCCTATTAGTTGCTTAAAATTCTCCTATGTCTACACTACTATAATATTTCCACAAATTACACAAGAGAACAAATGAATGTTTAGTCTTTGATAGTTTATTCCATTTGGATCTGCCAATGTAAAAGTCAGAGTTTCCCATGTAAATATGAGGTCATTTAGCTGACAATGGTTTAGAATAACTTTGCTTTAATTGAGTATTTTAAAATGAATAGGGTAAACATTTTGGGAAAATACTATTTTATGACCGGTGAAAGTCCATCTTTATTTATTGCTGTAGATCGGGACTGGAGGAACTAGGTACCCTGCTGAACAAATGAGGCTGCATTAGAAAGATTTCATCAGAAAGGAGATTTCTTTCCTCCCAAATTCGTCACCATTTCTATGGAAATAATTCCATTTTACAGAGCTGTATATGTATGGATTTTCTTTTCTACAAAATGTGGGTACTAAAGTACAACAGCTGAAGAGTATGTCAGGATTCACTTCTATTAGCCAAAAACAAAAATCTGACACTGCCATGGGAAAAGACTCACCAAAACTGGACAGTTTGATGAATGGAAAAACATGCAGCTTGGTCTAATGAATCTTGATATCTGCAGAGTTACACAGATGGTAGGGTCAGAATTTGGCGCCAGCAGCATTTATCCATGGCACTGACCTGTCTTGTGTCAACAGTTCAGAGTGATGAAGATGGTATAATGGTGTATGGAATGTTAATTCAGCACACATTTTGTACATTAATACTAATCAATCATTTCTTGAAATCCACTGCCTAGTAAAGTATTGGTAATTATTACCTATCATCCAATTACTATTTCCAGCCAGAGGTGATTCGAGAGTCTTTTGGGGCCCTAGGCCAAAGTTTTTGTGGGGCCAACCAGCTCCAACCAGCATTCATGACTATTATCTTATAATTAATAAATATGATTATCAGCCCTTGGGGACCCCTTCCATCGCAAATCAGTTTTATTAGCATGACAATAAGTTCATCATCTTCATCATCTTAAGTTTTCCCAGTCACCAGATTGGAATCCAGTAGAAACCTTAGGTACTTTAAGGTGAGATTACTTCTCAAACATTTACCGTAGGTGGGTTTAACATTGCAAGCTAACTAGGCCTCTTGGTTAGCTAGTTTAGTGTCTCAGTTAATTTATGTTGTAAATTTATGTTGCATGTAGCACCTTGGTCCTGGAGGAATGTTGATTTGTTTCACTGTGTACTAACTGTATATGGTTGTAATGACAATAAAGCCTACTTGAACTTGAACTTGATCATGGCTCTTGGAGTGTATATAAAATGACTAACAGGAGGCAAATTAAACCCACACATTTATTCTTTTGATAATAACTTTATAAACTTTTGCTAATGCCATGGCTTAATCTATTTTCCCAAAAACTCTTCTACATATTTTTCATTTTATTTATGTAATAGTAATGTTTTTTAACAACAACAAAAAGGGTTTCGCCTATACACCACGTTTTAGAATTTAAGAAAAGTTTTGCAGTAGTTAAATATCTGCCTGAAGTTGAAACTACACTATAAATGAAATCAAAATGTTGAGTAAAAGCTATATTATAAAAATTTATGTGCCAGATTTAATAATCTACTGCAAATGAAGCTACCAATAAGCTACTTGCTCAATGTAAAACAAGCACCAATAGATAATAGTTAGAAAATCTAAACTGAATATTTTACTAGAAGTTTCACTATTTTCACTGCTGAAATAACAGTGTTAAAGTGGTTTAGGTGAATTTTAACGTGTTGGAGTCATTTTAAGTCAAAAAGTAATCTTTATCAAATCTATTTTATATTTTATTTTCTTTTTATTTGATCCCCCCATTACTGAACAAGGAGCGTATTCGGCTAACAGCGAAAGAAGTACAACTTAGTGTAAAGAAGGTGTAAGATACTGAACCTTACAAAATGCTATTTCTTTGTACTGATTTTAGGCAGAGAGTTCTGCCGTACAGAAAGACAGATGGACTTTTACGTGTTACATTACATTAAAGATGATCAGCTTATTTTTAGCTTCAACCTTTAATTTTTTTTAACTCTTCCTCTAACGCTAGCTGAAAATAGATAGATTGCTGTGGCAAAACGGAATCGAGCCTTGATTATTAATGCCTGGAATCGGAGATTCGCCTCTCTTGGAGATCGACTTTCAGCCCTAGATGGCGGAAGGAGGAAGCGGCAAGGAGCGTTTTAGATCCGACTGGATCCTCATCTGGTTCAGTGCCATTTCCGTGATATTTTAGAGTTTGTGTAAATATATGTAGTTACATAATGTCTGTGCTTTGTTATAATAAGGGATGTGGACAACGTTTTGACCCTGAGAAGAATCTTGACGGTGAGTTAATGAGCTTGCAAAGCTAAACAGTTAGCTGCATGCTTTTACTGGCTTTGAGAACCGGATAACGGTAGCCTCATGTTAGCTAGTTTAATTTCAATAAGCGATATGTTCCAAAGTAAACATTATTAAATAGTTTTATTGGTTAGTTAAAGGCCATTTAGTCAAGAAGGCATGAAGCTCAAAGGCTGCCGGTTATTAGCCACTGACGTGTGTAGCTAGTAAGCTAAGAACTATTGTATTTGTCTAAACCAGGTAGTTAAAGTACTGTTTTTCCTTTTTATTTCAGTCTTTTTTAATATTTCCATTCCCTATTCACAGATGAATGTACTTATCACCCAGGAGTGCCAGTTTTCCACGATGCACTGAAGGTAACTTGATGAGGAGGTGGCAAACTTGTATACAAACTTTTTTATACAAAGTACTTTCACGTTCTTTTTTTAAGAGCCTATTTGAATTTATTTGTTGTATTCTTTATCTTTTCATTAGGGTTGGTCGTGCTGTAAGAGACGCACAACTGACTTTTCCGATTTCCTTAGTATTGCTGTAAGTAAACTGTCAGGGCCAAATAAGTGTTTGTTTTTAATAAATAGAAATGCTACAGTTGTTTGCACTCTATCTTAATTTCCCCTCAGGGTTGTACAAAAGGACCTCATAACCAGGAGAAACCTCCTGAACCCATCAAACCTGAGGTCCGGACATCTGGAGAAAAGAAGGATATCGATGACTTTAAACCACAGTCCATCATCCAGACACCGAAACCTTTTCAAGCTATACAGCGACCAAGGTAATAGATGTCTCAACAGTACTTTTTTGTTGTTACTAATGATGTAAACCAGTTTAAAGGTACTTGCTCACAGATGTCACAAAAGAATTATTATTTTTTTTTTAATTAAAATTTTTTTTTCTTGTTTTTGCAGTCCAGATGAACCACTATCAAGATTACCACAGAAAGTCTCTGCTTCACTTAAGCAGGCTTTAGAAAAGCTCAAGGGGTCTGAAAATACACCCGAGAAAGAAGGTTAGTATTTATCTATATATAGGGGTGGGTGATATACCGGTAGACACGGTTAACCGGTAGAAATTTGTCAACAGATAGAGATTTTGATCTATCGTCTTAATCGCGGTTGAGATCACGTGACGTTTTTGCACGGTTGAGATTACGTAACCACGCAATACACATTCACTTCTATGGGAAGCCAAATGCATCTAAAGTGGGATGAAACCGTGGCACCCGATTGAGCCGGCATGGGCAGACCAAATATTCAGACCCGGTGGATCATGCAGCACGGACCAACTTGAGCAGCGCTGCTCGAACCTGCGCGACTCTGGTAGAAATAGACTGCGCCAACCATCAAAATAAATTTTACCCCGCTGGGATGCGCACGTACAAACCAGGCTTGGCAAGGGAGAAACAATATTAAACAGTCCTTACATTTAAAAAAAAAAATTTAAATAAAAAACAGTGGGTCACGCAGGTTTGTGATTCGAGCAGCGCTGCTCAACTTAGTCCGCAAATAAACCAGATCATCTCTGCGCTATCCAGATAGTCGCGCTGTGCTGTCCACTGGGCCGCGCAGATATTTGGTTCAATGAGGTGCCACGGTTTTGTCCCACTTTTGATGTGTTTGGCTTCACATACACTTCGACAATGGAAGAAGACGGTGCAGCAGCTTACATGTGACAAAATCAACAACGAGGAGATTGTAAAGAAAAAAGGTGCATCGTCTTTGTTGTGGAATTGGTTTGGGTATAAGAAAACTGATACGAATGAGACGAACGTGAATTTTTAATTATGCATTTTCAGATACAAATTGCTATATTGTGATATATATCGTTATGAAGGTATAAAATTGCTTCTACCGTGATAGAAGATTTTGGTTATATCGCCCACCCCTAATATATATATATATATATATATATATATATATATATATATATATATATATATATATATAATTAGTGTCTGTGTGTGTCTATATGTGTATATATGCATGTTAAACTAGAGGGTGTCATTGTCGCAAAGCTGCTCCACCCACAAACTTCCATCTAATGGTCTTTTCTTAATCTTGTTTTATGGCACTTGGCATCCAGAAAGTTGCACTGCTGCCAAATTTCCTAATGATCTGGTAATCAAATGAAGATGTACATTTTATTATCTCTAAGTGTGACATAAAAGTTGATTGAGATGTTGCTTACTGTTACAATTGTTGGTGGACGCCTGTGACACGCCTGGCCCCACAAACGCCTGTGACACGGCTGTGATGGAATGCCTGGCTACACAGCCTTTTTGTCTTGACCTATTTCCAAAAACACTTTAACGCAAGCGTTGCATTTGTGTTATTACCTCACAGTATGGCGAAAAGTTGATGTGCTGCCTACTGTTACATTCCTAAGGACACACTTGTGATGTAATGTCTATACCGGGCATACAATTAAATTCTATTTTATTTGTATAACGCTTTTAACAGTTGTCATTGTCGCAAAGCAGCAATACACAGTCAAAAGGAATTAAAGAAGTTGTGTGTTTGTGATTGTGTAATGAATCAAAATAATTGGGTTGTCCCTAATTAGCAAGCCAAGCGCAACAGTAGCCTACATATATATACACACACATTATATATATATATATATATATATATACACACACACACACATATATATATATATATATACACTGTGTGTATGTATGTTTTATATATATATATATATATATATATATATATATATAAATAATAGAAAAAAACTAGCTACATTAATAATATTGTGTCAAAGATTATAACATTGTGTGCATATGTTCAAGCTAAGCTGGTTTCTTTCTGTTGCTTGTCAGAAAAGGACTAAGTTGTATATTTGTATTACAGATAAGGAAGATGATGAAATTAAGATTGGTACATCTTGTAAAAATGGAGGCTGCACCAAGGTATGTTTTGTGCACAGACTGTTATTTTTATGATATCTTAATCTAAACTACCAGCTATTAAATTATTTAATATTTTCCTGACCATTCTGGTAGACTTTCAGTGGAACAGAGAGCAATGAGGAACTTTGTTTGTTTCATGCTGGATTCCCAATCTTCCATGAGGGGTAAATAGTAACCCAATAAACAGTATATCTTAACACCTATTTTTTTAGTTAATATTGCTGGATAATATTGCATCTTTTTTTCTTGAAAGGATGAAATACTGGAGCTGCTGCAAAAGGAAAACATCTGACTTCAACACTTTTCTTTCTCAGGAGGGCTGCACCAAAGGAAAACACCTATGGCGGAAAAAAGATTCGGTGTGCCTTTTCGTGTGATGATTAGAATATTTTACTAAGAGAATGGTTTGTTTCATCTTCTCAAAAGGGTTCTGTAGCATAGTAGTCCAAAGAGCAGGGGATTGTCATGTTTATTGCCACATTCATTTCAGTTCTGAAAAAGAGGCATAGAAATGTTGGAATTAAAAAAATGCCAAGGCCAATTGGTAAGCTAGACTGTACACACAATACTACACGGGCTGTCAATGAACAGAATAGAGCCAAAACCAATAATTATATAAATGAAGATTTACCTTAAGAACAGTTTTACACACAAAATCACACAAACAATTAAATTTATGTTTATCCACTCATTCTAACCATTACTTTGTCTCAGAGATTTGGAATATTTATCATAAACACCACAATTTGATTTATAGCTAAAAGGACTTTTGGCTCCTTGAAATTTGAATTATTCCTTTTTGTTTAATTTTCAGTCTCTCCTCATAAATACAACCATCAAAAGACTTTGCTAAATTTGGGTAAACATTAGCAGTGTTTCAACATTTCATCCCAAAAAGCTGATCGCTGAAGAAGTAAGTGATCAAAGCATTGCATTTACTTTTTGCCAAGCACACTCTTATCTGGCAAATTAGCAATTAAAACATCTTTAGAGAAACTGGCTCGGTTTCAAATTAGCTCCTTATATAGCTTAAATGATCTCTGCAGTCACAAAGCCTAGGCGGGTTTATAAAGAAAATAAAACATTTATGTTTTTCATAAAGTAAGGTGGCAACATATGTTGGGTAACACCAAATTTCTTTCCTCCCCCTTTCCATTCATTTTGGCTACTTGCTAGAACTCAGTTGCAGTAACAGTCAAAGACTACATTTCATTAGTGAAATCAAATGTTTTGGAGAGTATGAACTTACTGTTTTTGTGAATGTCTGTTTTCAGGGTAAGAAGGTTGTGCCATGCAGGTTTGATTGGCACCAAACAGGAAGCCAGGTCACCATAACAGTTTATGCCAAAAACTCCGTACCTGAGCTTAGCTATGTGGATGCCAATAGTACCCAGGTACAACTGCACTAAATTTGCAATTTTATTATGGGTGTAGAGTTTTGTTCATGGTCAAACTCATTGTTTTACATTTATCAATTTCAGTGTTGACTTCTACAATCTTAAATGCAAAAACTTTATTACAAGTAAGAAGTTTAGAATTTAAATTACATTGAACATCCTGTAAGTAATTCCCTTTGTTGCAGCTGGATATCCACATTATATTTGATGGAGATAAGGAATTTGACCAGAAGATTATTTTATGGGGTGTAAGTACTAGTATTTATGCATCTCAGAATTCATTGTACTGTATACAGTGGTTATGTTGAAAATAGTATTCTTGCAATTGTAATAATTTTAACAGTTTCACTTGATGTACAGTAGTGGTATAGAGTACTTGTTTACATTGACACTTTGTACAGTAAGTAGCAAGTACTAGTTTGCAAGCACTTTATTATACATGTATACCACTGCCCAAGGCTAAATAGCAGGCTTTTCATTCTCATTATAGGTTATTGACACAAGTAAAAGCACACTGAACATGATGGCTGCTAAGATTGAGATTGTTTTGAAGAAAGCTGAGCCGATGTCTTGGGCACGGCTGGACCTTCCACCTGCAGTCAGTCCACCCAAAGAAGAAGAGAAGAAAAGGGGGCATGATAGTGATAGTGATAGTGATGATTAGAAGAACATGCAGAGCTGTTAGATATTTCTGACCTTTTCCTATGTAAGTAATTCAACAAATAATGAAACATTTACAATGCATGAAAGAAATTCTATTAAAACAGGATTCAGAGTGTTCACGATTCATTGCACTTTGCAATATGAAATGCAATTTTCCTTTAAATTAGGTCCAGAACTACTGGTCTAATTGTTTTAAACTATGAATGGTTGTCATTTTCCATGGTAGATTGCTTGAAGCACGATAGCCAGAGTCACTGAGTTTATGATGAATTCTATTGCTATTAGGTAATCACTGTAAAATACTAAGTAGATGACGGTGGAAATAGCCATGATTTTTCACAACCCACTCTGTATATTTCTTACCAACTTTACATTCCCATAGTTTATTTTTCCATGTCATTAAAAGTCATCTTTTAACTTGACCAATATAATTAAATGTTGAACCAATCCTACAACAATGGAAGTGTAATACTCCAAGTATATCAGTTAAACAGGGTTTAAATAAATGGGGTGGTTTTTGATTGCATACTTTAACAAGAATTCAAATATTTTATAAAGACAGTGGTATTCCACATTTGCATCTTGGGAAGTCTCAAATGTTAAGTGGGTGGTATGCTCAACATTAAATGGGTTGTTGAGTCTCACTGAATGTATTAAATTCTGTTACAGTATATACCCACTTTGTAAGTTATACTTGAACAATAAAGGAAAAAGACAAATTGACCACCAATAAACTAGGATATATGCTCAATTATATTGCATTACCCCCCCCCCCCCCCCCAAAAAAAAAAAAAAAAAAAAGTTCTAGGCTAGTTTCCACCCATGGGATGACCCTTCATATGATTTACTGGAAGCCTGGAATCTTGATGTAATAGTTGTGCTGCATTTAGCTCCATTGTAAATGCCTTTCATCTACTTATTATTCAGGTTATATAATTAAATACAAATTGACAAACCAATCCCAGCACACTTTGGAGCAAAGTGACGATTCACAAGATGACCATGAACTGCTGAAATATTTTGGGGGAGGCTAAAACCAAATTTGCTAAATATGCAACACATGATTAATGTAGCCCCCTGGTTAAGATCTATTAACCAAGAATTTTTTTAATGTGATCAGTAAGTCCAGTTTAACTTACCTAGCTTATTATATTGATTTACCTATTAGCTCTACCATGTGTTCTGGTTGCAGTTAATTTTCAGCACACTAGAGAAAAAAAAGTGGTAAAAGTCTGGGGTACACTGAACTGTAGGCACCAACTTCATCTTATCTGACTGCTTCCTTAATGCTCATAACCAGAATACATTCATTTCTCTACAGTGATTGAAATAACTGGTGATTACTGGAACAAATTAAAGTTACCCATCAATTTTAACCCTGCATTAGACCCCACTCACCAAAATGTTAGAATGAATTGCCATTTTGGCCATTCTTAAACTTAGAACCTTATGGCACCGTTTTAAACAATTACAAATTATCGTTTGCTTACTAAAATGTTTTAAAAAAAAAAATTGCCAAAGTACTGCAAAAAATATTTATTTATACAAAGGCATTTTAAAAAAGAAAATTCAGAAGTCAAATCTTCTCTGCACCTCAGCTGGCCCGAAAACAAAGTCCGTTTCAGTGGCCTCAGTTTTCAGGCATTCATCTTCACCATCCTATGCAAAAGGAAAAGTGAATCACATTAGTCATATATGCATAAGGATGGAAGTAAATTTGCAGCATGACCATTTTCTCCTTCAACCCACCTCACTGAAGTACTTCTCAATAAGTGCTTGGGCAGCACGATACACAGCATTGTTTTCGTGATTCTGAAGGAGTTCTATATGATCCAGCCCACCCAACTCCTCCACCAGCAAACAAAGCTTTTCAACCTCTCCAAGTTTCTCAGCAGCCTAGAAAAAGAAAAGCAGTCAGTCAGCTGAGCTGAATAGCACAGACACCAGGTCAGTAGTCATACAGCACAGGAAAAGACTTTCATTACAAAAGCAAGCTAGAGAGTGATAAAGAATGATGAGCTGAACATAATTTCACCCTTACCAAGAAAATGTTATTGATTGCATCCAGGATGACTAGGATTGTCTTGGAATCTTTAACCTTTAATAAATTTAGAATCGCTTCCAGACCACCACACTTGACAAGCTGAACAACCTGGTCCACGGTTCCTCCACTGGTGAAATTTGTGACTGCCCAGACAGCTTCTCGCTGAGTTTTAAAGTCAGCCTGAAAAAGATTCAAGTTGTATTGTTTTGTGAACATTGCTTAGACAAGTTCAGGGATCAGGGTTTTGTTAAAGGACAATACACTTTAGAATAAATTATATGCTACAGCTATATTATTGTGATCTCCAAAGTGGATCATTTTCTAGTAGTCACAGCAATGTCAATGACTTACCAACTTAAATGTTTAAGTGGCCACTACTTAATTTATACTCTTCCCACACTTGAAGTTAATAGGACAATGAGAAAAAGACAAGGACACAAAATAGGGCTTAACTTCAATTCTTTTGTTTGCCTCAGATTGTGGACTCTTCCATACAAGTCTGGTTACTTTACAAAAAGAGATGTATAGTCTATTTGAAGGAATGTCCAAAGTGGCATTTGATTTACACCTAAACTACTGCCATGCTGCTAGAAAATAAACCCACACCTTTAGAAACAAGTCCAACTCCCCCCCCCCCCCCCCCCCCCCCAAAAAAAAATGATGTGGGAGTCAAAAATATAAAACTTACATTCTTTAGAAGATCTACAAGATGAGGCAATAGACCACATGTTATTAGTTGCTGAATCTGTTGCCGTGGTCCAGCTGCAATGTTGGATACAGCCCAGGCTGCTTCCTTTTGGACACTGGGTTTGGGGTGACGCATTAGCTTTGGCAAGGCACTCAACACACCAGCGTCAATGGCCATCTGTGTCTGCAAGTCTGAACCACTTACAATGTTCCCAATAGAGCGGAGTGCTGGAGTCTTCGGGGAAAAAAAAAAAAAAAAAAAAAAAGGGATATATATTCAGGTGCACTTATATTGATGCAGAGATGGGTAAGCAAAACAGATTTATATTAAGTTATTTTCTTTCTACGAATTCTGTATGATTCAATTAAGGCTCAAAACAGTTTACCACCACTGCAAGCTCCTCAAAGCCCAGAAGCTCAACCAGTCGTGGAAGAACCCCAGTCTTTATTACAATATCAATACGCTCATTTGGCCCATCTGTAAGATAGGAGATGGCCCAGCATGCATCAGACAGAACAGATTTATCGCTGTGGTGAAGCAGCTGTATAATGGAGGGAAGCATTTGCTGGACTGCAGAGAAACGGGGAAAAGGGTTCTTGTTTCTGCACAAGTTGGACAAGGTCCATGTCAGGTTGCGAAGGTAGCCAACCTATGGAGGACAGCAAGTTATTATTTTCCCACCACAAGCCAGTTATGGAAAATGTAATATTTAAAAAAATCAAAACAAAGGAAAAAAAATCCTTACAGGGACATCTGGGGTTAGCCGAGCTAGTAGGGCAGGGATCACATTGCAGTCAATAAGTGCATCACGATATGCTGGGCCATCACCTGTGGGAACACACCTTTGAGCAACAAGTCAAGAATACTTGAGGTATTTAAAGGCTTATCTTGCAACTTTAAGATGCTTGCATCACATGGTGTCAATAAAACATTGCTTAAGATCTTTACCAAGTCAGTTACCTGCAATATTGCCCAGGGCCCAGACAGCCTGTTCACTTATGTTTAACATGGGTGAGGCTAAAAGGGCAATGAAGGCAGGCACTGCACCATGTTCCACCACCTGCTGAGTGTGCCATGAGGTGCCCGATGCCACATTAGTAAGTGACCAGGCAGCCTCAAACTGCAGGGTGGGGTTATCGTTCCTACCCAGAAATTCTACAAATCGGGCCAGCAAGCCTGCATCCACTATTTCCTTTAATGGAGGATTTCTCTCCCGAGACAAAAGTTTCCTTTAATTAAAAAAAATAAAAAAAAAAATTAAATGACAACTTGTAAGAGTGATTGAGAAGAATATCATGATGCACCTTACCTGGCTGTTTGACAGCCCTGCAACTGTTGCTCTTGAGAGTCACTGTTAACATTGGCAACAATTTCCTCAATTGTTGCTGAAATGACCTAATGAAATTGTAGAAACCACATTGGGTAAAAGCACACACTAATAGGGAAGATGATAAGAATAGGGACACTACAACCTGTTGGTTATCAGTGGTGTATTCTGGAGACAATGGTTCTTCCTCAGGCTGAGATGAAATGTTTCTCCTTTTCAGGATGCTTTCCACTCTTTGTGCTTTTCGAAGCTCCACACATTCTGCAACCCTGCGCTCACGCATTTTCTTCAGAAATGGAACAAATTAGCCATATTTCCAACAGACTGCTCAGTTTTAATGGTGTGTTAAACCTACCATGGAATCCTTGCCTCGGTTTTTGAATTTGCACATGCGCTTATCACCCAAAGCTTCGGTAGGCATCTTGTGTATTAGGTTCTCACTAGAAGTTAGGGGAAATGTTACATTTAGAGAAAAACCTAAAGTATCTTAAAGGAGATAAAATTAAGCCATAATATAGGTTTAAAGTATAACACACTCACCCAGATCACCACACTATTGACTCAAGGTTTTTTGTTTAAAAAAAAAAAAAAGACAACCTCCTGCAGAAATATTTAAATGCCTTGCTGAACCATGTTCAGGTGATCCTAATCGGCAATTCCTCATGGACATGGTCTGTTGAACAAGCATGTGTACCTTCATTCAGTGCTTTTACAAAACTGTGGTAAAGAGAGCTGGTTTATTAATTCTAGCATATAGTGATTTTTTAAATTGATATAGACACATATTACATTTACTAAACATGGCTTGGGACCTGGTTGCACTTTGATACTTTAAAAAATTCTCGACACATTTATTTGTAATAAGTTTTGTCTTTATTTTTTTCTGAAGTAATAAAAAAAATCATAATCATATTTATATCTTAACTTCGCCCCATATCTGACGTTCACATTTTTATATGTTTCTCCCCACTTCTTATCTAGAGTACTAGAGTTCTAGGCGGGTGGAAAAGGTTTCATGTGCACTGTCGCCACCTAGAGGTCACGTGCTTCAGGCTTAGTACGAGTCGGTCGAGTCCTCGGAGCTGCTTAGGAGAGGTTGCTTCTCGAAGCTTTCCTCCGCTCGTCTTGCTAAAAGTCTGCGGATTTTAGTCAGCACCACAGCCAAAAGTGCAAAACAAACTGCGCCCAAGACCGCGGCGCCCAGCAGCCAGGGCCAGAGGCCATGCGCCTCCTCCAGATAGGACCTGACGTCATCTACAAACCGCTGACCTACAATCACAATATATTGATATTATTGTTATTATTATTATGAACCCTTTCATTAAAAAAAAGTGGTTAGCACTGTCGCCTTGCACCTCCAGGGTCCACGTTCCATTCCCATCTCTGTGTGCATGGAGTTTGCATGTTCTCCCCGTGATTGGTGGGTTTCCTCCAGACACTCCGGTTTTCTCCCAAAGACCTGCAGATTAGTCTAATTGGCATTCCCAAATTGCCTGTAGTTGTGCCTTGCGATGGATTGTCACCCTGTCTAGAGTTTACCCTGCCTCATGCCCTAAGCCTCCTGGGATAGGCTCCAGGCCCCCCACGACCCTGAATACAGGATAAAGCGGAATAGACAATGAGTGAGAGAGTGGTACAAAGCATAGACGTGCTCATGTGTTTAATATAGGCTGCAGTGATCCATTTTTAAAAGGATTTTCAGCATACGATGAGAATCAATTAATTAAATCTACCCTAAATGTAATATTTAATGTAACCTACCACTCTAAATTATTATACATAAACTACATCTTCACAAAGAGAATAGGCTTACTGTATGTCTTTATTTCTCATGCCTCCATATGAAATAATGTGGTAAATTATTGGGTGGATAATTAGTGTAACATCAATGCAAAATGTATTAATGCACAGTGCCCTGCTAAAATGTTTCAATATGCATATTAGAATGTATTGACTACATTGCATTCTAAAATTTAATTGTTAAAAAAAATACGATGCATTTGATATATTGATTGTTTGTTTACTCATTCTAACTGGTTGTGCAGAGGAAACCCACCAAGCACAGAACATGCAAACTCCATGCACACAGACCCAATGCTGGGATCAAACCCAAGACCTGGAGGTGTAAGTCTACAGTGCTAACCACTAAGCCACTGTGCCACCTACATATTGACAGTATAAATTAGACTGTGAATGCGATTGTGAACATAGAATGAAGATGGTTATTCAAACATGAGTTCTCCTTGATATCAATTAATCTTCCCTAATACTAGAAATATTTTATTTATAAACACTTTTAAATAAAAGTGTTTTCCAATAAATTTGTTTGTTTGTTTTGCCCCTTTTATAAAATGTTTTGGTCAAATAACAAAGCATGACTATCCTTCTAGAAGTAACACTACTTTGCAGTTGTCATCATATGAATGAATATAACAGTAAAATATATATGTCACCAGGATCTTGGAGGTAGAAGTATTCATAGCCCATTTCTTTGCTGGAAATAAAGTAGTCCCCATTCCGGTAGAGAGGTATAAATGGCACCATGAAGTATTCACTGTTGTGGCCAATTGGTGCATTAGCTGTGGGGTAGTAAGACTTTTCTGGCTGGTATCTTCTTAACCACTGCTCATAAATGCTAAGGAAACAAGGGCAAGCTCAAAAACAAGCTTTTCAATACAAAGCAAATATTGATTACGGGCAAAAGAAAGATGTTCTACATAAGTTGTTAAATAGGCTAGGAATTGTTTAACTTTACACTGCTATTTCTCACCTATCTACGAATGCATGATGTAGGAGGAAAATTGGGTCATTGGCTGAGCCCTGCACTGAGGTCATGGAGCCGTTCATGAAGATGTGCAGTGCTGCATGCATGCCAAGTTTGCTGCTGTTCCCAAGGCCTGTGCGAGGATTTCCAAAACCTAAAATGAAGTAAGGTTAATTGCTAGCCGTTTTTATAGATTAATTTTGCCAAATATCACCTGAAAAAATTTCATATAATTAAATTAGTTTAATTGGGGTATAATCTTGTGAAATAATATGAGGCTACATCAAAAGGATGATTTTTTTTTCTACAAACAACATCATATTCAGTAACTAAAGCCCTAAATACAAATACAAAGTGATGGTGATTCCCTTTATCAAACTTGCTGCACTAGCACAGCACTTCCAGATGAACACTACAGCAACCGTCACAACTTAATAAAATTCCATTCAGTTCAGGCAAGAAAATTAACTGTTTGGATTGGATTGGTGCATCTATTGAATTTGTGCGTAATTTATTAACCCTTAATCGGGCATAGAACCACATTCGGTAACTTACAAGTGGCAGTATCATTACCTCAAGGAAAACATATTTGTAGGAAATAGGTATGCTTGTATTTTGATGTGTTTTATGTGGCTTTAACTTCATATGTATAGCCTTACAAGAAACTTGTGTTAAAAATTTTAAAAGTTAAAAAAAAAAAAAGACTTGGAAAAAGTCTTGTCATTTTGGTAATTTAAATTTTTAAGCATTTCAGTGAGTGCCCTATAAAGAGATAAACATATTGTGGCCTAATTTCTATTTTTTGTTCAACCTTCTAGCGTGTTCCTGAAGCTCATGTTAGCCATGCGGTCCATTGGTCCTGTGTCATACTCGGACAGGCTGAGAGTAAAGTCCACTTCAGCAGATGTAGGAAGCCCATCTGTCAGATTCTGGTTATGGTTCCCAGGGTTGCGCAATAAAGGTCCTTCTTCAATGCCATTACATAGGATACCGTTCAGACTGTATTCAGGTTCTCTGGAGCAAATAACCTACACAGTTTATAGTTAAACAATATTGCAATCATAAGAATAATTATTCCAAAATATGTCTTGTTTATTTTTAGATGCTATAATCATCTAATATCTTTTTATCATTGATAAGCTATTTGTGTGTGTGTGTGTGTGTGTGTGTGTGTGTGTGTGTGTGTGTGTGTTTGTGTGAAGAGTGGAATTATGTACAGATTATTGTAAACATGGTTCTATGTCACTTAATGTATAAGTCAAGTTTTCAGATTACCCTCCATGAAGAGAAAACAGAAGACGGGCTGATGAGTCTGGGGTCAAGAGGACTTTGCCCACCCATGAGCTCATCGGTGCAAACCTCACACTTCTGCTCATCCCTCCAGTCCCAGTATGGCATAGCAAAGTCGAAGTCTCCCGTTACTTTCCTTATCTCATGTTCCCAGCGAAGCAGAAACACCCTGTGCCATGGCAAGAAGCCCGGGGCCCAGTGTCCAAAATCCACCTGCGTCCAGATATTCTTCTCCCCTCCGAGCAGGGCTGGCCGAGAAACATAGTAATGCATCCAGACAAACAGATCGTAGACGGAAACGTCTTTAAACATTGGCCCGGATGAGTTGCTGATTTGGTTGTAGATGCCCGTAATTATCACATAATCTTGACTGATTGTATTTTTGGCCAAATTAAGATAAGAGATGAACTTCTGCCTTTCGATCTTTGAAAGCTGAAGAATATTTCTTCTGACCGTCTCGCGTCTTTCAGCGCAAACTGACCCGTAGTAGCCAAACGCGCAATCACCGCAATCGGAACCCATAAAGTTTCTGAGACAACGGCAAGTGCGGTTGAAAAAGCTGAGAGGCCACCTCTCCCGGTCATCCACGCCTCTAAACGGGTATTGGGGGCCATCGGGCTGCTCCGAAACGGCCACGTCTTGGCAAAATCCCCGACCAGAGCGAGCTCCGCATGCAGATCCGTCTCCGCTCCAAACAGGACAGCACTGCTTCAAGGCCAGAGCTTCAGTGGTAGCGCATTGCCGGGGAATCTGCTGCCATGTCGGCTTCAGTAGCTGAACGAATAAGATTAAAACAACCAGGGAGAGCATCGCATAATAGAAAAGGTTTTGCTGGCAATGGGACACTGATGACTTTTGAATCAATCCTTTCATGAATCAATCCTTTTTCCTTAATACCCCATCTCTTTCCCACACCCCCTCAGATTCTTCAGATCACATGCCTCCCAGCCTCAGGGTCGTTAGGGTGAAACATTTATTCCCGCCTGTTACTGCTGCTCGTGCTTTGTCACTGCATGAAGTCATCATTTCAACATTGTAACATTTCTGTCGCTTTATGTCACATAATTTGACCACCTTGTTGGGAAGAAGGTACTTCTTCTTTAACTTCCTTTCTTTTATTAACTAAATAATTTCATTTTTTCCTATCCTGTGTTAGGGGCCTATGCGAGAGAACTCAATGCTCTATGCTTTGGGTAAATATCCAAACTTTAGTGCGCAATGCGCAGTTTTAACCAGAAGATGGTGCCCAAATGACAAAAGATTATGTTTGATATTTGAGGAAGATATAACGATTTCTATATATGATGTGAGAAATGATCCAAGATCAGCTATGATATACTTTTTGTGGTAAAGCAGGTAGAGCCAAAATACATTAACTGATTTATTTTTTCCTTTATAATATACAGTCTATCGAAACACATACCTGCATTTATATAATATTATTTTCAAATTTCTGTCTAAAAATTGATGGCCAATCTTGGGTGTCACGCTGTAGGGTGCAATAAGTTACCTGATGCTTAAGATTTCTTATATGATTATAATTTCATAATAAAATGCCCAATGTCGAACAAACATATACAAGTTTAAATAATATAAAAGCCAACAGTTTGTCCCACAAATAAAGTAATTTAGACCATGGTTAAATTGTCCAACCTGTCAGGAGAAAGAAACACATTTCCCATAACACCATACAGAACACCGCATTCAAACCACCTACGCTCACTCTGCGCTGTTAGTTCACTGAAATGAAGGTGTGTAGAGGCTACACTTAAGGGATGTGTCAACATTTAGCATCCTTAATGAATGTAAACACTTCGACCAGCGCGCAAAGGCGCAGTGCTATATTATCCATAATACCATGTGACACTCGGTGCTGAAACCGCACGCTTTTCGTCAGCGCTTATTACACCAAGATATGTCCACCTTTTAGGACACGGAGAAGGCGAGAACGGTAAGATTTCTGTTTCGTTTAACTGTAAATACGAACTAGACATTTGGGACATTTCATAACGTTTACTTTATACTGCTACACAGTGATATTGTTTAAGCCTAAAGAAAACATCGGTTCTGTGTTCCTCGGTAACCAGTGGAGTTTGGCGTTTTCAGACATAATCGAAGTTTCTTTATTCTCTGCATGCTTCTTGTTGCGTTGAGATTAATGTATTTGTATTTGCCTAATGATTGTAATGGAATGCAGCTCGTTTATACTGCTCGACATTTCAGCACCGCGGAGAGCTCCGAGTCTTTCGCATCAGACACGTTGTAGGAGACACTAGTTCATAAGACTTTAGGTCTTGTAGCGTCGACGCTGGATTGTTTGGACAAATTAAAGGCTACGAGATCAGTGGTTATGAAAGTGTGCCCGTGACTTCACGGGTTTTTCTCGCCTCCAACACCACTGACATATTCAAACGCCTGAACAGCCATTTGGCAGGATCTATTTTAGCTTTTAAGGGGAAACAGGGCTCTAATTAGATAAACGTGTTTTAAGTTTTAATTGGCAACGGTGAAAATAGTGATTTACTTTTGTAATATTTTCCTTTTTTTAAACATTTAATTCCACTTACTACAGAATGTCAGACTTATGCAATGATTTTCCTAGATTTTCATTTATCTGTCTGAGCATCTCTCTCTCTCTCTCTCTCTCTCTCTCTCTCTCTCTCTCTCCCTCTCTAATAACTGTTGCAGATACCATGACGACTCCATCTGTATTTGGCACCGACTGATCTGAGAGAGGACAGGAAATGGGGATTTTGCTTTTCTTTCTTTTCGCACTTCTTATAGACACCAAAAGGCTTACAAGGCTAGTAACACTGGTGCATGCTCAGTCTAATGAGCGTCGGGTCCTGGCCCACATGCCTGGTGACATTACCATTGGGGCACTTTTCTCTGTGCACCATCAACCACCAGCAGACAAGGTCCATGAGCGAAAATGTGGTGCTGTGCGAGAGCAGTATGGCATCCAGCGTGTGGAGGCTATGATGCACACTCTTGATCGCATCAATGCTGACCCCAACATTCTACCCAACATTACACTGGGTTGTGAGATCCGAGACTCATGTTGGCACTCAGCAGTGGCACTGGAACAAAGCATAGAGTTTATCCGGGACACCCTGGTTTCCACTGAGGAAGAGGAGAGCATGTCCAGATGTTCAGCTGGTGGAGGCACACCCATGAAAGGGAAGAAACCCATAGTGGGGCTCATTGGGCCTGGCTCCAGCTCAGTGGCCATCCAGGTGCAAAACCTTCTTCAGCTTTTCAACATACCCCAAATTGCCTACTCAGCCACCAGTATGGATCTCAGTGATAAGTCCTTGTATAAGTATTTCATGAGGGTGGTTCCATCAGATGCTCAGCAGGCCAGGGCAATGGTGGACATCGTTAAACGATACAACTGGACTTATGTGTCAGCTATACACACAGAGGGTAAGATGAGACATGTGCTGTTTAATGTAAATGTGGCTCTGGTTGAACAGTTTTATGATGTTTTATATTACTTCATGGCAGTTACAGTCAAGACTAATTATACCTAAATACATTTAAGGAACAACTATGCCAATAAATTGTCCAGTTTAAAAAAAAAAAAAGCCTTTAATTTACTCCATATGATATTCAATTAAGGAGTAAAAGTAAAAATAGAAATATTTGAAAAATATGTTTTTGTGTTGCTTAGATTATGGCAGTGTTGCAAATTTTTTAATTCAGTTTCTATATTCACTTCAGTAATCCAGGACTATTTAAGCAAAAGTTGCTTAAACTAGTTGATTATGGTTTATTATTATAAAACGTGGACATTCATGTCAAACTTCCACTCTTGGATAATCACTGTACACTGTAATTTTGAACACTTACATTGCCTTAAGAAAATACTCACCCCAATTATTATTTATCATTATTTGGTGGATGGATTTTTTTTAATTACTCTGTTGGAACATTCGTCTTAAATTTTAAAAAATCATTTAATTATATTATATTATTTATTTATAAATTATATTATTTTATTATACTGATAAGTGGGAAAAGGGTATTTTTCATAGTACTTCTCAGTTCCATAAACTTTTAAAGCTGTCCTAATGTTTTAAGAACCTTCTCCATCTTTGTTCCTCCTAACACCTTCATTTTTAAAGTGTCACAAGCAGTTTCTTATATGTTTTTTATGACACCAATACTGATTTAATGACCTATATAATGACTGATGACTGATTTTATCAAGATAGCAGTGGTGCAAGTTAAAGCCAAATACTAGGAAATATACTCGGATGGAGATCTTGGAATTAAGAACAGAATTGTTGATTATGTCCCCAATAACTTAAACTCTATCCCAGAGGAAATTATTTATCTGTAGGCACACACAAAACATGACCCCAAAGAGAAGTGGACACAGACAGAGATGTTAAAGGAAGCAGAAGCAAGGTAAGTCGGCCAGTGTCTCAGCTACAGTAGGATGCTGGCAGCCCTGAACAAACCCGCTGTGCCTAGCATCTTCCTTGCCAACACACAATCACTCATCAACAAGCTTGATGATACAGTATAAGTCTAAAGATTACAAGACACTGTTTGGAAAGTAATGTCATAATGATCAAACCTACATGAAAGGATTAATGATCAAGCTGTGGAGCTAGCAGGCCACTCTCTCTACTGTCCTGAGCTGACAATTAACTCAAAAGACAAAAGAAGGGTGTTAGGTTTAAGAGGAGTACCGAAAATTTTAGGATGAGTGAAAAGTATTGCTTGTTGTGTCTGCCGAATCTTGATGCTTACCGGGCCGGCATTATTATCAGCAAAGAGAGCATATTTAAGCTTTTGCCCAGGTGGCTTGTATCACATACATCCTGTACATTCAAAGGACCAGTCATTAATATGTAAGTCATAGAGAGACCCGAAGACAGACAGACAAAAAGAAATACATTAGCATTTTTCATTTAAAAAAAGGGTTTCAGCAGACACAAAGTGTTTGCATGTATATTCATCTGAAGATGGGCTACAGAAAGTGTTACTATATAAGGAATCAGGAAGCGCAGAGGGGGTTGTTTTGTCAGAATTGAGGTATGAGAAAGTTCACATCATATTACAAAACCTTACAGAGGGGGAGCATGTGTGTACGTAGACAACAAGTGGTGCAGGGGCACTGGAGTTTGCTGCAGACCTTTTTTATCTAGAGAGTTCTCTGTGGTTTATATTACAGCCGTTTATGTACACCCCCGGGCTAACACTAAGGCTGCCATGAATAAAACACATAATGCCATTAGCGGGCAACTCAATAAACACCCACATAGCATTTTTATTGTGGCAGGAGATTTGACTCATTCAAATCTTAAGACTGTTTACCCAGGTTTTATAAGAATATTGATTCACACAAAGAAGGGTAAAGTGTTAGACTTTACAGTTAGACAGGTATATACATCCAAACAAAAATGGCAAAAATGCACCTGTCACTTTTGCAACATCAACACAATGGAATGGTCAGGTGCTTACTCTTCTACATTACCAGGTCAGGCAAATCTTGCAAAACATTAACTGCAATAAAGCAACAGGGCTCAATAGCATTCCATGTCAGTACAGTACAGTTGACTGGAGTGTTTACTAACATCTTTAATCACACACTACAACAAGCTACAGTACCATCCCTGTCTGCCTCATAGCCGCCACCATCACCCCTAAATTGTTATTAGTAGTCACAACTTGGAACAACTACAGCTTGATTGCTTAAAGAACAGAAATTCAGAAAAGCTTTGAAACATTGGGTTTAAATCACATCAAGGTGTGCATCCTCTGTGACCAGGACCAACAACCGTTCATTTACAAACCCAACAGATCCACAGTTGCAGAAATTACACTTTCACTTTATTGAGAATCATAATACCTATATTAGGATATTCGTAGACTTACGTTTGGCATTTAATTCCACTTATCTGTCAGGAGTCACATAGACATGGAACACAAGTGCAGGTAACGAAGTCAGGATTTATTGAGCTAATAACGAAACCAAACACGGGTAAAACTTGGGTGTAGTCCAAAAAACAGTCAAGGGTTTGTCGAACGGCAAAACACGTACGCTATAGGACAATCAGAAAATTGGAAACCAGAACAAAGGATGAGAGTCATACACTGTAAAGTTAACACAAACAAACATGGCTTCATAACGTCTGGAAAACTCATGGGAGCAAACTATATACTTCGCGCAGTCCCTCCATTTAAGCACTATTTCTCCATTTTACCTATTTAAGCACCTGGGTAATTGGGTAAAGGTGTGTTACAACTCAGTTGATTTGGAAGGTGAAAGTTGGGAGTTGTAGTTTGTTTTCGCCATGTTTCTTCATGAATACAGCCTTGTCTGTTCTGCTGACTTAGCTGGCCTGAGAGAGCTCCGATTAAGGAACTACCTCCGGGAGCGATTCTTCTCCTTGGTCTCCCTTTGGATCTTGGGCTAGACAGTTAGGATGATTGCTGTAGAACTCCTCAATCATTAGTGGGTCCAGTTCATCCTGTGCTAGGACCCAGTTTCACTTCTCTGGTCCGTACCCCTCCCATTTGACTAGGTATTTAGGGGTAGCTTACCCTGTCTGCGATGTGAGTTTAGTATAGTTCTGATCCTGTAGGCCAGTTGACCCTCCATCTGGATTGGTTATGGGGAAGTGTCCTGATGGGTTTTATCCAATGGACTACTTATGATCAGTTTAGTTGGGAGATGTGAAACGTACGTAAGATTAAACAGTGCAGAGGTAATTCAAGCTTGTATGTTACATTGTTCATCCCTAAAAGAATCACCATGTAGAATTTTATATGGTGCAACATATTTGTGGTATAGTTTCCTGCTGCCTTTGTTTACGTGTAGGTTTCTTGTTGAAAGGCAGACTTGATCTCCAGATTCATATGTTGTGTTTTGTTCTTAATGTTAGTCTGTGAAAATCTTATTGGATTCTGCTGCTTTCTCTAGGCGCTAATGTGCCTGTTCCCATAACTGCTCACTTCTCCAAAACCATTCATCTACTGCTGGAGAGTCTGTGATGTTGGCATTCCATTAGAACAGCTGAGGTTGGTATTCTAGAACACACTGAAATGGGTTAAGTTCTGTGCATATTCTACCCATAGAAGGAACAATTCAATTCAATTCAATTCAATTTTATTTGTATAGCGCTTTTAGCAATTTTCATGTAATGTTCTCAGGAAGCAGCCGATCCCTTGATTTGCATGTTCAGTTTGGCTGTTTGCTTGAGGGTGATACCCTGAAGTCAGATACCCATCTTCTCTATAAATTCTTTCCAGACTCTGGAAATAAACTGGGTACCTTAATGAATTACTATGTTCTTAGGTATGCTGAAGTTTCAGAATATGTGCTAGAACATCAATTCTGCCGCTTGGAACGCTTTTGGGAACTTAGGTAGTGCGATTAAATATGTTGATTTGGGAAAGCGGTCCGTTATTACCAGGATAACTGTGTGTTCCTGGGATGTACGAACTGATGAAGTTTGTTCAGTACTCTTGCAGACTCAGGAGTGCTTCTCACATGTTTATTTTTTCCATTGCATTCATGACGGTGAAGTATTCTGTCAGGAGTAACATAGAGGTGGACTCAAGTGCGGGTAAGGAATACATGATTTATTAAGCTAATAACAAAACCAAACAGGCAAAGATCGGTAGATTGGCAAAACACTAGGGCAATCAGAAAATCGGAAACCAGTCAGTACATGATTAAGACAAAACCAACAGGTGACAGAATATAAGGTTTGTGGAGCATATTTAATAAACCATCACGCTCAACACTTACACTCCTTGAGCAAGGCCCTTAACCCTCAACTGCTCAAATGTGTAATGAGATAAAAATGTAAGTCGCTCTGGATAAGAGCGTCTGCCAAATGCCTAAATGAAAAAAAATGTAAATGTCAACACCAGTGTCCCCCAAGTCCGCACTCTAAGCCCTTTCCTGTACTCCCTGCAAACTGCCCTATAGCTTAAACGCACTAATCGAATTTGCAGATGATACAACTATAGTGGGTCTATTATTAAACAATGATGAAAATGCTTACAGAGAGGAAACATAGACACTGTCTGTGAAACTTCAAAACAAACCACAAAGGACTCTGTATTTATGGGGAGGAGGTGGAAAGTGTGACCAGCTTCAGGTTCTTAGGAGGATTTGACATGGAGAGTAAGCACTTCACACCTGGTATAAAAAAAAAGGCTAAACAAGGTTTTTTTTATTTTTGAGGATCTTGAGGCACAATAGAGGTCCTGGAGACCTCATGAATAACTTCTGACATACTGCTGCTTTACTACCTGGTATTTAAGCTATATCACAGCAAACGGGAAAGAAATGCAGCAAGTAGTTTAGACACCAGAGAGAATTATCATCTCCCCACTTCTGAAGGAAATTGTTAAAAAAAAAACAGGAAATATTTTAACACAAGTTTTATAACTGATGTATGCTTCCTAAATACAGTTTCTAAGAGTTTTAGAAACGGCATTAATACCACTTTAAGCATAATTGTCATGGGAGTTTTTTCTCAATTTTTACCATCTGAACACCAAATAATTAATGTAAAACTCCTTATTATTTCTCCCCTGTTTGCATATAAACACTTGATGGGCATGTTGAGAAGCAGCATGACTTTGCTCCTCTGATTTCCAGGGTTACTGTGCCTTTTTTTCCCATATCATGACAGACCTTATAATTGAGTAGGACAGCTTGGATAACTTGATGAAGAGTGATCATGATTACCATTTACATATTCATTTTATTTATTCCCTGCCAGTGGGTGTTGGTTACAGTGTAATTAATTTCCTATGTGGAACGTGCAGTGCTAAAGGCCTTTTGATATTTTCATGTGAACATAAGTATATTCTCCTATAATACACTCACCTAAAGGATTATTAGGAACACCAAACTAATACGGTGTTTGACCCCCTTTTGACTTTAGAACTGCCTTAATTCTACATGGCATTGATTCAACAAGGTGCTGAAAGCATTCTTTAGAAATGTTGGCCCATATTGATAGGATAGCATCTTGCAGTTGATGGAGATTTGTGGGATGCACATCCAGGGCACGAAGCTTCTGTTCCACCACATCCCAAAGATGCTCTACTGGCTTGAGATCTGGTGACTGTGGGGGCAATTTTAGTACAGTGAACTTATTGTCATGTTCAAGAAACCAATTTGAAATGATTTAAGCTTTGTGACATGGTGCATTATCCTGCTGGAAGTAGCCATCAGAGGATGGGTACATGGTGGTCATAAAGGGATGGACATGGTCAGAAACAATGCTCAGGTAGCCTGTGGCATTTAAACGATGCCCAATTAGCACCAAGGGGCCTAAAGTGTGCCAAGAATCCCCCACACCATTACACCACCACCACCAGCCTGCACAGTGGTAACAAGGCATGATGGATCCATGTTCTCATTCTGTTTACACCAAATTCTGACTCTACCATTTAAATGTCTCAACAGAAATCGAGACTCATCAGACCAGGCAACATTTTTTCTAGTCTTCAACTGTCCAATTTTGGTGAGCTCGTGCAAATTGTAGCCTTTTTTTCCTATTTGTAGTGGAGATGAGTGGTACCCGGTGGGGTCTTCTGCTGTTGTAGCCCATCCGCCTCAAGGTTGTGCTTGTTGTGGCTTCACAAATGCTTTGCTGCATACCTCGGTTGTAACGAGTGGTTATTTCAGTCAAAGTTGCTCTTCTATCAACTTGAATCAGTCAGTCCATTCTCCTCTGACCTCTAGCATTAACAAGGCATTTTCTCCCACAGGACTGCCGCAAACTGGATGTTTTTCTCTTTTCACGCCATTCTTTGTTAACCCTAGAAATGGTTGTGCGTGAAAATCCCAGTAACTGAGCAGATTGTGACATACTCTGGCACCAACAACCATGCCACGCTCAAAATTGCTTAAATCACCTTTCTTTCCCATTCTGACATTCAGGTTGGAGTTCAGATGATTGTCTTGACCAGGACCACACCCCTAAATGCATTGAAGCAACTGTCATGTGATTGGTTGATTGGATAATTGCATTAATGAGAAATTGAACATGTGTTCCTAATAATCTTTTAGGTGAGTGTAGATATCATGTAAATACAGTTGTTAGCATAAAGATGTGCACAACATAAATTTTTAATTATACTCAGGGTTCAAAAACTCCATGGTCATTTCAAATTTTTATTTATTTCTACATTGTAAAGCAAAGCTGAAGGTGTCCAACATAGGCAATAATCTCCTTTGAACAGTTAATGTTGAGATGTATCTGCTATATTCTGTAGGCATTCATAATGGGTCTAATCCGAGGTGCTGTTTGTTAATTGGTGATGTCTGAGGCTGGTAACTCTAAACTCTAAACTTCTCTTTTGCAGTAGAGGTAAGTTTTGGTCTTGCTTTCCTGGGATCGTCTTCATAAGCCAGTTTCATTATGGTGCTTGATGGGTTTTGCAAATGACAATACTGTTTTTGCAGGAACTATTCCAGAAAGGCTGTCTTTCATGTCTTAAAATAATAACTGACTGTTGTTGTTGTTGTTGCTACATAATTACCTAATTTCATATATGTTATTTCATAGTTTTGAAATTCTCAGTATTATTGTAGAATATAAAAAAATTACTAAACGAATACAAAGAAATGTGCAAGTATTCTCAAACTTTTGAGCGGTAGCGTATATTTACACACACACACATATATAAGTGCATGATAGCATGTTCAATAACGGAGTAACTGTGAAAAACATTTTACTATTATCACTGCAGGCAGTTAATACCGAAAATGACATTTCATATAGGCACAATAAGAACAACATATCCTGAACAACGACAAATACTAAATAAACAGTTTGTTTTTGTACTGAATGACTTTCAGTCCATTGTAATACTGTGCCCACCCAATAACGAGGATTTCGGGTGGCTATGGATGTCTAGTAATTTGAGTGCAGCAGTGCCACACATGGATGGCCACAGCAGGAGTAGACACAGAATTGTGGTAATTAGGGAGGAGACAGATGCTTAGAAAATTAAAAATAATGATAGAATCAACCCATTTTTTTCTATTACAGAAAATTATGGAAAGTAAAATATAACGTATGACACAAAAGTGTAAAAAAGAATTTAGAGCTCCCCTGAACATCTCAGGGTGAGCTTCCCTTAGCTTTCCTGTAATTTAAACCATGATTATGCTGATCGTACATCATGTACCATTCATAACAGTTAATTGGTTTTCTTGGTCTTGGAAAAAAGTTTCATGTATTACTATTTCACCATATCCACAACACAGCTGTCAGTCAATGAATCGAAGGAAGTGAAAAACTGACAGAGAAATCGAGAAATTTGTATTAAATGCAGTCCACCATGATCTTCATGGTTTCTAAGTAGTCCTCAGCAGTCACATTTATCTATAAGAAGACCATATGGGGCTATCCTCAGCAGCAGTGAGCAGTCTTCATTTGATGAAAACTCTAACCAAAAGTAGGGCATCAGGATGAAACAGGCACATCCGGAGGGCAGAACGGGTAAGGATCACTGGTAGCTCAACAGAGAGAGAAAGAGTGAGAGAAACACAGAAACACATAATTAGGTATGCTTATTCTCACATAATAGATAAGGACCGTATACTACCTATGACAGCATAAATAACAGTTTTTAACATAAAATATTTTGTCATTAGATTTCAGATTTTGTATTTTCCTTCCTTTTAAATTTTTACTTATGTCCTTTTTTGTGTGGGTATTTTTTTGAGCCATTGTCTTTGTTTATGATGAAGCTCCTCCAAATTCATTAGACTACATGAATTGTTGGAAAAATGTTTCTGTAGACTTCTGGATCCTGCATCCTGCAGTTGGCATCTTATTCATGAGTTACATGAATAAAGATAACTGAATCCATTCCAGAAAGTAACCTGCAACCCAAAGCTATGACACTGTGGTACCTCCATTGTGAGTGACGGATGAGATTGTATTTTTTGAATAAGTAGGTCACATTGAACTTTCCTATCACTTTAGTAGAAGTTGATATTATTTCCAGAAATCTGTGGATATCTCTACATTTCTTTGCTTATTCCAACCCAACCTTCTGATTGTTCATGTTCATGCTCATGACCGGTTTTAATTTTGGGCATGACCTCTAAATTTCCACAAAGTGGATCTTAATACCTGTACTCCTGCCCTTTGGAAAATGTTGGTGATGTCACGGACAGGTTTTTTTTTTTTTTTTTTTTGGTGTGTGTGTGTGTGTGTGTGTGTGTGTGTGTGTGTGTGTGTGTGTGGGTGTGAGTGGGGTGGTCTTCACAGGTTTTACAAAAGTTTGTCATAAACTGCTGTCCTTGACTGACCTGATTAATGCATTTTTGTTTGCACACCAGTAGCTTCCTTCTTTTGCAAGACATTTCCGATTGTTGTACTGACCACGCTAGTGATTATGCAGTGGCACTGGTTGATTTTCCTTTGTTTTGTTTTTTTGAGTTACAATTGTGTGTTTTTTTTCCATAGACAACCTATTTGTCTTGATGTTGGCTGATGCTTTCTAACAATAATTACACTCTTATAAGGCGAAACAAGGGCTTAAACCAAGAGTATACTTTCAGAGCTACAGTAATAACACTGGCACACATGGGCAATAAAAATATGGGTGGGTTCAAAGAAAATGTGCCCTGTCTATATTTGCTGTATGTATATGTAAATACCTTTAAATATCAACAGCAACCACTTACTAGCCTTTCTATTTGAATACTTAAAGAGGGGGCTTTACATAAAAAAAGAAACATTATTTTCTCTGAGCCATTATAGTTTAATGTGTATTGTATAACAATGGGCACTATGTGCATTAATGTGATTCCGTAGGTTTAATTATTGCCTTTTGTTATGTCTCAGTGAGCACAGTACATGTATTGTACATTAGTACTCTTACTACAACCCTACCAAAGGGTCCGTATTCCTAGCAGAAAGTAGGTGACCTGATTTTGAAGTAATATGGGGGAGCTAACCACTGACATTGTGTAAAACACGGGCACAGGAGAATATTGATCATTAGTTTTCACCAGACAGAAAAAATTTATATGTTTCTGCGTAGACCAGAAAATGTATTTCATGCAATACCTACACAATACATATAGACACAAATACAAATTTTGGGTTAAAACTCTGGTCTTACACTTTAGAAGCATTTTTAATATTTCAGTACACAAACCCAAAAATCCAATGACTATAATACATACAATATGTATAGGAAGCATACATACATACATACATACATACATACATATAGACAGACATAGCCACGTTGACTTTATATATATATAGACGCATACATGTATATGTGTGTATGTATGTATGTATGTATGTATGTATGTATGTACAGATAACAGCCAGGAACAGTGTTTTCACTTTAATACTTTTTTAGTCATGTCACAAAGATGGTCAGACCTTTACCACAAATTCTCACTGACTGTCACAAAATCTATGGAGTCAAATACAAATGCCTTTAGTGCAAAGTCTTTAACGATAGTTAAAAAAAGACCTTAATACAAAATGATCCATACAAGAAAAAAAGTAGGCAAATCGACAACCCTAACTAAGCAAGGAGGCAGAGCGCCCATTGCAGGTGAACAGGGAGGCATACTGTACCTATGGGTGCAGTCAAGCATTGAGGCAGAACAATCTCCTCAGCTAAGCTGGGAAAAGTAGAACTGAGAGCAAGAAATAACTAGAAAAACTAAACAGAAATTCAATTATGGCAAGACAGGGCCAGGGAAATGGAATTCAATAAATGAGGACTTAAACTACACATGATACAACTAAGGCAGAAAAAACACATATATTTAATAGGTAGTCTATCTGGTGGTCTGGGCCAATTTTCCATGGTGAACATGACGATGACAGTGCCACAGAAAATATAACTAAAACTTTTGGACCAGTCAGATTGGCTTAAATTTATAGTGTCTTGGGCTGATCTTAACCAGCCCTGAGAGGGTTACTGCCACAACTGTATTTAACTTCCAGTCAACACAGCAAAACTGGAACTGCTCACTGGAATAGCCTTTCCGAGTTGTTAAGTTAGGATAATATCTGTCACGCCCTGGGACACATTATGAGTGCTATAATGCATGTGAGGATGGGTGAACATGTTCCAGATAACCTGTTTCTATGTGGAACATGTCCTTCTGATTGTTCATGCTCATGTCAGAATCCATCATCTAAGTATGACCGTACCATGTACTGGCTTTTAGAAGTGGCAGATCTGATTGCAGGAATCATCTGCTCTACAGAGAAGGCAGACATCTACAAACTCCTATATTTGAAAAACAAACCTCAATGAACTTGATTATAAAGCAATGAGAAACTGATGCACTGTAAAAAAAAAAAAAAAAAAAACAGCCACTGTTCTACATAAAACAAATCGTTTACCCCTGGAAAACATTGTCTGTTGGCAGTCCAGCCATAAATAAGTTGATACATTTTAAGCACCTCAAGTTAGAGAGCATAATATTTGCAATTGAAATTGTGTTACCCTCATTTGTGTTTATCCCTAAATTTTAAGGATCCTAATCCTTTACTGCACAAGCAGAAATCCTGTAGAATGGCTCTAATTGGATAAAGCTAAAGCCAAACCTGTTTAAGCTGAACATATTTGAACACATTCATTGCTAAAAGTCTCCCTGGGCTATGAGTCTCATATCGAGATCTGCTAAATTAGAGTATGTGCCGCATCTGTGCACATCTGTCTCAACAAATCCCTTTCTAAGATGTTCAGTGCTGAGGCACTGAATACAGAACTGTTGCTAATCTTCAGTTTGCATTCAGAGCCCAGACATTGCCCATATATACCTGCATTGTCCTTTTTTTGCATCATCCTTTTTTTAAATTTGAGCTGTAAATAGTTGAATCTTCAATTCCATGATCGAGTTAGTGCTATTAAATACACTTTTGAACAGTAATCTAGAACCTAGAAAGTCTGTCTGCAACTATATGGGAAGTATAATTTCTATATGGGTTGAGACAAAAGAATGAATTTAGATCTGTGAATTGAGCAGATCACAACAAATATGTTGCTAAGCAGTTGACAAAAGAGGTTCGCTATTAGTGAGTTAAGCAGTAAATTAATATCCAGAAAAGGATTTGCTGAGAGACAGCAAACTTACTACATATTAATACATAATGAAAATCATTCTGTAATAATATAATGTTTTTCTGTAATAAAATTATATGTAATTTTAAGGTCAGGTGATTTTGTGGTAAAGGTGCTAAAACATAAATATTACTATATTAATTAGTAGTAGGAATTATATAACTTTTAGACCCCTTGGTAGAATATCAGTATACTATACAACAGATTGTGACTTTAGCCTGAGTTTAAACTGCATTACAATACTTGTTTTAGGAACGTTCATAAATAAAGCAGCATGTCTATGCTCAAATGCTACAGTTTGTTGATAATGTAATTTCTTAATCCTCAGGAAACTATGGCGAGAGCGGGATGGAGGCATTCAAAGAAATGGCAGCCAAAGAGGGCATCTGTATTGCACATTCAGATAAGATCTACAGTAACGCCGGAGAGCAGAGCTTTGACCGACTGTTGGAAAAACTGCGCAGTCATCTGCCCAAAGCACGCGTGGTGGCATGCTTCTGCGAGGGCATGACTGTGCGTGGGATTCTCAAAGCCATGAGACGACGTCGACTAGTGGGAGAGTTCCTTTTGGTTGGCAGGTAATGCTCTCTCAAGTCACTTACAATTTATTCAATTTGCAGTCAAATATTAGGTGATATTAAACCAATAGGAATATACAGTACAGTATACTTTGACATTATACTTTTACACACATGTGCACAGACACTCTGAATGGGTGCTGTGGTATCCTCTTTGAAAATCTTGTTTCTTGAAGACTTGTTTCTCCAGCATATTCTACAGATACTCAATCATATTAAGATCTTTTAAGGGCCAATTAAGCACTATGAACTCTTTATCATGTTCCTTAAACTATTCCTGGGCATCTTTTCTCAGTTTGGCATGATGTGTTATTCTGCTAAACATGGACAGTTCTATTAAGACATGCCATTGCAATGAAGGTGTGCATTTGGTCAGTAACAATGTTTAGGTAGGTGGTACTGTATGTGTGAAAGTAACAAGCATGTGAATGCCAGGACCCAAGGTTTCACTGCAGAACATTGCCCAAAGCATCACATTGCCCTGCCAGCTTATCCTCTTCCCAATGTGCATCATGGTGCCATCTGCTCGCCAGGGATGCAATGTTCACTCACCTGGTCATCAACATGAAATAAAAGAAAAGAGAATTCATTAGACCAGACTACCTTTCATTGCTCCATTGCTCCCCTGGACACACTTCCTGGTCTGTTACTACAGGAGGTGGCTCCGTACACATGAAGCCGTTATGCATTGTGTGTCCTTCAGTCATATCTAGCATAATCTTTTTGTGCTACAGTAGGCTTCTGTGAGACTACACCAGAGGGAATAGCCTTCACTCTGGTTACCTGTTTAGCATTTCCTGGACCATCTTGGCAGTTTCTACTGTAGATACCATGGGATATTAGAAAAAGACCCATAAGTAAAAGACCCTGCTGTTTTGTAAATGCTTTCACCCAGTCCTCTAGTTATCACAACTTGGCTCTTATTATAATAAGTAAGATTATACTTGCCTATTTTTCCTGCATTCAATACATCAACTTTGAGAACTGAAAGTTTGCTTGCTGCCTAATGCACTATTCGTAGGTACCACTGTGACAAGATATCAACGTCATTTCTTTAATCTGTAAGTGGTTCTACCTGCTCAGTATATATAGTATATGTACAGTATATATACAGTGCATCCAGGAAAGTATTTACATCACAACTTTTTTCACATTTTGTTATGTCACAGCCTTATACTAAAATAGATTAAATTCATTTTTTTCCACACACAATTCTACACACAACCCCCCATGACAACATAAAAAAAGTTTACTTGAGATTTTTGCAAATTTATTAAAAATAAAAAAGCTGAGAAAGCACATGTACATAAGTATTCACAGCGTTTGCAAAATTGAGCTCAGGCGCATCATCATGTTTCCCCTGATCATCCTTGAGATGTTTCTGCAGCTTAATTGGGGTCCACTTGTGGTACATAAATCGAGCTGATTGGACATGATTTGGAAAGGCACACATCTGTCTATATAAGGTCCCACAGTTGACAGTTCATGTCAGTGCAGAAACCATGCATGAAGTCATAGGAATTGTCCGTAGACCTCCGAGACAGGATTGTCTCAAGGCACGAATCTGGGGACGGTTACAGAAAAATTTTTGCTGCTTTGAAGATCCTACTGAGCACAGTGGCCTCCATCATCCGTAAGTGGAAGAAGTTCGAAACCACCAGGACTCCTAAAGCTGGCCGGCCATCTAAACTGAGCAATCAGGGGAGAAGGGCCTTAGTCAGGGAGGTGACCAAGAACCCGATGGTCACTCTGTCAGAGCGCCAGAGGTCCTCTGTGGAGAGAGGAGAACCAGGAAAACCAACTCTGCAGCAATCCACCAATCAGGCCTATATGGTAGAGTGGCCAGAGAGTCACATCAGACCTGAGAATTGTTTCTCATGGTCTGAGAGTCCTTCAGGTGCCTTTTGGCAAACTCCTGGTCGGCTGCCATGTGCCTTTTACTAAAGAGTGGCTTCCGTCTGGCCACTTTACCATATAGGCCTGATTGGTGGATTGCTGCAGAGATGGTTGTTCTTCTGGAAGGTTCTTCTCTGCGATTGTTCCGCAAGACAAGCAAAGATTTTTTTATAAATATTGACTTGGAAAAGTCTTGGTTTACGAGTACCGAGCGTCACGTTATCACAACTGAGCTAACGGTTTTTCTCTCTCTTGTGCTGCGGAATTGTGGATAATCGTCTCCCCTGCTGGGTCTTAGTGCGCTTGTCTCACGTGCACGTTTCTGTATATGTGTGTGTACAAAAACACACGTGTAAAGCAAAAGCAAGTCTTATTAGAGAGGTTAAAGATCTATTTTCTCTCTCTGTATCAGCCTGCTCTTTGTGTCATGCGTGTCATTGGACACTGTGTCACACACACACACACACACACACACACACACACACACACACACACACACACACACACCTTTTACTTTCGACGAGAAGGGGGAGAGAGGAGCTTACTTTAGATTTACACATACACATACACAGTGCCTGTGAGCACAAACGGAAATACTTATCTGTCGCCATTTATTTTTAGTGAAGGTTAATTTGCTTTATTTTTACTTCATATTTTGTGTTAACTATTTTTATGTATTTATTTTGGGGGGCTGTGGAATAAATAATTTGAGTTTCCATTATTTCTTATGGGAAATTTTGATTTGGTTTATGAGATATGAGCCCACTTCAGGAATGAATTATGCACGCAATTCAAGGTTCCTATATATAGTGGGATCGATAGGATTTGCAAGTGACACAATTTTTATAATATTGGCCTTTGACACTGCATTCCTTCCATTTTGGGACTGCAATGAGCTGTTGGTTGTTAGATTGTGTGTGTGTGTATATATATATATATATATATATATATATATATATTATTTAATTTTTTTTTATAACGATTTGGAAAAGTGTAATAGTTTTTATTTAAGCTTCATTTACATACACAGATATTGTTCCTTTAAGGTTTAATCATCATCTGACTAATATTTATTTATTATTATCATTATTATTATTATTATTATTATTATTATTATTATTATTATTATTATTATTTAATATATTATTATTTATTTTTCAAATTGTTGTTTGGCAATGTTTTGGCTTTTATTTCCAGTCTAGAGGAATGTTTTTTGTTTGTGAAGCTACACAGTAAATTATACCTATGCATCATTCAACCATAAAAAATCTAACTTTAGGGATGAACCAATAAGAAACAAGTGTAGATAATGACAGATGATCAGGTCAGTGATTTGTAGACTGGGTCACACATTAGCGGTCTTGCATCAAACACAATGCTAGACAACCATGTGCATCTGTGAGCTCACGCAAGCAGAAGGAGCTGATAGCACTTATCTATGAGTGTGTTTTGCTACCCCAGAGGGTGTGTGAGCAAGCAGTTGGAAATGATGCGATTGGCTGACATTACATGTCTTGAGAAAAAACATGTAATAGTCTTCACCCTCCCTGGTTGTTAGTTGTAGCCTCGATGGATATCCCATTTTTGGTGGGTCTTCACTGGGTTCTCCAGTTTCATCCCACATTCCAAAGACATGCAGATTAAGCTAACTGACATTCCAAAATTGCCTGTAGTGCGTGTGTGTGTGCGTGTGTGTGCGTGTGCGTGCGTGTGCGTGCGTGTGTGTGCTTGTGTGCTTGTGTGTGTGTGTGTGAAAGAGAGAGAGAGAGTGAGTGAGTGTGTGCACCCTGTGTTTTTTTAATTTTATGACTTAATTATTAAGTCAGTACCAAAAAAAATTCAGATTTTTAAATATTCGTATTCCACCACAAAATTACCAGTTATAGAAAAAAGAATTGTATGCCAGAAAAGAATAAAGCATATTATATACTCAGCAAAAAAAGAAATGTCCCTTTTTCAGGACTGTGTATTTCAACAATAATGTTGTAAAAATCCAAATAACTTGCCAGATCTTCATTGTAAAGGGTTTAAACAATGTTTTCCATGCATGTTCAATTAACCATAATTAATTAACATGCACCTGTGGAATGGTCGTTAAGACCTTAACAGCTTACAGAAAGTAGGCATTTAAGGTCAGAGTTCTAAAAACGCAGGACACTAAAGAGACTTGTCTACTGACTGTGAAAAACACCCAAAGAAAGATGCCCAGGGTCCCTGCTCATCTGCGTGTACGTGCATTAGGCATGATGCAGGGAGGCATGAGGACTGCTGATGTGGCTAGGGCAATAAACTGCCATGTCCGCACTGTGAGACGCCTAAGACAGCGCTACAGGGAGACAGGAAGGACAGCTGATCATCCTCGCAGTGGAAGACCACGTGTAACAACACCTGCACAGGATCGGTACATCCGAATATCACACCTGCGTGACAGGTACAGGATGGCCACAACAACTGCCCGAGTCACACCAGGAACACACAATCCCTCCATCAGTGTTTAGACTGTCCGCAATAGGCAGTCCATGAGGAGGAGATGCACTGCAGTACTTCAAGCAGCTGGTGGCCACACCAGATACTGACTGGTACTTTTGATTTTGAGCCTCCCTTCATTCAGGGACACATTGTGAAACATTTTTAGTCTATGTCTTATGGTGTTGACTCTTTTAGTGTTCATACAAATATTTACACATTAAGTTTACTGAAAGTAAAAACAGTTGAAAGTCAGGGGACGTTTCTTTTTTTGCTGAGTATAAAAGGCTTTATAGGCTAAACAATACAATGGAAGTTGCTGGGTTTTGCATTATAGTCATTATAGCCTCATTATAGTTATCTCTATGTGATGCTACAGTATAACATTAGGTGTTCGGAAAGAAATGCTGTTGATTCTTTAGTTTGGATGTTGTGCGTGCGTGTGTGTGTGTGTGTGTGTGTGTGTTTGTGTGTATGTGTGTGTGTGTGTGTGTCTGTGTGTGTGTGTGTGTGTGTGTGTGTGTGTGTGTGTGTGTGTGTGTGTGTGTGTGTGTGCGTGTGTGTGTGTGTGTGTTTGTGTGTAGGTGTGTGTGTGTGTGTGTGTGTGTGTATGTGTGTGTGTGTGTGTGGCTTGCTGCTTGTGTCATTTTATACCAGACTTGTTTATGTAGGCTGGCTTGTAACCCTTGTATCTATAATTTAATGTGCTGTTGTCCAAATACATATGGACTGATGAAATATATTTTTTTATATCATTGTTCTTTTTTGCTCAGTAATCTATAACCAGTTCATGATTGCAGTATGGTTAATTTCTTTTGGCAGCTCCCAGTGAATGGTGTTTCAAGAATTTGTGCCCAGGAGCCTTCAGAATCCAATATGCTATTCATAGTACCCTTCAAACAAGAGATTTTTCTTTCCGTTTTAATTTTTCTCAAATGTGACATCACAATTTTCTATTATTAGATTTAGCCTAAATTCAGTCTGGCTGTTTTTTTCAACTATTACTTTGGGAGAACTATCATTATGCATCATGAGGCCCAAACTAACTCTTTTTCCCCTCTTTATGCATTTTGCTATTACTTTTTATTATAGTTACAAAATTATATATATTTGGCAATGGCTGAATAATAATAATAATAATAATACAAAAAAAGTTTGTAAAAACAGGATAAATTAACATTTTGTTAATTTATTCCAAAGAAGAAAGGTCTACCGTGTAACATTAATAGGTATCACCAGATGGTGAGCATATTCACTGGTAAACATACTGAACCTACATTTTCTACTTAAAGATAAAGAGAGTTGTTGTACTGTACCCACTGCATTACAAAAAGTGCTTCTTCTTTTCAACTAGATATGTTTTCACAAATATGGTGAGCTATAAAATTAAAAAAGGGCTTGTTCCATTGTTTTCTACTCAACCTATAACTATATGGTCAACCATATACTCTACTGTAGTGACAACATTATATGCTACCAGTGTAAGTATACCCTTATTCAGATTTGTTCTCGCTTTCTATCCATTTGTTATGTCATATCTGTGTGGGAGCAGGAAAATATGCATCTTGCTTATACCGAGATGCCGAGACTCCTCATTTGTCAGAGGAATTGTGGTCCCTTTGATCCGTTGCAGGCTGCAGTGGTGTTAAATCTCTCATCTACATAAACACACCCAGGTGCCTGTAGAAATTAAACTCAACAGAACAAAATCAGAGTACTTTCTGCATTATATTTCCAAACAAGTTTTTTTTTTTTTTATGCGGTAGAATAAGAGAATATTATTACTTCTTTTCATTAATAAATTCATTACTATATCTGTAGAATGATTTGTGTTTGATTTAATGTTTTTTTTTAATGTTTGTAGAATTATTTAATTGGGTTATTTTCCTCTTTGCTTTGGTTTCATTGTGTGCTGTAAAACATGTTAATGGACAGTATGTCCTTTAACAGTCTGAAGCACTTGTAAATGCCTTTCTATTCGTGCCAAGAATGAGACTTTCGAATACATTATTAGTGCTTTTTAGAGAGAGAGGCATTGTGTCAGGCCCAACTGTTGTTTACTTTCTACAGAGTGTGAATTTTTGAAGAGTGCCTATTTCGGAAATCGGTGTCATGGATGATATCCAGACGGCCTAATTTGACGTAGTAAAGCTACCATGCATGTGGAGGTGTGTGTACAACAGCCTGTGATGCAGGCTCCAGGCAAATGCTATGCAGACAAGCGCAGATTTTCTGCCTACATTTTTACCTTGCTTGTTAGATATTATAGAGAGTGGCAGAAAAGAAGCATTTTTTCGGTGCTTTACATTTGTAATTCAGTGGTGCAGGGGACTGCACAAATTGCATAAGACAAAAATAAAGCATATTCCATTGCCACAGATTTTTTTATAGAGTTTAGTCATTCTTTCATAAGAAGGCAACTTCTAATATAATCTTTCATTTTATATCCTCAAATTAATATTACATTTATTACTAGCTCCACCACATCTGTATTATTTCCTGTTTCTGTATACCGACGCTGCAATTGTTCTGAATTCAAGGATTGATTATCTACCTGTATTAGTCTGGTGTAATTTAAATCTACACCTCTCTTCCTCTGTGTTCAAGATCTTAAGGGACTGATATTTAAAATAAGAAAATCATTATGTGTCTAAATGTAATACTAAGCAACAATGGCTTGGCTCTTGTGCAGGATCTTTTTTATATCGGTAGCAGCCGGAAGTCATGAAGAAGGCTGACCCAGCGGGTCAGTGTGTGGGCTATTGCAGAGCTCACTAGCACACTGTGCTGCAATGTTTAAAGCTCGGCGTTAAAACTGCCTTCAATGTTTTTGCTCACAATGCTTTGGCTCCAAGGACGAGTTATGAAAGCCTCTCCTTCCTTAGCGAGATAACAGAAATGATACAAAGACCTCCCACGCTCAGAGTTGTGTAACACCAGAGCTGCAAAGCTTGGAAATGTTTGAAAAGGCAGAACGAACACAAAATAGGTTTATGCGTATTCAGTGTATAGTGTACTTAGTGTAGGAAGAGCACAGCTGCACAGCCTTATTCTCACCTTTTGGTTAGTAAGAGATTGGGGAAAATAGTCAGGAACTCACAACATCCACTTCAAACTCTAAAAAGCAGCTGGGCTAAAATTATATAGTGAAGTTGCAAACTCAAAGTAGGGGTGCATATACAGTGTGTGTATATATATACTGTACACTACCGTTTAAAAGTTTGGGGACACT
Organism: Clarias gariepinus; assembly: GCF_024256425.1. Classification (NCBI taxonomy): domain Eukaryota; kingdom Metazoa; phylum Chordata; class Actinopteri; order Siluriformes; family Clariidae; genus Clarias; species Clarias gariepinus. The sequence continues at coordinate 13,788,612 of NC_071116.1, read as the reverse complement.
TGCAAATTTCTTTGTTTTTGTTTAGTGATTTATTTTCCACATTCTACAACAATACTTGGGATTTCAAAACTATAAAATAACATATGGAATTAGGTAAATAATGAAACTGGCTCTCATAAAGACCATCCCAGGACGGCGAGACCAAAACCTACCTCTGCCGCAGACAAGAAGTTCATTTAGAGTTATCAGCCTGAAAAATGACCAATTAACAGCACCTCAGATTAAAGGTGTTATAAAGTCCTTACAGAGCATAAGTAGCAGACACATCTCACCATTACCTGTTCAAAGGAGATTAATGCATTTTTTGGACGCCTTCAGCATTTCTTTACGATGTAGAAAGAAATAAAAATCAGAAAAGATCATAGAGTTAGAAAGTGACCCCAAACTTTTGAACGATAGTGTGTATATATATGTGAATATTATTTTTACTAATTAAAATGGATGCACATTAAGGGACTCACTAAACTGTTCAAAGAGATCAGTGAAGTAATTTAGAGAGCTGAGCCTTAGTTCCATCAAATAAATTGCTGCTGTATTCCCCATTTCACATTTGATCTGCTGTGGGTGTCACAAATTATCCCTCTGCTCTTCGAGTGTGCAGAATGGTTCAACATCTCACACTCTGTGCTTTCGTTCACTAAACCATCTGCTTTTCTTTCTGCTGTGTCTCGAACATGTTTATATTTACGTAGATTAGTTCGTCTATTTCAATTCAATTTCTAAAAATATTTCTTTCCTCGTTCCCTTATCTCATTGTAAAAACCTGGATATGGATATTCATTCTTTGGTGCTGCCAGCTTGTCTTTGCTATGAACAATTAAAGATCTGGTTATTGCATTCTGTCTTGAGTCACATGCTGAGTATAAACACCAGTGTCCTGCTCTCACTAACACACTTTACAGCGGGGATGTGTGAAACAGTTGTTGGTTGTTTCTGTTTTGGAACATTGCTGATTATGTAAATGTATTCCAACATTGATTCCTGTTGTCACAGCATTTAATTTCACTGGATCACACTCCTTCCTGCTGCATTTCTCTGCCCCTCTCTGCAGTGATGGCTGGGCCGATCGGTATGATGTGACAGATGGATATCAGAAAGAAGCGGCTGGAGGCATCACCATCAAGCTGCAGTCTGCTTATGTCACCTGGTTTGATGATTACTACCTGAATCTGCAGCCAGACACGAACCATCGCAACCCCTGGTTCGTTGAATTTTGGCAACATCGCTTCCAGTGCCGACTCAAGGGCCACCCACAGGAGAACACGAAATACAACCGCACCTGCACCAGTGAGTGTAGCTTAAACAAAAAAGTTGACATTTTTAAAAGCTTTTACCCTTTAAATGAAGAAATCTTGTATAAAAACAATTGTTGTGGTTATTTACTATTTAAAAAATGTACATTTTGGGCAAATTATCTTGGTACAAACTTTCCCATCGATTTTTTCCAAAATTTTAGGACATTGATTAACCTCATTCACCTTGATAGCTAATTTCTTTATAAAACAGCACAAATGCTGTCTTCATAGCATTGTCACATGAAATAGACTTGTTTTCATTATTTACTATTTTTTGGGCTTTATGGTACTTGTGTATTTATTTTTAGAGGCATACTTGCTTTGTTTGTATTACAGAAGTTTGCACAGTACTGTATGTATAGTAAGATGCTTTAAAAAAGTAATACACCTAATCTTTCCCTAATCAGAGAAAGAGTCTCTCCGGATCCACTATGCTCAAGACACTAAGATGGGCTTTGTCATCAATGCCATCTACAGCATGGCTTATGGTCTACACGCCATGCAGAAATCACTGTGTCCTGGCTATGCTGGTCTGTGTGAATCAATGAGGCCCATCGATGGCCGCAAACTTCTTGAATTCCTCATGAGGACCAATTTCACTGGTGTTTCTGGAGAGGTGGTGCTCTTTGATGAAAATGGGGATTCTCCAGGAAGGTAGGGGCAAAAAAAACAAAAAAACTCCAAGCATGGATGATAAATATGATGTATTTTATAGCTATTTCTTCTTGATCATATATACTGTATACGTGTGTATGTGTGTGTGTGTGTGTGTGTGTGTGTGTGTGTGTGTGTGTGTGTGTGTACTGTTCAGATATGAGATCATGAACTTCAAACAGATGAGTGAAGAAGACTACAGCTACATTCATGTCGGCAGCTGGGACAACAGTGGACTAAAGATGGACGATGAAGAGATCTGGGCCAACAGCAGCATGATCATCCACTCAGTCTGCAGTGACCCCTGTGAAAGGGCTCAGATTAAGGTAAGAAATATTGTATCATAAAAGTCATAAAATGACACAGAACTTATGAATTGTTATGCAGTCATAACATGAAAGAAATAACTTTAATGAAGTCAGGAAATTAAAAAGCCAGGAATTAATTTAGACAGAGTCACTGTGTGATCTCTACTAGTATAGTAGGGTGGATTAAAAACGTAGACATGATTTACATTATCCAATCTTACCACATTAATAATGTTAATTGGTGGTAGTAAAATGTGTGTTTTTATGTATATGTGTAAACACAATATTAATATGAGAGAAATTACATTAAAACATTGTAAAATGTGCTTTTATTTAATGCTAACCTTTCATGCCTATTATTATTTACAAAACAATGTTATTTGACACCTGCAGTGTGTATGCACAAGCACTAGGGACTGTCATATTTTGGAGGAATAGGGCTAGCATAAAATGCTAAAAAAAAAGATTTATACATAAATAAATAGGGAGGTGGGGATCGGTTTTAATTCCCACCTCAGGGTGTGTGCGCACGTCCAGTTTCCTCCCACAGGTCAACAACAAGATTAGGTTAATTGCCGTTCCCAAATTGCCTGTAGTGTGTGACTGTGCGTGTAAATGTTGACAGGAGGTCCTACCACGGTAATAAACACAATGGTAATCATAATTGGCCTCCACAGTCCCTAGCTGGACTACAGAACTTCCTAGATGGATGAATGGATACATAAATGTCCATAAATATGGATTTTTTTACAATGTTTGTAAAACAAAAATAGGTATCACACAGCTGCTTAATCGGTGAGGAAATGTATTTTTGTTTTAATGGCATGACTAGGGTTTATGAGGATTCTTTGCTTGGATTTTGAAAATCTGTATTAGTATGATTGGACTATTGATAAGTTCCTCGATCTCATCCAAGGTAATCCGTAAAGGTGAAGTTAGCTGCTGCTGGACCTGTACTCCATGTAAAGATAATGAGTATGTCTTTGATGAGTACACCTGCCGGGCCTGTGAGCTGGGATCCTGGCCAACAGATGATCTCACAGGTGAGTAAATAGATCTTAATAATGTAAATATTAAAATACCATACATTTTTATTATGTTAGTAACGCCTAAATAATCCAGCAGTCCCCTCTGAAAGTGTTGAAGTGGCAAGGCTTTGCCTTTGATTTTACTAGACACTGAAAACATTTGGGTTTGAGATGAATAGATGATGCCCAGAGCAACCCTGTTCTATTGGTTCATTAAATAGTTAATAGTTTGTTTGTTTGTTTTTTTTTATGACCATGATGACCAGAGAACTGTCTGTTAAAAAAAGCTAAGAAAATAGGAAAATTGATGCTTATGTATAACAATTTAAGTACTTTGGCATGTCCTGATAAAGAGAAAAACCTCTGGTGTACAAACAACCACACATCAAACAGTACAATCAAGGAAAATAACAGCAGTCAATGTTAGAAACAACCACCAAAAGGCCTGCGGTGTAAGTATCACAAGCCACATGTTTACTATTTCTTAAAATTTATTTTTCTTATATTTTTCTAATATTTATATTTCTTAAAGAACAAAAAATATGGAGAAAGGCCATACCACAAAAAACAATCAGTTATGATGTGAGTTTTTGCAACCAAGGGATATGCAACCAAATATTAAAAGTGATTTATTATACTTTGGCCTTGCCTTTTCAGTGGTGGAGGGGACTGTATGCGATCAGACACTGCCTGGCCCAAATAACTCACAATCTGTATTTAAATAAGCAAATACTTAATTGCCTAAATTTAGATAATTGCTGCAGCAATCTGACAACAAGTCTTTTAACAATAACCTTTGTAGTGAATCACTTTTCATTTCTTAAACTCATTATGAATACAAGCTTTCAGCCAAAAATTAAATATTACATACAGTAGTATACTACTTTTAAAAAGTCTTAGAGGTCTGTTAACAGCTTCTGTTTCAAACGCAGTGTATATTGGTGCTTTCACACCTTAGGCCCAGGCATGAATTCAAGTACACTCAACCCCAAAGTCTGGTACATTTGAGTAATGTGAGCATTCAGCATACTTTGCTTTGGTCTTTTTGAAAATCTGGTCTTGAGCATGGTACAGCTTACTTACAGTAGGTGCGGTTCATATATAAAAGTTAACTGTACCTGACCATGGAAGTCAACTGTTGTTTAGAGTGCACTGTAATGAACACCATCTGTCTTTTCCAATATCTCCATGTGATTGAACATATCCTGACACCAGGTATACACCTGCTTGGTTTGTGAGCCGCCATTAAACACAAGGAAAAAAGAGAACATGGAAGTTAACCTTCGCATTATGCCTTATATTATTAATATTTTTAAAATAAAAATTCAATAGCAATGCTCTCATATGCCTACTTACTTCCAGCTATGACTGTATGGGTAAGAGGATGAGGTCGGCACTGTACTACACACACACACAGACTTCGGAGGAGACAGATGGCACTGATGATATAGTGTCTAAACAGTGATCTACTTCTGTTCTCAAGTATTATTTGGTCCCATATCTGATTCAGTCTGTGCCCGAGTACGCTGTATTATTTTTGACACCCCTTTTCCAGCAGACTTGGGCACGGTTCCAGAAACGATTGTGTTCTCACTGATCAAAATAAACCAGATTTTTTATTCTCGAAAATTATTCCGGGGCCGTAATGTGAAAATGCTCTAAGTGTCTGTAGTTTTAAATGCATTTGCTAAAATGCACTTTTCTGGCCAATCAGAATGCAGGAAATATGACTTTCCTGATATTTTTATGTGTGGAACAAAACACATACTTACAAATACTTATTTTACCCCCAACTTATTTTTAGGCATTTCCGACCGAATTTCAGGCATTCCATTTCAGATGTGGCTGAGAAAAAAAAAAAAGTTGCACTAGCAGCAGATTTAAGATGTATTGATAGTTGTTTTAATTTGCAATGACATCCTTCTTTTAAACTCAGCAACATAGAAGTTAAAACAAGAGCTAAATCTCGTTTCTGTTTCTTACAAGCTTAAAAATTTACAGGTTAGTTGTATTAGCAGGCTAGTGAACTAAATCATCAAAATTAAAAGAAATAAACACGTCAGACTTCAGTCTGTGTGTAGTGAATCTACAGTATATAATTTATGAGTTTTACTTTTTGAATTGAATTACATAAATAAATCAACTTTTTGATGATATTTTAATTTATTGAAATGCACCTGTAAAGGGGTACAGAAGAAAAAAAAAAACTAGGTGGTAGAATGCCAAAGGCCAGACCTCAACCCCATTGAGATGCTGTGGCGTGATCTTAAGAAAGCTGTGCACTAACAATTGTTCTCAAACATTAAGGAAATTACACACCATTGTAAAGAAGACTGGGCTGATTTCTCATCAAACTAGTTATAAGAAGACTAATGAGACTAATAACTCCTGCAGAAAATCTTAAGTTATTTTTGATTGCTTTTTGCTAAGGTGGTTCTACATGTTATAGATTTTTTTTTTTTTTTTTTATGAAAATGACCCAAATCATTCAATACAAAGCAGTAAAGTAAATTAAGATGAAAAAGACAATACATTTTAAGAGCCTGTGTAGGATTGGAATAAATTAGAAGACATGTTGTGTGTTGAGACGGAAATTACAGAGATGATGATTTTAGTGACTCTCATATGAACCGCATAACAGCGGGGTAATCATTTGATAGAACAAGATCTAGGTTAAGAGTAGGAGTGCTTATTTATAATAAACTGTTGCCTTTCAAATTATAAACAGAAGCAGGGATACTGGGCTTGGCATAGTTAAACTGGTATGTTTAGTACAGATATATCTAGTTATACATTTCCAGTGTCTGGGTCACTGAGACTCATAACAGACCTACAGCAATTAAATGCAATAAACAGAGCTTTGGACATGGTCCTCATGAGAACAATAAGTACCATTTTAAATAAATAAATTAATTAATGAATAAATAAATAAATAAATAAAACAAATCCCTCTTAAGTTTCAATGACCCTTAACATCTCAACAGACTCAGTTGTTCTTTTTTTTTCTTTGTAACAATGATTTTTTTCTTGGCACAGGAAAGCATGCTAGGGGCTTACAGCATGTAATCAGCTTAAACAACAAAAGCAGAAACAAATCCATTTTTGTAACATTAATTGAGAGATTTCATCGAGTTTGGAAGCCTTTTTAAGCAGATTATATCAATACTTTTGACTGTTTGTGCCAGTCAAATGGTGGTCAATGTTGTTCAACAAGTGGTACATAAGGAGCAATTGTATTGTACAGATCTTTCCAACTGTTTTTGGAGATTAAGATAACTGTCTACTGATAACTGTAAGATAAAAATAATAATAAAAAATATAAATAAATAAATAAATAAATAAATAAATAAATAAATATGAATAGTGGTATGAAGGTTGTAAGTGACTGAACAAAGACACAGTACACTGTAACCCCATAATGAGATATGGGAATTATTTGAATCTGTACCCAGATGCACAATTAATTGCACCATCTCATTTTACATTCCATCTATTACTAATAATAAGGCTCACATGTGTGCAATACTGTATAACAGCTGACACAGACTGGAGACCTGTCTCTGTAAGCAAGATGACACTGATTCAAAAAAACTGACTGATCATCATAAACCATATGGGAGAATAGAACAAAACAGATTTGCTTAATATATTTCTCATTTAATATCTGCTTAGAAACAGCAGGAATTTGCTATTAATAAAAAGGAAAAAAAACGTTGTCTCAGCTTGTTGACAATAAGATAAAAGAAATGGGGAAAATTAACCAATGCAATTAAAAATTAGGATCACTCAAAATCAAACTAGTGCCAAACTACAAAATAAAAATATTGAAATTTTACATGTTATAGTCATTGAAAATAATAGTAGATGGGAAATTTGTATTGATGTATGTGATGGACTACGCAACACGTTAAATGTCTTTGTAAATGATTAATATACTGGTTTTAGTGGTGTAAATTCATGGGGATCATAGGGAGAGTCACTGCAAATCAGAGGACTACCAACAGCAGGGCTATGACTCACAGTAGTAGAAAGATCCAACTGAATAGATTACCCCACTTGCTAGGAATATCACCCTGGACTCCATTCAAAGCCTCTTGTGCTCTGGGAAATCTCTGGTTTTCTTATCATAGGCTTTCCAGTTCCTCTTCTGGGTAATCCCAGTGTGTCAGCTCACCAAATGTTGGAAAGAGGACTGGGCCAGAGTCTCATATTTCTAATTATTACTGTAATTAGCAAATTCACAAAGATATTTTTAGCTTCATATAAAAGATATATCACTTCATATAAAACAACTTAAGTACTTGCATTTCCAGAACCCATAATATTAATCTCATAATGCAAATTTATAGTTTTAATCTTTTAAGCTCCCAATATTTTTGGGTTCTGTACATTCTGTCTAACTACACTGAAATGTTTATATATTTTTTCTTTAGGTGTTTCCAATAAAACTTTTTATTTATTATATTTTATAGTTTTACGATAATAGTGGAATTATTAGTGTGTAAATATAATTTATTATATATAAAGTGTGTTAAAAAGCTGAAAAGTGCATATTACTAGGACTTTCTAGTATTTACCATTTTAAGTCTTATTACATTGTCACCAGTGGCCTGTCTTTTTAGAAGCTCTGTTTCTCCTGATCTGAGTTCTCTACTTTTATGACTTCTCATACAAATAAAAAGGTAAATAGCCTATGTAAGGCTTTTAAGGCCACCAACACAGTACATGTCAGTATTTATATTTACATTTTAACATTTCATAGTGTTTGATGTTATTACTTTTGCTTTTCCAATTATTTCAATCTTCAATAAGTGGTTGTAACTGCCCATTCTACAGTAAAAAAAAACTTGTAATACAAAATAAGGTCCTAATAATGCTTTCCTGTTTCTTAGGGTGCGAGCCAATACCAGTGCATTATTTACAGTGGGGAGACCCTGAACCTATAGCGGCTGTGGTCTTTGCTTGCCTTGGTCTTCTGTCCACCATCTTTGTGACACTGGTTTTCATCAGGTTCCATGATACACCAGTTGTGAAATCCTCCAGCAGAGAACTTTGCTTCATCATACTGGCTGGCATCTGTCTGGGTTATCTTTGCACTTTCTGCCTCATCGCCAAGCCACATGTAGTGTACTGCTATCTACAGAGACTAGGTATTGGCCTTTCCCCTGCTATGAGCTACTCTGCTCTGGTTACCAAGACCAATCGCATTGCTCGCATCTTGGCTGGCAGCAAGAAAAAAATCTGCACCAAGAAGCCTCGCTTTATGAGTGCCTGTGCCCAGTTGATTATAGCTTTCATCCTTATTCTCCTGCAGCTGGCCATCATAGTTGCACTCTTCATTATGGAGCCTCCTCAGGTGATCTATGACTACCCATCAATCCGTGAGGTGCACCTCATCTGTAATACAACAACACTAGGAGTGGTAGCACCGTTGGGCTACAATGGGCTGCTCATTCTCAGCTGTACCTTTTATGCCTTCAAGACTCGTAATGTCCCAGCCAACTTCAATGAGGCCAAATACATCGCCTTCACCATGTACACCACCTGCATCATCTGGCTGGCCTTTGTGCCTATCTATTTTGGCTCCAATTACAAAATAATCACTATGTGCTTTTCCGTCAGTCTCAGTGCGACCACCGCTTTGTGCTGCATGTTTGTGCCAAAAGTCTATATCATGCTTGCAAAGCCAGAGCGCAACGTGCGCAGTGCGTTTACCACATCTACTGTCGTAAGGATGCATGTGGGTGACGGCAAGTCTGCCTCATCAGCTAGTCGCTCCAGCAGTTTGGCTAAACTCTGGAAGCGACGTGGATCAGGAGCAGAAAATGTCAGGTATGTTATTATGCTAAATATGTTGTTCAGGTTTAATTACTATGTGCATTTAAAGTAACATTGTGGCAGAATTACCAGGTAGTTGATTCAATTAATATTTATTAATACATTCCTACTACTGTATATTGTTTGTACACAGCAATGGCACACTGTTTATTTTTAGAAGATTAAACTGATTACAACATATTACCCTAAAAAACACTTCTGCAATTTTACAGTAATAATATTATTTGCAAATCAATATACATAAAATACATATATTTAATCAATGTTTTCAAAACCTTTAAAAAAGAAAGTGATTAAAAAAAAGTAAATAAAAAAAATATTATTTCAGTTCACTTAAGAACGAACATATCATATTACACTATAGGAACTTGCTAAAATAGACAATTAATATAGAAAACCATAAACATTGAGCAAGAACCATATGGAAAATTGCAGGGTCCTGTCCTGTGTTCTGTATCCAAAATAAACAACTTTAAATTAAGTATATCTACTTATATTAATTGAAGAATGACATTGGTGGTTAAAGGCCTGTAGTGACCTCAATTTAAAGTGGTCAATCAGTCTGTGGGCAGTGCTGATGATGTCTGCTAACTTCTACCTAGATAAGGGTCTTGAATTTATGATAGATTAACAGTTTGAGTATCAAATGCCCACTGTCTGAGCTAAGTATAGCCGCAGGCACATTTTTTCAGGCACATTAAAATACTCTGCAGACTAATTTTCATGGAGCACTGGAAGGTAAATTGATAGCAAGGCAATCAGTTGATTTGCAAAACTGAGTTTAATTACTCAATAAAATGACAGATTTAGGTCTTGTTTTCAAATTCTGTGCAAAGTAGAGAAATCAGCAGGAGAGGAGCAAAAGTATATAAAAAGTGCTTGCACATTTATAAAATTACCCACTGCATCTCCAAGTCTCCACCCCCATTTATAAGAGACACTTGACCATGCCCGTCACCACACAGTGGGAAATGAAAATAGAGTTGCATAAAATTGGAGTTGCACAAAATAGATTACAAGAGATTTAGCACATGGGAAAGCAATTTAGTCAACTAGGACGTGATGTAGTCACCTATTGCCAGCCTCTGTCCTTCATTGACTTTTTGAGTATCTATTTAGTGATTGCTTCTTTTTATAATTAACAATTTTGTACAAAGTCACCATTAGTGAATAGTTGGTAACCTCAGCAAAGTGGACACATTTCCTGTTCACACAACTTTCCACACAATTATGTAAGACATTTATTTAAGATTGCATTAGTATCTAATAACTATCTAGTAACTATATTGACACTCTAAATGTATATATATATATATATATATATATATATATATATATATATATATGTATATATATGTATCCATTTTTTTCTTTCAACCTGATTTGCAACAATTTCCATTTGATATACAAATAAGATTTTATACAATTTAATTTAAGAATTTACTTAGACCAAGGCATTCACTAGGGTGCGGATGAGGAGTCTCCCAGTAGGAGGAATGCACAATGCAGGGGAACAATTGGTATTTGCACATGGATTAACATCTGGCATATTTTATCATGCTGCTTTCACTATTCTCAAACCAATCTGCAACAGACATTGTGCTTTGTAGCGAGGACAGGGAACAGGTGGAGAAAAATTTGGAGAGGTGGAGGCATGCTCTGGAAAGCAGGGGGAATTAGGGTTATCCGCAGCAAAACAGAATACATGTGTGTAAATGAGAAGGACCCAAGTGGAACGGTAAGGCTACACGGAGCAGAGGCAAAGAAGGTGCAGGACTTTAAGTACCTGGGGTCAACGGTCCAGAGAAACGAAGAGTGTGGAAAGGAGGTGAAGAGGCGGGTACAGGCAGGTTGGAATGGGTGGAGAAAAGTTTTAGGTGTGTAGTGCGATAAAAGAGTATCAGCGAGAATGAAAGGAAAAGTGTTTAAGACAGTGGTGAGACTAGCAATGCTCTATTGTAAATTTGGTGCACCAATCAATCTACAACACATGTCTTTGGACTGTGGGGAAAACCAAAGGTTAACCACTGAGACACCATGCCTCCCATATGTGGCACACAAAACTGTATGATCCAATATGAAAATGCATGAGTTTTTGATGCTACATTTGATGCTTGATCTTAGGGGAAACTGTAAGATCAGCCTATTTAGCAGACTAGACCAAGGACGGTGCATAGTACAGCATGGAAAAACCAGTCAACTACTGTATATGCAAGTAGTACTGTATGTAACCACACTAGACAATCAGGCAGTAGGAGATGTGGTATATTTTGAGTGCGAAAAATATCCGAACATAAATTTAACAATTTAAAATTTATAAATCATTATTTATTATTTATAAATTAAGGAGTAACATTTTTTTATCATACTTTATGAGACCATTCACATTTTTTTATTTGTTTTTTATTTTAAATAATTTTTGTACAAATATCACTGATGACTTGAATAACAGCATTTCATATAAAATAGCATATAATTTACTATTTTATATGAAAAGGGTTTGAAGCTATATTGGATTAGAGGACAGAGAATAACATCTACTGTATATCAACTGGTCTGAGTTCATGTTTTCTTTCCTCAGTTCAAATGGCAAGACGGTTACTTGGGCACAAAATGAGAGAGGCTACCGGCCAAACCTGTGGAAGAGGATCTCAATTCATATCAAGAGAAAAGAAGAGGTCAATCAAACAGCTATAATTAAACCTTTCTCCAAGGGCTGTGATGCACCTTCTGACACTGGAATTAAAATGTCATTTGAACGGCCACCAAGTGGCCAACGCTACCCTGTTACCTACCGTCCACGCACTCCCTCTCCACTGCCCACCGTGTGCCAGCGTGGGTCAATGCAGCGCTGCTGTGAAGATGAGGAAGATGTTAGAGAACGGCCTTTGCCAGTGGCAGCACTTCCTACGTATCTTACAGAGCGTTTACAGCAAGGTGGACCATTGCAGACATCCATTATGGACCAGATTAGTAGTGTGGTGAACCGTTTCACTGCAAACATCAGCGAGCTCAACAGTATGATGCTACCACCTGGCTCTACTTCAGGCAGTACCATAAATGCCTCTGGCCCCTGCTCTCCCTCCTTTAAGTTGCTTCCACGAGAGATGCAGCGCTCGACAACAGTGACCACTTATGCAGAGGTGGTGGCTGCAGCTAATGCTACCCCCCGCTCAGCAGTAGGCATTGCGGGAGGGATAGTCACAGGTGGAAGCAGCAGGGCATCCCCCGCTAGTCTCTCTAATAGCACCTATGACCCCTCTTTTGCAGTCAGGACCACGGAGTTTGAGGAACTGGCTGCTCTAACACCTCCATCCCCATTCAGGGACTCCTTAGTGGGCTCACCGCATGACTCTCCAACTTGTCCAGACTCAGACCTGGCTCTGTGTGAGCGCAATTCCCCAAAGTATGACCGACTGATGCTGCGCAACTACAGCCAGAGCTCCTCCTCACTATAATTAGCCTTCCAGATGATCAAATCACATGCTATCAAAAAGAACCATCAGTGGCATGCGGGCATTTTAAATACTGTTATGACAATATTTTCAAATCAGGTTCTACTATACTGTTGCGGAACTCAAGAGAACTGGAATCAAGGCTATACTGAGAAAAGGATCAGGGATAAAACAATGCTTGAGGAAGCTCTGCAGGGATTTATTGAAAGTAGCTAAATAGCTTCTTTTAGTCTGAACAGCATGGATGAAAATGTTCTTTGTAAGCTTTTGAATAAAGTGCACCAACAGAGATGTCAAAGCAGCTTGAGGTGCACACATGCTTTTGCTTAGGAAAGCTCAGCGAACAAAGGACTGCGATAGTATACTGTGCTTGACCTTAAGCCAGTGACCACATTCCAACAGTATAACCACATGTGATTATATTGAAAGATTGTTATATTTGTTGTTTGTGTATAACGCTGTCCTTCAGCCAAATTTCTTGCATACTATAATGCTTTAACATAATATACAGTATATCTTGTTTTAGTTGTATGGGATACATTCTGAACAAATCTTTAAATGGCATTATTTTCCAAGTGACTGTGTTTCAGTAACAAGTACTAAACAGTCTTAGTCTTGTTTAACACTTCAGATGCAAAGAAAATGACACGTCATATTTTAAAGATGTTTAGTTGTTTTAATTTAATAGAATTTTACTGTTAGGCTGGCTGTGTAATGTGCAACATAAAGATAGCAATACTTAAGGCTTAGTGAATTAGTAGACAAGCATTCAAGCGCACATGCTTTGCATCCTGTTACAATGTTATTTATAGTAATTATGTACTTTTGAATGTGAATCAGTCAGATACGTTTTCATTTAACCCTAATGAATTTAACTTGTCTATTTATAGACATCATTTGGACCAAACAAATTCTCTTTTTAAAAGATTTTTTTTTAATTCAAGGCAGTGCTTAAACTTTCTACTAATGTTGTGCACTGTGCATATCTCTTCAGCCTACATTGTGCAATATATTTACTGAATGGATGTAATGCATGCAGAACACTGCCAACAGCTGAATCTACAAGTGTTACCTTTTGTATATTTTCTAAAAGCATTTTGCATCTTTTGCTCTTTACCTTTACCTTTTTCAAAAAATTGTAGATATTGGCTCTAAGTGTGAGGTATTTTTCTACCCAACATTTGTGTTGATTTAGTATATTACTGTAATATATTAGGCTAATAATTATTAGTTTAGGCCTTGTGATGGTGAAATGAATGTATCTTGTAAAAGCTTTTATAATAGTTTATCTATGTGACAATTAGCAAGAAGTTGAAAGTAAAAAAAAAAAGGGAAAAACATTTTTTATTCAGTTGCATTTGTATTGTGTGACAAAAAAATGGAAATAGGCTACTTCTGAATATTATTAAAACGGATAAAATGTCAAGGATTAATTTTTTTGTTGTTCTACACTATTGTAGGAAGATAAATGATTAGTTGGTTGTTGTGGGCTAAACTGGATTCTCATGCTGCGATTGCATTTTGTTTCTGTTTTTCTTTTCATTTCTTGACACCTCCCACACTTCTGCCCATGACGCGCGTGGGCATGCACGCACACACAGAATTGGGCGATTACAATTCGGGTCTAAAATCCAATTGGCTGAAAAGTGTTTACAACCTATAAAAATATAAATATCAACAAATATTTTATAACATTATCGAAAATAATATCCATTCATAATAAGACATTACAAAGTATTTCTTTAACACTGCATTTATCATCACGATACAATAATCATTAAGCCTTTGTGCTGTTTAAGCTAAATCTGTGCCTGTTATGTTGCTTAGCAACAAAAGCTCACTGTTAAGAGACATGGTGAAAGGAGTGTTTGTTTTAGGCCTAAATATTTTACTATAAATAGTACATTACAATATATACTGATGACTTTTTACACATTATAGTGTCATTTTATTAAATCCATAAGACCCTACTTGGGTCATTCTACAAAAATGGTGGAAAGTGCTGTCACTTAGAGTCGTGGATGCCAAAATTAGTTAAATTAACATAACAGACACATTACTTGTACATGTTCAGAAATTATGGTATTTACTTTTAACCATGAAATAATTTTTCTTAGTTTAATGTTCTATATTGAATTGAGGCATTTTTAAAGGCCAAGTTCAAGGAAATATTTTATCACTATGATACATGGAATATTCATACATGAAAGTGGGTCCAGGTACTTTTCATCCAAAGATATATTTTTATTAAATAAATATGATTCACAATAACATAAATACCTTATGAAATAAATTAAACACTAAAATCATGAAACATAATAAATTATAATTAAGAATATGAAATAAATATCAGTCACCTCTGTAACGCCAGTGACTACTTTCAACAATTTGAAAATGTTCTTGAGTTCTTAAGGTATTGCTTAGAAATGCCATTTTTATTTTGCAATTTTAAGTGCTGCTTTTTAGTTAGAAATTGGCGTTTCTTATTTTATACTTACAACTGTTAAAAATTTAAAATAAAAACTGATTATGCATAAATGAAAACTATCCCATGGAAGCCATTTTTTTAATAGGTCTCTAATTAAAAAAATTGTTTTTATTGTCATTGGTAATACCTGGAGCGAAGTAACAGCAATTAAAAAATGTGCAAAAATAATGAATTAATAAAAATGCATCAGGCTCTACTTTTTGTGGATTCATAAAGTTTAAAAGTAAGTCTTACATCTGGAAAGTATTCACAGTGCTTCATTTACTCCACATTTTGTGTTACAGCCTTATTCCTAAATGGATTCAATTAATTCTTTTTCTCAAAATTCTACCGCATAATGACAACGTGAAAGAAGTTTGTTTGAAATGTTGCAAATTTATGAAAAAAAAATTAATAAATAAACGAAACTGTACATTTCAGGGATTTATTTTTATTTTTATTTATTTTTTTGCCCCAAAATTCCACTGTTTCTAAATAATGGCCCACCAGTCTGTGGTAAAATCACAGTAAAACAAAGTATTACCCCCTAAAGAACCATGTAAAGAGTGAAAGGTCTCTCAGGTTAAAGTCACATTCGCTGTATCTGAGAACATTCAAACAAACAAAATACTGATTATTTTAGTTTTTTACTTCAACAATTACGAGATTAATATACACACGCACGCACGCGCGCGCTCGGGATGGATGGGGGGGAGAAAACGTGACTCCCACGAGAGACGCCAACATGCCGGTCACAAGTTGCTCTCCCGCCCCACCCTGCCCGGGGTTTATCGGCTGCATCACTGAACTTCTCTCGGGACTCCGAGTGGAGCGACCGCGCAGTCCGCCGCCATGCAGAGCCATCAGAAAGAACACTTGTACAAAATCCTCGTTATCGGGGATTTAGGTGTGGGCAAGACCAGCATCATTAAGCGTTATGTCCATCAGACGTACTCTACGAACTACAGAGCCACCATCGGGGTGGACTTCGCTCTCAAAGTTCTCAACTGGGACTCGGAGACCGTGAGACTGCAGCTCTGGGACATTGCAGGTAGGCGTGGGCGGCAGCGCTCGTAACAATCCTCATGTCCCTGCCTCGGGCCTCTTTCTTTCTCAGACTGGACTCTGGAAGGTTATGATGTCCACGTGTTTAAAAACTTACGCCTATTAATTAGACAATTAGACATGGCTCACGCAAGAAATTGTTACATTGGATGTATGGTTGCATTTGCCCCAGTCAAGTTGTCTGTAACCCCATTTCAGCTTTTACATGTACAGAGAAATTGTTCACTCTTAAATTTACACTGATTTCCTAAGCCCTGATGGAAAGAAATTAACATTAGAGTTAATGCAATACTGGAGAGTTTGCTGGTTAGACCTACTTATAAGAGCAGATCCAACTGGCAGAGTGGATTGTCAAGTTCCTGAGCCCTCAGTGTGCCTCCTACAGAACACTATTTTAATAAATCCAGATCCATTTATGCCAGCCACCTCTCTACCTCTCTCTCTTTCTCTCTCTCTCACACACACAACATGCAGGCATAACTGAACACAACCACCTACACTGACATTGGTTCACACTGTACACAAATATAAAGGTTCTGAAACTCTCTCTCTCTCTCTCTCTCTCTCTCGCTCTAATTTCCCATGTGGAAGGTATGCATGCAATCATATGATAAGTGGTCTCATGTGAGTAAGATTTGGAGGTGCTGTAGATCACATGAGAGTCATTGTGGAGGAAAATCGCCCTAAACAAACCAGACAGGAGTAGCTACTGTAACTTTGGTTGTTAGCCAACCTGCGAATACTGTACATGCACAAATAAACTATAGAATCTAACAAGTGAGTTTTTACTGTAGTAATAGAATTAGTGAATGAGTATTACATCATTTTTAATTCATTGTTTACTTATGAAGAAAATGTAAATACTTTATTGTGCATTTCTCTAAAGCTCACAAATAATCACAAATAAAACAGTCAGTTTTACGGTTGTATAATACATGCACAGCAATAAAGTTCAGTGTTATTAACAAATGTATGCTTACCTTGCCTTGTGTTTCCCCCCGCCCCCTGTTTTGCCTATCATTAAGGTCAGGAGCGCTTTGGGAACATGACACGTGTATACTACAGAGAGGCCATGGGGGCATTCATTGTTTTTGATGTCACCAGACCTGCAACATTTGAAGCAGTTGCTAAATGGAAGGAGGACCTGGACTCGAAGCTGACACTTGCAAATGGCAAAAGCATTACAACTGTGCTTCTGGCCAACAAGTGTGACCAAAGCAAAGACATTCTGGTCAATAACAGTCTGAAGATGGACCAGTTCTGCCAAGAAAATGGATTTGTAGGGTGGTTTGAAACATCAGCTAAGGTAGACTTTTCACATACATCTGTTGGGTGAAACTCCAGAGGCAAGTCTGACTAAAATTGCATATAGGTGTGGGAAGTAGTTGGGATCAATTTACAATGGAAGTCCATTTCATGTTAGTACTTGTGCCAGACTTAACCGTTTTTCTCCATTCATAATTCTATAAATACATTTAAAAAGATGACACTTTCTTACATACAAGCAGTTACAAACAAGAGGCTTCACTTATCAACATTGTGTAAAAAAAATCTAAATGGTTTCTCATGAATTAAGTGGAACTACAGTAGAATTCTCATACATACAGTAAAATATGATTATATGTACACGAGTAATAAGTAATAACATTTAACTAATGTATTAACTTTTACATCAAGTAATAACATTTACTGAAAGGAAATTCTCTGTAGCTGCCATGCCACAGTTTGTTTTAATATTGGCATGACCGTGATTAACCTTGAATGGGAACTAAGCATCCGTTCAATGGGGAGCTAAAGTGCCATTCAAAGAGTACCTAAAAAGCACCCATTCTATTTAAAAAGTGTCTGTAGCCAAGAATACTATGTCCCTCTAAAATATGGGTCATTACTAAAAGCACATACTATAATTAATTTTTGGAGATAGGCTTACTATTTTCCAACTAACCTTCTAACTAACTTCAAGACATGGTTTCCAGCCTCCTCACAGAAGCAGGTCATTGCTAGATGTTTTAAATACAAATGTTTAATACACTGTATTATATTTTACACAAACTACATACAAATTCTTGTGAGGTATATAATAGTTTATATGCACAAATCTAGAAAATATTTGTTATGATGTAGTCTACATTTTGTGTTTTGCATTTTGTAAAAAGTAAGTAAAGCCCTTTGTTTACATTTGTAGAACTAGCTGTGTTCTGAATTAGATGTTTATCGCATTATACTGCCTATTGAGCTTGTTAAAGTATGTGAGATATCCACAGCTGGAATTGGCTTGGCAATTGTGCAATGGCATAACTAATATTACAAGCATGAGAACAACTAAATGGCATGCTATAATTTGAGAGAAGAACTTAAATTAGTAAGAACTAGATACAGTTCTTGGAGAAATTAAGTGGGAATGCAATAGTGGCCCACTTTTTCTGTGATAATGACTTGTTTTTTCAACGATTACAAAGGTGTCCCTGATATCAGAGGTGTGTGTGTGTGTGTGTTGCTGCAGCTGATCCTCCCCCTGGCAAGAGAAACTCACAGGCACAGAGAATGTATCAAGCTTTAACATCAAAGCCAAAGCCATGACTGTGCTATTTTTAGTCATACTGCATGATAGAATTTGGATTGTTTGGGAGAGGAGGCTTTAAACTTGTGGAATGTCAAGTTTTTATGTGTGTATTTTAAACACTGAGTGCATGATGCCAGTTTTTCCAAAGCAGTCAAAAAATATTTTTTTAGTGTGTGTCCTCTCTATAAACTCCATTAAAGTCTATGGGGTGATTTTTGCACTGATTCCAGGCCAGTTTAGAAGGTGTGAATGATTTTTGATTAACATGATTTTCACCAAATTATTACAGTTTTTCCAGTCATGCTATGTCTCTTTTTTTTAAGTTAGCAGTCAGGGAAGAAAAGTGGTTTGGCACAGGTAGCAAAGGTATCTTCATAATCAAAAAAATTTTAGGAGACCCTAGCCAAACGGTCATTTTGGGGAAAACCATAAGTTGGGGCGCTTAGAAAAGTAATAGTATAAGTGTCATAGGTGATCATTCTGTTTTTCAGCCTGATTGCTCTATACATGTTACCCCGTTTTTTTATTAATCAAAGTTTTTGCACTTACATAATATAGCAATACAAAATAATAGAGAAAATGAACTGATCTGCTCTCCTATCCAGCTATACGTACCACATATATTACATAATATATCATAGCCAAACAACATCATTGTGGTATCTATGAACTATTTACTTACATTTTTCAAATTATATTTATAATCTTTAACCAGCATTTAGTCTAGAACTTTGTTGCTAGTTTTTAAGATTTATAGTATAGTAGCTAAAAGAACAGTGCTATTTTGTCTAGTAAAATGAAACAAATCATGGAATCTCATTCCTTAGAAAGAACTTAAATACTCACATACAGTATAATGTGTAACTGTGATTTACAGAGCCTGACTTTTCGACTAGTCAGCTGCCAATATAAAAATAGGATTAGAAATAGCTAAGCCACCTTATTCAGCCAGCTCAGGCCCTAATGGAATGTCAGGTGGCCAGAACCAGATTACGAGATTCAGGAGATTTAGAATTAAAATTAAAAGTCATGAACATTAGATTTGTAATTACAGCGTCAAATTAAGCAAGAAGGTATGGAACAGGTTTTTTTTTTTTTTACTTTTTAAATTATTAAAAAAAAAATATTTAATTTACCAAGATAACATTCAAGAATTCAATAGAATTTTCTTCTATTAACTTGCAGTGTACATATGGACGGTGTTTAAGTCAAACCAGGAGATTTGTTATGAATGAAGGCATAAAACCGATTGACATTTACAGAATGGTTAAACGCTTTACAGAAGGCCACACTTCCTTAAAGGACGATCCTGGCTGAGGTGGCTCAGCGAGTAGGACACCAGATCCTTAAAAACCAACAGGGAACTTGTTGACAACTTGCAGAAGAGACACAACTGTCTCTGTGAACTGTACAAACAATCATTCAGGAACACCACTTGCACATTACAGGAACTCAGCTGGGAGTTTTTAACACATACAGTACAGTCTTGACCTTACTCCAAGTGATTGCCACATGTTGGGTCATTAAACGAGTTCCTGCGAGGCCAGCATTTGAGAAGTGAAGCCGGTAGTCTGGTTATGACTCTGGCATACTGAGGAATCTTTCTGCCTTGATAGTGTCCAAGCACTAGTGAAATGTTGGTGCAAATTTCAGTAGCGGTTACATTCCATTTTCAAAATTCCTAGTTTGACTTGAACTCATATTTACTGTGGTGATTTTGGTCAATCAGGTTTTTTTTTTAAATCTTTGAAAATGTACCATAGTTGACATACAGTATGCAAATGACCAAACTGATATTAGCGTAGAGTTTACATAGAGGCTTAAAAGTAAACTTTGGCATTATAAGTTTTCTAACACTTTCTCAATCTCACTGCTATAGGAAAACGTTAACATCAATGAAGCTGCAAATTACCTGGTCAAGCACATCATTGCCAGTGAGAACGATATACTCAAATCGGTGGTTCCTGACAGCATTTCCCCTCAGCTGACCACAACCACAAAGATGAGCTGCTCTGCATGTTTCAAACCGTAACATCTGACCAAGACGTGGATTCAGGCTCAGCAGCCTTGGAGAACTAAAAGACGGATGTCCTTTTCTCCCACTGTGTCTGTACCCACAACACCTGCGTGTGAATGGAACACAAAGTCCAGTAACATATGAATGGGTATTTTGTAAGATTACAGTTATTTATCTACAACACAGGGGCTGGCTTATGCAGTTTTCCCCTTGTGATTCAAGACGGACAGATAAAGAACAGTTTTAAAAGACATAGGGAACATATGGGAACTGGGTCCCTTTTTAATACATTGTACATCTGTTTATGAATTGTTTGGGGCTGTTGGTCGCATATGTGTTTCACATGTTGGTATTTGTGTTTAAATGTATTGATGCTGTGAGTAAGTAAGCAGATGTTTTTCCATCATTTCTTTGAGAATATGCAGAATATTCAGAACAGAAAATTCCCTGATAAACTTTCATCCTTATGGTGCATGAAATGAAACACCACATACTATACCCTCTCTGTTTGTCTTTCTCTGTAGCTTTTTCCATCTATTTTCTACATTTTCCCATGCCTTTATTTTTCTCACTCTTTCTCCATGCAACTCAGTGATTCACTTTCTGACTCACTACCATTATATAAATCTCCCATGAAGCCCCTCTTCAGCACAAACTTTAGTT
This sequence comes from Clarias gariepinus, assembly GCF_024256425.1. NCBI lineage: Eukaryota > Metazoa > Chordata > Actinopteri > Siluriformes > Clariidae > Clarias > Clarias gariepinus. Next base: position 13,767,259 of record NC_071116.1, on the reverse strand, counting down.
CACATCTTTAAACATGGTTATTGATCTAAGTTCCTTTCTGTTCCACTGCCTGCTGAGTGCAAACCCTTTGCACTTTTACCTCGCACTAGTCTATTGTCGTCTATGTGGGAAGCATTACATAATTTGAAAACACTTTATCTTAAGTACTATGTACATTTTTAAAAGCAGACATGTACATGTAGATTTAAAGTGTTTTGTATTTGGATAAATTATCATTTATTATTAGTATTGCATGAATGCATTGCATTTTGGACTAAAAATGGAAGAAAACTGTTTTGATCAATTTATTGCCTCTTCTTTGACTCATTACCTTTGTTACTGTTTTATACTGACAAATCCTACAATTACTTCTACTTCTAGTGCTGTTTTTTTTTTTTTATCTTAATATATTTCAAATGGAATAGCTGTATATTTCTTCACATTTTTTTCTACAGTTGTTTAATAGTATGCAGTATACTATTTTGGTTATTCCATATATAAATAGATGTGTCAATTGATCATGGTTATTATCATGGTACAGTATATGTAAATATAATATTTATGTGATTTGGGATTACACATTTTATTATAGTTGACATCAGTGATTTGTAATTAAGCTTTACATTCTTCAGTAATAAATTAGCAAACAATAGTGCATTAATATTTATATGGGTTGAAGGACAGAAACCATGGCATAAACTAAACTTAAACAGCATTTGTGTTGCCATAACCAGAAACACTCCTGAGGGGAATAAAAGCAAGAGTTCCTGTCATTGGGAATAGTACATGATAGAACGTTGGTGGAATTGCAGTGCATTTTAGCATATTACTCATATTCAGCCCAAGTCTTCTGGTATCACCATGACAACTGCTGAGCACAGACGTATAAAAGCTCTTCCTGTGAAGGTTGCAGCTCCCGCAACATCCGCATGATTATTATTTTGCAAACCTGTGCATGCTGTTGGTCACCTTTTCTGCAGCATCCTGGAATTTCAAAAGAGCAAATTAACTGGACTGTGAGGTACTGACTAAATTAGAAAACATACACGATTATATATTCTTAGCACAGATCACACAGAGGTGAATCATAGAGACTTGCTTGTACTGTAAGACATTTAACTGCAAAAGCAGAACCTCTGCTAGTGAAGCTATACTTGGATTATATCCTATTTCACGCTGTGTAAGGTCTCTATCCAGTGAATTAATGCAAATCACACAGACACAGACTTTTCCAATAACTCAACCAGATTATACTGTGGCAATTTATAAAAGTCTACTTATAGCTGGGCTAAATGACGTACTGAGCACAAGACGTGATGTGTCATGACTGCCCAATTGACTGTTTTTTCCATTCGGAAATGAGAAGATTCAGCCCAGTTCTTCGCAGGTTCCTGGTTAACAGTAGGACAGATTGTCATGTGTATCCCATTAGAGTACATAGAGACATGTAAAAACAAACAAAGCTGCAAAGAGAGACAAAGACAAGACGTTTTATAGAGATAAAGGTAAGGAAAGAAAACCACACACTACTGAGTGACTGAGTGATGAAATTTCTGCAAGTCCTCCTTCTCTTGGAGATGTGCTTCAACAGCGAGGCATTCCTAATTTAGAACTTCTGACAGGATATGAATGAAATGTATTTATTCTTATATTCATCATAACATTCATATATCATTTAACTATAAGTGAACGTGATAAGTGAAAGCACAAAGAAACATTTATTATTAATTCCAGCCTCTTCATTTTTATGTAAGGATGTGACTTCTAAAAGTACTCTAAAATATAGTTCCATCATCTGTAAAAGCAGGAAATATATTCTATAGGTGTATACCTGCCTGTGTTTAGGTTAATTTCCTATTTAGTCACCATACCACATGGTATAAACTGACTCTATATACACCCTTCAGCTCTTCCAACACTTCAGTTAGATTAGCTTTTTCCAGAGAGTATCACCCACACAGAAGCAGCCACACTGCCTGACAAACACACACACACACACACACACACACGCACACAAGCCACCTACACTTCACACTGCTCTCACATTGTACACATATATAGAGGTTTTTGAAATACTATCTCTCTCTCTTTCTCTATTATGTACATTCCAGTCCTCATTTAAGAGAATCGCTTCCTCTCTCAACCCTTTAACTACATAGTGAGATACACAAAACCAAAAAGGGGTTGTAGCTAAGAGTTCTGGGTCTACCGAAAGAAAAAAAATCACTTACCAGCCACATATACGTGCTTATTCATGCAATTATTCAATCAGTCATTACATGGTTTGCCAAACTGGTGTAGTCTGTACAAAGCCCTGACCTCGACACACTAACCTTTTTTGGGATAAAATGGAAGAGGCCTTCTTACCGAACATCCATGCTCAACCTCACTAACCCCCATACCACTAGATAGTCAAATCACCACAGTCACTTTCCCAATTCTACTGTGTTTCCAAAACAATAAAATTAGTTTGGTACATACAAACAGTATGTACCAAATCTGGAACAATGATTTTCAGCAAGCAGATTTGGACACAACTGTTCAGGTATTCACATAGTATTTTTTGTCAAATAGTGAATATTCAGAGATCCTGCTGGAATGTTGTGCATGCCTCTCTAGCTGCGTGTGCCTCTCTAACTTTGATCACATGAACAACAGTTCTGCCACAGGCCCAGGGTTTTAGAGCTAAACATTTTTCTTAAAGAGAACCTTTATTACTATAGTACTCTTTTACTGACAAATCAGACAGGGGTGCATTCCCAGGATAGGCTCCAGATCAAACACACACCAGAGGTAAGTACTGGAGATGTTGTTGTTGGTTTTTTAGCTGCTCATCAAGGGTTTGTCGTCAGCGGGCAATCCGATCTGCATCCAACTTGTCACACAGGTTTTCAAATTAAAAAACATACACAGTCATACACAGTACGATATGCAGTAAAATACCACTTTACCACTGAGCTACCCCTGGCCCAATCTCCTTCCGGACGTCAGTAAGACAAAGGAACTATCAGTTCCTTTGTCTTACTGACGTCCGGAAGGAGATTGAACTATCAGTTCCTTTGTCTTACTGACGTCCGGAAGGAGATTGTTCTTCTGGCACCATTTCTCCAGATTTCCAGATCTCCTCTAGGTAGGCCGTCTTATCATTGTTCGTGATCAGGCCTTCCACTACAGTGTCGTCAGCAAACTTGATGATGGTGGTGGAGTTGGTAGTGGCCATGCAGTCGTACAGTATGTGTATAAAGAGTACAGCAGGGGCCTCAGAACACAACCCTGGGAGGCTGAGACATGTCCGCCCATCCTTACTGCCTACGGTCTGCCAGTCAGGAAATTGGAGATCCACTGACACAGGAGTCAGGTGCTCCAGCTTGGGGGTGAGTATAAATGGGAATTATGGTATTAAATGCCGGTTGCCCTTCCTGATGCAACCCTCCTATTTTATCCTGCTTGGGACCGGCATTGAGTAACTTAGGCTTGGTTGAGAAAACCAAAAAATCAGGCTTAGGGCATGAGGCAGGGTACACCCTGGACAGGCTGCCAATCCATTGCAGAGCACACACACATACACACACACACACACACACACACACACACTACGGGCAATTTGGAAACACCAATAAGCCTAACCTGCATACCTTTCGACTGTGGGAGGAAACTGGAGTTCCCTGAGGAAACCCATCAAGCACGGGGAGAACATGCAAAGTCCAAGGACACAGAGACGGAATCGAGTCTGGCCGGGAATCGAACCTGGACCCTGGAGCTACAAGGCGACAGTGCTACTCAGAGACTAACCACAAGTAAATATAACGGGATTTGCTATGAAGAAATTTGAGCTGTCCAAAACCTTCTCCATCTGGTTAATTAAGCAAGCCTTTTTAGGCAGTTTATTTATGCCAGTTTGCCTTGAATTGCTTATTTAAGCTACAAGGTTTAAGAGTATATTATGTAACTTTACACTTTAAGCTATTTAAAAGGTTCACACACACATACACACACCTTTCATTGCTCCCAAAGCAGCCTTGATTCTCCATGGCATGAAGTCCACGTGGTATTGAAGATTATAGTTATAGTTATAGTGCCACATAATTTGCTGCAGATTCATTCTGTGAATCGCCCTTTTAACTAAAGTTTCTTAATAAGATGAAGAAATTCATTATATGATGAGTAAATTGTGGCATTGTACAAGAAATGCACATGTTCCGGAATGATACTAAGATACTTAGATCAAAGCTGTGGCATTCAAACAATGCATTGGTATTACAGGCCCAAGAAAATATACCAATCATTATTACACCACTACAACCAGTCAGAAATGTCCATTGTCACACAATCAAAATAATTATTTAAGTTTGTATGGTATGTGAATGTGTATGAATCAAAATGGTCAGATAGTTCCTGATGAGCAAGCCAATGGCGATAGTGGCAAGGAAATACTCCCTGAGATGGTAATAGGAAGAAACCCTGAGAGAAACCAGAATTAACAGGAAACCCATCCTCATCTGGGTGAAACAGAAAGCAGGAATTGATCTGCATTCATATTGTGTGTTAGGTGGCAGCCAGTTCAGCTATAACAGTTGATGTTAATTGATGTTAATATGGAGTCCAGGTAGTTATTGGAGACTTGTAGGAAATTCCAGTCCTGAACTATCGAACTGTCAAGTCCTCAGAGAAACAGCTGTCAACACCAGTCGAGGCCAGAACTGTCTTCTAGGTAGAGTGAAACTGTCCCCAGACACCAGACGCAGTCTGGATTCACTGGCAGCTCAGGAACGACTTGTGTAGCTCGACAGAAAGAGGGAAAGTGAAAGAGGGGGAGAGAGGGAAGAGAGAGGGGAAAGAGAGAACAGGAGAGGGGAGAGCAGAAGAGGAAAGATAACAGTTAGGTATGGTCACAGTCACATATAATGTGAATGTATATTTAGTGTAGAGTGCAAGCAGAGACCCGGCAAGACTAACTATAATTTGAATTTGAATTTGATTTGAATTTGATTTATAACAGCATAACTAAAAGGGGAGAGCCAGAAGGAAACACAAACATGAGGGCTTCCTGAGATGTAAAGCAAACAATCACCTCACCGTCAACAAACCTGAGTGATCAATGAGAGTGAGGAAGACAGCATCTTAACATATCAGTTCACCATAATACTCTGCGTCCATGAGTCCCCCAGATCTGCCCCTTTACCCAAGACAAATCTATTTATAAAAATACTTGATTAAATAAATAGGTTTTTAGCCTGAACTTAAACACTAAGACTGTGTTTGAGTCCCGAACATTATTTGGAAGGCTATTCCATAATTTTAGGGCTTTGTAAGAAAAAGTTCTGCCCCCAGCTGTAGTTTTCATAATACGCGGTACTGACAAGCAGCCTGCATCCTTTGATCGAAGTAGGCGTGGCGGATCGTAAGACACTAGCAGTTAACTTAGATACTGTATCGCAAGACAATTTAATGCTTTATATGTCAAGAGTAGTATTTTAAAATCAATTTGAAATTTCACAGGGAGCCAATGAAGTGAAGATAAGATAGGGGTGATGTGCTCATATCTTCTGGTTCTGGTGAGGACTCTCTCTGCAGCATTCTGGACTAGCTGAAGTATATTTATGCACATTGTTGAACAACAAGACAGTGAGGCATTACAATAGTCCAACCTAGAGGTGATAAAAGCATGAACTAGTTTTTTTTTAGAGACAATATATTTCTTATCTTGGCAATATTTCTAAGGTAAAAGAATGCTATCCTGGTAATATTATCTACATGTGCTTCAAATGAAAGGCTGGAATCTATAATCACACTAAGGTCTTTTGCTGTTGCACTTGATGGAACAGAAAGGCCATCTAAAGTTACAGTGTGATCTAAAATCTCACTTCTAGCTGTGTGCGGTCCTATGACTAGAACTTCTGTCTTATCAGGATGTCTTATCAGGAAAAAAAAAGTTAATTAGCATCCAATCTCTTATGTCCTGCACACATTGCGTAACTTTAAGCTGGTTTTTCTCATCTGGTTTTGCTGAGACATATAACTTGTGTGTCGTCAGCATAACAGTGAAAACTAATATCATGCTTACGGATTATGCTGCCCAGAGGAAGCATGTAAAGGGGAAAAAAATGGGCCTAAAACTGAACCCTGTGGAAGACCAAACTCCACTAGAGAACATGCAGAATAATCACCATTTAAGTCAAATAGTCTACATACTGATAACGATCAGTCAAATAGTCCTCTAGCCATTCCTGTTTGCCTTCTGATGCTATAGCCCTACCCTAAGGTTTAATGTGTTCTTGCATGTTTTTCTGCTTATAACAGATGTAAAGAGTGATCATTTTGATTACCATAGTTTTGCTGTCACCACAAGCCAGCCTGGCCAGCAAGCTCACCTGATTTTTTCCTTAGCATTCTGTGTCTAAACAACAAAAAATGACATGTAGCCTAAACTAAAATACTTTTAGTACAATTTTTAATTGAAACTTTTTATTAAGGTGACACAGTGGCGTGGTGGGTTACATTGCTGAATTATTGGCTTCCTCTAGGCTTACTGGTTTTCTAACATTACCAGAAACATTACAGAAGATAGATCAGCTATGTTAAATTGTCCCTATTTACTTATACTACTTAAGTAGTAATTGTCCATTATTATTAAAGTGTGTGAGTGTGTGTTCATGGTGTCATGAGCAGAACTGGCATCCCATATACTGTAGAGTTTATTCCCACCTTGCATCCAACACCAGCTACTATAGATGAAAGAATAAACTTTAAGTGCAACAATCTGTAAAACAATGTGTCAAAAAAGAAAAGTTTTTTTTTAATAAATACTAAAAAGTATTTATAAATAATAAAAAGTGACATAATACACAGATGATATTTATCAATTTCATCAAAGGTCATAGTCTTGTCTGTCCTATCATGCTTTTTACCTCCACTTAATGAGTTCTCTCTTATTGCGTTCCTAAGTGGGGCATTTGAAACAGACATTCTCAGTGGATTCAATTGAATCAAGAGCAGCCGAAGCTGAATATAGGCTGCAGATTAAATGACATTCAGTATAATATGTCTTTGGATTTTAAAAGAGACTGCAAGCTTTCATCTAAGATCATAGAAATGAGCTGTGCTTTTTGTAGGGAATCAAGTGTAAAAGGATTTTAAAGTGAAAAATGCATTTAGTGTAAACAAAGGATTCGGCGATCGGGTGCACTGCGCCAAAGTATTATAGGTAACGGAAGGTAATTATTATAGGTAACTATTACAGGTAATTCCAATTTTTTAAATAGTAGTAACAGCTCAGAAAACAGACCGCTTTAAATGCAAGATTAAGAAAGCTGCTGAATCAAGAAATTATTTCTTATAGTCATATTCTTGTAAAAAAAAAATTGCTGTTCTTGGATTAGCAGTTGTGACCTCAGACATTTAACAGCATTTACTAATGATCACCGACAGCATTATGAGCTATGGTGGTATCCTAATTTTCCTGAAATACCTCAGAGATTTAAATTAATAAAAACAGAGCTTATGGTCAAGCCTGAATCATTCATTAGAAGAAGCACTTGTTTTATGAGACACAATGGCAGTGTCATGGCCCAGGACAATAGCCTGTATTGCTCTCCATGGTGAGTCATGTCTGTCGCCAGTAAGATTTTTCCAGTCTTAGCGACTCCATTGCACTTCTCTATGACACACCCTCACAATGGATTGACACAGTGCACCCTCAGCTTATGGTTATATCTCCTGTGTTTCTGTCAATTTTATAGAAGATTTATACACTACCCAACCAAACTTAATATGCATTAATTAATATGTTACAGCTGGTAACAAGTTATTCAACCTTAACTAATGCAATGAGAAGCTTCTCAAATTATTGTCCTGCATCAAGTCAAGAAAACAACTAGGGGATTACTAGAACTGCTAAAATTGGATTACAATTAATATTGGTCTAATAAATTATTAAAACATGGAAGGATAGTGGTGAACCATCATTTATGAGAAAGAAAATTAATAGATTTTTTTTTTAATAGTACAAGCCTGTGTGGGCACCATTATGATCTGGGATTGCTTCATTTGGTGAGATCTAGGTTCGTAATGTGCTCAAAAATCTATGCCAGCTGACTACATAATTACTGAATAACCGTTTTTGCCATCAATTGATTTATTTACTTATACGATGGCACAGGCATATTTTAGGATGACAATGTTGGATTCATTGGGCTCAACCTTTGGATGAGTGGTTCAGGGTACATGATTGGCCAGACATTTGTCCCCACATTTACCAGATTGAGAATTTTTTTTATGTGCTGGAGAAGACTTTTACACAACCGTCTGACTTCCCCATCATCAATACAAAATCTTGGACAGAATTGAATGCGATTTAGAACAGAAAACAAATGTTGTGATATTGCATAAGCTTATTGAAATAATTCAATGACAAATGTGTGCTTTTTTGGGGGGGAGCTGGGCAATGTACCGGTATTCGAAGTAGGGCATGGAATGGTTTGAAAGATTTTCTGTATGGCAGTCAAACAACTGGCACACATTAATAGTGTGTGTGCGCATGTATATTTAACTTGATCTTATTCAGTACATGCATGGGGAAGACTGCTGACTTGACAGTTGTCCAGAAGACAATTATCGACACCCTCCACAAGGAGGGTAAGCCATAGAAGATGCTGCATAATTATGAAAAGTTTACTGATTTAGGAAAAGTGGGGTAGTAAAAGGCAACAGGTATGATTACAGCCATAGAAAGATGCAAAGCTTATTCAAGAACTTGGAAGGGCTTCACAATGAGTGGAGTCAATGCATAAAGAGCCACCAAGCACAGACATCTTTTGAAGCAACTGTTACATGCCTATTATTAAGCCATGTCATCTATTGGTGTTGGTCCACTGTGTTTTATCAAGTCCAAAGTCAACACAATCGAGTACCAGAAGATTTTTGTGGAAATCAGCTAATCAGATTTTTTTCTTTGCTGTTGCAATGGGTTTACTAAACACTGGAGGCGTCATCTTACTTTTAACCTACAGCTCCTGCAATGTAACTGACTGACACCATGAGTTGAGACTGATCATCTAAATAGTCATCTTAAAGTGGGTGCATTCATTTGCATTAAAACATAGTTTATTTAGCTTCTCGGCAGAGTTAGAACAATATTACAAAACATATTATTGATACTTAATAGTCTATTTCCATGACCACATTCACCTCGCAGGAAGCCTGGAGAGTATCCCAGGAGACTTTGGGCATGAGGAGCGGTGCACCCTGGACAGGATGGCAGTCTTTTACGAGGCACACTATGGGCCACTTGTAAACACCAATTAGCCTACTGTGCGTGTATTTGGACTGTGGGCAGTTTTGCAAAAACATCAAAATATTTTTTGTCATTTGTGCTTTTTAAAACTCTTGTGAGAAAATAGCCTCTATCGGTTTTTCAGTTTGCAGTACTGCTCTCTCTCTCTCTCTCCTTCTCATTTGTTTAACTTTTTGTTTAACTTTTGAATTTAACTATGGGGAAAAAAAAAATTCACATTATTCAAATGACTTAAGTGAAGCGTGTACAGTATATATAAACAAACCTGTCCATCTCAAGGTAATGGTCATTAATCTCAAAATTTACATTTGTCTATTTACTAAATTCATTAATACCCAATAAACTAAATGGCTGTAAGTAAAAAAAAAATTTTAAAAAGAGAGAGAAAAAAAACGAAAAAAAAAAAAGGAGTTCGGCTGCTCTAAGGTCCTATTCCAAACATCTAGACTTTGATCAAATTTCATTCAAACTGTCAGAGCACCAAAGTGTAATGGCTTTTGGTCTGTAATTAGAAAGAAGTCTTATTTTAACATGTGAGACAGAGGAAGAGAGAGAGCACAGAGTCCCACCTCATTCGGTGCCATGAGCTATACCCTCCAGACACATCTGCTGCGACTTTAATTAAACCTAGAGAAGCAAATGAATTTATCTGAAAGATAAGTAGAAAAAGTAGTCTACAGCACAATCCAACATTCAGACAGGAAAAGTATTAAACAGAGCAGAGGTTCTATTTTAATTTTGGTTGAAGAAAGATGTTCAGGGTAAAAATTTTAACACTTTATCTCAAACTCAAAAAATAAAAAAAATGTCTAAGACTGAAGAAGGCCAATTACAGTGGAACCTTGGATAACAAGCATAATTCGCTCTGGAAGTAGGTTTATGTTTCAAAACACTCAAATTTCCCCAAAATAATAATAGAAACTCAAAATAATAATAGAAACTCAATTTATTCATTCCAAAGCCCCAAAAAATAAATACATAAAAATAAACAACACAAAATATAAAGTAAAAATAAAACAAATTAACCTGCGCTTTACCTTTGAAAAGAATCGTGACAGAGCAGTGTTTCTGTGTAGAGCAGAGAGAAAGAGTGTGTGTGTGTTTCTGTGAAGGCGAAAGTAGGAGGGGTCTGTGTGTGTGGCACAGTGTCTAATGACGTGCGCACACTGACACAAAGAGCAGGCTGATACAGAGAGAGAAAATGGATCTTTAACCTCTCTAATGAGACTTGCTTATGCTTTACATGCGCGCTGTACACACACGCATACAGACACAAAATAAAATGTTTTTTGTAAACACACACATGTGATCACAGTGTTAGAGTAAACAGTACGTGTGCATGGATGTTGATTATACCAGTGAGAGACGCGCACTAAGACTCAGCAGGGGAGACAATTACCCACAATTCCGCAGCACAAGAGAGAGAAGAAACATTGGCTCAGTTGTGATCACGTGACGCTCGGTGTCAAAACAAACAGTGCATCCATAATACATGATACTCGCAAACCAAGACTTGTTCGTTTTCCAAGTCAAAATTTATTAAAAATCTTTGCTCATCTTGAGGAAACCTTCCAAACCGCATTACTCGCAATTCAAGGTTTTACCTGTACTTTGTTTCTCATCTGTTCTTGATTTTTTTTTTAGATTGTGCTGCTTTTTTGGATTTAGCTTTACTTTGTCAGACAGGTTTTATTTAAGTGATTTCTTCATTCAACAAGTCTGAGTGTGACAAGTGAAATTCAACTTAGCTTTCCAAAGATCACAGTTTATTTAGCATTATTTAATTTATACTTTCAATCAATACTTCAATTACTTTCAATTTCTTTTTTACATAGGGCCAGGTAAGTTTAGAGAGCATTTCCCCCTAAATAAATTACCAGAGGTGGGTAGTAATGAGTTATATTTATGTATGTAACCTTTTGGGAAAAATTGACTTCTAGTTTTACTGCACCATACTTTTTACTTGAGTAGATTTGTGAAGAAGAAATTCTGCTACCATCGACTCGATTCAAAAAACCTTCAGCCGGTGTTCTATAAATTTATCCTACCTGTAAATCCGTCCTACAAACACTCACCTGCGCATGCACAAAGAAAAGTTTCTGCATCTTTTCCTAATTTTGTGGAACGCCCATAAATCCATGCTGCTACTAGTGGGATCTTGCAGTGAATATACAGTAGAATGCTTTTTTTTTATGTTTGTGTGATTGTATCTCAACTCTAATTGTACATATACTGTAAGGTTACTTTAACAGTCTATTTCGGTACAGAATTAATCACCAACACATGTGTTCTACATTTTTATGTATTCCAAAAAATATGATCCATCCCTGGCATCATATATAAGGCATGTTTCACTTGCAAAAGAACAGCTTCATACTGCAGTGTCTTCTCTATCTGCCAAAACAGACACACACTTCAGAATATATATGCTGAAGTGTATATGTACACACACACACACACACACACACAAATATACAATTATTATAATTTCTAAATAAATAAATAAATCAGACATTGCGATTGAAATAGTTACTCAGTACTTGAATATCTTTTCACCGAATACTTTTTTACTCTTACTTCAGTAATATTTTGGATGACTACTTTTTACTTCTACTTGAGTAATATTATTTTGAAGTACAGTTACTCTTACTTGAGTAAATTTTTTGGTTACTCCACCAATCAACAACTGCATTTTTTTTTTTTTTGTCATTTCATCGTGTAATATCAGCGACACAGTGGCTTAGTGGTTAGAACTGTCGACTTGCACCTCCAGGGTCTGCGTTCGATTCTATAGTGTTATGATGCTTTTAGCAAAGAATAGATTATGTTTTCAATACGCAACATGGGGAACAAGAAAGCCTCAGTATAATTAAGCCCAAGTGTCACGAATACACCAGTGTAAAGATGCACTGATTCACATTTACAAAAAATTACAAGCACACAGACATAGTACACTGATGTGAATGTGAGTGTGTGGTGGCCTCATTCTGCCACAGACACCTGACAGGCCAGCAGTGGAAGAAGGAAAAGCACAGTGTGTGCAGGTGCACTGAGTACAATAACAACGCACACATGCCTTATCTGTTTCTATATGACAGTCTGATATTGTCCCTTGTTCAGTGCTCTTGGTAGACAACAGACTGTGTGTAACAAGGGAGGCAAAATAAAAAATGTGAAGCTATGTCCAAAAATATGTACTACTGTAATACAGCGCATGCCATACCCTAAGAAAGTGGTAGTAAATAGCTTACACCAGTGTCTGCATCCTACAGTTATAGTGGCACTGCTTCATATTACCCTTTATTACAACATACTGACATAATGGTGTTTTGTACACGCAACCATTCATGATTAGAGCAGGCTACTGCTGGTGTTCAGTATTAAAAAAACAATATGCACAAATTACCTTCTGAACCTTTTACTATCAAAACACTTATTTATACAGATAATAATGTATTATTGTTCACCAGTAGTTACCACTTGGATAGTAAATGATTCGGATCACAGCCCCGACTGCACAACTTAAAAAACTGCATTGTTGCGATCTGTTATGGATAAATCAAATACAGAGTTGAGTATTTAGCCGTTTACTCAGTTTATTTAATTCAGTCTTGGACTTTGAAGTAGGGTGTGTAAGAAGAGCAAAAGATTACCAAGTATTAGACAAGGACATCATTTGAATTCTGTGTCCATGTTTACATTCATTATCGAAACTTCACACACACACACACAAAGACACACACACGCGTGCACACACACATACCCTCAGAAGCTCATGCAGTGATTTGACAAGCTCCTGTTGCCACGGCGACAGCCGGGCGTGATTGGCCTACGTGCAAAAAAAAAAATGTTAACAGAAACTTTGAGTCGTTATTTTTATGAGCTCTGTTGGGAAATGAGGTCCTTATATGGGCGAGTTTCTTTTTTGTGCAATTTTCTCAAGGTCGGTTAAAAAAATACTGGCTTAATTAGATGCGTATCCCATAAGACAGAGCGCATTAACATATGCAAATTAAATCAGATGTAAGGCTGAACTGAATCAGTGATTGGCCTATAGTTAACAGCTTTTCAAAAAAAAAAAAAAAAAATATATATATATATATATATATATATTTTTTTTTTTTTTTTTTAAAGAAGCTGTTCTGACCCTTTGAAATTTCTCATGACGTAAACCACTGACCAGAAGTAATTACTGTCTTTTACGGGCATGAGGTCTTAAGACACTTGAAAAGTGGAGCACTTTTCCTCATGTGATTAGAATTTACAGACCCTTTTAAAGGGTGGTGTTGCAAAGTGGAGCATTTATAAGTGATCTGTATTCAATATGAAAAGTTATTGAGTTCATGAGCTTTCTTTTAATAGGAGATGCGTGTGTTTTGTTGGTTTGGGGACTGTAATTTGAGTCTGATGATGTGAGTTTATGAGATAAACTATAAGACCATCACTCCTCTTGATGCAATGCAGCACTACAAAGCCATTCCTATGTTTAGCCTATAGGAGAAATAAATCTCTCACACAGAAGGCTCTCTGTGAAAACACAGTGTGAAAGAGTGGGTGATGATGCACAAGTCCTGACCTTTTGGGATTTTTTTTTTTCTCTTTCTTTCCTCAGGCAGGCCAGAGCTTAGGCTAGATCATGTGAACAGCACATGGCTGAATCCGCAGTCTTGATCCTATGACTTCAGAAAGGAGCTAAGTGTTGGTGTGTAGAAAATGTTTCAACCCTTGAGTGCAGCATACATCCAGGAGTCAACACTCAACAAGTTTAGACAGATGGGGGAAAAAGTTAATAAAGTTAAGTATAATATCAGCAAATGCTTGTTGTGCAGGTGTAGACCCAAAGAAGATTTTAAATGTCTAAAAAATAAATTTTAAAAAATGGTGCCAAACATCAAAACAATTGTTGAGGTGGAGTTGATTTCTGCACAGTACTACATCGCCCTCTAGTGGACAACACGATTTCAAATAATCAGAAAAACAGATAAAAGGAAGTGCATGGAGCCTTGCACAAATAATTTGATCTATACATAAGTAAATATATTAAAACCAAATTTAAAACAATAATAGTATATGTGGCAGCACAGTGGCATAGTGGTCAATACTGTTGCCTTGCTCCTCTAGGGTCCGGGTTTGAGTCCCCTAGTCAGGATGCATTTTCTTCCCATGCTTGGTTGGTTACCTCCTGGTACCCACAGTCCAAAGAAATGTGGATTAGGCTAATTGATAAGGCATTTTCCTGGAGTGTTTGTGTGTGCCCTGCGATGGATTGGCACCCCATTCAGGGTGTACCCCATCCTGTGCCCTAAGTCTCCTGGGATAGGCTCAATGCAACCCCCACGACCCTGTATACAGGATAAAGAGGTATAGATAATGATGAGTGAGAAGTGTAAAGTGTAAAATTAAATGAGCAGAACCAGACAGCATGTCTGAATCAAATGATATTCTGATGTTAGCACTGCATTTATTAAATAGTTAAATAGGTAAATAAAAGACAGGATAACAGCATGATCAACTTGTACTGTATGTACAGTATGGCTTGATGAACTCTGCAACAGTGCATTGCAGTGTACCTTTTCGCCTCTTTTCTGTCTCAGTGCTGCCACTACTGTACGTCCACTCTTTCATTTGGGAGGTAAGTCATGTCAACTGGACTTCTTCATCGCTAGATTGAAATATTTCTTTATCATCTATCATCTCTTCAGTCTGACTCAGTCCGAGTTTCTACCCAACAAGAAGTCCAGTTGACATGACCCGACTCCAAGATAACCTCACCTGGATGACTGAGAATCTTCACAGACATCAGACTCTTGACAGTTTAAGACCTTTGAAGCACTCCTCAACACTTACTTATATGTAGTTGTAAATTTGAAGTGTATGAGCTAATTTTGTGACTTTAACAATTTTTCTTCTTGCAGTTACATAGACAGCAAGTAATATAAGGGCTGTAAGTAGGTAAGAAGCTTTTTATATAAATCTGTAAGGTATTTGCCTAATATTTTACTAGACTTCAGAAGGACATTGAATAAACTAACCACAATAATGCAGTGAAAGTTGAAATTTTAATATATAATTCTTTACTTATAGAAACATCAATAATTTTACATAAATTACAATTTCAAACAATTTGAATTAAATACATAATCACTGCATGTTTATTAAAATTAAGAAACAATATCTGTGCTACAATAGTGTTTCTATAATTATACACACATTCTATGTAAATCATTATACGAACCTGCTTTCTAAGCATGAACCCTGTCAGTGCAGATCTCGGGAAAGTTGGGTTCAACTTAAAATATATTACTCGTCTCCTCTCGGATGCCTTCAGTAATATTTTATGTACTTCAGAAAATGTCAGTATGTTAACCAACATATAACATTTAATTCTACCACAGAGGTAAACCTGATTCTTTTTAAAAACATGTGGTTCATTCACTGTTGCTTATACATGGCAACTCGGGCAAATTAATATCCAGCTTGTTCCACAAAATATAGTTAGAATAGTGTTACACCTTCTTCTATCTCTAAACAATCGAGTTTAAAATCACATCTGAAATTAAGGCATTATGTCAGATTTTCGGAATTTCAACTAGATCCAAAATTGTGGTCTCAACGCCACAATTTTACACCTGAATGATTTAGGCCAAAAGGCATAAAAGTACACCTTAAAACGTAAAATGCCTTAAATCTGGCAACATTTCAATCAGTTGAAACTTGCTAAGGTGTTGTCCCAATTAAATTCCAAGGATTATGTGCGAATACGAGAATTTAATACTGACTTTGGACAATGGCAAAATTTTATAGCCATTCATACAATTCACATCATTTGTTAAAGGAGGCTGTCTAGGTGATCACTGCAGTGTTCTCTCACTCATGGCTTATTTATCCAGTTGCACATCCGCACCATGAGCAAACAGCATGTATCTGGGGTCCAGTTTGGGAGTGAAGTCCTTAAAGTGTTTGGAAGCCTCAGTCCCAAACACATCCAGCACTTTTCTGTTCATCAATGCAAACCTGAAGATATAGATTCCACGTTATCTAACATGTTTAGCAAGACCAAGCTTTAGCTCGCTTTCAGTTTGTTTTGTTTGTTTTGCCAGAGAATATCACCCACATCAAAAACACCCACATCCTCAGCTTCAGCTATTACTAATAAGCAGCAAGCAAAAATATGCAATCTATGTATATAAATATATCTATTCCTGTGTTTATGCAATTCATACATACTGACCTGCCCTTGGTCAGTCGAAGGAGAAACTTCCAGTATGATGGTCGCAGGTTCTGCACTTCCATCACCGCCTAGAAGGAATCAACAAACAAAACAACCAACATGGAAAAAACTAATCCAAATGATAATCTGAAAATGCCCAAAGAACCAATACAAACAACTGGTTTCATGCTAAACAATATTAAAATGTGTCGCTCTTATTAGAGGGAATATTTAATTATTAGTTAAAACACGATGTAGAAGTTTCTTAAGTCACTTTGGATAAGAGCATCTGCTAAATTTCAAAATTGTCCAGTCATAAATGTTCTGCTTTGACTAACCAACAATGGGAACATTAGAAGAGGAACATTTTTTTTCCCCCATGGGGGTCCTCAGAATACCCATGAGCCAGTCATATAAAGTTCCCTCGAAAGTGTTGGAATGGCAAGTATGTTACACAGTAAAGATATTAAAGTTTATCAACTGATCAGAATTTCAGCTTAAATTTTTTGTAATTTATGTCTAGCTGTGCTAAACAGCTCATAATGGGGCATCTTTGGTGGCAGCAAAACGATGCTGACAAAACAGTACTGCGTCCATGAAGCGCACAATTCACTGACATCACTGTGCTAAATTAGGTTAAAGTCTGGTGATTTGGTCTTGGCCTGTCTAAAACCTTCCACTGTTTTCCCCTGATAGTCAGTTTTTGTGTTGTTTGTTTGTGTGTGCGTGCTTTGGGTCATTGTCTCGCTGCATGATGAAGCTTCTCCTAATTAGATTGGATACATTTCTCTGTAAATTGCCAGACAATGATTCTTTAGGTTTTATTCAGCTGCTATTATGAGTTACTTTATCAATAAAGATTCTTCTTCTTCTTCTTCTTTGTCTTTCGGCTGTTCCCTTTCAGGGGTCGCCACAGCGAATCATCTGCCTCCATCTAACCCTATCCTCTGCATCCTCTTCTCTCATACCAACTAACTTCATGTCCTCTCTCACTGCATCCATTAATCGCCTCTTTGCTCTTCCTCTAGACCTCCTGCCTGGCAGTTCAAACCTCAGCATCCTTCTACCGATATATTCACCATCTCTCTCTAACCATCTCCAAACCACTTCAATCTGGCCTCTCTTATTTTATCTCCAAAACATCTAACGTGGGTTGTCCCTCTGATGAACGCATTCTTGATCCTATCCATCCCTGTCACTCCCAAGGAAAACCTCAACATCTTCAGCTCTGCTACCTCTAACTCTGCCTCCTGTCTTTTCTTCAGTGCCACTGTCTCTAAGCTGTAGAGCATCGCTAGTCTCACCACTGTCCTGTACACTTTTCCTTTCATTCTCGCTGATACTCTTTTATCGCACAACACACCTGCAACTTTTCTCCACCCATTCCAACCTGCCTGTACCCGCCTCTTCACCTCCTTTCCACACTCTCCGTTGCTCTGGACTGTTGACACTAAGTACTTAAAGTCCTGAACCTTCTTTACCTCTGCTCCCTGTATCCTCACTGTTACTCTTGGGTTTCTCTCATTCACACACATGTATTCCGTCTTACTGCGGCTAACCTTCATTCCTCTGCTTTCCAGAGCATACCACCACCTCTCCAAATTTTCTGCCGCCTGTTTCCTGCTCTCGCTACAAAGCACAACGTCATCTGCAAACATTATAGTTCATGGAGACTCCTGTCTAACCTCATCTGTCATCCTGTCCATCACCAGAGCAAACAAAAAGGGGCTTAGAGCCGATCCTTGATGCAGACCCACCTCCACATTAAACACATCTCACCACTGCCTTACAGCTCTCATACATGTCCTGCACCACTCTAACATACTTCTCTGCCACTCCAGACTTCCGCATACAACACCACAGCTCCTTTCTCGGCACCCTGTCGTGCGCCTTCTCTAAATTTACAAAGACACAATGCAACTCTTTATTACCTTCTCTGTACTTCTCCACCAGCATCCTCAAAGCAAATAGTGCATCTGATGTACTCTTTCTAGGCATGAAACCATATTGCTGCTCACAAATGCTCACCTCTGCCCTTAACCTAGCTTCCACTACTCTTTCCCACAGCTTCATTAGCTTTATGCCTCTGTAACTGCCACAGCTCTGCACATCTTGTTCTTAAAAATCGGCACCAATACACTTCTCCATTCTTCTGGAATCCTCTCACTCTCCAAGAGTAATCCAATAAAGATTAATGGACCTATTCTAGAAGTGCAAGCCCAAGACATTACATTAGCTTCACAGAGCTTTAACTAAAAGTTCATATGTTTTGGATCATAAGTAACTCAGTAGATGCTTCATCATCATTATGTTGTATTTCTTTCCTGTTCGATGTCTGATTGTTAATATAGCATTGATTTCTTTCTTAACACAGCAACTGTCTAACAAGCATGTATAGGTGTGATTGGTGAAGTGTGCAAATATTTTGGCCATACAGTATATACGGAGCAGGAAAAAAGTGACAATGTGAAAACTTTGCAAAGGCTACAGTACCACATACACAAGAGCAGACACAATTTTGTCTAGATTATTATGATAATCTATTTGAATTTTTATGGTCTTAAATGACCGCTGAAAGCAGTTGTGAGGACTTACAGCCTGGAAGCAGATGGCAGTTGAGATGGCATAGATTACTGTGTCAGAATTAGGAAAGTAGGGGAAGTGTCCTGCTTCAATGCCTTTGAAGTACATGGTCTAGCAAGAGATGATGAAATGCAAAAATACCACTTAAGACACGGCTTATAAAATATTTAATAAACTACGAGTTAGTAAATGCAACATCGTTTAGAATATGCCACAAATAAGCTACGGTATTAAATTGCAATATTGTGTAATTACTGTAAAGTCACCTCCACAAGCTTGGAAAAGAGATACATTGAGATGGTAGTGCTCTTATAGAAGAACATGGACATGCCGGCAAGGAATCCTGAAGCAACAGAAGTATAGATGAGAACACCAATTGCAGAAAGTATACAGCAAAACTGATGAAAACACACACACACACACACACACACACACACACATATATAGGAATGTACCTGCTATAAGTGCATGGAGCTCATCATCAAGGTTACGCACCCACCTAAGTAAACAGCTGGTTCCCTTAAAATTGGCAAAAAGAAGAAACATAAAACCAGAGACAGGGACCAAGAACAATATAAGTGAACAATTTAAATTTTTTTAAGTGAACAGAATCGATAATTGCAGGCAGTGACTAAGCTCCACACCATAAGCAACAAGCATTGAACATTAGAGGCAGACTCTACCTTGTAAATGCTGACAAAAGAACCAAGAAAGGCTCCTAGTTGGAAATTCTCCTTATTGTAGAGTAGCGATAGAAGACGAGACGGTTGGGTGAAAACATGCCTAAATGTTGATGGAACCTTCAAACAGCACTGGATGAGGTAACCCACACTAAACATGCGGATGAATCCCTTCAGACACACACAAGAGTGATTTTATCAGTTTGTGCCTCTAGATGACAGACTTTAATATTACTCAACTTATCTTTATTTGTATAGCACTTTAACAACAAGAATGCCCCAAGTGCTTCACATAAATAATAAAATAATATAGTAATCTAATAAAATAAAAAAATTATAAAAACAACATTAGACTAAAACAATATTAATCATTGATAAAACGTGCAACCTGCCATACTGCAGAACTCAACCATGACTGGGGACATAATGATATAATAGGAATAGCATAATAAATTATATAACAAGATCCTTTTCTGGAAAATTGAGAATATCCTGATATGTTCTTTAAAGATTTTAAATACTCTCGTTTACTTAATTTACTCATCTTTTTTACGGCTTTATCCTGTATTCAGGGTCGCGGAGACCTGGAGCCTATCCCAGGAGGCTTAGGGCACGAGGCAGGGTACACCCTGGATAGGGTGCTAATCCATCACAGGGCACACACACATACGGGCAATTTGGGACCACCAATTAGCCTAACCTGCATATTTTGGGAGGTGGGAGGAAACTGGAGTACTCGGAGAAAACCCACCAAGCACGAGGAGGACATGCAAACTCCATGTACACAGACGAGAATCGCGCCTGGCCTGGGAAATCGAACCCGGACCCTGGAGGTGCAAGGTAAAAGTGCTAACCACTACACCACCGTGCTCAAAATTTGTCTATTAGCAATAATTAATATAATTTACTATATAATACTTCATCATACATATACAGCATAATGTGACCAAAGGTTTGTGGACACCTGAGCATCACAGTCGATGGCCTTCCCTAAACTGTTGCCACAAAAATTTCTTTGTATGCTTTAGGATTACAGTTTCCACTTTACTGGAACTACAAATCCCGAATATATTACAGCATGACAATACCCACATGTGCACAAAGAACACTCCATGAAGACATTCGCCATGGTTAAATAGAAAAATTTGAGTGTCAGCACAGACTTATAATTTCAATCCCACTGAATCCCACCTTTGGGATGAAGCAGAATGTCAGTTGTGTGCCAGGTCTCCTCACCTGACATAACTCAAAAATGAATGAAAAGCATTTCCATTGGCTTTGGCCAATATGAATTATGAATGCTTTATGGATTGTTAAATAGAGAAACCTTAAATAGTTGGCCTATATTTAAATGTGAACTGTGACATTACTTTTACACCAAATGCCAATGATCTGCTAATCCAAAGGAAACATTCTGCCTTCTTCCCATACAAAGGCACGAACAAACTTGAAGCAGAGCTAAGTAAGGACACAGACTCTTACTTTGATGCAGTAGGAGAAGCAGTTATCTTGATGGTGTTTGCAACACCTATGTCTGGGTCCATGTTTGCATCTGAATGGGGATAATATAACGCAGAACATGCAAACATGCAGTATTCGGAGAAGGAGGACATGAAATGGCTGTGAAAATCTTCCTAGACTAAAATTACAGCCGTATCTATTGCATCATGTGGATGTCATCAAATATTTTAAACAACTAACTAGTTTGTAAAAAAATTTTTCCATTAAAATGTAATATTTGTTTATACAACTACATGATTAATAAAAAATAATAATAATAACATCAGACTTTTCATAAATGTTACTCATACTCACAGAGTGTCTAGCAGCCTGCGTGTCAGATCAGCGATAGTCCTTCCATAGGATGAAGTTTGTTCCACAGCTGTTGGTGGTAACGTTGACCCTTCTGAGCGAGACACACCGGGCAACTCAGCTAAGCTGGAATGTGTGGGGATCTCCTCCTTCCCTACAATAAACCTACAGTGACAAGCAACAATTCAGCGTTCAAACCAAAAACATTATTACAAAAAAAAAATTATTACTAATTTTAGCAAACAAATAAAACAAAAAAACAGATCAATTAGTAATACAAAAACATACTTCAATGCTGAGAAAGCAAAACCCTTGAGGCCATCTTTACACCTGAAATTGAAACGGAGTTATCTAGAAAATCAATGCAGTACTATAAATCAAATCAATTTTTACCGGCAGACTTCCGAAACAAATTTTTCAAACCACAAGAATAATCTCCACTTACCTGAAGAAAAACATGTAAAGTGATGCAGTGATACAGAAAAGGAGAACCTGAGAAAGGAGATGAGTTTATAATAGAGTGTTCAAGTCAAGTCAAATCCAAGCAAATCAATTTTATAAACCAGCATAAGCAAACAAAAAGCAAATATATCCCTGCGTGTAAGATTTCTATAATTAATCGTGCTAGCTTGTCATAGCATTTTAGCAATATTTAATTCTTTTATTGATTAAAAAAATGAAAGCTAATTAAATCCAGGAACGTACCTCTCCATGTTTTAAAGGGTTAACGATGCCTCGTGTGACAGCCATCCGAAATACTGTCTCAGTTGCCTAGAAATGAGCAAACATTATATAATGGTTAAGATGATATTTAACCTTTAACGTGCTATATTTGTAACGGTTTCTGATTTAGTGTTGAAAGGTCTCACCAGGTTTGCCATATATATGGTTAAAAGTCCTCTCCTGCAGCAGAGGTTTAGTTGTTAGTTGGTTTGTTGCAAAACCAAAAGAATAGGCCTTTATACTTTTGGAGGGAAATATATCTAGCATTCATTTGTGTACAATATCCATTGGGAGCTTTTCCCTGATAGTTAAGATCAATATACAGATTTGGGTTTATGCAAACCTGCTTTTGCGCTCTATCAAAATAGCGATGTAGGAAGCTGGCAGTGCAGCTCCAAAGCCTGATGACCAGGAGTAGAAACGGCCCAGCAGCTTTCTGTGCGACAGAAAGATGACAGAAGTATTATTACCATTTAAACTGATGAAAAATGAATTAACACTGTAAAGCAGTATATTTAACACAACTTAGGATTTAAACTAGACCTTAACCCAACTGTGTTCAGACCATAAGTAAATCCTGATAAAGTGCCCCACAAACCTCTAGTGCATGAGGGGCATTCAAATCAAATCCTAGGACTTTTGATTGTGCAAAATAACAGAACAGTTATTAGATTAAAATTTATCTTTATTTTTCTATATAATCCCATGCCACACTAATGCACTTATCCCAGCATTTCACTAACGCATGGATAACATCAAGATCGAAATTTCTCAGTACACTGGAGCCATGCTTCAAATCTAAAATGCTGGCCTCCCAGGAACTTCTTTACCAGTCCTAATATATCTAAATCACTTGGAGGGAGGTCAGGACTGCACAGGGAATGTGGTCATAAGTGGTGCAAGTGGTGTTCGTGAATTATTGCGTGAGGAATCATATACTTGCTTTTAACTACACATTTAAATTGACCTGAGGCACCTACACCCACCTGAAAGATGCAATATTCATATAAAGGGTGGGGACACGGTAGTAAGCCAGCACTTCAAAAATGGTTGAAAGTTCCAAGGAGAAATTGTTATCCGCACCTGTATGATTTATCTTAAAATGTAACAGTTGGCAGGAGTTAAGTACAGTACTACCTTAAAGGTCGACATGGAAACTAAGCTAGCCAACTGTCACCATGCTAGTTTACATTATGCAAAACTCAGACCGCCCCCTACTGTAATCTTCCGGTAACATGTGTAGTATACCCACATCGGCTTACAGTGGGCATGTATATGAAAAATATGGTCTTACAACATTGCACATAGCTTACGAGCAAGGACATTTCCGCCCCAATCAAATTTATCGCACTTCATATGCAAGATCAGGCAGGAATTCTCCTTTATGTATCTCAATAAATAGGAATTTAAGGGCACATCGACAAACCCCACCTTTGCTTCAAGCTTGATTTTTGTCTGTAGGCTGCTGCTTGGGCATGTTGCATAAATCACATTACTAATATCTAAAAATTTTAAAAAGCACTAAATCTCAACATACACATTCCTATCACAATATCAATATTTGCTCAGTTGTCAGGCTTAATGTTTTATGCCGTTTATTATAATTTGTTTCACAGTTCTCACAGCTATAATTACATGACGGTATTACATAGGTTATTACTACAGTACATGTCTGTACATATAATAATAACAATAAGAGACCACTGTCTGTGAGAATCCAAGCATATCAGCAATTTCTAAAAACTAAAAACAACCCCCATACCAACATCAAAGTCAATGAGATGATATTCATCTCCATTCTGACACTTTATATTAACATTAACTGAAGCTACTAATCTGTATACGCATCTTTTTATGCATTACTGCCAGATGAATGGCTGATAATAGCATGAATGAGCAGATCTTCCTAGTAAAGTGTACAGTGAGTGTATTTTTGGGTACTATTGTTTACTTTACTAAGTCTTAGTAACAATTATTGCGGCCGACCTAAAACAAAATCATACAGATTCGTGATTAAATAGGGAAACTTAACACTTTGTGAACTTATTTTATGGGGACGTTTACTGGGAAAAGGCAAACTTAAAAAGCAAACAAGACAGGATTACAGATAAAAAACCCATAAACAGAGCGACTACTGTGGTGTGAAACAAGTGGCAAAATAGACTTTAACTTTTATTCATAATTAAATAGATTGGGCCATTGAAATAAACATTGAAATAAACATCTCAATTAAATATGTAAGGAGGATCAGATGACATTGATAACACTGGGAAATAACGCATATTGGTACATCACCCGATTTTGTACATTATTTTAGCAACGACCAAACAACGTACCAACAATTATAGAAACGTACCAACAATTATAATGTTTCATTTATTAACAATTGACACATCACATTCTAACGAATTGTTTTTAAATTTAAAGTTGTGTCATATCCAAGACACCATAAATTAGTTCCTGTTCTGACCTGCGCTAAAGTCTCCCTCTGTTTCTCTCATTCTTTCTGGTAAAAAAAAAAAATTACATTTTACCGGAAAATGAAAAGAAAATATAACATCTATAAAAATAAAATCAAAAACCCTCCCGTAAATCGTCTCACCCTATTAACTTTGTTGATAATATAAGTTTCAAATATGCTTATTATAAATTTAATAATATGTGGATCATTCAGTGTGACAGTCTCACTATACTATAATGAGAGCATTAATATTAACATAACATTTAAGTTACAGCTAGAACTACTGTCCAGGCTGTGCTCGCTCACTCAATAATTCATTGTCTGTACCGCTTTATTCTTTATACAGGGCCGCTGGGGGCTTAGAGCCTATTTCAGGAGACTTAGGGCATGAGGCAGGGTACACCCAGAGAGTCCACCATCGCAGGGTACAAGCACACACATACACTCACTCACATGCTCATTCACACACAATGGGCAATTTGAAAATGCCAATTAGCCTAATCGGCATGCCTTTAAACAGTGAGAGGAAACCGGGGTACCTGAAGAAAATCCACGACGAATGCCAAAGGTAAGAAATGCAAACTGCATGCACACAGACCTGAGGCAGGAATTGAACCTGAACCCTGAACCATGGAGGTGCAAGGCGACAGTGCTAACCACTAAGCCTTCGTGCTGCCCAAGGCTGTGCTGTTATATAAAAACAATGCACACTTACTGACCAATCAGATTCAGGAATTGAACCACGCTGTGCTATAAACATTTGATGATAAACATTTCCTAATTAATCTATACCCTATCCTTGGTTAGATTTCCAAATTTTAAAATTGTCTTTAAAATTAGGTCATTTAAAAATGATAAAATCCACAGTGTTTTTATGTTGTTGTTTTTTTACAGTCAGAATAATAATTTTTTTTTTTAAAACATATATGCACAAACAAACTAGCTGGCTACATTGCAATAATTTCATTTGCTTTGACAATAAATGCATCTAACAAAGCCAACCATCAGACACAACTATATACTTTACTTTCACATTATAAATTTGCATATCACAGATTATTTGCATACAGCTGAGGCGTCCTATTGACATTATTCGTTACAGCCACGTGAGCGCACACGATCTAAAACCAGTTGGAATCACAAGCTGCACTTTATATGAGCATTGTGAAATGAAATATTTGTAAGATTGACTAACCATTTGGGGGCAGTTATTGATCTGACACAAACCTTTACTCTATTTACAATCCAACGTTTGCAAAGTTTAACATGTACATCCACAAATGTAGTTTATTTTTTAAGTTTTAAATCATATTTTAAGTCACAACATTTGTACACAGCTTCAACTTTTTATTTTTATTTTTTTAACTTGCCTTATTTTTCCCATAATAAAGAAAAATAATCTGTATGGCTGCTGATTGTGAAACATAAATGCGTCTTTCAGGACTCTGTACATTGTACTTGGACTTCAACCAGCTGATAAAAGCAAAGATCCAAAAACCGAACGTCCTCCTGTCTGTTAAACTGCTGTTTAACTGACACATACAATCAGTCTCTTTCTACTGCACATTACTGTAGAGAAAATGTTACTGTTTACCTAAGTATGCAGAAAAAGACGATGTACAGGCCTCCATTTGTAGTAAGGAACGATACAGACTGCAGGATTTCAGGGATAAGCCTCTTCTTATAGTAGTCTTTTTTCTTTCTTCGTAGGACAGCTGCAATCTAGAACGGCATGACATGAATATAATACATTTTATTTACCATCTGATCAACCAACAGACTGTTTTCTGTACTCAATCACATAATGTATAATGTGTTAGAAATATATATAAATAAATGGGGGTATCCTGGGTTACACCTCTTCTCTGTGATCATCCCCATGGGGTTTGAATAGCTGAGTCACTGTCTGTCTTCAGATGAAGAGCTGAAGACCTACCTGCTCCCTGAGCCCAGCACTTTACATAAATAAAAGATCATCAAGAAAAAAGAAAGGAAAAAAAAACACATAAATTTGACTTGTATATTTTTGGTTCTGTACTAACTCCTCTAATTATTTAGGGGGTTTAGCTTGATGGTGTTCTTAGATTTAGCATGCAATTATGTGATTGATGCTGGCTTTTAAGCATTTTTAGATGTTGTCTTGGACTCGTACAGAAAAATTCCAAAGAAGGTGAAAACAGACCGTCACAGAGCAAATGCATATAAGAAACATAACTATGTTTTTTAAAACAGCAGATCCTAATTTAGATCCTATTTAATTACAACACAAGTGTAACACATCTGATACTGAGTATCCATGTTTTTTTTTTTATTATCCTTGTGACAAATGTGAGTTTTTCGGCTGAAGTTAACAGCTGTGCTGCACTTAGTAAGATCCTCACGTTCACATGATGAATTAAGAGATCAGGTTCATTGGTCTCACCACCAGGTTTGTAGAGTTCGACTAGTCGCATGAGCTCCCAATAACCAATCCCTGATCACCACTGTTTCCAAGTGACCAATCATTGAAGACTGTTTGTTAGGCCCACCCACACATTTCCAGTCTCTCTTTCTGGCTATATGTAAAGAGGTTAAACGTGAGTTAATCGATCACTACCAATTTATTTTCTTACCCCCCTTTTTTTTGCAGATATATAACAGGCTGTTACACTGTGAGATTTGTGTTGCCATAAATAAAAAAATAACCCTTCTACAGATAACTTATTTTCTACTTAGTTTAACAGTAATACACCTTATTCAAGCAAAACCTGCTTTTTTCATGTAACATATATTGGCATGAATGATCGGTATAATTTCAACGAAAATGTAAAGTAGTATGTTGCCACATCTAGTGACTTCTAGAGCATGCATTAGCAACTTCACCCTGAAACGACACCGCTGGTAAAGCATTATTCAGCTTTTCTCATTCCACTACTGCCCCTTTTGTGTGATGTTGAGGGACAACACACATATCCCCAGGTGAGCAGCTCCGATTATAATTCAGCACCACTGTATTTTAGTTAGCTAAGCTCTTGAAATGCAGGCATTTCCAGTTTACTGTTACACTGTTATCGGTTTTATTACCTGAGTGACATTCAGTATTGAACTAGCGATAATCACTGTTTACCCGATCAGACAGACAAGTGTAAACCAGGATTGCATAAAGACAGCTTGCTGTCTTAGAAAGAAGACAGACAAAGCTTGACTGTCATAGGAAGACGACTCTAACCTGTTTATTTACAGACAACTCGTTGCAACTCATCGAGACACACGCTAGCTGACAAAACAAACGTTAGCTCGCTCGCCTGCTTTAGGATAACCATTCTACATATTCACGAGCACAAGATACTTACTAGATACAGCGGTGCATATATTTTGATAGAAGCCTCTAGAGCTGCTGCCGTAACTTGCAGTGCTGAAACTGTACAGGATGGAGACCATGTATGTCCTATCTCATAGCAGCTATGCGGTATGGACTTGCTGAGAGCAGCCATGATTAGTGAAGACGGCAGGGCGCGCGCGCGCGCTCACGTGCTCGTCAGAGCGCGCTTTCGCGCGTGGAAGTGAAAGTCCTAATTCATCCTGAGTGAAGCAAGATGAACTCATTTTACTAATGAGACTGATTCTAGTTATGTTCAAACCCAAATGACAAATTTAGGACATAATATTCAGCCAGGACGCTGTTCATGTAAATGATTTTTTTAAAAGGGAGAACCAGCTGAAATACTAAAGAAATGCTGCAAGGTTAATGTACTGGAAAAAAGGACTTCATAGTAAGTGAAACATTCTTCGATCTAGCTAGAAGTATTTATAAATTCTTAAAATACGATTATTTTAATGTATAAGGTTACAAATAAGGCTATTAATCTTATTTCTAGTCAAATGTTACTAAAATTGCAAGCAAAAATTTCTTCTTCTATTAACAGATGACTTTGCTTCTTTCAAGGAATAAATTCCTCAAAACTAGTTCAACTATCTGAAAAAGAACAAGGTTATATATAATCTTGTATTTGGTTTGCTTTAAACATATTTTAAGAAATTGAAGAATGCCAAGAGTTGCAAAGATTTTTTTGTGCTAACCGTAAATAATGTCCAAGAAGATACTTTATTTGCTAATTGTAAATAATATTAGACCATATTCTTTCAAAGTAAAGAAAAAACCAAGCAACACCAAACACTCAAACAAATCAGAGATGACAGCTCAAGTGCCATTTATTGGGACCACAAAACCTACAGAGACATCCTTATTTGTTCACAGGAATGGATCAAATGCTGAGTGAGCTAAAACAAACAAAAAAAAAAATATACAAAACAAGCGATGATCTTAAATAAACAGTTTAAGTGGTGAAGCAGGACATGCTGACTCATTCATCATCATCCCAGTCCTTCTTCTCCTGTGGAGCTTTGGGTCCTCCGGCTGGTTTGGCCATGATAATCTGTACAAACAAAAACAATACAATCTCATTACACTTAAAAAAAAAAAAAAAAAAAAAAAAAAGCTAAGGTGTAGTCCTTTAGAATAGTTAGTCTGATTCTGTTAGACATTTCTAAAGGGTGTGTGCCTTAGATTCATGCAACATGCAATCACACCCAATCATGATCCTTTTGCACATAGTGCCAGTTGTTAGTATGGTGCCATCTAGGTGTCCATAAAGTATCACAAGTGAACAGGTCTTATGACTTTAAATTAGTACCGATTAACGATTATACCCGTTTTCCTTTCAAAATCAGTTTAAAATTCCAGAGATACATTTGCTTTTACATAAAGCTACTGTAAATATAATCTACTTAATTCAAAAACACTCTTAAACCAATTTATTTAAATGCTACACTTCTAACACAAATAAATAGGTTTAATCTAGTATAATAGTATTTTTCATAATGACTGGCTGTCCTGTGTGCCACATCAAACTGTCATTCCAAACAGAACCAGTGTGTAGTCAAAAAAGTAAGTGTGTTCATGCAATCCCATCCAGCAATCCCACACTCGAGTGGTTAAGCACACACAAAGGAATAGGGCACCTGTCCCATTACTGGGGTTTCTGATCAATGATGAGTGTCAAATTTATCAGGCTCTTCATCCCATTCGTCTTTGTCCCAGTGACCTTGCTGTTTGGGAGCTCTGGGGCCCCCAGCTGGTTTCGCCATTATGATCTGACACAGTACATCTTGTTAAAAATGTGTTCCAACTATTGCAGGCTTACACAGAAAAAGTAGCATGTATTTCTTAAAAAAGGGGAGATAGTTTTCCACTTTCTTGGATGTTCCAAGCTACTCCGATAGCTTGGAACTAAATGCTGCAGAATTTTACAATTAATGATTTAATAAAGTCAAAAAAATATGCCATGTAATGAAACTGGCAGGGCTTTGCATATGTAAAAAGATGTCACCTGACAGCTATGAAGTTCAGTATATTTAAGGATATACTGGAAAAATCATAAATAAAAAAAAAAAAAACTAATTCAGAGTCATGGTACGAAAACAAAGAACAACAATAAATAATTGTGTAGATGAATACTGTTACACATTTTAAGATAGCAGCTGACCTGATCAACCCTGAGGACGGTGATGGCAGCATTTGTAGCCAATCTGATGCCCCAGTGTTTGACCAAGTAGGGATCCAGAATGCCTGCCTCCAGCATGTCCTTCACTGCAGGCCCTTCACCCTACCAAAGCAAGAATAAATAGTTTAACCAACAGAACTACTAAAAAACCAAAACAATAGTCTTTTGTTCATATTCCAAATTGTACTCTCACCTCGATATCAAAGCCCATGTTTTTGTTACCCTCATGGTGAACAGCATACAATTTAGAGATCAGCTCGTTACCCTTCACCCCAGAGTTTTCTGCCAAAGCACGTGGCACAGCCTCAAAAGCCTCAGCAAATTTCTTAATGGAGTACTGCTCCAGACCTGGGCAAGACTGGCAAAACAAACATTTTTAGCCTGGGGGGAAAAAGACTGGGAATGCACATACTTATGTCTCGATACACAAATTATTTTACTTTCATTTACTTTACTTGTGCCGTTCTTTCTATTCTAAAAGTTACTGCCGCCTACAGCCTTGGACTTTGTCTCGATAAAGTACTAATGCCTACACACATGCTACAGTTTTCTTAAAATATATTCTAGAATCAACTATTTTCAACGGACAACATTTAATGTCATTTTAGTGAATATTTCATGTCTTAGTATATACACATTTTGAATTTTAAATCAAAGTGCATTACACAGTTTGTATTGCTTCTTAGGCAGTAACACTTACCTCTCCATAGGACATAATCTGTTTAGCCAGCTCGATTTCAGTAGCACCGGCACCTGGACACAAGCGCTTGTCCTAGGAATAAATGAACAAATGTAACAAATGCAAGTTGTCTAAATCTTTAGTTTATCCATAAATTATAACAAAATACATTCAGCTATCTGAGCAGACTTACCCTAACAAGGACCTTAAATGTGTTTACTCCATCATCAATGGCTCGTTCAATGTCATCCATCAGGTTGTCTGTGGAGCCTCGAATCACCAACGTTGAAATGGCTCCTTCTTCTTTCTCTATTATTAGAAATAAATACAGTAAAAATCAGTCATTCATTCAAGAAAAAAACAGAAGGATACAGAAAAACTATGAATTATTTTTTGACTACATTGTCATACTGTTAAACCTTAACACCACCCCCATTCACAGGTCACCTGGAAGCAGACATGCCCCCACAATTACATGATTAATAAACTATTTTATAGTGTTTGTTCAAGTAGGTTTTTACTCCATCTGATACCCATAATACAATTAAACATATAAATGTATAAGAAACATTTTGCCCAATAATCTTGCACATAGTATGAAACAGTATAGAAAGGCAAAGTTGGTTAACTGTAAATGAACTCACCATGTTTGAACACGACAACCTGGGTGTCTCCGACCTCAGTCAGGTAAACACTATTACAGTTTCCCATTTCTTCTGGAGTGGGAACAGTCTGGCAACACACAAAGCATAGATACCAATAAGCAAAATCCAAGGTAAAAATCTAAAGTCCTTCCATTAACTAAAAATAAACCTTACCATTTTTGGCAATGCAACTGCACCGACAGTTTTGCACAACCTTCTAAGGTCCCATTTGGAGTTCAGCCTTGATGGACATACAGAATAGGGTACATCTTGTCAGATTACACACATAAAACGATAAAGTTATGGATGATTATGTTAACATGTTCTTTGTGAAAAATTAAAGACGTAGATGTGTATATCAATTAATTAGTAAGACTCACCGGACTACCATGAGTTGATACTTGTTGGCATAATGTAATGCCATGTCTGCCACTTTGCCCCCAGTTACAATCACATTAGCTCCTGCATCAGCAATGGCCTTCACCTGGGCCTCCATCAGGTTCTCCTCACCTTTGCTGAAGTTCATCAACTCTTCAGCATTCTTTATCAGCACTGTGCCCTGAGGAATACACACAAGTTGAAACATTTAGAAAAAAAAAAAAAACGTTATATCTTAATACATGAAATCTTGTAATCATGTAATATATGTAATATAATGCAATCTGACGCATTATATTACATATATTACAGTAAACTTACAGATTAAAAAGTAAAAAATTAAGGCAGTTTATATTACACATATGCACTTCTGCATGTACAAATGTTTGGAGGCACATACTGCTCCTAGAAGAATTTCCTACGTTTCTACTAATTTCCACTATCCTGAATATGTTTTATATATGGGTATAAAGATATGGCACAGTGCATAAATGTGACTATATGCATGGTGAAAATTATTTGTATTAAAGAAAATACCATTATATTATTTATGCATGCAATTGCCGTTGCACTGTTTAAACACCAGGGGTCCCACTTGGCTAATTGTTAATTTGAAATAAAATACACAAAGAACACACTGGACAGGTTATCAGATTCTTTTGTGGAAGCCATGTGAAATCAGCAGTATCCGAATAGCTAAACAGTAGCAGATTGAAATGACCAACATATATTATGTGTTACATATTCATATTTTTTTTATAATAAAAATAAATTAAATATCTCCATGTACTACCC
The DNA here is from genome assembly GCF_024256425.1 of Clarias gariepinus. Taxonomy (NCBI): domain Eukaryota; kingdom Metazoa; phylum Chordata; class Actinopteri; order Siluriformes; family Clariidae; genus Clarias; species Clarias gariepinus. Next base: position 13,734,480 of record NC_071116.1, on the reverse strand, counting down.
CAAAAAAATATGGGGAATAACCTATATATATATATATTTTTTAAAATATGGTTACCTGGAAGTACAATTAGTTTACATTATTAAACCTCTGTTTTATAGAGACAAAATGCATATTGTTTCACGCTGTTTAATACAATTCAATTTTGTTTTTATTGCGCTTTTAACAATTTACAAAATAAAAATAAAATTATGTAAATGTTTATGAAATGTGAAAAATGTGTATGAATTAAAATGATTAAATTTGTGATTTAAAAAAAATGTCATTTTCATATTGCTTACAATTCATAACTTTAAATGTGACTTTTCAATGATAAATTTTTATTCAAACTCTTTTTTAATATTTAGCTAATTTAATAAAAATGAGAATCCAATGTCATGACTACTACTACATGAAAATAAATATTTTGATCAAAAATCAAATCATACATGGGCATCAATTTCTCTCAAAATGTTTATGAATTAATCAAATGTCAGTAAAACATTAAATTATATAACAAAAAATGCTGGCATCACAATGCACTCACCTTGGTCTCAGTGACCATGCAGTCAAACGGACAAGAAAACACAACTATCTTGGCATCTTTAACTGATGTAAGGTCTCCTTCAGCTTCCTTCTTAAAGACCATGCCGTGAAGCATTGATGAGCCATGCAGCCCACAGCCCTACATTAAAAAAAATAACCAACATTTCAACATAAAACACGCCAGTGACTGAAAAGGCATAAGCTGTATTTGACCCATTTTACCATAGTTTATGTAACATTCCTATATTTTTGTTATATTTACAAACAACAAGATTTTTGTGTTAAAACTCACCAAAATTTTGCACACTCTCACATTATCGACATTGAAATTGCCAGACTCTGGGAAGATGGATACTGTGTAGACAGAAAAGCAAATAATAAACATCATAAATAATAAAATAAAGAAAAAATACACACACGTTATACATTATATTAGACACGTAGTTCGTAGTCTTACCACAGGCTTGTGCTATGAGGTCGGCGAGGAAATCATCATTTCCATACTGTTTGCTCATTACAGCTGTGCGAATCACGGCTTTGGCCTCAGCCACTTCGTGAAGGTTCTTAGCAGAGGAGCAAACGCAGTCTGGAAGAATTTCCAGAGCCTTCTTGCAGGCCATCTCATAGCCCTCAATAACCTAGAAGAGAAAGGGGTAGGGTAAAATCTAATTTACTACTTTAAGAGAATCTCAGAAACATATTGAATAAAATGAATTTCATGTCTGCAAGGAGAGTGCATCAAACAAGTCCATAAAGGGCTGTAGGACAATTAATTACTGCTGTAGCATTTCATGCTTATTCAACTCTGTGATGAATGACAAAAGCCTTTTTTTTTTTTTTTTAAGGGAGGCTCAACTAGAACATTTTCTTTAAGAGACTCCAGGAAGATGGATAAAGGAAATAAGACCTACAGCTTGCAATAATGAAACCTTCTGGATTTCAACCGCCATCAAACAACAAAAGAAATGACGAAAGTAGAAGTGGGACAGCAGGAAGATTTTACTGTATCCAGTATATCCACATTATAGCAGTTTGCACAGTGGGGAAAGCAGATTACATATCTGGACTATCAGTTTTTAAATATTCAAAGCCTGATTCATACACACACGATCTCATTTCTAAATGAGCTCGTGTGTGACACTTGCATGAATTTCCCCCGTATTTAGATCATGCTGCATTCGCACGTACATTTGTTTAATTAATGACAATCCCAGATTGTTATATCAACCATATTCATTGGTCACACTCACAAGGTATGTAACACAACACAATTCACCAATCAGGCCAGAAATTAGCAAAATATTCAGTCATACATCTGATCACTTCTCTCATCTAGCTTTCTAATTTAAAGCATACTGTTGTCACTTGCATAACCTTACAGACCTAGAGAGAGTTATGATAGTGTGCCAAAAGAGTGTTAAACTGTTTTGTGCACACTCATGCTCTCACATGTTAAGCACAGCCCTTTCTCTCTTCTGCATGCTCAATATGACACTGCTATGCTCGCTCACCTCTGATACAGAGAGCCCCATTCGCAGTAGCTCCTCTGCCAGCTCTAGCAGAGCACCAGCAAACACCAGAACAAAGTTGGTTCCATCCCCTACTTCCTGCTCCTGCATGTGGGATGCCATAACAATCATCTTAGCAGCTGGGTGCTGGACCTTGAAAAGAAAGAAAGAAAGAAAAAAACTGTATTTAGGGCATTATGCTGCATATTGTAGAATTGCAGATGAAATAGTACAGGAGACAAAAAGGGTGCTTCTTAATTCTTTAACTATGGCTCCTTGTCTTTTCCTTTTTTCCACTTAAGACAGATTTAGAGAAAATATGCACAAAAAGGTCACAAGGACAGCAAAATAAGGACCAAACATTTACCAAATAAACATTTGCTCACTGACACTTTAAAAGAGACTTTAGTAAAAACAGATTTAATGATTCATGTTTTCCCAGCTACATTTTATATTTGTACAAGACTCATATCTGCTTGATTCCTCTGTGGGATAAAAATGCCAAACTCACCTCGAGCTCTCTCAGAATGGTGGCAGCATCATTGGTTACCAGGAGTTTCTCTAAATGGTTGATGACCATTTTGTTCATGCCTGGCAAATGAAAAACATTTTTTTAAAGAAATTATTAATAAATACAACAACTTAAAAGTGCAAAATTATGAATCAGTAAAAATTATCAGTCACCGTAGGGTCCGTATGCAGTTCTTGTAGTCTGTGCCAGTTCCTTGCATGCCTGGATATTTCTAAAAACTGCCTCCTCTAGACCTGAATAATGCTGATAGGCGAAAAAGAGTGTAAAGTCAGTAAAATAATCATCATCATAATTTTTTTTTTTTTAAAGTCAAAGCTTTATACAGTAGATCATATCCAAGAGAATAAAAATATGGCTGGATAAAATAATATAATGATGAATGACCACTTGATAATTGCACCAGTACCAAAATATGGGAATGTCATCAAAAAATGTAAAACGCTCAATTATTTATATATTATTTAATTCATCATATTGTATAGGTCATCATCCTCTACTCCACAATCCTGAGACCTATACACAGCAAAACAAACGATGGCTAAAACGCTTTGAATTGTAAGAACTTTATAAACAGAAGTAAAACTTTAAATAATGACAGTACAAGCAAAACTATATTTCGTGATACATCTCATATACCGTGGAAATGTATTAGAGAATCCTGATATGCCTTATATGTCGTTCCTACCCATTACATTTCCTAATTCGGTCAAAATTTGAGCGGGTAAATAAATATTAATGCTAACAACACTAAAGAGAATAATAAGTTGCAAAATTAGTTCTGTAGCACAGAAGATTGTTGTAGCTGTAATGGCTGTTTGCTATTAAAGCATTAATATTGAGGATGTGTTACTCAGCAGCATTACTGTCACGGTTAGCAGCTAGCAGGCTAGTTAGCCGGTGATGCACATGCTGGTGTAAGCAATCCAAGCAAGTCTAACAAAAGACATGTTGTTTAAAAAAAAAAATTATATCTTTGGCTATAATAAGTAATAAAGCGTCAATTAGGAAATAAAACCTTGTGTGTAGTCCGTTTAATCTGATGTATATATCAGTGTAATTATTAGCTATGAGTGCAGAACCAATGTTCTAGAAATCTCCACCCACATGATTCAGGCTAACAAGCTAACACATTAGCTGGCTAGCTGTTTAAAGCTTAAACCGCTCATAAACTTATCGTTTTAATGATTCTTACCTTCGCACCATCTTTTAACATTTGGGCAAAGCCCGGTGCTTTAGGGACATGAAGGGCCATTTTCCGCGTCTGAACAGCCCCGGTGCGAGAATAATCCGGACTGGATGCTGTGAGGAGCCGCTACACAAGGCCAAGCACGCAGCTCAGAAAGGACCGGTAGAATGTCGATGGCAGAATCATAGATCACCATCACCCGCCTCACAGGCAAGATAGAAGATCATCGATTGCGTTAAACGACAAGTACAGGGTTTTCAAGATATTTTACCTCAAATAATATTCATAATAAATGTAGAGAACCTTTTTAATGGGTGAATGTTTATATTATTATGTTTTAAGTATTTATTCAGTTCAAGTAATGTGTATAACATGAATAAATGGGAACAATGGCGCACATCTTGACAAGACTGCGCTTGCCCAGGGCAGATACAGATGTCGCCATGACAAAGTACTGGCCGTGCGAGCTGACACCCTAAAGCAGAAGAAGACCAGGAAATGCAAGCCGCCACTTGGAATAACATTCGGCAAAGAGGGGACAAGGCCACCAGGGCTCAATAAAACCAGGGCAAGTCTTTGGCAGTCTTCCCAATCATGGGGTCTTAGGATAGACCTGAAGAAAAGGCTCAAGTTCCCAGATATTGTCCACACTACCTTAAGACCTGACGCAGTCCTTTTCTCCATTGTAGGAAAGAAGATCATCTTAGTGAAGCTTACAGTGCCGTGGGACGAGGGGTGGGAGGCGGCGTTTGAAAGGAAGACTGAACGCTATAAAGATCTGGTGTGGAACTGCAATGACCAAAGTTGGCAGACGTGGTTGTACCCAGTCGAGGTGGGATGCATGGGCTTCCCAGCCCAATCAGTGTGAAAGCTGATGACAGACCTTGGATTGACTGGGACTGAGAGAAAGAAGGCTGGCGGAGGCAGCAGAGAGAGCCTCCTGTTGGATTTGGAGCAGGAGGGAGCTGGCAGCCAGGAGGAAGTGTGTAGTGGTTGGCCACCAATACTGACCCAACAACAGGAGAGAGTTATGGTTAAAGGTCGAAAACACTTAAAGATCGTTGGTAACCATCTGATGACACAACCTCCTGGCAAAAGGCTCCAGTCATTGCAAGATGACTATAAAAGGAGGATGTATTTAACAAATAAAAAAAATCTCCAGTCTTATGTCCAATCTTATCTTAAAACGGCGAGTATGGGTACAGGCAACCTTGCAACCAAATAATTCCACCTTTTTAATTAGACTGTCTTGGCTTCAGTAGACTATCTGGTGTAGCATCTCCTTGAAATGAAAGTCTGCATCAGCACTTGCCCTTTCTGGATACGATTGGACCCCCTGGTGTAATCCAATATTATATTACAATAATATAAAAACAAAGCAATTTACAGTACATCCTGCAGTAAATGCATTCTTTAACTGTGCTTTGGATTTTTAAGGGTGTTTTCTAAAGTGGTTCTAGATCCTTAGTCTTTTAAATGACAAAGAAATGCATGGTAATATGGTGACATGATAGCAAACAAGAAAGAGAGATACAGACAGACAGAAATAAAGAAGGGTAGAAAAAAAGAAGATAAAAAATAAAGAAAGACAGTCAGAAATACAGAAGGAAAGATAAACAGACAGAAATACAGAAAGATAGAAAGAAAGAAAGGAGGAAAGAAAGAAAGTGTAGGCTAGTAATTAATAGGTTTAATCCAGCAAAACATCTCCATTTCAAAACAATGGAATTACTTGGCTGGTGTGTGCGTGTGTGTGTATGTGTTACTCAGCACTGATTGGAACAAAGGACATTTTTCTTGCCTAAAGTCATGCGTCCGAGCCGTTTAACTGGCACTGGTGTAGTGGGGGGTGTATCTGTAGTCCTAGTGGGCAGCGTACACACACACACACACACACACACACAGATCTGCCATGTTTCTGAAGAGTAGCCGAGATGATTCCTGTGAAAGCAGTCTTCTTTTCGCTGGCCCTCACTAACTGGCCCAGATGATTGTATGAAAAGCTGACTGTGGAAAGCTCTGACACATCCTGTGTGCTTTTTCTGTGGAAGGAGTCACTCTTGAACCTTGTTTAACTTTAAGGACTTTTTTAGAATTAAGCTTTTGTTGCTAGGTAAGTTTTATTTCATGTACATGCACACATAATACAATATTTTATAACTAAATTGACAGACTTGTAAACATTTCTTTAACCCCACTTATAGTATTCTGAACTGTATGTTGTGCGCCTTCTGCTTTGATAATTTTATCGTGCTAGCTGGTTGAGCAAACCAGCTTCTTTGCATTAAGTGGTCTAAGTCAATGTATATTAATCTCATTCATAAATGCACCTGGATTAAATGATAGAAAATGCTTTGGTCAGTGCAAAGACAGTGGAGACATGTGACCTCACCCTCTGGCTCGGAGGGGCTCTACCTCTAATTGTTTAATCCCTGATCCAGCTTTGAGCGCATGATGAAATCCAGTCATTGCCCCTGAGAGGTGAATGGTCTCGCATTACAGTTGTATATTAAGGGAAACTTGCTTTATGCCCCCTATCTTGTCATACTTCTCTCCCTTTCACAGGGGATAAATGATCACCTCAGCAAGACGAATCACCAGAGACAAACCTGAAGTTCAAATCTCCTTCAGCCTTGATGAGTCCTCGGGTAGGTTGCTTATTTGGGTTCCACGTTTGTAGATCCTACTTAACTGTTACGTTTTAAAAAAGGGTTTTGTCCTCTCAACCACCTCCCCCTCATCTGTAATGGCATACACTGCATGCCTCCCACCAAAACAGCAACCGAGAAAAGCCAGCACAAAGCCCTTCTCGTGCCGGAGCCGTTTTAACTTTTGTCATTGTTTTCAGTAAAACAGGTGCTCCCTCTATTTCAGTCTATCACTGGCATCTTGCAAAAAAAAAAGAAAAAAAGAAAAATAATCTACCTAGACACAAAGCCTATCTTGTCCCTGCTGTCAAAGTGTTTTACAGCTTTTCAGACGAATGTTTGGATGGCAGCTGCAGCATCAAGTTTCCTCTTTAATACCTCACTGCTGTGTGATTTGCTTTTATAACACTTGCCTATATTTAAAGGCGCTTAACACTTTGTCCTCTGTTGCTGCCATGGACCTCACATCTTAGCCTCTGCTTTGAGTTTAAAGACAGGCATGTAAATCAACAGATCATGCTACCACATCTAGTATTTGCTGTACAGGTTAAGTGAGCATGCTGTGATCTTCTTGATCAGCATACTACTCTATATATCAGACATGATTTTCCCTCCAGTTGATTTACCTCCTTTGTCCTTTTTCAAAAACAAAAAAAATATATGAAACAGTTTTGTCTTCTTTCTGACTGAGTCATTTCGGCACTTTTGTCAAAATTGAACAGTTTAAAAAATGTTTCTACTATCATAGAATTACAACAGCCTGGATCTTCTTCGCTGGGAATTACCTCATCCCTACTATGTCTTAATCGAGTTGAAATGGTATACTGTATCAGGCTGCAGCTGAAACCAGTGGCCAATTCTGCTTGTGTATATCTTGCTTATAATTAGTCCCATGGTCAATGTGTGTCCACACCCCATTTTTAGCTGGTTGCATCAGAGGATTCCCGACATGTGTACCCTGGCTACGTTTGGACATAGCTTGCATGATAGCAAACTAGTGTAGACAACTTGTCTGTCATGGCCCTCGTTAAAAAAGACTCATCATCAGGTATCCAGGAGAGAGTAAGACCCAATCTGTCCACTCAAGCTTTAGTTCATGTGGACCAGACAAACAGGTGTTGGCTGATGTTCCACTTGCAGCGCTAGAAAAACAGGCACGTGGTTTCTATAAACATAGCCAAGCTGAAGAACCTCAGTTGTTGGTTTGGCATTTAATTTTATAATTAGGAATGATTTAATTACTTAAACTATGAAATATGTAACCAGGAGCCTCTGTGTATGCTCTGTTTGTGGGAAAGGGCAGAGGAGGACATGCAAAAGCACCTCTGGCATTTAGTATGTTTCTAAATGGGTATCCGGCCACTGGACAAAATTAGAGTCATTACCATTTATGAAATTAGGTTTTATACTAATAACTGTATTACTGATGCTTCACAGCTTCAGGCTTGTGATTAAATCCTGGACATGAGCGACTGACCAGAATTGTGCATGTTCTCACAAAGTACTTTTGAGTTCCCTCTGGGTTCTCCAGATTCTTATCACCTTCCAAAACATCAGTGTAGATGGACTGTCCAGGATAAACCGCCCATAGATGTAAATGAGTGTGTGAATGTATTTATGTCTATGTTGCCCTGTGACAACTCGCTGTCTCATCAAGGGTGTATTATTACCACATTGTGCCCCAGATTCAGCGCAACCCTGACCAACAACCGAAATTTAGCTTCTCTTTTGACTTTTTTTTTAGCACACCACAGATGCTAAATTAATTGTCTTTATTAACATAGAGCTGACTGATGCAGAGGAGCAATTTCCATCTTTCCCAGACCTCGAGCAACGCCTGCAGGTAAAACTGGGTAATTCTCTACGTTCTCTAAAAGATAGTGGCATATTCATATAAACTTTTTTTCTGTGTTTGGGTCATTTGAAGCTCTGTGTGTGAATAGTCAGTCAGTATAAAATTTAAAAAATGGCAACATAACATAACATAGCACTTAACATAGCACAGTTTAAACACTAGAGGGCAGTAGTATGTGTTCCTAAACTAAGAGTACCTGCAAGAAGTTCCAGTACATCAGGCAATCTCATAGGGGCCCACTAAGGTCATGTGGGTGATTAGCAATGAACGACATAAGCAATAATTATTGAATAATTTTGCACATCTAACCGCAATGTTTGGATGATTTTGAAAATTGTTCCACTATTTTCACTACATAAAGGCTAAGTTTGCCCCTAAACATTCCCAAATGACCCGTAGTGTGTGAATGTTGACCGGAGGTCCTAACATGCTTGTGAAAATGTGAATAAATGTAATGGTTGCCATTGGCTTCCATGGTCCCAAGTTGGACTACAGAGGTTCCTAGATGGATGGATGAATTGCCCCTTTAAAACATGAGGTAGATTATATGATTTATTGTGCTATATACTTTAGACTTAATTAACTAGCTGACATGACTTATTCCATATCCTATTTCATAGACTAAATTTCACTGACTCTCACTCATCGTCTATACCGCATAAACCTGTATACAGCACTATTACAATATTACTATTACACAACAAACACTTTAATTGCTTCTGCCCAAACTTCCTGTACAATACAGGAACAATATACAGATGCAGATGTATGACAAATTAAAGCTGAAAACAACATACAGTGTCAGTTAAGTTGTTGGAACGGCAAAATCCACCAGCTTCACTGCACATTGGTGTTTCTGGGAATGTATAGAGAGATTAACATACTTCCAAAAGATATTTACACAGTTATGACAAGATGAATATGCTTTAGAAAAGTGTCTAACATGTCATGGGAAAAAGAAAGCTCCCATAGGAGTTGAATTGAGAGCTGGTGGTTGTAAAGGTCATGGCATATAAGTTGTATTTGTTTCTTTAAATAATCTTTAAACTATTCAGTGAGATGTTGTAATTGGGACAATGTTTTCCTGGAAATGACCAGTCCCATTAGGAAAAAAAACTTTTATAGGATTGGCGTCCAATTAGAAAGACTTTGGATTTATTTGGAGTAACACTTCCTTCCTATACCAGAGAAAATTGTTTAGTTTAGTTTAATTTAGTTTTAATCCTATAACTAGAAAAACTGAAAAATTAACTGTACTATTAAAAACAAACTAAACACAAAGAAAGTTACTGGAAGGGAGGAACTGTGAAGCTGGGAAAGGAGGAACTAGACAACCAGACAACGTCAAATGTGAACAAAAGGAAACAGGAGGTGTTTAAGACAAATAACTATGCTTACGTTATGCCAAGAAGATCTCATTTAACTCAATTTTTCTTCTTCAAATGCACACAGCTAAAGTATTCCATTGTGTCAGATGTACAGTCAGGTCCTAAATGATCTTATTATATTAATTTATGGAATTCAAGCTATCATAACATCATGTTTTATTTGTAAAGGAGTTTAAAAGTTTATATACCCATTTTTCTTTTTTTATTAACCAATACGTAAATAAATGCACTGTGCTGTTTCCATGGCACTTATGGACATAGCAGAAGTTGAAGTGATAGTTTGGAGGAGTTGGGTATGAGTCATTCTGAAAGAAGAAGTCCTCCTCAAGATGAGGCCAAAACTTTTTACCAACAGTTTCCTTCACATTGCGGTTGGATGTGTAAGTGCTGAACTTGTTGATATCATGGAAAGCAATAGTTTTTTAGGGAATTTCCTTTTGCTCCATGGGCACCCTAGATTTGTTCAGCACTAGTTTTGTGGACAGCTATTTTAATAAAAAAAAGTCCAGACACCACAGAAACCACAGAAATGGCTAGCGTCAGCCACAAAAATGAGTGGGTTATACTTTACCGCTCCTTTTCTGACTTTGTGATTATTGTTTTGAACCTTTTCACGCAAGCTTTATAAAACATTTTACTACAATCTTTAACTTGATTGGTGTAAGCCTGAAAGATTTCTCACTGTCTGTCAGCTCCATTGACTATTTTTATCACTATCAATAAAATCTGTGTTCGCATTTGAAGCCATATTGAATGATTAATTATGCGTGTATTGTGTCTCATGTCACTTTCTGCAGCCAGTGTTGCCATGTCAGTCTCTAAAGGAGTCTGTCCAAGTCTACAGAGACCATTGCAGAATGGCGAAAGAGTTTCACCAGGTTAAAACAGAAATTGCTCTGCTGGAAGACAGGAAGTAAGTGTGTCTTAGGCTTAGAGCAGGAAAAACCCTGTGACTGTACAAGGAAAGCTGATTTTCCACATCTCTTAATTGAGCGTACGTGCAAAAAGCTGAAACTTGATAAGTTTCATAGGGGAACAAGGACAAGAACCAGTTCAGATTCTATGAATGTTTATTCAGAGATTATTCACCATGATGCAACATGGCTTGTCTGGTGCTCTTCCTTAGGACACATTCCATTTTGACTGACAAGGGGGATTTCCTTACAAGTCATGCTGTGCTGTTTAAAAATAGGCCTGTGTAATCATGACAGCCTCTTACATACTGTATTGTGGCATGCAACACTTGTGTTTTTCGAAAATGTCTTGTGTTGCCTATAGCAATCAGGCATGTTTTTTCTATATACAGATTCACTTTATGAATTTCTTTTCCCCAATAAATTGGACAGCATTGAGAAACTGTAGTCAGTTTAAATAATAAAAAAAATCCATCTGATCTTTCACTAATTATGCAGTTTATCCTTACAGTATACTGTATGCTTCTCCTTCTGTCTTTTCATTGAGCAAATATGTGAGCTTTCCAAAAGAAAAGCAGATTTTTAATGATTTTTAACTTTTTGTGCAAAAACATAAAAACAAACAAAAAAATCATCTGACAACAAGAACATTTAACCTTTTTCAGTGTGCCATTATTTATTCAACAAAAATGAAGCCAAAAATTAAAAGATTATATGGGCAGTACTAAGTACCCTTGATTAAATAGCTTGTACATCCACCTTTGGCAGCAATAACATGAAGTAATCGTTTCCTGTATGACTTTATTAGTCTCACATCATTTTGGTCTGTGCTTCTTTACATCAACATTGGTACAGTTCATTTGCATATGCACAGCTCTTTTAAGGTCCGGCTGCAGCATTTCATTGGGGTTGAGGTCATTCAAACACATTAATTCTTTTATTTTTTGGAAATTTTGATGTAGATTTACTGGTGAGCTTTTTACCATTATTCTGTTGCTTGACCCAATTTCAACCAAGTTTTTGCTTTCGGGAAGATAGCCCCACATTTGCCTCTAGAATGCTCTGGTATACAGAGGAATTATGGTTGACTCAGTTACTGCAATGCTCAGGTTATGTGGCTGAAGTCCAAATCATCACCTCTCCACTGCCATGCTGGACAGTGTCCGAATAGTGTATGAGGTGTTTTTGCTGAAATGCTGCATGCGGCATGTTTTTCACCCAACATGATACTGGGCGTTAAGTCTTTAGTCTCATCTGTGCATTTCCATTTTTTCTTCCAGAAGTCTTGTGGTTTGTTCACAGATGCAGTTTTTTCGAACCTCATTTGTGCTTCCATCTTCTTTATAGTCAGAAGAGGCTTTCTCCTGACAACCGTTTCAAGCAAACTGTACTTGTTCAGTCTTCTTCTAACTGTGCTGTCGTGGACATTTAACATGATCTGTGAGGCCTGTAGTGTTTAAGGGGTAGCTTGTGGGTTTTTCTTCAGTTGTTAATTTCTCTTGGGATTGCACGTTATGAACTTGGGATGATTTAGCTGGGAAGTTGATTGCAGGAAAGACTTAAATGCTTTCCACTTGTGAATAATCTTTCTTATTGTTGACATTGTTGAATGGTTTTATAACCCTTTCCAAATTGATATGCAGCAACAATTGCTTCTTTAAGGTGTGTGCGATTACTTAAGACTTCCCCTATTGGCACTGTGTTAACACACACCTGAATGCTCCAGAGCAGCAAACTGCCAAAACTTCTCCTTATATAGAGGTCTGCACACACTGTCGATCAATTAATAAAGCATTGATGGTTAGCTGCACCTGGCTGCATCCTACCCTCTTAAACCCTGTATTGCCTACAAGTTTTTTTTTCTTTTCTTTTTGGCTTCATTTCTGTTAAATGCAAAATGGCACAGTAAAAAAAGGGTATATGTTGTTGTTTGTCTGAGTTTGTATTTGCTGATTGAAAAATTTTTGTAACAGCATGCCTCTGACACTAGTACAAGGTTTTATTCAAATCATATGTTTAAAAAAAATGAACATGTTGATTTAAGGGTGACAACCCATTTACAGGGACCTGTATGGCATATAATCTACATTATGTGTAATTGTTGATATGATAATTGTTACTATAAGGAAACCTTTGATAACTCCTTGGTAACTCTCAGGTATCTACACTTTGTGATGTTCTTAATTTTTTGTCTAGAAAGATAGAGAAAATACAGGCTGGTAAGGGAATGACATTTATAGTTGCTATAAAGAGTACACCACATTTCATTTATTAATAAAAAAGTATGTAATTGGCAAACTGCTGTGGTATAAGAGGAATAATTGTTACTGCCAGTTATGGAGTATGTTTTTCTAAAACACTCTGTTTGTCATATTTTATTCTTTAGAAATCAAATATTTATGAGCTTCATGGTCACATTACATTCATAAATTTAGTAATGACTTTTACCAAGGAGTATCCTTCTCACTGCCTGCTTGCTTGCTTGCCATGTGATCACACTTTACTGAACAGGAAGTGGTTGTACATGAGACAGCACAGGCAGTTACTTTTCAGTTGTGTACATTTCGCAAATCTGTGTTACAGGTGTTTGTTTAGTCTCTGCTTGGTTTTGGAGTAGATAAATATGGTCAGATTAGCAGACCATAGATTAAGCTTTTAACCTTCACTTGATTTAAAAAATCTCTCTTTGCAGATAAAATGGCACAAAATAATTCATTTAGGTAACTAAATTACAAATTACAAATAAATTAATGACAGAAGGTGGAGGTGGGTCTACATCAAGGATTGGCTCTAAGCCCCATCTTGTTTGCTATGGTGATGGACAGGTTGACAGGTAAGTTAGACAGGAGTCTCCATGAACAATAAATTTTGCACATAATATTGTGCTTTGTAGCGAGGACAGGGAGCAGGTGAAGGCTAACTGTAGCAAAACAAATGACATGTGTGTGAATGAGAGGAACCCAAGTGGAATGGTAAGGCTACAGGGAGCAGAGGTAAAGAAGGTGCAGGACTTTAAGTACTTAGGGTCAACAGAAGAGGCAGAGCAACAGAGAGTGTGGAAAGGAGGTGAAGAGGTGGGTAAAGGTAGGTTGGAATGGGTGGAGAAAAGTGTCAGGTGTGTTATGTGACAAAAGAGTATCAGTGAGAATGAAAAGAAAGGTGTACAAGATAGTGGTGACACCAGCAAAGCTCTACGGCTTAAAGACAGTGGCACTGAAGAAAAGACAATTAATAGCTTCATTTGTATAGGATAATTTTTTTTTTTATCCTAGCAAAAATGTATTTTCTATTGTATTTCCCTTTTTTATTTATATTTATTTCCTATTGATAAGATTTAATTTTTAAGGTCGTGGTCGGTCATATAAGCATTTACTGCATATCGTACGGTGACTGTGTATGTGACAAATAAAATTTGAATTTGAGAGGTCAGATTGAGGTTGTTTGGACATGTTCAGAGGAGAGATGGTGAATATATCGGTAGAAGGATGCTGAGGTTGAAACTGCCAGGCAGGAGGTCTAAAGGCAGACCGACCAAAGAGGCGATTTATGGATGCAGTGAGAGAGGACATGAAGTTAGTCGGGGTAAGAGAAGAGGATGCAAAGAATAGAGTTAGATGAAGGCAGTAACAGTTTCCATTTTAGGCATTTGGCAGACGCCCTTATCCACAGTGAAAAGCAGATGATTCACTGTGGCGACCCCTGAAATGGAATAGCCAAAAAACGAAAAAGAGAAGGAAACTAAATTAAACAAATAAAAATTAAAAGCATTTGCAGAATAAAGTAACAAGCTTACGTCTGTCAGGACAATTGGAAAAAAAGTGGAAGTATACAGAAAAGTATTAATCATAAATATAATAAAAAGAAAAACCTTTAGTGACCATGAGTGATGGGAAAGGTGCCTATATAAAAAAAATATCATTATTATTATTTTTATTAATAATAATAATAATAATAATAATAATAATAAAATGTTTTAACTGATGCAATTGAATAATAAGCAACTAAGTGCTAAATAAATAAGTAAATCAGGTTTCCATGTAAAAAACAACAACTATTTTTTGCATAGGATGCTATCAAATGTATTATAAGTAAAATATCAAGCAAATAATCAGTATTAACTTACCAATTATGCTGGAATACTGGAATAGTTTTACTGCTAATCTGGAGGTAGCAATAAAACCAGGCTAACGTAGTTGAATATTTAATCTAGTTAACATTAGCAAATGGATTAAACATATCTAGTTATGCTTTGAGAAATAAATTATAGTTCATGCTATTCTACACTTTAAAATCCTAGTGTTGTAGAAATCAGACAAAACTGTTATGATGGAAGGCCAGGCTTTTTGCTTATAGCTCTGCTGCTGATGAACTGGCACCATTCTGTATAGGTCTTTCTACATTTAATAAACTTAATAGGATGCAAAAACTTTATGATTGGATGCTTCACTGTATCTTTTTATTCAAGAAATTGAATAAACTAGTGTTATTAATGTAAGCAGCAGTGAAAGTAAAGCGGCAAACAGCTGTAAAGTTAATTTCTTCCATTGTTCTTTGTGAATGTTTGTGTTTGTGTGGCCACTGAAGAAGGGAGCTGATAGCTGAACTGGCAGAGGACGAAAGGGTGACACTGGAGATCACTCGACTAGAGGAAGAGTTCCGCCTTTTGACAGAGGAGAACCGTACCCTTGTCAGCATGTACACAGAGCGCACCCAGCAGCTGGCAACTCTGCGCATAGTCAATCAGAAGAGACAGGGTTCCTCGTGACCCTTTATCTTTTTGTACAATGGTCAGAATGAATATGTTTCAAGATTTTATTTCCTCATGAGCCATCTTAACATTTAACATACCATCAGGGTTTTCAACCCCAACAGCAGTTCAAAATGATGAGCATTACTGTTATATAATGTGAGACTGGTGGTCAGGACAGTGGAAGGGCAAGGATTTTATATTGTGAAGAAAAAAAGTTTGAGATTACTTTATCAGGTTTGTATCACCAGCTACAGTAAGGTGGGAAAATAGCTCACTAGCACATAATGATTGTAACACAGATCGTAGAATTCTAGACAGTTGTTTAAGTGATCAGGTTTTTATTCTGTACCTGGACTTACAATAGAAAATGTTGATAAATAAATATTGGGAATAGTTAACTGTGTCTTGCAATGCATAATAAAAAACAGAAGCGTGCAGCGCGAGTACTGACCTGAGCAATAAGCTCTTGTACTGTAAAAGGATTGCGAGTGGTTACAGTATGTGGTCTGCAGTCAACTGGAGACCAGAGAAGTATCCATTTTGACTTGCTTGGGCTTGTAAGTTGTTAACTGTATATTATAATAAATAACTAAATACAATTATATTGAAAAATATATAATTTTGACATCAAATACAAAGCAGTTTGCTTTTCATAGAACTTAGTATTTCTATGTAGCTTGTAAACACCAATAAGCATGTAAACCAACTGGTAGCTATACATTAATCAGTTAATGCATTTGAAAATTGTATAATTATAAAATGGTTACTGATTAATTAATCACAAATAAAAATTGTCATTTATTTCAATTTAGAAAAATAAATCCTTATAAAAATATATTTTTCAAACACTGGTGCTGGATCCAGAAAGTTAAACATAATAATTGATGTTATGATTGTTCCTGAGTATCTCAGTACTTTATGTTTAATTTAAAATTCACACTTTTTATGATTTCTTTCATTACAATGTGATAAGTAATGCAAGTCATAAAGAGGCATCATTTCTATATTATGCTATTTTATAAATATGACATCCCTGGTGGAGAACTTGCTGGGTTCTTAAGTGTTTTGTAAAGGATCACATCAATCTTAAAAATAAATACTTTGTAAATGATTTTTTAAAAATTTGTTTCTTTTTACTGTCTAACCTGCATGTCTTTACATTATTTTTGTAACTTTTAGTTCGGAGTTATTATTTCACCCACATACTAATTTCACCCTTTAGTCCATAGATAATTATTAAGCACATGTTGGTGCTTTAATGCTATGAATATTCTTTTGTTTGTTAAGTCAGTAATAAGGAACTGATAGTTTAAAATGAGATCAGCATATTGTGGGATTGTGAAATCCTTCATAATGCAATGTCTCTCTTACCAGGCAGCTTCAGCAGACTTCAGAAAGAGGCAGTTGATTAAAATGTGGCTATGGAATAGAAAAGATACAGTTAATGTAAATATATGTGTGTGATACAGATTGTTGCAATGCTGCCTTGCACCTCCAGGGATCTGTGTTGGATCCCGAGCTGAAGTCCAGACAATATTAAAAAAAAAAAAACATGGTGGGTGAATTGGCTTTGCTAAATTGGCCCTTCGTCATGTGCCATCCGGGGTGAATTCTCACACACTGTGCTCAGCCGATTACTGAAGATGAAGCAAGAAGTATTACACACTGGTAGAAAATACAGTGCGCATGTTTTCTTTAAGTCACAAAGATGCTAAAAAGCATAAATACCAGAATATTTGTTCAAAATTATTTTTGTCACATAAGTGTGAATTCTGTGTCATTTTTTGAAAAAGCTATAACTCCATCTCCTGTATTTTTTTTATTTTTTTTACAGTTTGAGTATGTGGTCATTTAACTATACAATTTAGTATCAAACAGCATACTTGGTTGAGTTTTATTAATAAAAAGAATTCTCTCTATATATATATGCATGCTTTGATATATAAAACATTTATAATACAAACAGAAAGCAGTTGGCAGCAAATTAGAAATTAGAACATAAAAAAAGAGTGTTGAGTTTTGCACTTTAAAAAAATTTTTAGGTAAGGAGAAACATGCACAATTTAAAACTCCAGTTTACAGCATCATCACAGTTTTAGTTTTACTTGGGTACTTTCAAGTTTCATCAAAGGTGATAAGGTGATAAAAAAATATTGGCCTTTCATATCATAATGTTAACTCACTGCAGATGATAATTTTTAATTTTAACAATCCAGGTGAAAATGACTGATTGTTTCCACAGACAGATATGTCTCTTTTGCAATTTGATTAAAATTATACATTGGTTTTCAAGGAACTTTCCACTCAATGAATGTTCAGAGAACAATTATTTTGTTAAATAAATATTATTCAATTATTATTAAATTATCAAATATAAAAAATTACCAAAACGATGAGATGTTACATTATGTTTGTCACATAATGCTGTCAAACTGTTCTAATATTTTTTATTTGGGACTTTAAAATGAAGTTCAACATCTCAAACATAAAAATTCTGTTAGTAATTTAAAAATGTTCCTGGTTTGCTAGATATTTAACTTGGTAAGTAAATGCTGTTTACACTGTTGTGCTTTTTTAATGCCACATTGTTCTGTGTTTTAGGGTATTTTACTGATTGTATTACAGGTAATGCCGGGCCATCCACACACATTACATTTAAGGATTTTGGCATGCTGAGATATAGAGGTACTATAGAGTTAATAGTTTATTAATAATGTAATAATTTATAATAAAAATAAATATTAGCCTCACAGTACATTATTGTGAAGAGTGAAGGGCAGGTGAATGAAATAAAAGTGTACTATAAAAGTGTTCAAAAATGTTGCATAAATAGCACTGTTGTAGGATATGCTCATCCATACTGTTTTATCCTGTGTATAGGACATGGTCACAGGGGCCTGGAGCACAGGGAGAACATAAAAACTCCATGCACACTGACTTGAGGCAGGAATCGTACCTGGGCCCTGGAGGTGCAAGGATGTAGATGCTATAATAGAAAATAGATCAGCGGATTAATCAGCAAAATTTCTTCTTATGCAGATGCAAATAAGACCTCACTCACTCACTCACTCATCGTCTATACAGTTTTATCCTGTATTCATAGTCGTTGCGGGGGGTTGGGGCTAACCAGTTAGCCTAACCTGCATATCTTTAAACTGTTGGAGGAAACCGGAGTACCCGGAGGACACCCATCAAGTACGGGGAGAACATGCGCACAGAGGCTGTAATCGACCCTGAAGGTGCAAGGTGACAGTGCTAACCACTAAGCAACCGTTTCGCCTCAAATTAGACCTGATTTTGTATATTAAAAACCAAAGGTTAAAAAAAAAACCCTATTCGTTTAATATGGGAAATAGCTTGTAGTACATCTAGGGCGCCTATAGAGGGAGTCAAGAGTCGTTGGGATTAAGCCTCAGTGGGCTGGACAATAATAACAAGAGTTGGCTTAGGTCACATGATGGGAACACAAGCGCCTCCTTGTTTGCTCCGAGTCGGAGTTTTTTTTTTTTTTTTTTTTAACCTACGTGTATTGTTGTCAAATCGAAACGTCTGGAGTTTTGCTCGAGTAACATGACAGGTGAGTGTTGACTTTTAATCATTAACGATCGTTTATGTCGCCGAAGGATTGTGAAAAGTTATACTCTCTGAAAGAAAGGCGGAATATTTGACTAAGTTACAGCTCTCCGATCTGACATATGCTGTCAAAGTTTTTCACACGCAAATGAAGTTAATCTGCTGCTTTAGGCATTTCGGAGGAAACAACAACACTTTACTAGTTTATTATATTGAAAGCAGGTTTTGCTCGCGTCCCGACATTATTATATATATATTTTTGGTGTGACTTTCCTCTAAAAGTAAACGTGGGCAGTGCTGAAGTTCTCCGGGGCTTTTAGGGAAGTAGGATGGTGTGTGTGTGTGTGTGTGTGTGTGTGTGTGCTGACGTGCGGGGTTGTAGAGTTTCCTCGGAAAGTGACTGGAATATGTGCAGGGAGAGGCGGAGGGAGAAATGTGCTGCCTCATCCTTTATCAGCAGCGCCGTGAGTCAGCAGCAGCAACACCGCCGCCGCAATGACTCGCCCACAGAGAACTATTTCTCCTTACTTTACCTCTGATAAACACTTCACACCGGTAAGCGGACAACACACAAACACGACAGCAGTTGCCATTAGTTTGTGTTCGTAATTTATTTTTTAAAATGTAGATAACAAACAGTCATAGGTCCGTCCTGTTTCTTTCATTCATGCGTTAGTTGTTTACACTGTAGTTCACTGTGTTTACACGCCTGAAGGAACTTTCTGTCCCCTTGCATGTCACTGCACCGATATTGCATTTGTTAAATCTTTTATTGTATTTAGTTTAAAGACTCTGTAGAAGCTTATAGTTGTAGTTATAACGTAATAGCATAACCACATCTCCAGTAGTTCACTTCAACATGAATAGTGTTGAAACTGGGCTGGTTTTGCTAAGTGTTTGTAAGAAGTTGATCATTTCCTAGTATGAAGTTTAGTAATGTTTGAGTTAAATAAGTTACAATTTATTTCCAAACCAAGCCCTACTGAACGACAAAGAACCAAAACCAAAAATTGCTGTTCATAAATTCCTAAAATAAACTTTAGAACTGTACACGGTAAAATAATCCTGAATAATGCATAATGAATAATCTAAATATAAAATAATCTCCTTTCAGCAGTTGATATTGAGATGTGTCTGCTGCTTTCGCTAATAATGTAAAAAATAAATAAAATAAAAATCGGTCACAAAGGCCAAAAAAGTAGCACGGTTTGACATGATCACATGTTTTATGGTTGTTTCTATGACAACAATAACAGCAATAATAATAATATTATTTTGCATATTTTCGGTAGTGGTAGTTATAAAAGTAATGATCTGGCATATACGGAAACCCAAATGCACACTTTGATGTCTGAAGCCTTTCCGTTAACACACACCAGCATTCTATATAAACATTCTATATAAGCTTTATATTTTTTAATCATCATTGACCTATGCTGTGTTGCCGGCACTGATCTGTGCCACTTGGGTTTTTAAATGATGCTAAGCCATAATTAATGACTGTAGTTATTATAATAATGCCAGTGTAGTATAACTATCTGCTCATTTTTGTTTTTAGGTATTTCATGACTATGCTCTCATACATTATCAGTTAAAAGTTTGGACCTTCTAATTCCCTAACAATGCTGAAGACATCCATAATATGCATCAATATGCATCAGTCTCCTTTGAACAATTAATATAGATATGTATCTGCTACTTATGCTCTGTAAAGCCTTCATAACGGCTCTAATCTGAGGAGCTGTTAATTGGTGATTTTTGAGGCTGGTACCTCTAAATAAACTTGGTTTTGGTTTTGTTTTCCCGAGAAGGTTTTCATGAGAGCCAGTTTCATTGTGATGCTTGATGGGTTTTGCAAATACACTTGACAATAATGTTCTTGCAAGAACTATTCCAGAACAGCTAATCTTTGTGTCTTAAAATAACAACTGAATATTGTTGTTGTTACTTAATTACATAATGCCATATGTGCTATTTCATTGTTTAAAAAAAATCCAGTATAGTTCTAAAATGTAGAAAAGAAAACCTTCTGACTGGAACTTTATGGCAGCATGGTGGTGTAGTGGTATCTCCAGGGTTCAGGGTTTGATACATATAAAAAAATACATTGATCTTTTTAAATAGATTAAATAGTAATTAAAAAAAACTATACATATTTGAAACACAGTATCTTTGGAAGTATACAATATCTTTGGAAATAGTCTGCAAAAAAGCCTGCATGTCTGCCATGGCACAGAACTACTTCTCTGGCTGCAGCCTATTTGTCGTGACCTAGTATGTGTCAAAGTCCAAATCCTGTCAGTCTGATAAAGAGCAGCCATAAATATCTATCTGCTTCAGTGATGACTGAGAGCCACATTCAACGCTTTCATGTGTTTTTTTTTCTCTGTTTCTCATGTGCAGAATTTCCTCTTTCACTATGATGTAGATGTAATTTAGCCATGACAATGTCAAGCTGCAAGACTTCAGAGTTCACGTTCCAGTCATCAATCCACAGTACACATGTCCTACGCTGTCTGGATGAGCAAAGGCAGAAGGACCTCCTGTGTGATGTGACGGTGGTGGTAGAGAACCGCAGTTTCAGGGCCCATCGCTCGGTTCTTGCCTCCTGCAGTGACTACTTCAGCGCCCGCATAACCAACCACTCAGGACAGGGACTCGTCATCAATTTGCCAGATGAAGTAAGAATATTCTAACTGCTATTTACTTTATTACACATTTAGCTATATGCAAAGCATATAATAATAAAAATGGTTTTATTTTCCAAGGTAACGACTGAAGGATTTGAACCATTGCTGCAGTTTGCATACACCTCAAAGCTGCTCTTCACTAAAGACAATGTGCTGGAGATCCATAACTGTGCCACTGTGCTAGGTTTCAAAAACTTAGACAAAGCCTGCTTTGACTTCATCTTGCCCAAGTTCTTTGACAACAGTAAAGGTTCTTCGAAGGTTCAGAGGAATCAGTGCTGCAAGACCAAATGCTGGAAAGCCAAGGCTGAATCAAGCATTAACAACGATGGTGCTAGTGATACTGGTGACGTATCATCGGTGACTCAGCCCTTGAAGAAACAAGAGCTTAACGTCTCCTCAAATCCCTGTGATAAGGCAGCGAAACCCTGTAGCCCATGTCAAGTAGAAACTGAGGCAGATACAGAAGCAGAGTCAGACTACTCCTCACTTTGTCCAAAATACCGCAAGTTTCAGCTGGCTTGTGGGAAAAGCCAGTCTTACACAGACACAGAACCAGAGAATGCTGCAAGTAACTTCTCTTTAAAGTACTTGCCTTGCTTTGAAAAATTTGAGTCTGCCAATCCTGTGTCAAGCAAGACCTCGGAAGAAATCACAGAGATGGACACCATGTCCTTTTGCTGCCCATTAGAAAAGCAACCACCATTTGAAACACCACAGAATCTTTGCTCAGGCAAGACATCTCCACAGATGTGTCCAGTGAGTGCATCTCATAGCCTCGGCTGTTCCTTTCCTCCTCCTCCTCCTCCAAATGCTGGAGAGGTATTTGAAAGTTCTTCCCTGCAAGTCCAGGGTAAAGAGTGCACAGTTTCAGATTGTGTAACTGGAACCGTTTGTCTGGACCGAAGAAACGAGCAAAGGAGCAGTGTCGAGATGGAGGTGGCCAACCAGCTCAGTGCCTGGCCTGATATTTACCATGTCTCAGACCCTGCTGTGCCAGTGAAAAGCTCCGAAATACAGTGGGTAAAACAGCTGGAGTGTCCCTTTCTCAGGGATTTGGGTGCAGTGGATGCTCAGGTGCGATGCAGTGAGGTGAACTCACGCTCAGCAGAATGTTCCTATTTATCCTCCATTCATTCAGGAGATGACTCTGATAGCTTTGACACTGAGGGGGACAGTGAATCATGCACCAGTGAGCAAGCAAGTCTGGTGAGAATGTTTTAGATTTCTCATACTTTAAAATATTAGTATTTAAATGTAGGGCTGCACAAAAAATGTTGCATTAAAATTATGTTCTTAATTTGTTCTTAAGGCAGTTGGTTTTAAAAACAGAGCTAATTCTTTAATATTGGACTCGGCTAACGAGTATAAAACAAAGTACCAATTTCTAAAATCTAAAGTGCTAGCATACAGTCAAAAAGGTAAAGAAAAAAAACATTAGGAAGCTAAGATGTAAATAAATTTTAAAAATGACCCAATTCTCTTAATGTAGTTAGGAGAAAAACAAAGAAAAAATTATATTCTGTTCCTAATTACTAGAGAAATATTGACTAAATGTGTAAAATAAACAATGGGGGCCAGATGTTTCATGGGAACAGCTGCTGTCTCAGAAAATGTCAATGAACGTTGCGCACAATCATCATCTTTAAGGCTTCATGAAGTGGTTTATGAGTTGCCTATTTGACTAACTAATTATGTTAACATTTCTGGTTTATTTTTAACTTTGGGAAAACACATTGTGCTCTTTGTCCTTTAATATGATTAAAGTTATAGCAAATATGTCAGTAATTCAAAATGCAAATGTACTGTTATGAACAAACATCCACTAGGAAGATGAACCTGCCATGGTCTGATACAATAATGTAAGGATTTTATAAAAATACATATTATTCTACATAAAATGTGTGACTGACATTTTATAAAGAAAAACATATATAGTTCTAAAGAAAAAGCTCTGTCTCTGAGGTCAATTGCAGTTGACAGCTCAATTCTGTCTAATGATAATGGGATCAGACTCAACGGACTGGCCTTTGGACCAGTGATGGGTAAGCCTTGGGTGCCCATGATCCTGTCACCAGTTTACTGGTGTATAGTTAGTGATCAGTGTTACTGTATTCACTTTACACTGCAGTGGTATTAATGTTCTAACTGATCAGTGTAGACTTTCCTTTAATGTGATATTTGATTGTAGACATTTCTCACTTCTGTAACTACATCTTTTTCCTAATTAGTTTAACTAGTTACTGAATAATTTATAGCCTGAGTTTTAATTGCCTTAAAGGAATAGCACGGCAGCTTTGTTATGGCCAGGGATAGAACTATTTCCAGTAAGTGGCTTATACATATGTACAATGTAAGTGGCTAGTACATAATAATAATCAGCACAAGTATTCACCCGCTTCTAGGTACCTTTGCACATTTTTTGTGTTCCTACCTGAAATTAAACTTTAACTTTTACCATTTTTATTTGCACATAGTATCTGAAGGTGCAAAATAATTTTACTGCCAGTAGTTTTATTTACATGACATCAATTGAAAAAAAATCAGTTGTTGGTTATGGAAGTAAAATACATCAAAATGAAATGCTATCCTTGCAAAGCACAACATGATACTACTACCACCTTGCATCAGTGTGTGGCTAGTGTCTCACTGTCATGAGCAGTGTTGGATTTCTACTTTTGGTGGATGGTTTCCTCTAGGCAGAGCCACAATAATGCCATATTCTAAACATTTTTTTTATTGTTTTATTCATGCTCTGTGGTATATTCCTTGTTTGGAATATTCTACTAACTAAACCTAGATTAATACTTATCCAGACGTATTTTGGTAATTTTGTCAACTTGCAGTGTTTGTTTAGGTTCTCTATCCTGGGCCTCCAAAGATCAGATGTGCAGTATTTATATTCTGATTAAGTGACACAGGTGTTAAACAGTTACATTTCTGGAACAGATTTAGGGATTTCACTGCAAGAGTTGAATGTTTATGAAAAGGCACCCTCTGTTGCTTTGAATGAATGTCTCTAAACTCTTTAGAAATGTTATTCATAATTTATGAAAACATATTATTGTGCAGACAGAACATATTAATATTTATTTTTCTTCGTTCTTCCAAAACTTTATGCTATGGAAGTCCAATGTCTATTATGCAATAACCACACTTATGCAATTGTGGTGCTTGTTGGACAGCTTGTTAAGGGCCTGTAAAATGTTGGCATCGTTCTCATGTTGCATAATTACTGACCCTTAACCAGCTTTATGGAAAAGGCAAAAGTCCACTAGATCACAGAAAATGTGGCCTTATGTTGGGCACACACTACAACGAACCAGGTGCAGCATTAACCTTCTGTAGTAAACAAACAACAAAACAAATAGTGGTAGCCAGTCCAGTGTTTGTTACCATTTTACAATTGTCATGTGAATTTAATTCAACTAAGTTCAATTTTATTTGCATATTGCTTTTAATAAAGAATGTTTACAGATTTAAAAAATATGGACTTAAATGTAAAAATTGTAAGGAAAAAAGTATATGCTTGTCTGTGATAAGGCAAGAGTTGCAAGGAAAAACTCCATGAGGAGACAAGAAGAATAAATCTTGAAAGGAACCAGACTCAAAAGGGATCCCATTCTTATTTGGATGATATCAGATTTTACAACCATAAATCAGTCCCTGATATATCTGTTTGCTATAAGGTTTAAAGTTCATTATAATAAGAATGATTTTTAAGTTCATATATAAAGTCCACTTTCACTGATGGAGCCTCAGGTACAAAACTGTTTGTCCCAAACTATCAAGCAACAAGCCATCACAGAAAAAATTGCATGCACCAGTTTTATTTCAGCTGACCATTCCCAATTCCAATTCCCATTTGCCAATTGAAATTGTCCCCTGGGTCATCAACACAATTTTATACATTCATTTGAGAGTCTTCCAACCCTGTCCTGTACCTTTGGAAACACACCATATTTACATTAGTTGGCCAGAGCAAGAACACCCTCAAGGAGTTAATCCTATTTGTGTCAAGTTGAGCAGTAAGGGAGAGCCCTCACCTGAGTAAATACAGATGTTCAACACAATATGTAAAAAAAAAAAAAAAAGTTCCTATTTTCCAAATGCTTCAAAACTCAATGGACAATGGATCTAAAATGCACTTCACAGCAAAGCAAGACTTTTTAAAGGCAATGAACTGCAGTGTGGCCAGACCTAAATCAAAGTGAGCATTTCACCTGCTAAAGGCAAAAAAACAAACAAACAAGAACTAAAGATGTGTATGAAGTGTATGATTGTTAGTTTACAGTTATGTTTGAATTGGGCATATTCTTTAATAACATTAATTATTTACTTTAAGCTACAATATACTGTGGTAGACAGCTGAAATAAGCATAACTTTTTCAATGTTCAAATATTTATGGACCAGTCAGATCTGGTGGCAACATAAAAGCATTACTAAAAAACAGCCTTATTTCCTACTTGACGTCCTTGCTGTAAAGTTTATTCTCATGTTGTGGATAAACCACCCCACAGTTATTTATCAGAAATCAAATTGTGTGAGACATACAGAATTTTGTAATGAATTGACAAATATTTCTAGAAAAAATATGTTTTTTTTTATTTAAATACGCTCAAAGTCTGACATATTGTTTGCATAAATATTTAAATTTGAATTTTTTAATCAAGAGCTTTGGCATGCTTGGCATGAAATGAAGAGCAAATGTGAATTGATTGATTTTTTTCAGCTCCTTGCTCAGATGCAGCTGCCATTTTCTGTAGAGGGCATCGTATCACTAAGCCGCAATGACTTCCAGCAGATGCTGAAGACACAGCCGTTGACACGTGAACAGCTTGATTTTGTGCATGACGTTCGACGTCGCAGCAAAAACCGCATCGCTGCTCGTCGCTGCCGCAAGAGGAAACTTGACTGCATCCACAACCTGGAGTGTGAAATTGAAAGACTGGTAAGGGAATATGATGTGGTGATTGTTTTCTATTTAACACAGGGAATATTATGTGCTTCCTGTACTTATAAAAATAATTTTCTAGGAATCTTAAAGCTGCTTCATGACAATTACCATTTTAAAAATAAAATTACATTGAATTGAAATTCAAGGGCCAGTATTGGAACATATCAGAAAAAAGGTTCAACAATCAACACTACTTGTTGCACTGAAAGGCATATTGAAAAGCTGAAGCCTAAACTTCAGTGACGCCTGCACACTTCTGCCCACACTGTCAACACCGCGAGAAACTTCTTTTTTAAGTGTTAAAGCATCCAGCTGGACAAATGTAATGAAAAGCAAGGAGATAAAGTTGAATATTCATGTCTTTTCTAAAAGTAAATTAAAATGAATTATACAGTGCAGATCATTTTTGACTCACACTTGTATATAACATATAGCCCATCCTTTATCACTGAAAGATGGGTGGGACTACGTGGCCCTCTTGAACTAACCATTGATTACGCCGATCTGGTCAAATAAAATTGTCTCCTAACTGCCCCTGAACAGAACTCTGTGGGAAAGTTGGCATGTGTTACCTTCTCATTCTCTGTTTCTCCCAATTTAATTAAATTAAATTAAATTCAGTTCAGTTCAATTCAATTTTATTTGTATAGCGCTTGTAACAATTGTCATTGTCGCGAAGCAGCTTTACGCAATCAAAAGAATTATTTAAGTTTGTATGGAATGTGAATGTGTATGAATCAAAATGTTTAGATAGTCCCTGATGAGCAAGCCGATGGTGACAGTGGCAAGGAAATACTCCCTGAGATGGCAATAGGAGGAAACCTTCAGTGGAACCAGACTCACCAGGGAACCCATCCTCATTTGGGTGATAACGGATAGCAGTGGTTGATCTGCATTCATACTTTGTGTTAGGTGGCAGGCAGTTTAGTATAACAGTTGATGTTAATT
Source organism: Clarias gariepinus (assembly GCF_024256425.1). Taxonomy (NCBI): domain Eukaryota; kingdom Metazoa; phylum Chordata; class Actinopteri; order Siluriformes; family Clariidae; genus Clarias; species Clarias gariepinus. The sequence goes on along the minus strand of NC_071116.1, from coordinate 13,707,007 downwards.
GATGTTAATATGGAGTCCAGGTAGTTTTTGGAGGCTTAGGTAGACTCGTAGGAAATTCCAGTCCTGAACTATCGAACAACTGCAGCCAACTCCAGACTTGGAGGAGTAACTGTTGCTGGGCACTTCATCAGTAGTCCCACAACATGATATACTGATTCCGCTGCATCTTCAAGCATACCTTTTAACAGCTTTTAAATGTGACTTATTTGTGTCCCGGATTAGTGCAGATCTTCACGTGGTGTTTTTTGCCACCAAAAGTGTCACAGAAGCAAGAGGAGGAAATAGTAAGTTTAGTCTTTGAGGTGGGGACACAGCAAAATAGTTTCAATCCCGAGTATTGTGTGTGTAAACAAATTTACCAGAGCTGTGGCTATAATGTAATCAGTGTTGCTGAGCGAAAGAGACAAAAGTTTCTGATGATGTTCAGGGATGCAGCCTACCAACTTCAAAGGTGGCCTGATTTTGATTGTTGTTTTCCAGCAGGTTCTAGTGTGGCAGCTAGAACTGTGTGGCATTAGCTGGGCTTCCCCAGACCACAGAGACAGCATTTTGGACTGCCCACTAGGCTTTGGGATAGATCAAGGCTTCTGATTTAGGTATTAAAGTTGCTCCTTCAGGTTGAGGAGGAATTAGGCTTGATGGGGCTAAGTGACTTGATTACCTAAACTAAGGGGTAGGTTTCCATAGAGCAGCATCTGTCCTTGCTATCAGATTTATGCACCTCAGAATTACTGTGGTAGGCAGCAAGGTGAAAGAGAACAATTATAATTTTTTTCCCTAAAACTTAAATATATGGTTCCCACACTGTGTTTCTTTGCCATGGCTCACCTGTTGTTTGGTCTACACAGCAAAAGAAAACCACAAATATTTAATTGTATATCATACACAGGTATTGAAAGTCATTACCTGTCATTCTGTGAGATTCCAGCTTTCTGTCACAGCCAGCACTTAAACGTACCTTCTTTTCACAATTATAATCAACATAGTGGCTAGTTGTCAGGCAAGTAAAGAAAACTGTGTAATATGTAACATTGCCTATAATAATAAACTGATTTGATTTGTTTTGTTTTTTTTATTTTACAATTTTTACAAAAAACAAAACATCAGCATGGAGACACAAACATTTGCAATGTTTTAGAAAAAAACTTATTACAACAGTTAAATAGGACATAACTGATGTTCTGTTATCTTTTTTCTTTATTAGACCCAGTTTTCAGTTAGTTAAACAGTGGTATGCATGGGCATGACTATTGTTTGCCTATTTTTGTTCCATAGCGAAGTGAAAAAGAGAAGCTGACTGCTGAAAAGCAGCAACTGGACCAGATGAGGCAGAAGACATGGGAAAATTACTCAGTTCTGTATGATAGGCTGTGTGCTGAGGCAAAACTGCAGCCTGAGCAGCTACAGGTGTTTGCCAAGTATACCTCTCTGACAGAGTGCCCTTTCTCTAACCACCTGTCCACTAAAGTGCAGCTCTACAACTGCTCTGAGTCTGAGCTTCACCCCTTTGCAGCATGCCTTGGCACAGACATTGGCATCTGTGAGCCTGGCACCTCCACTAGATCTGCCAACACTCAGAATCATGCAGCTTCTGATCTCCAATCTACTGAACCTCAGCACACAGGGAACAACAAGACCACCACATCCATCTCTCCAGACATTCTCGCCAGTAAACTTGAAACAGATACATCATGAGGTGCTTCCTTTTATATTATTTGTAAATCCGGAACTGTTCTTAAAACAATTTTTGTCTTACTACATAAAGAAGACACTTATTATTGACAATCAGTGTATTCAATTTAATTTTCTTTAAGTCTTTATGGTTGTGTTCTTTCTTTTATGTATGAAAAAGGTATGTTTTTCAGTGTTTTATGAACATTTTGGTGAACCAGATCATATTTTTATACTTGTACCAAGGTAGGTTCATCCAAATTACACTCCCATGAACTTTTTTGTATCTCTTCTTGACCATCCTGATCTTTTGAGTTCTGAACAGGTAAATGATGAAGACGTTGCATTACTGTATGTATGTATTATATTACATTAGGTATAACTGAGGAGCAAGGTGTAAAGATGACTGAAGTATAATTGAATTTCTGGATTATTTTCTAATGTTCCATATTATGTACAAACAAAATTTGGGCTGCATATATTGCTTCAACTAATTAATCTATTGGCACAGTTTTGTCTTAAACCAAATCTAATAGTAACAGACAATTACAGGGTGAAACATTTATAATCTTATAATATTTTCTCTCTTAAACTTGAATATACTTACTTAAATCACTGATCATTTGATTGTGCTGTTACCTTTTTGCAGTTTTCATCAAAGAGACCATATTATTGTATTTGTCATACAAGACAAATCAATAAAGTGTGTGATCTTTTTAACTTTACTGGATTGATTCCTTTTTGCAGAATTTGATAATCACTTTCATCAGATTTTTTAAATGCGTGCTCTTCATATATTCCTACAATGGTCATTGTAAGCCATTAGTATATGCATTTGTTGAAAGGAAGTATTTAACCAGCAGATGGCAGCACTTGACTAAGAACCATGATAAAAACCCGCCATATTCAAAGGTTAGTAGTTTTCATACGACAATAAATAGCAAACCTCATCCCTCCGAGCGCTGGTTATTTTTTTCTTTTTGAAATGTATGTATAAAAAAAAAATACTGGACAAATTAATGAATATTGTTGCCTTCCCTATAGACCTCACACTTCCCAGTACCTAATATATGAAATCTGAGTAATATTTTTGCTATAAAAATCAAGTACTTCCTAATTGATGTGACCCTTATGAAGTGATACCAATCAGTAGCAAAAATAGGTTTTCTACCCAGGACCAAGGCAGAAAACAAGAAGGTTTTAAAAAACAGTCATGAAAGGAAAAAGGGCGAATATATATTTTGTGCCATATGCAAAAAGAAAAAATCTGAATTGTCAGTGTGTTCTGATATATTGTATATATACTGTCATTCAGATCAAATTAGAGGTTAAGAGCAGGACAGAGAGAGAGAGAGAGAGAGAGAGAAACATAATCCACTGTCATGTTCATCCAAGATTAAAATATAGAACAAAATAACTGCTTAAGGTACTGATTAAAAGCAGATTAGAAGCAACATAGCCAGTAATGATGTCTAAACCCAATCGTGGAATTAAAGAAAATGGGCTATGAATTACGAGAAAAAATATCATAAGCTGGCTTTACATTACTGCAAAGTCTTCTTCTGACTAAAATTGATTTTCTTTAAATCAGTTGAAAAGTGCGGATGGAAACAAATAACCTAGAATTTATCTCACTCTATGTTTATGGGCTCACGGTGAAAATTAATAGGCCATTCTCACTGGTACACCATCTACCTGCTGCCTGACCATACAATCAAGGCTCATTATATCCACTTTAATTTAGACTGTCAATTATTTAAATAAGGCGTTTGTAGACATATCAGTTTTTGCCTATACCGGCCCCAGTGCTCAGATTTACATTGGCAAAGTGGCTATTAGCACTGTTATACTGAGCACAGCCACCTCTGAGGTACTTCATAGTGGAAACAGAGGATTACAACTGCTGAGGACTTTTTTACAACTATGCATTTTAAGCAACAATTTGAGTAACCCATTTTGTTTTTGTAAAGGTAGACAGGGGTGACAGTGTACTCTTTGGCCCCTGAGCTTTAAAAATGTTCAGTTCACCACTGAAGTTCTTGTTACACCAGTTAAGATTACTTCTTCTTTGTCTTTCGGCTGTTCCCTTTCAGGGGTCGCCACAGCGAATCATCTGCCTCCATCTAACCCTATTCTCTGCATCCTCTTCTCTCACACCAACTAACTTCATGTCCTCTCTCACTGCATCCATAAATCTCCTCTTTGGTCTTCCTCTAGACCTCCTGCCTGGCAGTTCCAACCTCAGCATCCTTCTACCGATATATTCACAATCTCTCCTCTGAACATGCCCAAACCACCTCAATCTGGCCTCTCTGATTTTATCTCCAAAACATCTAACGTGGGTTGTCCCTCTGATAAACTCATTCTTAATCCTGTCCATCCTTGTCACTCCCAAAGAGAACCTCAACATCTTCAGCTCTGCTACCTCCAACTCTGCCTCCTGTCTTTTCTTCAGCGCCACTGTCTCTAAGCCGTAGAGCATCGCTGGTCTCACCACTGTCCTGTACACCTTTCCTTTCATTCTCGCTGATACTCTTTTATCGCACAACACACCTGACACTTTTCTCCACCCATTCCAACCTGCCTGTACCCGCCTCTTCACCTCCTTTCCACACTCTCCGTTGCTCTGGACCGTTGACCCCAAGTACTTAAAATCCTGCACCTTCTTTACCTCTGCTCCCTGTAGCCTCACCGATCCTCCTGGGTCCCTCTCATTTACACACATGTATTCTGTCTTGCTGCGGCTAACCTTCATTCCTCTGCTTTCTAGAGCATATCTCCACCTCTCCAAATTTTCCTCCACCTGTTCCCTGCACTCGCTACAGAGCACAATGTCATCTGCAAACATCATAGTCCATGGGGACTCCTGTCATACCTCATCTGTCATCCTGTCCATCACCAGAGCAAACAAAAAGGGGCTTAGAGCCGATCCTTGATGCAGACCCACCTCCACCTTAAACTCTTCTGTCAATTCAATTCAATTCAATTCAATTTTATTTGTATAGCGCTTTTAGCAATTTTCATTGCCGCAAAGCAGCTTTACATAGTCAAAAGAATTATTTAGGTTTGTATGAAATGTGAATTTGTATGAATCAAAATGGTCAGTTTGTCCCTGGTGAGCAAGCCGAGGGCGACAGTGGCAAGGAAAAACTCCCTGGGATGGTAATAGGAAGAAACCTTGAGAGGAACCAGACTCAACAGGGAACCCATCCTCATTTGGGTGAAACAGAAAGCAGTAAATGATCTGCATTAATACAGTGTGTAGGGTGGGAGGCAGTTCAGCTATAATAGCTGATGTTAATTGATGTTAATATGGAGTCCAGGTAGTTATTGAAGACCCAGGTAGACTTGTAAGAAGTTCCAGTCATGAACTATCGAACTGTCAAGTCCCCAGAGAAACAGTTGCCAACACCAGTCAAGGCCAGAACCATTTTCTAGGTAGAGAGACCTACACACACCTACAGCACATCTTACCACTGTCTTACAGCTCTCATACATGTCCTGCACCACTCTAACATACTTCTCTGCCACTCCAGACTTCCTCATACAATACCACAGCTCCTCTCTTGGCACCCTGTCATACGCTTTCTCTAAATCTAAAAAGACACAATGCAACTCCCTGTTACCTTCTCTGTACTTCTCCGCCAGCATCCTCAAAGCAAATACTGCATCTGATGTACTCTTTCTAGGCATAAAACCATATTGCTGCTCACAAATGCTCACCTCTGCCCTTAACCTAGCTTCCACTACTCCACTACACGACAGCTTCATTGTCTGGCTCATTAGCTTTATACCTCTATAATTGCCACAGCTTTGCACATCTCCCTTGTTCTTAAAAATTGGCACCAATACACTTCTCCTCCATTCCTCTGGAATCCTCTCACTCTCCAAGATCTTGTTAAACAAACTTGTCAAAAACTCTACTGCCACCTCTTCTAAGCACTTCCATACCTCCACAGGTATGTCATCCGGACCAACAGCCTTTCCACTCTTCATCCTCTTCAACGCCCTTCTCACCTCACTTCTACCAATATTTGCTACTTCCTGTTCCACAACAGTCACCTCTTCTACTCTTTGTTCTCTTTCGTTTTCCTCATTCATCAACTTTTTAAAATACTCCTTCCATCTTCCCATCACCCTCCTGGCATCTGTCAGTACATTTTCATCTCTATCTTTAATCACTCTAACCTGCTGCACATCCTTCCCATCTCTATCTCTCTGCCTTGCCAACCTGTACAGATCCACCTCTCCCTCCTTACTGTCTAGCCTAGCATACAAGTCCTCATATGCTCTTTGTTTGGCCTTTGCCACCTCTACCTTCACCTTACCCTGCATCTCCCTGTACTCCTGTCTACTCTCTTCAGTCCTCTCGGTGTCCCACTTCTTCTTAGCTAGCCTCTTTCCCTGTATACACTCCTGGACTTCCTCATTCCACCACCAAGTCTCCTTGTCCACTTTCCTCTTACCTGATGATACACCAAGTACCCTCCTACCTGTCTCCCTGATCACATTGGCTGTAGTTGTCCAGTCAACTGAAAGCACCTCCTGACCACCCATAGCCTGTCTCAACTCCTCCCTAAAGACTTCACAACATTCTTCCTTTCTCAGCTTCCACCACTTTGTCCTCTGCTCTGCCTTTGTCCTCTTCGCCTTCCTCACCACCAGGGTTATTTTACACACGACCATTTTGTGTTGTCTGGCTACACTCTCCCCTACCAACACTTTGCAGTCACTGAACTCTTTCAGGTTACAACGTCGACACAAGATGTAGTCGACCTGAGTGCTTCTGCCTCCACTCTTATATGTCACCCTATGTTCCTGCCTCTTCTGGAAGAAAGTATTTACTACTGCCATTTCCATCCTCTTTGCAAAGTCCACCACCATCTGTCCTTCTACATTCCTGTCCTGAAGACCAAACCTGCCCATCACATTTTCATCACCTCTGTTCCCCTCCCCAACATGTCCATTGAAGTCTGCACCAATCACCACTCTTTCACCTCTGGGGATGCTCTGCATCACTTCATCGAACTCACTCCAGAATTTCTCCTTCTCTTCTAACTCACATCGTACCTGTGGGGCATAACCACTAACAACATTGAACATTATCCCTTCAATTTCCAGCTTCAGACTCATCACCCTATCTGATACTCTCTTCACCTCTAGAACATTCCTTACAAACTCCTCTTTTAGGATAACTCCTACTCCATTTCTTTTCCTATCCACACCATGGTAAAACAATTTAAACCCTGATCCTAAGCTTCTAGCCTTGCTACCTTTCCACCTGGTCTCCTGTACACACAGTATACCCACCTTTTTTCTCTGCATCACATCAACTAACTCTCTTCCCTTCCCTGTCATGGTCCCAACATTCAATGTCCCTACTATCACTCCTAAACTCTTGCCTTTTCTCTTCTCTCTCTGCTTACGAACACGCCTTCCTCCTTTCCTTCTTCGACACCAGTTAAGATTACTACATTACTAAATTGTCAGAGATTAATTCACACAATAAAAGAGTTCAAATTAGTCTGACTTAAATTCTAATTTTATTTTCTCACAGAGACAAAATAGTGCTGGTTAAAATATGCAAAACCTCTTTATCTTGAAAACTGAAGACAGAGAAAAAAAATGCTACGGTGGAATAAGGGATATTAGTGGATTCCTGAATATGACTCCATTCAATTCAATAACTGCATCAAGTTGTGTTTCACTTCCACAAAGTAAGATATACACACTATAGATGTGTTTAAATAAATAAATAAAAAAACATAAATACATAAATAAACAAAACATTCTGTTTAACACAACTGTCAAATGAAAATCCTCTGCCAATTCATTAAAAGTCATTACAATCTTGTCTAGTCTACCTAGCCCACAGTTTCTTTCCTCAGGAAGTGTTTGGAATTGCATAAGACTCCTGCGATCATGGCTTTCCCTCTTCTTTTCCTGAGTGATTTGTGCCACTTGAAGAACACTTCTAGCTCTGAAAAAGAAGGTAAAGCCACAAATGAGCGCCCTTTCTAAATTAGTAACACTGATCTATTGTCTTATCTTTTAAATGCTAATCAGGAATGCAGTTTAATGACTTTCTTTTTTCCAGTTGGAACAGATAACATTTTTAATTACTTCGATTATTTTATTTCACATTACTGTAAATTAGCATGCTTCACTTACTTAAAAACACATAAGATGGAAGGAATATTGTCAACAAATGAAACATTGACCTTGCTCGTGTTGCTGCATGCAAATCATGCTCAGTGACTACAAAGGCAACCGTAAAGAGGATACCCTACCGGAACTTTTACATCATAAATACAAGTTTATTTAGTACTTTTTATACCACTAAAGCCACAAGCAGAGAGCCACTGCTTTGCAGTTAATTAACTGCATATACTGGATTACTTAAAAAAAATAACCAATTAATCTGTTTTCAGCACAACTACCTCAGCTGTTAATGCTCATCCTGTTTGAACTGATCTCTTCCTGTTTGACATATGCTTCTTATATATCTTAAAGTTTTTGTATTTAGCATTGCAGTAGTAACTTCTGGTCCGTTCTCACCTTACTCTGTAAATACTGTTTATATATAAGATATACAGTGTGTAATCTACAACTTGTTTTTGTGCTACTGTCTCTATTGTAGATGGATTTCTAAAATTTCCTTTGGTTTCAATAAAGTATCCATCCATCCATCCATCATTTTTCGTTTTTGCACATGACCAATCATGGACATGACCACTCTGCACTTTGTTTTTATGTTGACAATTATAACTACTGCTACCACCCATCCTTATGCAATTTACAGTATATCTTTCATTATAACATTACAGTACTACACATCTATACATATTTTTACTTTACATTTCAATTGCACAAATTTGTTTTATTCCTTTTATTTCCAGGTTATTTTATTCCTTTTATTTTTATTTGTATTTGAACATTTGATTATTTTCTATAATTATTTTTTCCTGTTTGCCAATTTATTATTTTATTTTAGAATGAATATGTTTTAACTATGTTACACTTAATTATTTTTTTCAGTGAGTCAGTCATGTAAGCATTTCATACTGTGTATGGTAGTGTGTCACAAAAAAAATGGACATGCATGGGTACATTCTCAGCACAGTCTGTTGTTTTCTTTGCTTCATCTAATTGATTTAATCAGCTAATTAGCAGTCCTTCCTGTAACAAACTCTATGGTCTCTAAAATATACATGGCAGGGCAACAGTCACCGGTCACAAAATGTATTCCACTACACAGTAAATGCCAAACATAAAGCCTTACATTATTGATGTAAGTCAATCAATATTACATTTATTACATTTATTACATTTCACAATTATATGTCTATGTGATACATGCATACAGTTTATGTACACTAAATTGGGTGAAGAATTACATAGAGGAAGGTCTGGACATAGGGAAGAGTAATTAATAAGGTCACACACACCCCTTTCATAGCTACGGAGGCAGGAGTGGAAATGATTAATGCAAGGAGCATGTGTCATCCTCAAGGAGGTGCCCACTCTCTAAATCTGTGGATTTGGATGTGCCAGTGAGAGAGGGGGAATTACGTCTCTGCAGCTGCTGTGATTGAATCCCATAATAGAAACAGAAGGCCTTGCAGATAAAAGACACAAGACGTAATGAACGAGCAAATAAATGGAATCATGCAAATCATGCAGTTAAAGAAAGACAATATAATGAGATAAGCTAATTCGATTTTAAAAGTATCAAATGAGCCAATACTTAGAGGGAAATATAAATTTAATTAATTACAGTAAACATAAAAAGAAACCTGTTTATAGTCCATAATCATATAGGGGAGACCGGGTATGGTTGTAACATGGGGAGAGTTTTAACACCCCCAATTCCACCAATCAGGGATAGGATAAGAGTCATATGATCATTTTAGTGTTTACCCACTTCCTCCCTAATCCCACATGGTGGATATCAAGGCTGGGAATAAATACATGCAGATTCTATTATTAAAAAACAGATTTTGAGGTAAGAAAGTACTTTTTTTGACCAAGACTATATTTATGAAGTATTGTGAAGTATTTATACTATTGCAGATAAAATCATATAACTTATATATAAATTGTAGTTTCTTAGGTAAAATGTGGTCCATTTATCCCTTGCTAATTTCAAACCACTCTCCTACTACAGCTAGCTAAACAATGGCTAAGAGGAGTGGGGGTGGGTTGTAACATGTCTTTAAAAAGTGTTACAACCATCCCCTTACATACAACTAAGGACAGTTTCCTGATTTTAATAATTTTACAGAATGCCTAGACAATGGAAAAGAACGACTGAAAGAGGTGTGCCTGCCAGTGTTTTAAAAACAGCATCTGATGAAGTGACAAAGAAGGGCAAGTCAGTCAGGTCAGTTGCGAAGGCACATGGGATCTGCCATGTAACATTGAGCAGATACTACAAATCACTTCAGAAGCTGAGACAGTAGCAACAAAGTTTTCTCTTAGGTGCAGGAGAAGGTGCTGGCTGGCTATTTGATTTAGGCAGCAGACCTGTATTATGGACTGACTCCACGTGAGGTAAGCATATGACAGGTTAGCCATTGGAGGCCAGAGTAGAACTGAATACTAGCGTGGGTGTCAGACAATTGGAAAAAATTTTTGTGTCTATGTACTCAGGTTTTCTATTCCAAATTCTTTTAGGTCAAAAAGTTTGCATATCAACTGGCAGTAGTATATAACATAAAACATCCTCAATCATGGGATAAGAATCAGATGGCAGGGCCTGACTGGTTCACATTCTTCATGAAGCGGAACCTCAGCCTGTCAGTGAGGAGTCCAGAGGCAACCAGCCTTACACTTCCTACACATTTCCTCAACAGCCTTGGACAGGTTATTGAAAGATACAACTTTGATGGAAGCGACATATGGAATGTAGATGAAACTGGTGTAACAACACCAAACCGTGTTGTTGCACGTCGTGGAGTCAAGCAGATGGGTGCGATGACATCGGGTGAGAGAGGTGTGCTCGTGTCAGTAGCATGTGCTGTGCAAGCACTGGGAAATGCAGTTCCCCCCTTCTTTGTATTCCCTCGTAAACGTTACAAGGAATACCTTATTCAGAGTGGGCCAACAGGGAGTGCTGGTAGTGGTAACGCCTCAGGATGGATGCAAGAGGAAGACTTCCTCTTATTCCTTGATCAATTTGCAAAACACACAAAGGTCAGTCCAGAGAAGAAGGTTTTGCTCTTGCTGGATAACCACTGTTCAGATCTATCTGTGAAAGCTATTGATTTCTGCAAAGAAAAGGGAATTGTGCTACTTACCCCCCCCCACTGCAGCCATAAACTTCAGCTATTGGATCATAGTGTCTATGGCCCATTCAAGAAGATGGTGAACACTGCATGTGATGCCTGGATAAAGATGAATCCTGCCAAGACGATGACGATATATGATATTCCAAGTATTGTGAAGACAAAAACATTCAAGCTGGTTTCCAGTCCAGAGGTATTTGGCCATTTAATCCTGAAATTTTTGAAGAGTGTGACTATGCACCCTCACAAGTCACTAACTGTCCAGAACCAAGTACATCTCTGACATCTGGAGCTTTGCAGCCACACTCTCCACCAACTCACCTGGGGACTGCCTCCTCTCCTCCAACATACCTGGTTACTTCTGGCTCATCTGCAGCTCATGATGTCACCATGCCCTGTGCTCCAGATGAGCCAGGCACCTCGGGGTTGTCTCCAGGTCAGCCGTTCAGTCCTTCAGCAGTACGGCCATTTCCAAAAGCAGGGCCAAGGAAAACAAATTGGCAGGATCAGAAAGAAGAGGCAGTCTGAAATACTCACTAATACACCAGTGAAGCAAGCACTGATGAAAGAAAAACAGAGAAGAGCATGTAAAAAAAGTAGAAAGAGTATATTGTGAAAGACTAATGGCAAGCAAAAGAAAAAGTAGAGAAAGACTGCCAAGAAAATGTTGAAAGCTGTTGCTGAGGATTCTGAGACCAGTGATGATGAAAACGTTTGTGTTGTCTGTATGGAGTCCTTTGGCAACTCAAAGCCAAAGGAAGTATGGGTAAAATGTGCCCTATGCAGTCTCTGGGCCCACTAAGCCTGTACTTCAGGGTTACCCAGATACATTTGTCAGCATTGTGACTCTAATTAAGAATACACACACACACCCACACTGTTCTTATTAGACGTACATGTTTTTTTGTTACACAGATTCATTGTAGTAGAGTGTGGTTTAAGCATACATACCATTAAGGAAGTTTGATCTAGCAGACTCACACACAGCACCTGAGTCAAACTTAAAGTGGATTTGAGTTATGGTCAGTCACAGAGAGAAAGACATTGTTCTGTGGTCTTGTTCTTTTATTTTAATAAAACCTCTTTTGTGTGGTCAATGTTTTTGCTTCTTTTGTCTAACTGTTACAACTCACCCCAGCATGTGTTACAACCTACCCCGGTGGTGCGATAGGTTGTAACAAAGATACACCATGTATTTGTCATGAACTCACAAGGTCTGTGATATCCTTGCAGAGATTTGATTTAGTGCCGTTTGTAGCAAACAAATGTAGGTATTTTGTATAAAAGTTTAAAAACTCTAGCTCAAAAATTTTGAGTTATAGGTGGTAAAGCAAACAACCATTCCCGGTCTCCCCTACTGATACTCTGATGCTAAACAATGAATTCCAACCCAAATTTCGTACACCTCTAATATGAGCTAAACTGTAAGTTATAAACATACTCTACACATAACACTTAACAGTGTCCCATCCTCACCTCTTCAACATCACTATTCTGGCGAGATTTGTAGATGAACTCTCCAATTGCCACAAAAACAGAGAAAACGAGGCCAGCAGCGAGCACAATGAAGATACCCCCAATGTTTTCTACTCCCAAGGCATTGGCCTCTTTGGTATTCTCCTCGGGGCAGCCGTTCCCCCTCCACCATTTCTCCTTCATCATGTGGAGCTTGCCCTCCTCCTGCAGCTGTAGGATGGCAATGGTTATCTTGTCCCTGTAAGGTGAACCTGGAAAAGACACAACTACTATGCTGCAGCCTGTGTTACTGGACATGGGACACAGTAATGGGAGATTCAAATCCACATTGCAATATTTGAGCTGCTTACATCCTAGTATAAACTGGCTCACAGTGTAAACTGATTTATTAAAATATTTTCTCTCAGCTACAAAAATAATCAAGTTAAATCAAAATCGAATTAGGTAGAAACTGTATCTAAATCTTAGAGTTTTATCAAAAATAAACAAAATTAACTATTTGAATATCTGTTGAAGTCAAATTTTACAAGAAAAATAGATGTGTTCATTTATGAATAGTATCAGGGATGTTCAAAGGACATGCTGCACTACAGAGACCAATCAACCTTTTCATTTCACATGCCTGTAACTACCTGCACATATTTTGAGTTAGTTTATGATTACATATCATCTCAGTCTTGTTTATATCTTGTTTAATGCTCTATTTAAGTTCTCGGCCTATTGTTAAATTGTTTACTAAGCACCTCTAAATCACTCCTAGGAACCGTGCTAAAAATACATAAAAGTCATAAAAGTGATGTGTTTTTTGTTATTGCTGCTTTGTGAAAATGTCAATTGTTAAAAGCACTATACAAATAATTAAATATGTCACTGTTTAGGGCACTTATAGCTGCAAAGTAGCCTACACATTATAGCGTGTGTTGTAAATTTTATGTAGCTTTAAACTGTAAAAAATTTAAATGTTGAAATCAGCGACAGTTTTGTGAACACTTCATGCACATAGACAAAACTTATAGATGTGCGAATCAGCTACATAAATTTATCCTAATCGGACTGCTCCAATCAGAGCTGTTTCAAGCCTTTATTCTGGAGCATAATAACAAACATTTTGTCATAATCTGATCAAAATGAATTTAAAAAAGTAAGCTAGACCTTTTGGTTTGCGGAGGAGATAGTAAAATGTAAAGAAAAATGTAATGTAAAAAAAAATGTACTGATAAGAAGAAAAAGTTAAACATTACCTCGGACACCTACTGGAAACCAATATCCAACAGCAAAACGTTTTACAACAGCTCACGCAGGGTCTTTAGACCGCTACTGCGGAGCTCACAAGAATACAACAGCGGGGAGGACGAGATATACCTCTCCCGGACCCACGAAGAGAGGCCCAACATTTATTACTAAAGCTAACACCTCACAATAATCCTAAATCCTATCTCCAGACGTTCGAGAGAACCGCCAAGCACCTGGCCAAGACGGGAGTGGGCTTCCATCCTGGTCCCGTTTCTTACAGGAGAGGCTCAGCAAGCTTACTTCACTCTCTCCACAGACGATGCGGAGGACTATGAAATACTAAAGGTAGAAATCCTGGCGCGCTGTGGACTATCCGGTACTCAAACAGCTCTGGAATTTCACTGCTTCTCAAACAGTGTCAAACAGACCCTCAAACACCACCGCGAGTGCAGCTAAATCACTTATACAACATCGCCACCCGGTGGTTACACGCATGAAATGCTGTCAGAAGTCACAGAAGGGTGGCCATGGACAAAATCATGCACGCTCTGCCAAGAGAGGAAAGAGAAGCTGTAGGCATGCAAGCCTCATCCTCCTTACGTGAATTGACCGAGGCCGTTGAGTGTGCACTAGCTACACTCTCACTAGGTCCAGAAAGGAACCGCTTTCCCCCAAAAAAGCACACCATGTTACATAACACCCCTGCGATGTGAAGCCTTCCAACGAGTGCCCCGTCCTGAAAAGCCTCAGGAAAAACAGAAAAAGGAACAAAAAGGTAGACCTAAGCTGAAAACGCGGAAGGCCCATGCATCTCAGCTCTCGCTGCTCTCTCCTCCCCAGTTCTAGGGCGTGAAGTGGTACAACGCGAGGAGGATTTAACCGCTGTGCAACGCCAAGACCTGAACGAGCTGTTAGACGCCCGGCGCCGTCATTCAGCAAAGACCGTACAGAGCCCTTGAGGCCCGTCGCCATGCCATTGAAGAGGAAGTGAAAAATATGCTCCACAATGGCATTATAGAGGAGTTGACTAGTCCCTGGTCTAGTCCTATAGTGATAGTGCCCAAACACGATGGTTCGATTCGTCTTTGCAATGACTTAACCAGATATCACAGTTTGATGCATATCCATTGCCACGAGTGGAGGACCTAATTGGCTCCATGTCCAACACCAAAAAAAACAGGTATGTGCTTTCTTAGGTCTAGCAAGCTACTACAGGAGATTTGTGCCTAACTTCTCCTCTATTAAAGCACCCCAGACAAACCTCCTAAAAAAGGGACAGCCAGAAAAACTGCACTGGACACAAGAGGCAGAAAGAGCATTTGAACGTCTAAAAATCTACCTCACCGGCTCCCACATGCCCCGAAACCCAGATTTTGACAGTGCACACTGGAGACAGGGCTGGAAGCCATTCCCTTGCCATTAAATGGAACGTAGAGGAGGTAAAATACTATTTAGTCAGGGGGCACTTCACACAAGTTACAGACCATGCTCCTCTACAATGGGTGACAAGAGCTAAAGACACAAATCCTTGCATCACACACTGGTTTCTCTCACTACAAGATTTTTCTTTTTCAATACAACACAGG
The DNA here is from genome assembly GCF_024256425.1 of Clarias gariepinus. Classification (NCBI taxonomy): domain Eukaryota; kingdom Metazoa; phylum Chordata; class Actinopteri; order Siluriformes; family Clariidae; genus Clarias; species Clarias gariepinus. The sequence goes on along the minus strand of NC_071116.1, from coordinate 13,691,754 downwards.
GCTGGTGCACTCCCCATGCTTGATGGGTTTCCTCCGGTTACTCCGGTGTTCTCCCTCAGTCCAAAGCCATTGCAGAGTAGGCCGATTGCCATTCCCAAATTGCCCCGCTTTATGCCCTAAGGCTCCAGGTCCACCCCTCTGCGACCCAGTATACACGGTGGTATAGACAATAAGTGAGTAAGTGGCGATGAAATTCTTGAGTATTGATGTGATGATGTTTTCTGTTCACATAAGCCTACTTGTCAGTGCTTGGGATAATTATTTTAATATGCATTCCACGGATGATGCCAACAACTCCAGCGAAACCAGTAATGTATACGAAAGCAGCTTTTTTCTGTTGATTTCATGCTGTGTGGTGGGAAAATGTCTAAATCTAATCTAAATGTAAGCATAACCAAAGTTCGATTTGTTGTTGCCGACATTATTGGTTGTGGCAAACCCAAATTAGCATTGTTTCAAATCTGCAAAATAAAGTAGCAATTACCTTAGATTGCTCACTTAGATAGTGATTTCCTATTTTAAGAATGTTGATAGGATCTTACTCCTACGCCTAAAAGTAGGACCAAAACTATATCACTCTAAGAATTTATTTTATAGTTATCTGTTATCTATCTGCTACCATGTTAGCTTTTAGCTCAAGTCCTCAAGTTCATGTTCCTCTTATTATTTGTTTAATTTGGTTCTCACAACATTTAACTTTATAAGACGAAACTACATTTGGATCCTATGCACCATTAATTCCTAACAAATATTTTAAAAGTATTTAAATATTTAATGTAAATTTTAATTTAATTAAGTATTTATGTAATGTAATATTGTTTGTGTGTTTAGAATCTACAATATAGAACCAGCATATAGTATTTGAAAAGAAGGGAATTTTGTTCCCTGGAAAAAACAAAAAACAAAAAAAACAAAGCCCTTAAATCCATCAGCTGCACATACCTATAGGTGTGCCTACTCCATACCCTTTGGAGTCTATGAGTCCCCCAACCTGAGTGAGATTACAGTTTCTCTGGCTAATGTATTCTATGCTTGTGGACTCCATGAGGAGGGCGTAGTCTGTGGTGAGGACACGTGTGATGCCTTCTCTATTATTCTTCACCAGGGCCGTGTTCTTCCTGCTGCTCATGAACGCCCACATCTTTTCGTATGTTGAGATCTTTGACTTCTGAAGGCAAACAAAAGCAAAGCAAAGTTTCTAAGAGCTAAAAAAAATTAAAGGGGAAAAGATCAGTCCTTTCTGTGTGTTTTATTTCTCAGATCTCTTTATGTAGATATCAATGTCAGTTTATTGACAAAAATGGGTCAGATCTTTGCAGCTAATGTGTACTAACCGTGTACCCATTGCCTCTCAGGATGAAGTAAAGAAGGCAAGGTGTCACTGGTATGCAGCCTGTGTGCGAACTAAGCCAGGAGAAACAGAACAGCTGCATCCTGATTCCTTGTGAGCGGTTTCAATTATTTTTGTTCATCTACATCAGATTCAGGAAAAAGTAATCATGAGCTTTAATCTTTTCTGGACAAACCCATTCTGGCTGTGCCAGACTAGCTTTCGTGACCTGTCTCTCATTTTGTTTTTTTTCTTTCTTTTACTTTAATATCACTGTTTATTTCTCCCCTCCAAAAAGGCAGGTATAAATAATCTTTTATATAAGCAGCACAAATATAGCTTATATAGCTCATACATACACACACACAAGCATATATAGCCAGAGCGCACACACAAGCGGAGCTGATTCACCTAGGCTTTAGCCGGCGGCCTATAAGAGGGAAACAGTGCTCATATTTGTTCTCTGTTTTTGCAAACTCCGTGAACTATGAATACGCCAAGACAGAAGCTGCTTCCCACCTTGTCTTGTGCGCACATTGTTACCTCTGCCTTCAATTTACCCCCTGCTCCGTGCTGCTCATCTTACCTCGCAACCACTGCAATGCTCCACAGCGTAAACCTGATTACAGTTTATACCTTAAAAGCTTTTTTCTGAACATCTGTGTTTGGTGGAACTTGGTTTCCGTGTTTTTCTCCACTTTGCCAACACATTACAATACAGTAAGCCCCCAACTTATGAACAAGTTTCGCTTTGGGGGAACGCTTGTAAGTTGGATTCGTAAGTCAGACAAGTGTGTCTTGTACACATTTGACATAAAAAAACAAACATTCAGGTTTGATGTTTTGGTTCTGGTTAGACCTTTGTGAGAGTGTGACTCCAATGGGGGATTCCCCTCCAAGGGGAATCCTGGTGATGCAGCAGGGTCAGCTGACCTCGTTTAAAGGGATCTCTGGAAAACGTTGGGGGAAAGACAACTCTACATGGTCTTTACTGTGCGCTTGAAGAAACACGATTTTGTCCCAGAACTCTTTCAGTCTGTGGACTGTCTCGTTGAGGATTTTCCGAAATGGGGGAAATCGTGATAGCTTTACAGGACAGATATTTTCAATCATCATGCTCCCAGACTGATTGAAACCAGTGAGGCAGACTCATTTCTCCTGCTCCCCCACATGCACACACATACTATATACCGGACTTATACTCAAACCACCGGATGCATATTTTATGCATTCACTTACACACTGAAAATATTGTATATAATTGTATCTATTGGTTTCTGGTCCACTGCAGTGTCTACTTTTTGTACAATACATGTGAGCTACTTCTGCGATTTGTTCGTACATCTGCGGTCTGTTCGTATCTGCGTACATTTGTAAATCAAATGTTCGTAAGTCAGGAACTTCTTGTACATATGTATATAGAAATATTTATATTATGGTGACTTCCTCATATGTGTATTAGAGTGATTGAAAATAGGGATGGAAATGTACTGACAGGTGGAACGAGTACTTTAAAGACGTGATGAATGAGGAAAAGGAAAGAGAACGAAAAGTAAAATAGGTGTCTGTTATGGAGCAGGAAGTAGCAAAAATGAAAAACAGCGGGGTGAGGAGGGTGTTGAAGTGGATAAAGGGTGGAAAGGCAGTTGGTCCTGATGACATACCTGTGTACGCATGGAAGTGCTTAGAAGGTAAGAAAGTAGAATTTCTGACTATTCTGTTTAACAAGATATTAGAGAGTGAGAGGATCCCAGGGGAATGGAGGATAAGTGTATTGGTGCTGATTTTTTTTTAGAACAAGGGAGATGTGCAGAGCTGTGGCAACTACAGGCAAATGCTGATGAGCCATACAATGAAGCTGTGGGTAGGAGTAGTTGAAGCTAGGTTAAAGGCAGAGGTGAGCATTTGAGAGCAGCATTTGGGTTCATGCCTAGAAAAAAGTACAACAGATGCAGTATTTACATTGAGGATGCTGATGAAGAATTATAGAGAGGGAGTTGCATTGTATTTTTGTAAATTTAAAGAAATCTACAGCCTCAAAAATATATTTACAGAACCTTAGAGCCTTAATGAAGGCTATACTGAACAAGGGTAGCAGAGACATTTCAATATTAACTGTGCAAAGGAGATTATTTCATGCCTTCAGCAATGTTTAACAATGGTAAAGAAAAAAAAAAATAGAAAAGACTGTGGAATTGAAATATGTGTCAAAACTTTTAACTGGTACTGTGGTATAATGGAAAAGCTTTGCCTTACAGAATAAGTTAAGTCTGTTCAACAGATTTGTTTAACAGATGTTAACAGAGAGCACATACAAAAAAATGTTGAGCTATTGTGTGAGATCTTACCTTGAAAAAAGTCATGGTGGAACCATCTCTCACTGCTCCATATTCTATTCTCATCTGTTTGGCCAGATCATCAGCTGAATCAATTGGAGCGTCCATCCGCTCAACCGTGAGGAAGGCAGCCAGGTTAGCAGTGTAGGATGATATGATGATTAGTGTAAAAAACCACCAAATCCCCCCAACAATCCTGGTAGATAAAGTTTTAGGCATCTGGTCTGACCCTATCACAATAAGTACAAGCATTGATCAGCCCAATATAAGAACACCTATAACACAGGTTAATGTAAAACCTACACAACTAAAAGTGCTAAAATAATAAATGATTTATGATTTTTATAAGAAAAATAATAAATAAATAAATAAATATATATATATATATATATTATGCACGTCCATATTAAATAATATAATGGTAATAGGAAGAGTATAGGGGTGTGTAAGGTCTGGGCAGGTGTCAGTGGGGGGCAGAGTTCAATAAGGAGACAGCTCTGGAAAAGAAGCTGTTCCTCAGTCTGCTGGTTCTTGACCTGGGACACCTGAAGCGCCTACCAGAAGGCAGGAGAGAAAACAGTTTGTGGGTGGGGTGACAGTAATCCCCAAGAATACTGCGTGCTCGACGCACACAGTGTTTTTTTTTTAATGTCCTCAATGGCTGGAAGTGGAGTCCCTATAATACGCTGGTAACAATCCTGGGCAGTTTTCACCAAACACTGCAGTGCCTTACGCTCAGCAACAGAGCAGCTTCCGTACCAAGCTGTGACACAGTTGGTTAGGATGCTTTCTATTGTGCAGCGATAAAAGTTCACCAGAGTAGTTGAGGACAGCTGGTTCTTCTTAAGTGTTCTCAAGAGGAATAGGCGCTGGTGGGCCTTCTTGACCAGGCTAGATTTGTGGGTGGACCAAGATAGGTTCTCCGAAATGTGTGTCCCCAGGAACTTAAAGGAAGAGACAGGCTCAACAACCATTCCGTTGATTTGAATGGGTTCATGTGAACCTCTTCTTTCTTTCCTGAAGTCCACAATGAGCTCCTTGGTCTTATTGGTGTTAAGGAGCAGATTATTGTCCGTGGACCAAGTGGCCAGGAGCTTGATCTCCTCTCTGTAGGCAGACTCATCATTGTTGCTGATGAGGCTGATCACCATAGTGTCGTCTGCAACCTTGATGGTGTTGTTGATCCATTGATCCATACACAGGCCTGCAGTCATGGGTCAAGAGGAAGTAAAGAAAGGGGCTCAGCACACAGCCCTGTGGTACGCCAGTGTTGAGCGTGACGGTAGTGGAGCAGATGTGGCCTGACCTCAAATGCTGGGGTCTGTTGGTCAAAAAGTCCATAATCCAATTAAGAAGTGAGGTGTTGATATCCAGATCTCTAAGTTTGGTGATTAACTTAGAGGGTAAAACAGTATTAAATGCTTAGCTAAAGTCAACAAACAACAGTCGTGCATAGGTGTTTGTATTGTCCAAGTGTACAGAGTGCAGCGCTATGGAGACTGCATCATCTGTGCTCCTGTTGGCACGGTAAGCAAACTGGTGTGGATCTAGTGAGGATTGGAAAGAGTCCTTTGGGTGTGTAAGGACCAACCGCTCAAAGCACTTCATAATGATGGGTGTGAGTGCTACTGTGTGGTAGTCATTCAGGCACGTTGGGCTAGAGTGTTTCGGCACTAGCACAATTGAGGTAGATTTAAAGCACGCTGGTACAGCTGCTTGGGCAAGAGACATGTTAAAAATGTCTGTGAATACAACAGCGAGCTGCTCTGCACATGCCCTCAGTATGCGCCCAGAAATACCGCCTGGTCCAGCAGCCTTGTGCACGTTGATCCGGCTCAGTATGTTGTAGACGTCAGATGAGGTAAGTGTGATGGGTGAGTGGTCAGAAAAACATCCTAAATGAGCTGTGACGCAACGAAAAAGGTCTGGTCTGGTGAATCCAGATTTACCCTGTTCCAGAGTAATAGGCATATTACAGTAAGAAAAGAGGTGGATACAGTGATGCAACCATCCTACATAGTGCCCACTGTACAAGCCTACAAAATATAAGGTTAGCTAATTACCCAAATATACTGAATGACTAGGTTTTTCCATCATTAAATTTTTTCTTTTTCCTGATGGCACGGGCATATTCCTAGATGATGATGCCAGTGCAATGCCAGGATTCGTTGAGCTCAAATTGTGAAAGAGTGGTTCATGGAGCATAAAAAATAATTATGGATATTTGCAAGGGAAGAGTTTACACAAAGTGTCTGACTCTGCCATCATCAAGCAAGATTTTATGTAACACAGGCAAACCCACACATTTTTTTTATTTCCTACCTTGCCTCATAAGTGCTGCAACTCCAAACCACAAGCTGTTTGACAACGTGAAGTTGTTTTCCATTACATCTGATGAAGGATTACAAGGATGAGGGTTATACCATTCATATGGTGTGAACCTGTATGAAATTTGAGCAAGAAAATCAAGCATACGCAATACAAAGCCTTGCCAAAAAAGAATTAGCAATTAAATATTTCATATATTTACTGCAGAGGAACAACACTTCATCGTTATAGGACCTACTTATGGAACCTAAAGACATATTAATTTACATTAATCGTGCTAAAATTGAAGCATAAAATTGAAAATTAAAGAATGATAGAGACAACTGTTACACACATATTCTGTAATAAATTTTTTTAAAAGTAAACAACAGATCATGATCTAAAGGCCCTATAACCTTTCAGTATCACTGTCAATTTCAAGCAAATGTAGACATAAACACTCATACTGGAATTATTTATTTTTATTAACTACACGGTTCAATGTTGAAGTTCAGATTTTACAGTGTAGTGTTTTGGATTTCCATTTTAACAAATGTGTATAGCATTGGTAAATTGGTTTCTTTATTCCATTTTGGTTTCTATTTTTAAAAAGGATTAAAGAATATTTTAGCCATTCATAATAAAAAATACATATTATATATTAATTATAATGTTGTTACTATCTTTGCAATGAAACTCTAAAATTCAAATTGCCTAAAGTCTACAGGATGCACAAAATATCTTTTGACTACAGATATGCCTGGATAAGGGATATAAAGAACTCATAAAAAATATTAACATTCTCAAACTAAAAATATCTTTTAATGTTACATTAAACTCTACAGTGTAATTTTTTATTATTTTTACTGATATGCTTCTAGGAAGTCGTTTGTCTGATTAAGTATGGTCATTGATTTAAATTTATTTGTGTTAAAAATGTAAAATGTTAAATCTTAGGCATGGTGGAAAACAGATTTATATATAATTTATATATACAATATACAGTACCTAGCAATAATGAAAAGCACACAACTGACTCCTAGACATGCCAGCAACACATACATCCAGATGTCTGGGGTGAGAGGGTTGAGGAAGGAGAAGACTCCAGGATTGGTGCCATTGGGTTTACGGTACAAGATACTAATCCCCAGTGTCATAAATGGCTTAGAGAAGTCTATGACCTTCTCTCGCACATATGTGATGGTCAAAGGTGCGACAGCCAGATCTGCTATCTGAAGAGAAAATGTAAAGTTTGTTTTTTTTATTTCGATTAAAGCAGTTTAAAATTCAAAAAAATTCTAGGACAAAGACTTAAAATACTGCACAAAATTACTGTAAATCAAATAAATCACATAATGGTAATGCAAGTATAATTGAATAAGGAAACAGAAATATTATGTGGTTGAGAAAAAGAAATAGTTATTTCTAAATCAATCATCCAATTAACCAGAGAAGCATATGTTGTTGTTATACTGCTTTACATTTGTCCTAGGATGGTAGCGAAATACTTTATTTCACTGTCTGAAAGACTATCTCAACTTTCTGGACTTGTAAGATGTAAAATGCTTTAATAAATTAGGCTCTTCAGTGTTTGAGACTCACATGGTCAATAAGCTCCCTGACCATTCCATTCCATTGCCCCTTGTCATTCTGTGCACCGTACTTTCCATCCGACACCAGCTTGACTTCATAGCTGAACCCCAAAATATTGGCGAGCTCCTTCAGCAGATCCAAGCAGTAGCCTTCAAAGCGATCATTCCCATAAAGCACCTTATCAGACTTCTTATACATTACATATGGATTCTCCTGGAAACACCAATCAAATCCAAGACATTAATAGGCCTACAAAGAAATTAGTAATTAATAACATTGTTATTGCTAATTACATAGTGAGAAATTTCTTTAAAAGTATCACTTTTAATTTTACCAGAATTGTGGTAACAATCAGCGTTCTGTTTGCCAGTGAGTCTGTAATGTTATTAGAGTTGTCTCTTTTTTCAACCAAGTTCAGACCAGTGTAGGATTTCCACACCCCGATCTGTGAGTAATGCAAAATTAATATATCGCAGAAAGAAACTTAGCCAACATATTATAGGGTCGAACAAATACGGGCATGTAAAATATTTAAAACAATAACAGAACACTTACAAAATATGTATACAACAAAGGAGAATGTGGAAACAAGAATATACTTTTCTGGGGAAAATGTAATGTTTCCTACATAATGGTGTGATGGTAATTTTTATAGATGTCTTTCCTTGAAAAAGCTTTAGTTCCATGGTTCATTATTCTTTGCAAATGATCTATGCCTTTAAGTCTTATGTGTAACAATGGTTTAATTTACAATACAATTTACAGTTTAACAATAAAATACTGTTCAGTAAAACATACTATGATTTTGTTGAATTAACAGTTACAAAAACATGTAAAATTTAGTGAATCATATGTGTTAACTGTGAAAGTAACTAAAAAGAGGACCAGCAGGGAGTAGTTATCTTGTATTCCAGACCAGCATTATCTTAATGAGGTTAGGTTCATATTATGGAAAAGGGAATTTCTGGTTTAAATTTAAGAATAGGCTTGAACCGAATCAGCACAAAAACAACTTTATTAAAACTAATCCCGCATCAGAACAGGGGAAAGGGTTTATTTTTGTTTACACAGGAATGAGGCCAAACTAATAATCATGAACATTTTGTGCAGTACTGCATTAATTTTATATATTGTCATATTTGGAAAAAAAATATTTAGTCTATCAAAAAAAAACATATCTTATATGTAAAAACAAGGTAATAATGGAGTGTGACAGAGAGCTTAAAGACATGGGTATAAATGGAGTTAACGCTTTTCATGGAAAGTTTGAAATGGGAAGAATTTAATTCCCCTGCAGCTTAAATCCTGAACTTGCTAAAAAAAAAAAGAGATCAATAGGAGCATATTGACTGCAGCATAAATGTATAAAGCACTTCTGTCATTTTAATCAATGTGCTCCGGTGGTTTAAAAGTACTGTACTGTAGCTGTTAGCAATAAGAGAATTAAAGGCACGGTGCCATAAAATGACAAACCTGCCTTTGTTTGGCAATGTCTGTATTAACAACACCATAAACCACTTTAAACATAGTACATGCCATAGAAACTGTGTCCCTCAAGGGATTTCTAGAAGCAAAAGACAGAAATAACATTCAAAAATAAATTGAAACTTCTGTCCGGGAATCAACTGTGTTTTTGTTGAAGGCACACTGAGAAATATATTGTTTCCTAAGAATTTAATACTTACACATGAGCAGTGGTTTCATTACATAAAATGTACTGTAAACAGTACTATAAATTCTAACGTACACTACAGATTTTCAAATCTCGATTGTGTTTTTAAATGTGCAGGAAAAATCAGTGGAGGAAATTAGTGAAAAAGTTTTACACAGGAAAATGATTCTGGGAAAGGGACACTTTTTTTAAGACCTGAAAAATTAATTAAAAAGACTACAACAAACCATAGTCCACAATTTTGTACGACGTGGTTCACCACCATCTACATGCTTCCGAAAAAATAAGCATATAAACATTCTGAACATTATTTGCATTTTTTAAAATTAATATTGGTTAACAAATTTTATTTGTATTAATAAATCGGTAATAGGTTATAAAAATTTAATGATAATTTTATTGTTTTAAATACATTATTTTAAAAATATTTTTAAAATGTTATAAATAGACAAACTTTTAAAAGCCGGTTAAAACTGTGTTTAGTATTTAAAAAAAGTATAAACCATCATGAAAACCATTGTCAGAAATAGGTCTACTGTATGTGAGAAAGGCAAGGCAAAATGTAAAGAAACAAAGTAAAAAAAAGTGAATCAATTGATCAGAGTCATTGCACAGACATTCGACATATTCAATAAACAAGGAAATGTCAAGAAAAAGATTAAAATATCCACAGAACCAAGGGTGAACGTATCACAATCTTTAGCTACAAGCTGGAGTGTTGCTAAACATAGTCTTGCCGTTTGCACTAAATATACATTCACCTAATACATTATATGACTGTGATCATACCTAACTGTTATCTTTCCTTATCTTTTTCTTCCTTTCTCTCCTCTCCCTCGCTCAAGCTACAATGATCCAGACATGTCTGACTCCTGGTGCCCTACTTCTGGTTGGAGATCTTATCTCATGGAGGGCCGTGTGGTCTGCTTGAGATGCATGTGGAGACTGGGGACGGTTTCACTCCTGTAGATGGCTGATGCAGATAGCAAAACTAACTCCATATTAACTTAAACACATCTTCTGTTATATTGAACTGCCAGCCGGCTAACGCACAGTATGACTGCAAAACAATTCCTGCTATCTGTTATCACCCAAATAATGATGGATTTCCAGTTGAGTCCCTCCTATAGCCATCTCAGGAAGTTTTTCCTTGCCACTGACACACTATGTTGCGTGTACAAAATGCTAAAGTGCTATACAGACTTCCCTTGTTTAATTGTTCCATTTCACTATTCTGTGTAAATTCTACAGACTGTTGTGTGTAAAGCTACCAGAATATTAGTATGAGAAGTACTGTACTTAAACCAATCCGTCTGTTATCACCAACCATTTAATAATTAAAGTCATAGAGAACAAACCTTTTCCCCATTCTGATGCATAATGTGAACACTAACTGAAGCTATTAACCCATATCTGCATGATTTTCTGAACTTTGCTGCTGCCATGTGATTGGCTGATTAGGTAACTGCATACAGTAAATGTATGTGTTCCTATTGAAGTGGATGCTGATTGTGATGATGAAGTTTAAAAGTGAGCAAAGAATTCTCTGTCAATTTCAGAGTGCCTCTTAACACCAAGTCCAGACTGAGTCTGTTAATTGTTGGAGCATTGAATTGTCCAGACTCTTTTTCATTTTGGCAAAGAGATCAATTATTTGACTTATAAATTAATCTGATCATCTATGACCTCTGTAAATCCATACTGTAGAGATATTCAGGCTTTGACATTTGCCAAACTGAGAAGTAAATAGATTAACAAGCTATCTTGTGAAACACTAAGCTGCCTCACCTTTCTTGTACCTTCTTCCATAAGGCTGATGAGGTCCAAATCATAGTCTTTCCTCAGTCCATCAGTCTTGTTAAGGACAATACGTCCTGTCAGGCCATCCCATTGAGCCTGGAGTGTCCAACACAGTAAAGAAGAGATACACACTTAGATGAGACATACAGTTATTTATAAGGTTTTATCACTGTAAGCTGTGTACAACAGGATAGGTTAGCTTTTGAGCAAGATCAAAACAAATAATTGTTCTCCCTCTCATAAAGTTTACTGGTTTGTTTTCATATATCTGACTACTAAACTACTAAAATGACTGAAACATCTCACTCTAAAAGAAAGTAATGTAGTGCCTTTTGATATTTAAGTAATTACCTATCCCTGAAGCTTTCCACATTTCATGGTGTTACATTTTGAAACTAAACGGGAAATATTTGGGTTTACAAAAAATCTGCAGTTTCCCAGCCCAACCCCTAATAAGGGTGATACATTTTATCTACAGCTGCCTCAGGACGGGGATGATTATTAGCCTACAGACTAGGGTCTGTAAGGTTGGGTAAAATAAAAAACTACACACTGCTTCATGCCTCAAGAGCCCAGTTTTGAGCACTCCTACAATAAACAGTAATAAGACATGGAAAAAATTATGTCATTCAACTGGGCTGACTGGACCATGAAACCGAATGTGACCAAGAGCCAGAATATACACAGATCAGCCATAACATTAAAACCATTAACATTAAAACCACCTAGGATTTCCGGTTTTTCTCCATGTGCCACCAGGGCTGGCTGGCCGTGGCTGCAGTGTCTGACACCAGGACATTGGCAGTCGATGTGGTGCTGTGTGTTGTGGGTTGGGGCCTGCATGGATCTGACTTATTAATGGGGCACATCCCGTGTGTGCTTGATCAAAGTGGGGATTTGGCCGCCAGGTTGGTGCTTTAGGTTTTTTTCCTGCTGGGTGTGTGTGTATGTGTATGGGTTCACTGGGTGTTCTGGTGCCTTTCTATCATGGGCAGCAGTTTTATAGGTAACCCAAACATATAATCAGGAGTTATTTGAGATTCAGCTACCGCAGTGTCTCTCTCTCTTCTCCTTCAATCGTTTGATATGGCTAAAGCAATTATGCCTTCTACCTTGATTGTTTTCTTTTTTTGTTCTCTTCCCACACTCACTTATAAAGACTAATAAGACTAATTAAGCACAAATAATATTCTCCAATTTATTCTCATTTGTGAAGTCTTATTAGCCTTGAGGTCTGAGAGATTCCCATTAAAAAAATTTGCTCTCCACATTCACAGAATTGTGATGTTCATTATTAAATCAGTCTGTATAATAAAAAAACAAAATATTAAACTGTTGTTACATAATATAGTGCAATTGTAATATGCAAACTATTTGACATTAACTAAATTTTTTTTAATGATTGGTGTTCTGCTCTCACAACAACATGGGATTTATCGGACTTAAACATGACCATCACAACCAGGATTTACTGTAATGTGCAATAAAAATTTTGAAGTATTGAAAACAAAAATAACACATTATATAAACGATAATTGTCCATCTGCCATGAAACAAAAAATTCATGTAGTTACACTGCATTTTCATTCAAGTCAAATCCCTGTGAAAATATTAAAAACTGCATTTTTTTGGCTGATGGCACTTACCTTAAACTATTCAAGCCTAAAAAACCTGCAGAACCTTATTTAATAGTCATAATTTGTAAGCACAGAGTAAGCACAAGCTATAAAATGTAAATGGCACATGATGTACACTGCATGGTGAGGAGAGAGTTAACACTGACAGGGTACATTTATCAAAGACCACCCCCTGCCGCAATATTCTGACCTGTGTTATACCTCTGTCTTTCACAGCCTAGAGGTGAAGTAAATAAAAGTGTAATACATCACATAAACAAGGTTTGTGATCAGAAATACTAATGATATTTAGGAACTAAAATGCAGTTAAAAACTGCAAAACGACCGGGGTTTGTTGGGTCTTTAAGATTTCTTTATTCACCATGAGGACTATGATATGGTAAAGCTACCTAGATTCATATCCATATGCCTACTGTAATAAAGTTTTTGGTAGCATTGTGTTTTATAGTAAAACACTTTTATAATAAAGCTTTGTTTGCAACTTTACCTGATAGTTTACTTTTTAATGTCTTACTTACTTTGTAAGATAAACATAAGTTCTTATGCAGAAAACACCAAAATAAGAATTCTTCCATAAAAAGAGCTGCAATCTTTATTCATTGCACTGCTAAACCGATGGATATACAGTAGGACATCCATGGATGCACTTCGGCTTCATCCTCCTGCTAACAACTGCATCACAGCTGTGCTATATCCAACAATACAGCACAATCTTACAACAGTTCTATAAATATAATTTATTATATTCAGATTAGGATTCGTTTCCTTATTTAAACCATTACTTTGATCCGCCATTATTTTGCTTACATAATCTTCTTAACTAACTAACTAAACTTCTAATACTAACTGACCGCAACTGGCAGAGCTGGCGACTAACAGTTAGCCACCAACATTGTAATTATCAGGGGTGTAAATACAGTAGTTTAAAATTTCTACTGATACTATGTAGCTAAATTGTGAGGACAACAGATAGTCATAATGGTGGATAGTCCTGTAAATCTCAAATTTTCTCTTTATATTTCCACCTATTCCTCCTTAGGATATTAGCTCCGTTAACTTCTGGGATTTAGGATTAAATCCCAAAAATAATTAAATGGAAAGCTTGTAAGTATCCAAACACCACACAGTGCCCCTGATTAGGGGTTACAGAGGGATTTGGGATTCAGCCTTGTTTTGGAAGCTAGTTAGCTTTCTAGCTTGGCTTAAGCATGAATAACACAACATGGAGGCAGAATAACTTAGAAGCAATTATTAGGTAGAAAATATATTGCTTAAAATAACAAAATTATTAGAATTGTTTTCTTGCAAAAATTGCGCCCGTGACTGGTTTTGAATGTGTATTTGGCATTTTGTGCATTCCGTAGGCCTACTTTCACCCATGCTTCGACTGACAGTGTAACTGATTGATAACGTTCAATCAGATAGCTTGTTTGAAACTAACTGCTGTATAATGTATATTTTGTTTTGTGCTATTTTTGCACATGATCTATGATTAGCTTTATTTACTGTCATTTTGTGTTATTTTGAACACTGCCAGCAACAAGTGGTACTTATGCGCACTCACCTCCTTAAACAGGTTCATAAAGCGGGGTCCATACCGCCATGGTTTGTGCCTGTGGCACTGCAGAGAGCTTACTGTCATCTGATTGGCCCGCTGTGATGCCACAGCAACCATGGACACAGCATCATACATGAGTGCGGCTGATGTCTGCAGAGAAATATAAAGCATTACAAAATGTTTCTAGCTCAAATTATGGTCCATGTCATGACAGTTGAATGCATTAATGCAAGGTGACTGTCATAAGGGAGTGGCTACTAAGGGCTGCTGCAATGGCTCGCATAAAGGGTGGGAGAGACAAAAAGCCCTATGGCCTCAATTTCAAATTGGGTACAAACTTGCATAGGGATAGTGTTAGGCACTATTTTGTATGGATTGGTAATTTTTTCTGCTGCAAGACATGTGATTAAAAAAAAAATGTTTAACATGTGTAGTAGGTGTTATTCAGGCCCCAAAGACTAAATCTTTGTCTAGAGAGAAACCTATAGAATGGGCACAAGAGGTGATTTTGAAGCTGGGAGCAAAGCTGAGAATCCCTTTAGTCAAGGGTCATTCTAGGAAACATCTTTTTAATGAAAATTGTTCAAATATTATATGTAAAAATACTATCAAAACAAAACAAGCTTTAATTTTTTTTTTTAAATAAAAAAGTCTATAATCAAAGTTAAATGTTTTAATTAAGCTTTATTGCAGGTGTTGCCTAGTCTTTATATGATATAATATAATATAATATAATATAATATAATATAATATAATATAATATAATATAATATAATATAATATAATATAAAAAAATTCAGAGTACACTAAAAGTGATGAGATATACATAAAAAATATACATGAATAAATAAAAGCTTTATTGGATGGATGTCAACTGAAATAGATTAATCCTTACAGTCATCATTCCACTCATCAGCCCACTTTCAGGTCTGTAGGAAGAAAACTGCCATTCAGAACTCCATTTCTGAACAACAGATGCAACATTGGGGTTGTCCAGGTTTAGCAGACGAAAAGCAGTCATGTTTACACCACTGTATCGGTATGGCTCCAGGTCAAGTGCAAAGAAATCCTTAAAAGTAGACAAGAATGATTTTTTTAGACAGAAAGAAAATGGCGGGAAAACCATGAGAGAAATCATGGACAGGGAAAAGGCATACATACTGTCCACTGATTTTTAAATAGCAATATTTGCAATACAATAGAGATTGTGCAATATTTAGTTTTTGAAAAATTAGATTTTTTTGCATGTGCATTTTCACTGCATTTAAACTCAAAACAATCCAAAATTTATAAATGCTGTTTTTAAGAACTTACCAAAGTAGTGAAGAAAAAATGGTAGTACTCAGTCATCATCCCCATCGACATTAACTATAAATACATGTAAAAAAAGAACAAGAATGTACTACATCTTAAAATATAGTGCAAACAGTCATATTTTAAGCATAATAAAAGGTTTAACATGTTTAAAGATGAAAAAGAAAAGAGCAGTACTGTCACGCTCTCAGCACTTTGCGCTGATCAAAGACCGCTTTCCTTTCCCATGCTGTCAGGCTTCTCATCATGCGGTCATGTTTTCCCACGCTATCATTGCTCCTAACACGGCCCCTGACCGCCCCGCCGGCACACCGGTTTCTTATCTGGCGCTGATTCCTTCCGGCTAATAAGGAAGTGCAGCTGTCTCGCTGGATTATTGTGTGTTGTTTCACCGCAGTTTTATTGCATTTTTGTTCATGATAGTTTCACGTTGCCGACTTTGCTTGTTTTCTCATTTTTGCCTCTCATCTATCGATTTGTAATTGTCACTACACTTGGATTTAACGACTTTGAACTTTCGCTTTCATTTCATGACTACGGCTCGTCTTTACGTCTCGGCTTTGACGCAGCGCATACAGATTTTACGGCTCTAAACCACGCTCGCGTTCCCTCGACTACGGCTCATCTTCACGTCTCAGCTTTGACACCACGCTCACGGATTTCACTGCTCTGACCCACGCTCGCGTTCTCTCGACTACAGCTCATCTTCACGTCTCGGCTTTGACACCACGCTCACAGATTTCACGGCTCTGACCCACGCTCGTGCTTTCTCGGCTACGACTCGGCTCCACTGGAGCGCTGGAGAATCAAGGCGCACTCCTTGGAAAACACCAGGAGTAACTCGTCACCACCAGGCAGACACTTGCTGATGGCCCAGGTGCAGCATCTCCAGGCGCCTACACCTCGGAGCATAACCCCAGAGCTCCCATGAGAGCCACACCTACCTCGCCCCACCCCGCATTTGACTATGCCATTGAGTTTCGGACCCTAGCCGCCTCGAGTGAGTGGAATGACAGAGCCCTAGCAGATGTTTTCCTGGAAGGGTTGTCAGAGGCACTTAAGGATGAGCTAGGTGCCCGAGAACGTCCCTCTGACCTCCACGAAATTATGGATCTCGTGGGGAGGAGTGACTCACATCTTCGTTCTAAACGGCCGACCCAGGGGTCACCCCCCACCAGGACATCTCCTCCTCCCAGGACACCCTGCCCGTCCTCACCTCCATCTCAGAGCAATCAGGATGAGCCCATGCAGCTGGGCAGAACCCACATCTCCGAGAAGGAGAGACACTGCTGCCACCTGGAGAGAGCCTGCTTTTACTGCGGGGGTTCAGGTCACATGCTCAAGGACTGCCTGGTAAAGGGAGGCACCCTCTAGTCAAACCGGCAGCCCTAGAGGGCGTTCCTCCTGACAGACTCCCAGAACATCACCCCCTGCTGTCCGTAATGCTAATTATTAATGGCCAAGCCCACTCTATTCGACTCCAGCTCTGACCGGAACCTGATCAGTGCCGCTACTGTCAGGGCTTTCAGGGTTCCTTGCAAATCACTGGGCACTCCGCTGGCAGTCCAGGCCCTAGATGGGAGCCCCCTACTGGCCATCACTCACAGAACACTTCCACTTACTCTATGGTCGTCGGGCAATCATTTTGAGGAAATTGATTATAAATAAATCACATGCCACCTTAGTCCTTGGCCTCCCCTAGTTAGCTCTCCATGGCCCTCTATATTTCCAATGTCCCCACTGAGTACCACGATCTCAAGCACGAGCACCGGCATCATGTTCGCCAGGTTCTACAGAGGCTCTTAGAAAACAACTACGTCAAGGCAAAGAAGTGCGAGTTCCACAGCTCCTCTACCATTCTCTTGGGCCTTGTTATTTCCCCTTTCAGGATCGAGATGGAGCCAGCCAAGGTCCAGGCAGTCTCCGAGTGGCCCACTCCGACCTCACGACAAGATGGCGCCAGTGAGGTCGGCTGCCGTCATGACTGCTCCGACCACCTTTTCTTTGTTTTTGTTTTTTAAGTTAGTTTTCAGCGTTTTTAAATCGGCAAAATTACCACCATTGAGTACATTAGGTATGATAGAGACACTCTTGTTTCTATTTGTATACAATGTATTCACAATTTGAAGTTTTTAACTCCGGATCCGAGAGAGAACAGTGGATGCAACGCGAAGCGGCTTTGAGGGAAACAAGCCGGCGTCAGGAACAGGCTGAGAGCTCGTGCACACCGCACACCTCTGCCTAGCATCCTGCTCGCAACGTTCAGTAACTGGAGAACAAGCTTGATGACCTCAGGGCCAGGATAAAGTTCCAGAGAGACATTCGGGACTGCAATCTCCTCTGCTTCACCGAGACATGGCTGAACTCAGCGGTGCCAGACCACGCGATCCAGCCGGCCGAGTTCTTCTCGGTTCACCGCATGGACAGGACAAGGGACTCGTGTTGTTCCTCTCACACGCTCTTGCACACCAAATCTGGAACTACTGTCCATCACGTGTCATCCTTGTCTACCTCGGGAGTTTACACCGGTCATAATCAGCGCCGTTTATATTCCACCACAAGCGGACACGAACACTGCCTTATGCAAGCTGCATGAGGCACTCACACAGCACCAGAAACAACACCGGGACGCTGCGCTTATTGTGGCGGGGAACTTTAACATTGCCAACCTCAAACACGCAGTGCCGAACTTTTATCAGCACATCACCTGCCCAACCAGGGGCAAAAGGACACTGAACCACTGCTATATAACGGTCAAGAACGGCTACAAGGCACTATCTCGCCCTCCGTTTGGTAAATCCGACCATGCCGCCATCTTCCTCATGCCAAAATACCATCATTAAGTTTGCTGACGACACCTGAAGGAGATTAGGAATCTGGAGAACTGGTGCCAGGGGAACAACCTTCTTCTAAACGTTAGTAAGACAAAAGAGTTGATAGTGGACTTCAGCACTAAACAAACATGGCTACGAGCAAGATGAGCCCTGTTACGAGCTGTTGCCTCATACAAGAGACAGGCTGACCGCCATCGTTCCAAGACCCTCAGGTATCACGTAGGAGATCATGCTCGCCACCAGAGACATCCCCCTAAAGACATTTTCACGCAAGCTCTCTCCACGTTTCATTGGCCCATTTACAGTAACCAAGATAATCAATCCATGCACTGTCCGACTTTTACTTCCCTCCTCCATGCGACGCATTCACCCCACCTTTCACGTGACCCAGCTACGATGCATCGTAAATTGTCCTCTAAGTTCTGGATTCATCTCTCAAGCCCAAGAGCCATTTCTGACAAGTACCCAACACAAAAACTTTAAGAAAGTTTGTCAAATTGTTTTGCATCTGCTACTGTACCTGTTTAAGCAACTTTGAAGCTATTTGGTAGGAGCAGTCAAAAATGACATAGAACTCCTGCTCTTTCTTCATCTCCTTGAGAAGGGGGCGAGCGTCCCTGCTCCCCATGGGCAACTGACGAATACGCACCTTCATACCACTCCTGGATGGTGCTTTAATCACTTCCTGCATGCGCATTAGGCCTGTTGAAAAGTAAACATTAAAGGACCTTAAATGAAGGACAAGAAAGAAGGAAAACAACCACATTATGTGCTGGAGTAGTTGCATGTTTTTTAATTTCCCTGGTGTTAGAATAGTGCTGCTCTGAATCTGAGCCCTAATTGTCTACTGTTGAATTATCTCATTCAACATGCTTATACATCTTATACTATACAGTACTAAAGGCCAAAATTCTGCTTGTAAAAATGGAAGGTACATACAGTTGTTAAAAACAGGAGACTACTTTAATGAGACATGAAACAAGTTTGGAAAATTAAACTTGTTTCACTACCCCAGTGAGTGAACTAAACAGAAGCTAATAGTAGTGAACAACACCATAAAATAAAAAGACAAGACAAAGAGCCAACTGAAACATAGGCTCTATATAAACAGGCTCAAAATTTAAAAGGTGCATGTAAATACAATTAGGACCATGTGACTCATAAAGTGCATACAGGGAAGTTGAAACAAATGTCAAATAAGTCCTACTGAATGCATAAGTCAAAACCCAAACCCCAAGGGACAGATATGGGAGGATCATGAAATGTACAGTCACCTCAAATGAATAACCAACGCGTTTTTTTCAGCCCAGAATGAGCACTTTATATTTACATAGGTGGGCGGAACTGGCAATGGTTCTCCAAAAACAATATCTGTTCAACTTGCCTACTTCCCAAAGTGCGACCTGGTGTCACTTCAACAGCATGTACAAGAAAACTTCATTCATCAAACCAGGCCACAAATTTCCATTGGTCCATGGTTTAGTTTTAATGCTCATAGGTCCATTGTGGGTGCTTTCGGCAGCAGACAGGGGTCAGCATGGGCATTATGCAGCTACACAGCCCCATACACAGTAACCTGTGATGCACTGTTTGTTCTGACACATTTCTATTATAGCCAGCAATGACTTTTATACCAATTCATGCTGCAATAGCTTTCTTGTGAAATTGGACCGAACGGGCAAGCCTTCATCCCCATGCACATCACTAAGCGCTGGGTACCCCAATTGTTCACTAATTGTCCTTTCTTAGATCAAATTTGATGGTTACAACCCACAGCGTACTGGGAACGTTTCACAACACCTGCTCTTTTAAAGATGCTCTGTTTGACCATTGTCAAGGTAATTCAGTCAATTATACTTGAAAAGTATAAAAATGCTTAAAAACTGCATGTTTACTTGCTGCCTGACATATCTCAGCCCATGACAGATGCCATTATAACAAGATTATTAATGTTTTTCGTTGTTATTCACCACCTGTTTATGGTTTCAACATTGTGACTGAATAGTGCATGCTTTTATTAACAGGAAGCAAAACAGTACAGCAATGAGTTGTGGTATATCACATTTCACGCTCAGCAAACACTGCAGGATAAGCCAGTGGAGGGTAAATTTGGAGCTATGTAGGAGGAGTGGTTGGTCATACCCTGCAACATTCAGTCTCATTCAGGCAAGTGAAAATCTATACAAAGGTTTTCATTATATAATATATGCGGTGCTCAATTTGAGGGGGGATGCGGCGAGATGGCATCCGCCCTGTTAAAAAAAAAGACAAAACCCATCCCCTCTGTAAAACCACAACCCTACTATCCCCGTTAGATTAATAATGCTGTTTATTGTGTAATATTTGTCATGAAAATGAAATATCAAAACTCTCTACATATGAACTAATAATGGCGATTAGCCAATCAGAATTCAATATTGTAACGTGCTGCTACCAAGCTCAAGCAAGTTTGTGTAATTTATATAATCGAAGGTTAAGTTCAATATGAGAGTTTTTTTAATTACTGACAGCTTTAATGATTATAAAAGATGAGTTCTTTACCCAATTTGTGTAATTTCATTTTTAATTAAAATAATTGGGCTTTGTTTTTTGATTAGACTTTGTGGCCTAAAACTTTAAAATGCCATAATAGTAATTTGATGATTATATTTTTTATTGTACTTTTATAATCCTCCCCAGATGAAAACCATGGAAAGGATCAAATGATAGTTTTGACAATTGCATGTTTAAATGCACGTTTTGTTAAAACAAAAAAATTGTTTTGATGGCTCCAAGCTGATTTAATTAAGTTTATATTTGTTAATAAAACTGTTCGTAAAAATTTGACATTGCACAATCATTTTGTAGGTCAGCCCAGTCCAGGCCCGTCTGAAGTTTGCCAGGGACCATCTGGATAATCCGGAGGAGTCATGGGAGAAAGTTCTGTGGTCAGATGAAACCAAAGTCGCCGTGTTTGGAGGAATAAGAATGATAAGTATCATCCCATTAATACCATACTTAAGCATGGGGTTGTAAGCACCATGCTCTGGGGGTGTTTTTTCGCACAGGGGACAGGACGCCTGCACTGTATTAAGAAGATGGATGAACTGGGCTATGTATTGTGACATATTGGGCAAAAACCTCCTTCCCACTGTCAGAGCATTAAAGATGGATCGTGGCTGGGTCTTCCAACATGACACAAAGTACACACCCAGGAAATCCAAGAAGTGGCTCTGTAAGAGTCATATTTCGTAATGTATTATTTGAACATTCGTTGTATGATTATTGACGCATGATTATTTGAAATTGAATGAAAGATGGAGGGCACAGTCAAAAAAGAGCCAAGTTCGTGCAGTTGGTGGAATTTGTTGACTGACAAGCAAAAGTAATGTCAAACCCACTCTTTGGAGACCTTGATGCTTTGGCTAGTGATTAGAAACACTGTAACAAATCTCTTCAAGGATCCAAGCTGAACAAAGAAGGAAAAAGAGGTAGCAGCTTTGTAACTGGTATAAAACAGGTTGGTAAAAATCATAAAGACTTGATTACAGCACAGACTAATAGTGCATCAGTTATCAGTGCTTTCACTAAACCTTGTGCATTCTCTGAGAAAAGTCATACCTTAGATGAATGCTACCAGTTCAATGCTAAGGCATATAAAGACAAATTAGACTTTTTAAGAAAGAATGGATTTTGCTTTGGATGTTTAGTGAAAGGACACTTAAGCAAAGACTGCACAAGAAGAATCACATGTCAGTTGTGCTCAAAGAAACATGCTACACATTTCCGCACAAGACAGAGCTCATGTAAAGGTAATGGTAAAAGTTGATGAAACTGAAACAGTTAATACCTTGCCTGCTACAGTGAGTCATGAAACAAGTGCCTGTACTGGGGCTGGAGACAATTGCATTCTCACCATAGTACCTGTTAAAATAAAGTCCAAGAAAAGTGACAAGACGGTGGAAGTGTATGCATTTATGGACCCAGGTATTCTGCCACTTTCTGTACGGAGTCATTAGCAAGGCGGTTAAATGTCCAAGGCAGAAAAGTTGACATGATGTTAAGCACCATGAACTCGAAGAAACAAGTAGAAAGCTATGTGCTCACTGACTTGGAGGTTAGTGGTTTGGAAGAAAACACCTTTGTTGAACTTTCCAAAGTGTTTACACAAAAGAGCATCCCAGTCTCAATGGAAAACATTCCACAACAACACGACATCAATAAGTGGCCATACCTCAGTAAAGTGAAATTGCATCAGAATTGAAATTCTCATAGGCAACAAAGAGTAAAAGCTTTTAGAACCATGGCAAGTAATTAACAGTAGGCACAAAGGGCCATATGCAGTAAAGACTGCTCTTGGATGGACTCTGAATGGACCTCTTCGAGAACCGGTCAAGGAAAGCATGTATGACATCAAGCAGGCACACATTAAAAGTGTGGAACAAATGCTAATACAACAATAGTTGTCACAAAAGAATTATCAGTTTTTAGATTCTGTGTCTAACTCTCTGCAGTTTACCGACATCACTTCTACATCGGTCTTCCATTTAAGAAAGCAGCTATTCAAATGTCCAACAACCGAAGTGCAGCCAAGCAGCGCGCACTAAATGTCAAAAAGAAATTCAAGAATAACCATTCTTTTCATGAGGGGTATTCAAACTTCATGTACGACATGTTTGAAAAAGGTCATGCAGTCAAGGTCCCTACACCTCACTTAAGTTGACAATGTGTATGGTGAATACCATCCTCAGAAGAAAAGGCTAAGGGTTTTTTTTGACTGTGCTGCCAGCTACCAAGGAGTATCATTGAATAGCGAGCTCCTACAAGGACCAGACATGACGAATTCACTCACTGGAGTGCTTACACGCTTCAGGCAAGAGGAAGTTGCAGTATTTGGTCCTGCTTATAGTTCCACAGTGAGTGCAGTTCTGAATTGGCAGAAGTGGAAGCCATGTATTATCAGGCGAGAGTCCCAGAAAAAGACAGAGATTTGCTTCGCTTCCTGTGGTGGCCAAATGGAGATGTAAATCAAGACTTGATTGAGTACAAGATGGTCGTTCATCTGTTTGGTGCAAAATCATCTCCAAGTGTTGCTAACTTCGCCCTTAGAAAAACAGCAGAAGAAAACCGCAGCAATGCATCTGTTGAAGCAGTCAACACAGTACTTAGGATCTTTTATGTAGACGACTGTTTGAAGACTGTTTCGAGCCATGATCTAGCAGTTGCCTTATATAACAATCTCACCAACCTTTGTGCAAGTGGAGGGTTTCACCTCACCAAGTGGGCAAGTAATATTTGTGCCTTACTGACTTCTATTTCAGAGAGTGAAAGAATCAAAAGCGTGAGAGACTTGGATTTGAGTAAAGATGCACTTCCTGTCGATAGAGCTCTAGGGGTGCTGTGGTGCATCAATTCAGACATGTTCAAGTTTAAGGTCAGTTTAAAAGAACAGCCTGTAACCAGAAGAGGAATCTTGTCAATTGCTAGTTCAATCTACGACCCCTTGGGTTTCCTTGCACCTGTTATACTGCCAGCCAAGATCCTAATGCAGAAGTTGTGCAAGAAAAACTTACATGGGACAACAACATTCCTGAACAGTTTGCAAAAAGATGGAAAGCCTGGTTACAAGAGTTGCATCAATTGTCTGAGTTCAGTGTGGCAAGATGCATAAAACCAGTTGACTTTGGAGTTACAACAACAGCACGACTTCATCACTTCTCAGATGCAAGTGAGATGGGATATGGAGTTGTCTCATACCTTAAGTTGGTAATTGCTGATAGACTCACACATTGTGCTTTTATGATGGGGAAGTCTCGTGTAGCACCTCTGAAACAAACCACTATTCCGCGAATGGAATTGACTGCAACAGTAGTTGCTGTGAACACTGACAAGATGTTGAAAGATGAACTGGAAATGGAGTTGCTGAACTCTATATTTTGGACTGACAGTAAAACTGTTTTGAAATATACTGACAATGAAAAACTTGGTTTCAAAGGTAGGTGGTTTTGGAGGTATGTCAGTACTTCCAAAAATCCAGCTGATTCTGCATCCAAGGGAGTTTCTTGCGAAAAATTCATGAAAAACGTCAACTGGATCCATAGTCCCTCTTTTCTCAAAGTACCAAAGTGTAGATGGCCTGAGAACATTCATGACCTGTTGATAAAAGAGGATGACACTGAGATTAAACATTCAGCTTTAATGAATCTCGTGAGTACTACAGAGAGCACAGATGCTGTGAGAAAACTGATCAATTATCACTCTGACTGGTACATGTTGAAAAGATCTGTTGCCTGGATTCTTCGTGTCAAGGACATGCTTAAACAGAGAACAAAAAAGGTTTAAAGATGTGTAGATGACCCAATGACAGAAAACCACAAGTCTCTGACAATTCAGGACTTAACAAGAGCAGAAAACGAAGTCATAAAATTTATTTAAAGCCAAAAATTAAAAGAAGAAATTTCCATTTTGCAAAAAGTTAATGCATCTGTAAAAAAGAACAGTTGCCTTTCCAAACTGGATCCAGTACAGCAGGATGGAGTGCTGAGAGTTGGAGGACGTCTTGGTAGGTCCGCAATGCCTGAGCATGTAAAACACCCAATTATTATACCTAAAGATTCACATATCACAACTTTAATCTTAAGAGACATTCATAAAAAGGTTGGACATTGTGGAAGGAACTATATGCTTTCAAAATTTCGGCAAAAATACTGGATTACAACTGCTAATTTCCTTGTGAGAAAATTTCTTTCCAGTTGTGTGACATGTACTGTAGAAAGATCAGAGCAAAGACTGGTGAACAAAAGATGTCAGAACTACCATGTGACAGAAAAACACCAGATCATCCACCCTTCACTAAAGTAGGAATTGACTATTTTGGACCCTTCGATGTCAGACGAGGTAGAAGTAATGTTAAAAGATATGGTGTATTGTTTACTTGTTTGACAACAAGAGCTGTGTATATTGAAGTTGCACATTCATTGGACACAGACTCCTGTTTGAATGCCATTCGACACTTTGTGTGCAGGAGAGGTCAGGTGTCAATCATGAGAAGTGACAATGGAACAAACTTCATAGGTTCACTTCTGAGGTTGAACTCCGTAAAGCTATCCACCAGTGGAATCAGTCAAAAATTGAAAGCGCTCTCATGCAAAAAGGGGATACAATGGATATTCAACCCACCTTCTGGGTCTCACTTTGGTGGAATATGGGAAAGGAATATAAGATCAGTCGGAAAGATCTTGAGATCTGTACTGAAAGAACAAACATTAAAGGATGAGAGCTTGCATCAGTCCTATGTGAAGTGGAAGCAATAATGAATGACCGACCCCTTACCACTGTTACGGATGATCCCACAGATCTGGAACCCTTGACACCCAATCACCTGCTGTTGAAAAGACAGCCAAACTTGCCTCCTGGACTTTAAAAAAAAAAAAGACATTTATGCACGTCGCAAGTGAAAGCAAATTCAGTACCTTGCTGACTTATTCTGGAAGTGATGGGTGCGTGAATATTTGCCCTTGCTTCAGGTGCATCAAAAATGGTTTCAAGTGAGAAAAAACCTTTCGGTTGGAGACATAGTTCTAATAATTGATGAGTCTTCTCCAAGAAATTCATGGGTCTTAGGACGAATCAAGAAAGTGTTTCCTGATAAAAAAGGACTTGTGAAACGTGTGTTGGTTAAAACTAAGACTAATACTCTAGAAAGACCCATTGACAAGTTGTAGCTCATACTGTATGTGAAATGGACTGTTAATTATGTCGTAATTATCTATGACTGTTTCTTTGGTACGCAAAGATATGAACACTTTAAGGCAAATAATATACATTTAAAAGGTTTAAAGCGACGATTAATGTGAATGGTAAAACATGGTAAAAAAAAAAAAAGAAATGTAATTGTCAGCCTCTTTGCCTGTCATGAAGCGGCTTAAAATGTACAGTAAGAGCCATATTTCGTAATTTATTATTTGAACATTCATTTATGATTATCATAATTTGTGTTATATTATGCTGTATATTTTCAGTTTATATTAGTTTGTTCTGCGTATGTCTAGTTATGTTATTCTGTAATTGCGTAGTTGCATGATTATTTACGCATGGTAGAAGTTGTTAAGATGCGCAAGTTTTGGAGAACACAAGCTTTTGACCGTAAGCTAAAAAAGTTATGACTGAAATCACAATTTGTCAAGATACAGCAAATAAGTGTCATGAATCTTCCTCTGATGTCTGTGTGAGCGTGGCATAATGTGCAGGAGGCGAGCTGGCGGTTTAGTATACGGCTTTTATTTAGGCAACACATAAAATAAACACAGGCATAAATCAACTCAAAGGACAACAACTAAAGCTAGACGCCTGACTGCGCTCCAGTCAGGCTCTTTATAATTAACTTAATTATCTTACCTCGGTTCAGGTGAATTCCCACGTCACCTGACCGAGGTGCAGTCTGGGACACGCAGTCCAACTAAAACACAAACTACAACATAAAATAAACAAACCCAGGCGCTTTGGCGCCCTCTAGGGGTTAACTGTTACAGTACCCCCCCCTAAAAAACGCTCCTCCGGAGCGTTACCGGAGGACCCGGACTCCCTCCCCAGCGGTCCCAGTCTAGACCCCCAATACCGAGGCGGTCGATCCCCTCTCGTGGGCAAGGCTTAAGAGCTGGAGCGACGCTCGGCGGCGGCTGAGGAGCTGGAGCGACGCTCGCTGAGCTGGGCGGCGGCGGCGGAGCTGGAGCGACGCTCGCTAAGCTGGGCGGCGGAGCTGGAGCGACGCTCGCTGAGCTGGGCGGCGGCGGCAGAGCTGCAGCGATGGCTCGATGTTCGTGCAGCTTGGAGGCGGCAGATCGGCAGTGCCGCACGCGACGCTTGGCGGCTGTGGAGCGGGAGCGACGTTTCCCATGTCTGGCAGAGGCGGCGACGGTGGAGTAAATGTGTCTGGCAGCCGCGGCGCGTAGACCTCCGCGTTGACTACAGCCGGGAGCGGGAGGAGGAGTGCGTTGTCCAGATTAGAGAGAGGGAGAGTATCCGGAGCTACATCGCGGTTCTCTCGAACCTGGACGAGCAGCCTTTGGAGTAGCGCCACCTGCTCCCGCAGGTCGGAAATGCGCTCTCTGTTTTGCTGTGCCAACAACGTGTAGTCCTCCTCCGTTAAATCCACGTCACCGTCCTGCCAGGCCTCCTCGGCCCGTGCGTTCCAGTCAGGCTCTTTATAATTAACTTAATTATCTTACCTCAATTCAGGTGAATTCCCACGTCACCTGACCGAGGTGCAGTCTGGGACACGCAGTCCAACTAAAACACAAACTACAACATAAAATAAACAAACCCAGGCGCTTTGGTGCCCTCTAGGGGTTAACTGTTACAATAAGTTGTAACCATAGTGGATTTATGCAAGAAAACTGTAAGAAGTGTTAAACGTTTGATGTTGAAAATAAACGAAGGAACAAAAGGAATTCATGGACGTCCAAGTCGTGTGTATATATATATATATATATATATATATATATATATATAACTAATCATTTTTTGTGTGCCAAATATACAAATTTATGTGCTTTAAGAAAATTAACAACCAAAAAATATATTATTATTATTATTAACTTAGTCTTGAAAAGATCAATGCTTAAAGTAAAATGTTGTGCTTCCTATTAAGCTCCTATGACACATAAAATTTAAAACCATGGTGGGAAAAATCTTACAAAATTCTGCTGGGAAAATTAAAGCTCTGAATACAAAAAGGGGGATATACTCATAAACAATCACAAACATGTCTCTGTGACTCACCTATGCTGTCTTCATACACAACTGTTATAGTCTTCCACTTATAGTAGGTCACAACATCCAAAATGGCCCTGCTGATGGAACTGTGCTCCGGATAGAGATTGATAAAGTAGGTGTCTTTGCTGCCAACAGAAGGATGTTTCCAGTGGGTCTGGATGTGTGGGACCTCCAGGGCATTACAGATGGACTGAACTGCACTCACTGTGGAACTATGAGCAGGACCAAATACTGCAGCCACACCTAGAGCTAACTGGTCACACACTGAGTGAGGACGAATGTAAAGGAATAATTAAATGTTTATGGCATTTAAAATTTTATTAAAAAAGAGAGTAGAAAAACAGAACACAAAACAAAATTAAATTAGTGAATGAGTATGAAGTTTAATTGGAGAAGAATGAAAATGGACAACAGAGAAAAGAAAAGAAAGACAGGAACAAATAAACCAAAGTAAAATTATTACTATTTGTCCAGACCACACAGCATGATCTCAAATCTTACCTCTACGGGATGCTTCAAAACTATCAAAAAAGTTCACTCTCTGAATGTCGTAGGTCAATGTGGTGTTGGACATTACTGCTCTATTCCGGTTGATACTGGTAACAGCGAATTTGAAGGCTAACTCATCCACACTTACTGGCTCATTCTCCCGGGTTTCAAATATGCCTCCTGGAAAATAAGAAGGGAAGAAATTAAGAAGAGAACAAAGAAATCAAATGACAAACCAAGATATTTGCATATATGATTGGCTATTGTTATTTTTTGCTATTATAAAAGCAAAACAACAAAACCTTCGAACAAAAATATAAAAGAAAAATTTCTGTAATTTTACAGGAACATTGCTACAGCAAAAAAGCAACTGAAAATATGCATGAGACAGTCAGTGTTATGCTTGCATGCCTGGGGCCTCATGTATCAACACAAAAAAGTTTTGTACGCACAAAAACTTTGCTAACGCCAGTTTTCACGCTCATGGTCGGATATACTAACAGTGAAATTAACGTGAGAATGTGCGTTCTTCCACGCCAACTTCATGTCTGGCGTACGTGTATTTCTTGTGTGTGTTTGTTTTATTTCCGTTGGCGACTCCTAGAGGCAATTATGTTAAATTGCACACTACAAAGTATCGCACAAACACATGTGAAAAACATTGTTATTAATTTATAATTGATAAAATGGGTTAATTTACACAATATTTTTCTACCAATTATGTTTTTAGGGATCACAGTGATTTTCTGGCCCACGATGATGACTGGCTTACTAGCCGTTTCAGATTTCCAAGAGCTATCCCCTTGGAGCTCTGTGCTGAGTTGGGTCCTAATTTGGAAAGAGAGACAACGAGGAGCCACGCATTACCTGTTCCCTTACAGGTGCTAACAACGCTTGGTTTCCTGTCAACTGGTTATTTCCAAAGGGAACTGGCAGACCGCTCGGGGTTAAGCCAGTCGTCTTTGAGCCGTGCAATGCCAGCTGTATGGGACGGGATCATCCGCATGTATAGCAGGTAGCCTATATAAGGTTTCCATACCATGCAGTTGACCAGCCAAACATTAAAGCGCAATTTGCAGCGATCGCCGGTTTTCCTAATGTAATCGGAGCGATCGACTGCACACACACTGCTATAAAGGCGCCATCTGAAGACTAATTTGCATACGTGAATCGGAAACATTTCCAATTAATAAATGTGCAAATAATATGTGATGCTCAAATGCGCCTAACAAATATTGTGGCAAGGTGGCCTGGGACAACCCATGATTCATTCATCCTCACAAACAGCATGGTTGGGATGAGGCTCCAAGGTGGCAGGGTGCGCGATGGGTGGCTTCTTGGTGGGTGATGTATTTAAAGATATCATTCCAGCTTTTTTTTTATTTTGTTTTTAATTAAGTTTGCTTTTTTCCAAGCTCCGCCAGCCTGACCAATTTTTCAAGTTTTTCGTCCCCTTACGAAGAGTAAACATATAACAGATAAGTATTTCATACTATCTTATAATATATTCACTCGAAACGCATGTTATATCGTTTTCGTGTAAGTTTATATCGTATAAGTTTTAATTGTTTTGCAGCACACCGCTTCTAGCCGGCTTTCCATTAGCATCGCTAGCCCATTAGCCGTGCTATCACAAGTTTGTTTACGCTCTTTCACACCGGTTATTTCTATTTTTAGACACCATGTTGGTTATGTCTCTGCCTCTGTGTGCAGGTGAGGATACATTGGAGCTGCACTCGGTGGACTTGGAGCTGGAGGCCGTGGAGAAGCTGATCCACGACCTACAGGTGAAGCTGGCCCGCCTACAGCAGCGGAAAGCCACGCTGGAATCGTCGCGGACCGACGCTCACCTGTCCCAGGTAAATTCTCGGCGTGAGAATTCTCCTACAACCTCTACCCCGCGTGCTTCTCTGCCCAGGTCCAACGCACTGAGGACGCAGCCCGCCCAGGTTTCCTTCACCCCCGCGCCGGGATACCACGAGGCCTGGATACTGCAGCAGCGGAAGACGCGCGCCAAGCCTCGAGCGAGGACCTCTCCTCCTCCGCCACCACCCGTCTTCGAGATCTCGACCCGAAACCGCTTTGCTCCTCTCCGCGAGACGGCACACGACGGGTTGGTCATCGGAGACTCCATCGTCCGGCACATGCGTGCTACCACGGCTAAAGGTAAGGCGTACACACGCAGGTGCCTGCGGCCCTGAGGAAGAACATTCGAGCTGTAGTTCTTCATGCTGGCATGAACGACATTAGGCTGAGGCAGACGGAGATCCTAAAAAAGGATTTCAGGAGCCTGGTTGAGAAGGTCCGCAGCACATCACCCACGACAAAGATCGTCGTATCTGGACCACTTCCGACGTTTCAGCGAGGAATCGAGAGGTTTAGTAGATTATTTGCCTTTAATGAATGGATACAATCTTGGTGTCAACAACAGAGATTACCCTTTGTTAATAACTGGAATGTTTTCTGGGAGCGTCCTAGGCTCTACCACACAGATGGCCTGCACCCTAGCAGAGCTGGAGCAGCGGTCCTTTCAGACAACATCTCCAGGACTTTACAAACCATTTGACTGGCGGTAAGTCATACCGTAGATTCCAATCACATTAGCCACATCACAACTCCATACTGATAGACGCACATAATAGCTTGTCCTATAGAAATTGTGTCTGTTCCCCGAATAGTGAGAAAAAAGAATAAATTTGTTAAATCTGCCCGAAACAATCTGATAACCATAAAATCAGAAAAAGGCCAAATAAGTAATCAAAATCTACCTCTAAAGTTTGGACTTCTCAACATTAGATCCCTTGCGCCTAAAGCACTTATTGTTAATGAAATGATCTCGGATTATTGCCTTGATGCACTCTGCCTCACCGAAACCTGGCTTAAACTAAATGGATATATTGGTCTGAATGAGTCTACTCCGTCAGGATATTTCTATAAGCACGAGCCCCGTCTAACTGGTCGTGGTGGTGGCTATCTACAATGATGTACTCACTGTTACTCAGAAAATAAGGCCCAGGTTTAACTCATTTAAAGTGCTCATCATTAATGTTGCACTCAGTAAAATACATAATAAACCCGCGCTATATTTTATAGTAGGAGACTTTAACATTCATGTAGATGATGCTAATGACGCTTTAGCACTCGCATTTATGGATTTACTAAATTCCTTTGGGGTTAAACAAAATATAAATGGAGCAACTCACCGCTTTATTCATACGCGAGATTTAATTATATCCCATGGTATAGATGTCTCTAATATAGAGATCTTACCTTAAAGTGATGATATCACAGATCATCACCTCCTGATATATACTCTACCCGTAGAACAGATTAGCTGTGTCTCCCCACGTTATTAATTTGTTAGAAATATGAATCTGACTACTAAAGACAGATTCACAAGTATCTGCCGGATCTATCCCAATTTCTAATTAAACCCCTAAATGCAGACGATCTAGATGAGGTAACTAGCAGCATGGGCACTATGCAACCCGTAACCTCGAGCGAATGCTAGGACCGAGCATCTTAGCCAACTGATAGCAAGAAAAGAAAACAATCCCAGGTTCTTATTTAGTACAGTGGCTCGCCTAACAAAACCTAAGATGCCCGCAAAGAGTATCCCATCACAGTTTAGAAGAAGACTTTATGGACTTATTTAATGAAAAAATTAATAGTATCAGGAAGAAAATAATGGAGGTTCAACCTCTAATAGTATCTCACGATCAAGTTCAGCCTATAGCTGTAGCTGTATAAATTAGCTTTCATATCACCTCAGCTAATTTATTTTCATATCACCTCAGCTAAATCAACAACGTGCCTGTTAGACCCAATACCAACCAGATTTTTAAAATAAAAAAGTGATGCTTACGGTTGGAGAGCCACTTCTAAACATTATTAATTCTTCATTATGTCTAGGTCACGTCCCTAAACCTTTCAAGTTGGCAGTTATTAAGCCGCTTCTTAAATAATCTAATTTAACAAATTACAGACCGATTTCAAACCTAGAAAAAGTAGTATCAGCTCAAATATGCACATTCTTGCAGGAAAACAACATCCTAGAAAAATTTCAGTCTGGTTTCAGGCCCCATCGTAGTACAGAAACTGCACTAGTTAAGATTTCGAACGACTTGTTTTTAGCTTCAGACCAAGGCTGCATCTCAATACTAGTCTTACTTGACCTTAGTGCTGCATTCGACACCATAGATCATAATATTCTCATAGATCGCCTACAAAATCATATAGGTATTCAGGGGCAGGCATTAAAATGGTTTAGATTATACCTGTCTGATCGATACCATTTTGTAGATCTAAATGGAGTACCATCTGATGTAATACCAGTGAAATATGGGGTCCCACAAGGGTCAGTTTTAGGACCTCTGCTGTTCTCAATATACATGCTTCCTTTGGGAAACATTATTAGAAGGCATGGGATTAGTTTCCATTGTTATGCTGATGATACCAAATTATATATCTCAACAAAACCAGATGAAATACCCAAGTTGTCTAGATTAACCGAGTGTGTCCATGACATAAAAGATTGGATGACCAATAACTTTCTTTTACTAAATTCAGATAAGACAGAGATATTACTCATCGGCCCAAAAACCAGCACACAACAGATTTCACAATTCAGCCTGCGTTTAAAAGGATGTACTGTTACTACCAGCTCAACAGTAAAAGACCTGGGTGTAATATTAGACAGTAAATTGTCTTTTGAAAATCATATTTCCAATATCACAAAAAAGGCCTATTTCCATCTTAGAAATATTGCCAAACTTAGGAGTATCCTATCCGTATCTGATGCAGTTCATGCATTCATGACCTCCAGACTGGACTATTGTAATGCATTACTAGGTGGTTGTCCTGCATCCTCAGTAAACAAGCTACAGTTAGTCCAAAATGCAGCCGCCAGGGTTCTCACTAGATCCAGAAAATATGATCATATAACACCTATATTATCATCCCTGCACTGGCTACCTGTTCAGTTTAGAATTAATTACAAAATAGTACTACTTACATATAAGGCTTTAAATGATTTAGCTCCCACATACCTAATCAGTCTTTTGATACGCTATAATTCACCACGTTCCTTAAGATCACAAAACTCCGGACTTCTGGTAATTCCCAGAATTTTAAAATCTACAAAAGGGGGCAGGGCATTTTCATATTTAGCTCCAAAACTTTGGAATAGCCTTCCAGACAGTGTTCGGGGAGCAGACACGGTTTCCCAATTCAAAAGTAGACTCAAGACGCATCTCTTTAATCTGGCATACGCGTAACTTATCCCATCACCTCATACTCCAGTACACCTATCCTGAATGGCAACTACGCTAATTCTCTCCATCTTTTTTGTATTTTTCTACCCATCCCGAGGCATCTGGAGATTGTGCCAGCTTTAGTAGACAAAGGCCAACCCTGCAAGGTTTCTAAGGCATCTAGAGAAGGACCAGCTACACATCCTGCTCCTGTGCTTCCAGTGACCCAGACCCCATCTGCCCTCTGCACCTACTGACTCCCTGTGCTGAACTGGACTTCATGTTAATCTACACAACTTCTGTTATATTGAACTTTCACCTGCACAACACACATGATGTTATTTCTATCTGTTATCACCCAGATGAGGATGGGTTCCCTGATTGAGTCTGGTTCCTCTCAAGGTTTCTTCCTATTGCCATCTCAGGGACTTTTTCCTTGCCACCGTCGCCGTCACCCTTGGCTTACTCATCAGAGACATTTCATTCATCATTCTTTCATCTAATTATTATCTAGACACATTTTTCTCACACATACACACTTCCAAATATTTTCTTTTCTTTCCTTTTCTTAAAAAAAAAAAAAAAAAAGCTGCTTTAAGACAATGACCATTGTTAAAAGCGCTATATAAATAAAATTGAATTGAATTGTATTAAAATAATTCCGGAGGACAAACTTGCAAATAACACAGTTTTTCTCCGGTCTACCTCCGATAGGAGCACCTCCAATTCACATTCTGTAAAGTTTCTCTTCTTCCTTGTTTTTGCCATTGCTTTTTCGTTTGTTTTTGCCAAAGTGGAGTCATTAACATATTTATACAGAGGAAGAGGCAGGGAGGGGTTTTGCGCTCGTGCACGTGCACTCAATTTCACGTTAATTCGGATGTACAAAGAGAATATGCGTGGGATTCCGCGTACGCAGTGTTTCATACATCAGATTTTTTTACTGCGTACGCACATTAACAGCTTTGTCTGTACTCAATGTTTTAGTATGAATTCAACCCAAGTCTTTGTACATGAGGCTCCTGGTCACAAAACACATAGTTTGGTTTTTAAACCTAATTCACAGAGCTGTCACTAGACAGATACACATTTGGTAAGTCACCATGTAGATATACTGTACATAGGTCATTGATATATAATGATTTAGAAAGGGAAAACTGTTTTAAATTTTTCATCACTAGTAAACATAGCTATTGTTTCAACTGTTAATGTTTTTTTTTTTTTTTTACCATGCAACTTCTTTGTGTTTAAGTGTTCCCTTTTAAAAGCTACACTCAATGCTGCGTGAAAACGCTATGGGAACGCTCGTTGCGCGACCGGTTGTTGAAGCATGTGTGTCAAACATTTGGCACATATAACCTCGGTCAGGTGACGTCGTTTGATTAGGTGCACCTGGATGGTCCCTCCCCTTCTTTGGCGACCTCCATGACGAGTTAACTTATTCATGAAATAAGCTGTGTTCATCTGTGTTTTTTCATGCTACTGACATTGATTTATTCGAATGTCATTGATGCGAAAGCACAGTTTTATATGATGATGCCCAGATTGAAGATACACTTGTGGACTATCTCTCTCCTGGGAGCTCATCCTTCCTAAAAAAGTCCACAATCCCCACCAAGCCGTGTAGACTAACATCTTTGTTGGTGGGTAAAGCTTTTCAGGCAGCGGGTCAGGCTGGTGCTGCCCTGCACACCATGGCTGACCAGGGCCGATTCTTGCCAGGCGTGAAGCGCCAAAGAAGAGTGTGGCGAGCCGAGCACCCCCTCATAGAGATTGGGGCGGGACTCGCTGCGCTTCGCAGTCCGCCTCAAAGAGGCCAGACCTGAGAAGGAGTGGCCAGTCGTCTATGTAATTCAGGATACAGATGCCCTGAAATCATAGAGCCAGGGCTGTATCTGTACATTTTATATATGTGCGGGGTTACATGGCTAGGCCAAATGGAAGTGTTAGATGTTCGACATCCTAACATTTCGCTGGAGACCGCTGCTCCCCGAAACACCAGTACTGGACATATTCCCCTGACTTCTCATCCTGCGTCATCGGCCTCTCGGACTTCATTAACTCTGGTGAGACCAAACCATACTCCTCTAACACAAATACAATAAACACAGACTTCGGCCATTTTCCCCTCACTCGCACACATACACATACCGTTTAATTTATATAGTTTGTAAATACTGTTTATATCTTTGTTTAGTTGTAGTGCACCTTTTTCATTTACTTTATTTAGTTTTATATAATACATGTTTGCTTTATCTACATGTTAGTGTTTGTCCTTTTAGCTCACCAGCCTTTTATCGCAACACCAACACAAAGATAAAAGACCTCTTGATTTTTGTAGCCACAGTTAATATAAAATTAGCTGGTCGCTACACGGTAGAACCAACGCCTTCTTTTCTATGTATTGACGGGTCTCCAAAACTGTCTTTCAGTTATAGTCATGGGCATTTCGTTTTCCGACACACGCTGTAGCGGTAGATTAATCATAAATCACCGCGCCATCTGACCAATCACAGCAGTGAGGGCTCACAGAAAGAAGGGGTTTAGACAGACTGAATCTTCAAACTGCTTCACACGAGAGTCTTTTACGAATCATTTTGAAATAGGGTAAAATTAAATCTATTTTTGGAGAAAACTAAAGTGTTTTTTGATCTTGTTCTGCATTCTCTATATCTTTCGAAGGTTCTATTCTTGACTATGCACCCAGTTGTTCTCGAAGCCTGTCCTCTGCCATTACAGCTCCAAAGCAGGAAAGACTTTACTTACTGTGTCCAGTTCGTGCTCTTTAGATTTACAGTACATCCACCGCGCTAGCCAGTGACATAAATCAGAGCAGGTTTTTATATGTTACAGGGGGATTGCCTTATCAGTTGCGCTGGCAAGAGGTGTCCCCTTGCAGCAGGTGTGTGATGTGGCAGGTTGTTCCTTTCCGCACATATTTGTCAGATTTTATAGTTTAGATGTACTCAGCATCCCAGCATCCCAAAGTTATGTCTGAGACCTCCTTGTCTATTGTGCGCACACAGGGTTACAGCAAAGTAACCTGAGACGATCTCCATTCGTGATTTTATCCTGACCACCATTTTTCCACAAAGTTGATAGTTCTGAAATGACAACCTTTTTTGGCCAGGCAATGTGTATTTATGTGAAAAACAAACTAGCACATCCACACTGTAAATAGCTTTATTCAAAAGTGGCTTTGCAGAATATGCATGCCACTTATATATCCTAATTTTCATAATATTGTGTTTGCATACACTGTATATAAAACCTTTTTAGCGCAATGCGCTACCAAATTAAACATACATTCACATCAGCTACCACACAGAGTAATCTCCCAGAGATATCAACTTTGATTCGATCACCATTTGACCCCATAAAAGAACTCGATCAGGCACCTGAATATTTATATTTAACATTTTGTTACACCTTAGATAATGTAGCTCCAGTTAAAAGGAAAATGATTAGAGATAAGAAACTTACACACTTTAAAACAGGCTACTCGAAAAATTTTAACGTTAATGTCATCAAACTAAATTATTAATATTTTAAACAGCAAGGAAGGAGAGCATCCTGAACTATAAAAAACTTAGTGTTGCTAGATTGATGCATCTCTCCACTCTTATAGAAAATAACAAAAATCTAAACCTAGAATACTTTACTTCCCTTGAAGAAAATGAACTAATTTCACTCATCTCTTCTGCAAAATAAACACCTTGTGCATTAGATTCCACACCAACACATTTTCTCAAGCAGATAGTACCAGCAATAACGGAACTGTTGAACCCCTGTGAAAATATTACAGTGGTGTGAAAAACTATTTGCCCCCTTCCTGATTTCTTATTCTTTTGCATGTTTGTCACACTTAAATGTTTCTGCTCATCAAAAACCGTTAACTATTAGTCAAAGATAACAGAATTAAACACAAAATGCAGTTTTTAAATGAAGGTTTACGTTATTAAGGGAGAAAAAAAACTTCAAATCTACATAGCCCTGTGTGAAAAAGTGATTGCTGTGGTTTATCTCACCTGAGTTCAATTTCTGTAGTCACTCCCAGGCCTGATTACTGCCACACCTGTTTCAATCAAGAAATCACTTAAATAGGAGCTACCTGACACAGAAAAGTAGACCAAAAGCACCTCAAAAGCTAGACATCATGCCAAGATCCAAAGAAATTCAGGAACAAATAATAACAAAAGTAATTGAGATCTATCAGTCTGGTAAAGGTTATAAAGCCATTTCTAAAGCTTTGGGACACCAGCGAACCACAGTGAGAGCCATTATCCACAAATGGCAAAAACATGGAACAGTGGTGAACCTTCCCAGGAGTGGCCGGCCGACCAAAATTACCCCAAGAGCGCAGAGACAACTCATCCGAGAGGCCACAAAAGACCCCAGGACAACATCTAAAGAACTGCAGGCCTCACTTGCCTCAATTAAGGTCAGTGTTCACGACTCCACCATAAGAAAGAGACTGGGCAAAAATGGCCTGCATGGCAGATTTCCAAGGCACAAAACACTTTTAAGCAAAAAGAACATTAAGGCTCGTCTCAATTTTGCTAAAAAACATCTCAATGATTGCCAAGACTTTTGGGAAAATACCTTGTGGACCGACGAGACAAAAGTTG
This sequence comes from Clarias gariepinus, assembly GCF_024256425.1. Classification (NCBI taxonomy): domain Eukaryota; kingdom Metazoa; phylum Chordata; class Actinopteri; order Siluriformes; family Clariidae; genus Clarias; species Clarias gariepinus. The sequence continues at coordinate 13,653,251 of NC_071116.1, read as the reverse complement.
AACTTTTTGGAAGGTGCGTGTCCCGTTATAGCTGGCGTAAAAGTAACACAGCATTTCAGAAAAAGAACATCATACCAACAGTAAAATATGGTGGTGGTAGTGTGATGGTCTGGGGTTGTTTTGCTGCTTCAGGACCTGGAAGGCTTGCTGTGATAGATGGAACCATGAATTCTACTGTCTACCAAAAAATCCTGAAGGAGAATGTCCGGCCATCTGTTCGTCAACTCAAGCTGAAGCGATCTTGGGTGCTGCAGCAGGACAATGACCCAAAACACACCAGCAAATCCACCTCTGAATGGCTGAAGAAAAACAAAATGAAGACTTTGGAGTGACCTAGTCAAAGTCCTGACCTGAATCCTATTGAGATGTTGTGGCATGACCTTAAAAAGGCGGTTCATGCTAGAAAACCCTCAAATAAAGCTGAATTACAACAATTCTGCAAAGATCAGTGGGCCAAAATTCCTCCAGAGCGCTGTAAAAGACTCGTTGCAAGTTATCGCAAACGCTTGATTGCAGTTATTGCTGCTAAGGGTGGCCCAACCAGTTATTAGGTTCAGGGGGCAATTATTTTTTCACACAGGGCCATGTAGGTTTGGATTTTTTTTCTCCCTAAATAATAAAAACCATCATTTAAAAACTGCATTTTGTGTTTACTTGTGTTATCTTTGACTAATGGTTAAATGTGTTTGATGATCAGAAACATTTTGTGTGACAAACATGCAAAAGAATAAGAAATCAGGAAGGGGGCAAATAGTTTTTCACACCACTGTAAATTCTTTATTCAGCAGTGGGTATGTTCCAACATCTTTTAAATTAGCAGTTATTAAATCAGATTTAGATTTAATTGGTGACTATTCTGCATGTTCTGCATGTGGAGTTTGGTGTTCCATAGGGTTCGGTTTTAGGCCCATGCTTTTTTCTCTTTACATGCCTCTGGGCAAAATAATTCATAAGCAGGGTATTAGTTATCATTGGTATGCTGAGGACACACAGTTATATGTCCCAGCAAGACCAGATAAGAAAAAACATAATAAAGTTGAGAGAAAATGCTTAATAAAATTGTATGCAATGCATGAAGGATAAAAGAGACTGGATGTTAAATAACCTTCTTCTGCTTAATCCTGATAAGTTTTAGTCATAGGACCACATGTAGATAGAAGCAAGCTTTTTAATCACATTGTAATTTTAGAAGTCCAACACTAAAAGACTTTGGTGTGATTATAAATTCCAGTCTTTCATTTAAAGCACATTCAGAGAGTGAGTGAAAGAGAATATTTCTTGGATAGCATTTTTTAACCTCAGAAATATTGCCAAGATATGGAACATATTGTCACTAAATGATACACAAAAATTGGCCCTCTGGACCTGTCTCTGGATCTCGTCCTGGTGCCCCACTACTGGTGGGAGATCCAGTGTATGCCAATCTCGTCACATGGATGGTCTGCTTGGGATGTGTGTGGTGACTGGGGAGGGTTCCACTTTACCATTGACCTCTTTTTTGTATAAAATTTTTTAACATACAAAATATAAATATAAAACATTACTTGAATATATTTTATGTGTATGATCTGGTAAAACAGCACGGTCGTGTAGTGGTTAGCACTGTCGCTTTGCACCTCCAGAGTCCTGGTTCGATTCTCGGCCAGGCTCGATTCCTGTCTTCTGTGTGCATGAGTTTGCATTTCCCTGTCCTAGGTGGCTTTTCTCCCACAGTCTAAAGATATGCAGGTTAGGCTAATTGCCGTTCACACATTGCCCTTAGTGTGTGAATAGGTGTGTGAGTGTGTGTATGTGCCCTGAGATGGATTGGCACCCTGTCGAGGGTCTACCCTGCCTTGTGCCCTAAGCCTCCTGGGATACGCTCCAGGTGCCTGTGACCCTAAATGCAGGATAAAGCGATATAGAAGATAAGTGAGTGAGTGAAATCTGGTAACCGAAGCCTAAAGCTAAATACAAAATGAAAAAAAAAATAAAAAACGTCTCGGGTTACTTTGCTGTAACCCTGTTCCCTAAAAAAGCAGGAACGAGATGCTGTGTGAAAACGCTATGGGAACACTCTTCGCACGACAAAAATATATGACAAAAATTTTGGCATATATATAACCTCGGTCAGGTGTTGTCATTTGATTAGGTGCACCTGAAGATTATAAATAGGCAGGAACCGGAAACAACCTCAGGTCAAATTTTGTCTAAAAGAACGTCCAGTCACGGTGTGGCATTAGAGCGCAGCATCTCATTCCCGCTTTTTTAGACATAATTTTGGGATGCTGAGTATGGAGGACTAACCATGATGGAAGAAATTTTGTTGAAGGAATAAATAAATGTGTGAATAAACAAGTAAATATATAAATAAATAAATACATAAATACAATAAGCCCTGGAAAATTGCTAAATATATTCCTACTTTTGTTTATTAACATATTTCAAGATTTATTTATTTCGGAATTTCCACATTTCTTTATTTATTTACTTCTGCATTTCTACATTTATTTATTTCTGCATTTCCACATTTATTTATTTCTCAATATCCACATTTCTTTGTCGCTGTATGCTGGTAAGGTAGGCGGTCCCAGCCTTAGTTGAAACCTGGATTGGGCCGCAGGGCACCTCAGACAGAAGCAATCGATCTAAGTAATCGATCTTCCTCTTTCTGCGTGAGGATATGAAGTTCGCAGAAAGCTTCTTGAAGACCGTCAAACACAGTTTGGTTAAGGTCAACATCCATCTCAGCATCAAGCTGAACTAAATCGTCCATTAATCTTTTGACTCGATATAAAACATAGTCATTTACTGCGAAGGTTTTAATTTCACCGGATAATGATTTTAACTCATTAGCGGCAGCTTGTAAAAAAAAAAAAAAATACACCATAGTTGCGAAACAGGAGAAATTACACGCCAAGGCATAACTAGTTGAGTCAAAACAATCTCACTTCATTTAACCAATCACGGTTTCGACTAAGGCTGGGACCGCCTACCTTATCAGCATACAGCGACAAAGAAATGTACTGTAGAAATGTGAAATGCAGAAATAAAAAAATGTTGAAATGCAGAAATAAATTAATGAAGAATTGTGGAAATTCAGAAAATAAATAAATCTTGAAATATGTTAATAAACAAAAGTAGAAACTTATTTAGCAATTTTCCAGGGCTTATTGTATTTATTTATTTATTTATTTCAATAGTTACTTATTTATTCACACATTTATCTATTTATGTATTTATTTATTTTATATTTACTTATTTATTCACACATTTATTTATGTATAATTATGTCATGTTTAGTCCTCCATAGCTGAGTAGCATGGACATCCAAACTATAAAATCTGACAAATGTGTGCGGAGAGGACCAACTTGCTGCATCACACACTTGCTGCAAGAGGACACCTCTTGCCATTGCAATTGATGAGGCAATCCCCCTGGGCGAATAAGCCTTGAATCCTAGAGGCGAAGTGTGACCATGCGCCTCGTAGGCAGGGGCAATAGCAGCTCTCACCCAATGTGACAATGTTAGTCTATTGCCGGCCGCCCTTCAGCTGCAGCCCCCATAACATATAAGAACCTGCTCTGATTTACGCCACGGGCTAGCGCGGTGGATGTACTGTAAATCTGAAGTGCACGACTGGACATAGTAAGTGACATCGAGAACAACTGGGTGCATAGTCGAGAAAGGAACCTTGGGAAGATAGTTAGGGTAAGGATGCAGAATAGCTTTGACTAGCCCAGGGGCAAAGTCTAAGCAAGATGGGGAGGCTGAAATTTAAAATCTCCAATTCTCTTCAGAGAAGTAATGGCCATGAGAAAAACCATCTTAAGGGTCCGAAGCCTGACAGGCGCTGACTCTAGTGGTTCAAAAGGGGTGTCAGGCCTCAACCCTTAGTTCCACGAATAAAGCGGGCAACAAAAGGGTGCTTTCCACAGAAACCCCATCAGTCATAACATGACCAGCTGAAATAGCGGCTACATACATTCTGAGAATACTAGGGCATAAGCCCGAGGTAAATTTTCTTGTAGAAACTCCAGCACTAAAACAATTTGGCAGTGGACTGGGTCTACATGTTTTACTAAGCACCAATTTTCAACAGGGACCTAGAGTGGGACCCAGAGTCAAAAACCGGGGTCTGAACCACATAGAAAGGGTACGAAGTGCTCGGCGCGTAACCCTTATTGCCTCTGGGGATTTTTATTTTATTTTATTTTTACGGCGAATCGAGGTGTAAGCGTTCGACCGCATGTGTTACCACCTCTAATAACCCTTGATATGCTCGCTCATTGCTATAGAAGCTCTGAAGTGTACAGACCCCCAGGGCCATATGCCGATTTTCTTAAAGAATTTGGACATCTGCTATCAGACCTAATTGTTAACTCTGACAAAGTGTTGATAGTAGGTGACATTCATGTAGATGATGCTAACGACACTTTAGCCCTCGCATTTATGGACTTACTAAATTCCTTTGGGGTTAAACAAAATATAAATAGATCAACTCACCGCTGTAATCATACACTAGATTTAATTATATCTCATGGTATAGATGTCACTAATATAGAGATTTTAACTCAAAGTGATGATATCACAGATCATCACCTCCTGATATATACTCTACCCGTAGAACAGATTAGCTGTGTCTCTCCACGTTATCGATTTGTTAGAAATATGAATCCGACTACTAAAGACAGATTCACAAGTAATCTACCGGATCTGTCCCAAATTCTTATTAGACCCCTAAATGCAGACGATCTAGACGAAGTGACCAGCAGCATGGGTACTATTTTTAGCAGTACATTAGACACTGTTGCTCCCATCAAATTCAAAAAAGTCAGAGATAAAACACTTGCTCCTTGGTACAATAGTGATACTCGCGCCCTAAAGAGAGCAACCTGTAACCTTGAGCGAAAATGGAGAAAAACTAAATTAGAAGTTTTTCGAATTGCGTTTAAAGACAGTATGTGCAGCTATAGACGGGCTCTAAAAACCGCTAGGACCGAGCATCTTAGCCAACTGATAGCAAGAAACCAAAACAATCCCAAGTTCTTATTTAGTACAGTAGCCTGCCTAACAAAACCTAAGATGCCTGCAGAGAGTACTCCACAACATTTTAGTAGTGAAGATTTTATGGACTTCTTTAATGAAAAAATCGATAGCATAAGGAAGAAAATAACAGAGGTTCAACCTATAATAGCATCTCATGATCTAGTTCAGCCTAGAGCTTCACATTTAGATTTTCAGTGCTTTACAGGTATAGGACAGGAAGAGCTGTATAAACTTATCACCTCAGCTAAATCAACAACGTGCCTGTTAGACCCAATACCAACCAGATTTTTAAAAGAAGTGATGCTTACAGTTGGAGAGCCACTTCTAAACATTATTAATTCTTCCATTATATCTAGGTCACGTCCCTAAACCTTTGAAGCTGGCAGTTATTAAGCCACTTCTTAAAAAATCTAATTTGGACGTGAATGAAATAACAAATTATAGACCGATTTCAAACCTTCCGTTTATATCAAAAATATTAGAAAAAGTAGTATCAGCTCAAACATGCACATTCTTGCAGGAAAACAACATCCTAGAAAAATTTCAGTCAGGTTTCAGGCCCCATCATAGTACAGAAACTGCACTAGTTAAGATTGCAAACGACTTGTTTTTAGCTTCAGACCAAGGCTGCATCTCAATACTAGTCTTACTTGATCTAAGTGCTGCATTCGACACCATAGATCATAGTATTCTCATAGACCGCCTACAAAATCATATAGGTATTCAGGGGCAGGCATTAAAATGGTTTAGATCATACCTGTCTGATCGATACCATTTTGTAGATCTAAATGGAGTACCGTCTGATGTAATGCCAGTGAAATATGGGGTCCCACAAGGGTCAGTTTTAGGACCTCTCCTGTTCTCAATTTACATGCTTCCCCTGGGAAACATCATTAGAAGGCATGGGATTAGTTTCCATTGTTATGCTGATGATACCCAATTATACATCTCAACAAAACCAGATTAAATACCCAAGTTGTCTAGATTAACAGAGTGTGTCCAGGACATAAAAGATTGGATGACCAATAACTTTCTTTTACTAAATTCAGATAAGACAGAGATATTGCTCATCGGCCCAAAAACCAGCACACAACAGCTTTCACAATTCAGCCTGCGTTTAGAAGGATGTACTGTTACTACTAGCTCAACAGTAAAAGACCTGGGCGTGATATTAGACAGTAACTTGTCTTTTGAAAATCATATTTCCAATATCACAAAAACAGCCTTTTTTCATCTTAGAAATATTTCCAAACTTAGGAGTATCCTATCCGTATCTGATGCAGAAAAGCTAGTTCATGCATTCATGACCTCCAGACTGGACTATTGTAATGCATTACTAGGTGGTTGTCCTGCATCCTCAATAAACAAGCTACAGTTAGTCCAAAATGCAGCTGCCAGGGTTCTCACTAGATCCAGAAAATATGATCATATAACACCTATATTATCATCCCTGCACTGGCTACCTGTTTAATTTAGAATTAATTACAAAATAGTACTACTTACATACAAGGCTTTAAATGGTTTAGCTCCCTCATACCTAACCAGTCTTTTGATACGCTATAATCCACCACGTCCCTTAAGATCACAAAACTCCGGACTTCTAGTAATTCCCAGAATTTTAAAATCTACAAAAGGGGGCAGGGCATTTTCATATTTGGCTCCAAAGCTTTGGAATAGCCTTCCAGACACTGTTCGGGGAGCAGACACGGTTTCCCAATTCAAAAGTAGGCTCAAGACGCATCTCTTTAATCTGGCATACGCGTAACTCATCCCATAACCTCATACTCCAGTACACCTATCCTGAATGGCAACTACGCTAATTCTCTCCATCTTTTCTGTATTTTTCTACCCATCCTGAGACATCTGGAGATTGTGCCAGCTTCAGTAGACAAAGGCCAACCCTGCGAGGTTTCTAAGGCATCTTGAGAAGGACCTGCTCCAGCTAGATTCTGCTTTATGATGGCTGGAGCTACACATCCTGCTCCTGTGCTTCCAGTGATCCTGACCCCATCTGCCCTCTGCACCTACTGCTGAACTGAATCTACACAACTTCTGATATATTGAACTTTCACCTGCACAACACACTTGATGTTATTTCTATCTGTTATCACCCAGATGAGGATGGGTTCCCTGTTGAGTCTGGTTCCTCTCAAGGTTTCTTCCTATTGCCATCTCAGGGAGTTTTTCCTTGCCACTGTCGCCGTCACCCTTGGCTCGCTCATCAGAGACATTTCATTCATCATTCATTCATTTCATTATTATCTAGACACATTTTTCTCACACATACACACTTCCAAATATTTTCTTTTCTTTTCTTTTCTAAAAAAAAAAAATCTTTAATTTTTTTTGGTGAAGCTGCATGACTCTCTGCCCCACCCTGTACTTGGGAGCCTGAGAGCGTCTGCGGTTGGCCTGTGTCTTGTATCTTCTGCCGACCCGTAACAGCGTTCTCCTCGCTTGCAGCCAGGTCTTTCTGCAGCGCCTGAAAGCTTGGGCAGATGGGACACTGACCTCCTCCTCCTGAGACAGGAATAAGGCGGTTGATAGCCCAGGCAGCACTGGAAGGGAGACAGACCGGTGGATGATGAGGTTTGGGAGTTGTGGGCGTACTTAACCCAAGGTGGGAACTGGCTCCAGGAGGTAACATCTCGAGCGGCCATACACCTCAGGGCAATTTCGAGGGACTGGTTCTTTCTCTCAGTCCGGCCGTTAGATTGGGGGTGGAAACCAGAGGACAGGCTGGGAGTGGCCCCAATTAGCTTGCAGAATGCTTTTCAAAACTGAGTGGTGAACTGTGGGCCCCGGTCTGAGACAATGTCCATAGGCAGGCCGTGGAGCTTGAACACGTGGTTAATCATGAGCTCGGCAGTCTCCTTGGCGGACGGAAGTTTTGGTAGGGGGATAAAGTGAGCAGCTTTAGAGAACTGATCAACCACGGTCATGATGCAGGTGTGGCCGGCGAAGGGGGGTAGCCCAATGACGAAGTCCAGGGCAATGTTGGACCGCCCAAAACCGCTGCTGGGCTAGTGCCAGCGTTCTGGCGGAGCCTGGGTGGCACGAGAGTTTAGAGCTGTGGGCCCACTCCAGGACTTGAGAGCGCAGAGCAAGGGGAACGAAAAGACGGTAAGGGGGCATGTTGCTTGGGCTTGGTTCATGAGATAGGGCTTGCTTGACACTGGTTTCGATGTTGAGCTCGGCCACGGTGAGTAGGCAGGGGGGTGGCAAAATAGTTTCACCTGCAGCAGGGTCTTGGGTGGTCATAAATAGTCTCGAAAGGGCGTCCGGCTTGGTGTTCTTAGACCCTGGTCGGTAGGAGAGGGAAAAGTTGAACCTCGCGAAGAAGAGGGACCACCGGGCCTGGCGAGAATTGAGCCTCTGGGCACTCCGTAAATACTCGAGGTTCCTGTGGTCGGTCCAAACTAGGAATGGGACTTCATTCTAGTTTCTACATTCCCTTTAGCCAGTGTCTCCATTCCTCCAGGGCTAACTTAATGGCTAAGAGTTCATGGTCTTCGATGCCGTAATTATTTTCAGCAGGAGTTAGGCGGTGGGAGAAGAAGGAGCAAGGGTGGAGCTTATTATCCGGGTTGGATCTTTGTAAGAGGATGCCTCCTACTCCAGTGCTGGAGGCGTCGACCTCCACGATGTACTGACGTGACAGGATGGTGAGGATAGGGGCGGAGGAACCGTTTCTTAAGCTCGCTGAAGGCTTTCTCAGATTCCGGGTTCCAGCAGAAATGGGTCTTAGTAGAGGTGAGGGCTGTTAGAGGGGCAGCAATGGAGCTGTAGCCTCGGATAAACCGCCGATAAAAGTTAGCGAAGCCTAAGAACCTCTGAAGATCTTGCCGTGAGGTAGGGGTGGGCCACCTAGTGACAGCTTGGAGCTTAGCAGGTTCCATCTCGATGCCTTTGGGGCTGATGGTAAACCCGAGGAACGTGGTAGACGTGGTGTGGAACTCGCACTTCTCAGCCTTGATGAATAAGTTGTTCTCCAGCAGCCTCTGCAGCACCTGTGGTTTTGGTGTTCTTCTGGGTTCTGAGAGAAGATCAGGATATCATCCAGATAGACGAATACAGAAGAATTGAGGAAATCCTCAAGAGAGAGAGAAAGAGAGACCCCACGTGATTTGCTAAACACAGTCCTGAGGTCATGGTATTCTGGGGAGACACGGGTGAGGTCCGGTGGCTCCTCTGTGGGGACAGGGTCAAGGCATGGCGTGGTGGCGGCGTGTAAACAATAGACCCAATCAATGTGCAGGTTGTGTTGGGTTAACCAGGGGAGGCCTAGGACGACCGTGGCATGTGACTCCTCCATGATGAACAGCGACGTCTGTTCCGAGTGGTTGCCGCTGACCCTAAGACCAATGAGAGGGATTCTGTGGGTGATAGATGGGAGCGGACTCAAGGGCAGCGCGGGAATATCCAGGGTTTTGGTCGAAGCCGCATTCAGCAGGTTACGATCCGAACCCGAGTCAACCAGTGCCTGCACAAGGCGGGTCTGTTGCTCATGGATGAGAAGGATGGGAAGCAGGTGACGTTGCTCTGGGAGCCTTCTTGGAGTCCCGCCCTCTAGTGCTCCCAGCTAAACTAGAGGGCGCCCCCTTTTGCTGGACAGTTCTTGAGCCGGTGTCCTGGTTTTCCCACAGTAAAAGCAGGCCCCTTCCACTCGGTGACTCTCTTCTGGGGTGATGCTGGATCTGCCCAGTTGCATGGGTTCCTCCTGGGGTTCAACTCATAGAGGTGGAGGTCGCGGCAGAGCCCTGGGTGGAGAAAACCGGGCTCTTGGAGAGACGAGGGGAGCTCTCGTGAGATTAGCTCATCTTGGAGCTTCTCTGTCAGACCCTCCATAAAGACGTCGCATAGCGCACGGTTGTTCCAACCGCTGCAGAGGGCCAGTGTCTGGAACTCAATGGCATAATCATAGGCCGAGCGCGAGCCTTGGCGGAGTTTCAGCAGTCTTCGGCCCACCTCTCTGCAGTGGCATGAGCGGTCGAACACCCTCTTCATTTCTCTGGCGAAGTCCTCGTAATTGGAACAGCAGGGGTCGTGGGCATCCCAAAGCTCCATTCCCAGGCGCGTCCTGACTGGAGCGTGATGATGTAGGCCACCTTGGATCGTTCGATTGAATCGACTGGATCTCCCTCGTAGGTGGGAGGGGCAAGGAGGCGTGGCTCCTGCTGCACGTGGGGGTTTGCTCCTTGCGGTAGGGAGAGTTGGAGCCTCTGGAGCTGGGACGTGACGTCAGCGAGAGACTGCTCTGTGCTAAGAAAATCGGCAGGCAAAAAATCAATAACGAGAAAAAACAAAGCGAGGTCGTAACGTGATAGACAATGAAAGAAAACGCGAGAGAATCGAGGTTTAAATAGACACAATAATCCAGCGATCTGAGAAGCGTGCAGCGCGTGCTTAAATCACTGGAATAATCAGTGGATGAGATGAGAAACAGGTGTGTAGACGGGGCGGAAACGGGGGCGTGGGAAAGGATGCATGACAGGCTGGGGGGAAACATGGGCACGTGGGGAAAGTGACAGCGTGGAAAAAAAAAAAGGAACACGAGGCAGACAGGGCATAAATCATGACATCCCAGAAGTTACTGGCATTTGGATAAACAAACTGCACAACAATTGCCTTATAGTGGACTTATACAGGAAAGAGTAAAGTAAGGTTGAGGTTTTTCAATACTTAATTCAGATAATAATAATTAGACATTCAAATAGTTCAGGATCAGCTGCTTTTAACAAAAGAGGAAAAATGGACTAGCGTTGATGGGTGTATTAAAGAAGTAAGGACGCAGTTGGTACAAAACTAGGCCACATGAGCAATATGCCAAGCCCTTCAGTCCAAATCAAATCACAGTGTTTGTGAGAAGAGGCTCAAATCAAGCTTAAGAAAGAAAAGAGGATTAATGGCGGTTGTTCAAAACTGATTTTCTGAATCACACTGGCAGAAATTAGACACAGACAGGGGCTGTTTTTAGACAGAACACTGCTATAAATGTCTGTGTGTTCATCCGGAGCAATTTTAGTTTGTGAAATAGCTGATATAGACAAACTTGACTTTTTGTTATCCTTTTTGTTAACATCAGCAATTGATCAAGCTTTCACACCAAAATAAACAGACACAAGACAAATTATTGTTGAAAGTATGTTGGCCAACAGGTATGGTGTTATGAAAAGCAGCATCCCGCTGCTGTAAAACGGTCATTGTTTCAAGCTTACTGTAAACAGTTAGTACCACCTAATTTAATTCATTGTGTTTTTGTGTTTAAGTAAAAAAAAAAAAAGTCTTAGGTCTTAAGCCCTATTCGCATGGGATTAGTATTACATGGTAACCTCTAGCAATTTGTATTAATTGCAGAGTTTGTCTGTGAACTTAATCCCATGCGAATAGGCCATATCTGTAATTTTTAAAGTAAAAATTCCCTGCAAATAACCTACCATATTTTGCTGAACACTGAGGTCCTGTTATAATATGAGTCCTGTGCAAATCAGCATGTCTGTGATTTGGCCAGGATTTGTCGAGGTTTTTAAGGTTTTTGTTTCCTGTGCGCCTTTTTATCTATTATCTGTGAAGAATGGAGGCTCTGTTGAAAAGACTTTAAAGTATTTTAGGTGCTGGGTCATATCGCTATACACTATGCAGATAAAAGAAAGCTAAAAACCATTAGAAGAGCGAAGCAAAAAGAATGATTATATTCTAAAATATCTAAATCACACCAGGTCCCCAGATAATACTAATCCTGTGCGAATAGGGCTTTAGTATTAGGCAAATACAATCTCAGACAAACAACATCATCATACTGAGCATTCAGGTGTGTTAACACAATGGCAATAGGAAAAGACAAAAGCAATGGTCTTAGAGAAGCAATTGTTGCTGCACATCAATCTGGGAAGGGTTATAAAATAGTTATGTAAAACACGCGGGTCGAAGATTACAGACAGAGATGCCACAACTTCCAACTTTGTTCGACACTTGAAGTTGCACAAAGAAAGGTAAGTTTTGAATGAATGTCAAGACTACCTTATCAGCTAAGTAATTTACTAGCTGCATGTTTATATCAATGAGACTGTACATTTCCTCAACGTCACCTTTCAAACACTACAGTCTGCAAACCCCTGCTGGTTCATGTGTGATGTGAGGCAAAATGGAATCTAGTGTGGTGGAGAGAGTGAACTAAAAAGCATTTGACTTCAGTTTCCTGAGGGGAAGTTAAAGCAGTGAAAATATTCTTAATATTGCACACACTGAAACTGAAATATATAGTATACATGATACAATACAATTAATATTAAGACATTGACACTGATATGAGTAAAGAGTAGTTTCAAATACAACCTGTGGCTATAAGGGATTTTCTGACAGTTGTTTCGTATGATTACCTGTTACAGATATGAAGAATACCAGATAAACAGAACCATCTTAAATGAACCACAACAGCCTTCAATCTCTCAATTTCTGGACACTGGTGTAAGGCATTACAGCATGAGTCACCCTCAGCAGAAATGCCATATTGTCTGATTTGATTATTGATTGCAACATTCCCCTGTCCATTGTGGAAAAAAAGAGCTTTCGTCACTTTCTGTCAGTGCTGGACAGTAAGGACAGCCCAGTGTGTCGCAGAACACTGACCGCAAAAACAGAAAGCCTCACTGAGGAGAGACGTTTAAAATTAAAAACTCAATTGAGCAAAACTGAGCATGTTTCAGTCACTGTGGACATCTGGAAAAGAAGTGGGTTCCTTGGCGTCACTGTGCACTGGGTAGAGAAAGATGAAGAGAGGGTACAGCTAAAGACTAATCTCCTGGCCTGCAACCGCTTCAAAGGCTCTCACACTGCTGAACGTATCTGTGACCAAGTTGAGGCAATATGTGATGAATACGACATCAAAGCTAAATTGGACTAGATTATAAGTGACAATGCTGCTAACATGCGAAAGGCATTCACTGTGTGCTTCCACAGTGAACAAGAGGATGATGGTGATGACTGAGATCATCTTGATGACCCTGAGCTGTGGTGTGACTTAACCCTGGAAGATCAGCAAACAGTAGATGCTGCTATGGCAAAGAAACAGCGCCTGCAGTGTTTTGCACACGCACTGCAGCTGGTTGTGGGAGATGGTTTGAAAGAAACAAAAGTAGTATGTCCTTCTCTTTCCAAATTATCAAAACTTAGCTCACTGCTGCACACAAGCACAACGTTCAAAGATCTTTTTGATGCTGAATTTGGGGAGCAGAAAGGCATCCCTGCTGCAGTGAAAACGAGATGGAACTCAACACTGAGGCAAGTAAAAGCAGTACTTCAGTGTGATCACCTAAAGCTCTGTGCTGTTCTTGAAAAGGCCGGGCATAAGGAGCTGTCATTCTCACCACAAGAGTGGAATCTGTTGAAGGAGTTGGTGGACACCTTAAAACCGTTTGGGGAAGCAACTAATTTGACGCAGGGGGAGAAGGTCATCACAGATCTTACAACCATACATAATCTGTATAAATTTAATTTTTTTGCTAAAAAGACTTGAAAAGACTCAAAAGTCAAACCGTAGGACTTTGGACTTGACTTGAGACTTGTTGGCCTTTGACTTGGGACTTGACTCGGGACTTGAGGGCAATGAATTGAGACTTACTTGTGACTTGCCAAACAATGACTTTGTCCATGTCAAGCACAGCGGTGAAGTGGTGATGATTTTTGCCTGTTTTCAAATTCAAATTTTTATTTGTCACATACACAAACATACACAGTACGGAATGTAGTGAAATGCATTATACGACTGCTATTGACCCTAAAAGAGAATTAAAGTTTACAAATAAGAAATAAATATAAATAAAAGAATACGATAGAAATTAAATAAAAAATTTAATTAAACTAGGAAAAAATAGAACTAAAAATAAAAATAGAAATGTGCTAGAAAAAATGGAACTAAAAATAAAAATAGAAATATGATATGCATAAAAATAGAAATATACTGTACATAGAAATATGATGTGCATATAAATAGAAATATACTGTACAAATTGAAATATACTGTACTGGTGTGCAAATATGCATAGAACAAAGTGTCTTTGTGCAGAGGTTATTAAAGTGTCTTTGTGCACTGGTCCAGGATGTAAACGTAAACGTGTAGTTGTGAAGGTAGGTGTGCAAAGTTATTAAAGTGTCTTTGTGCAATGGTCCAGAATGTAGATGTACAAAATGTAGTGTAGATATGAAGGAAGGTGAGCGTGTAATTGTCCATAGTGTTCATGGATGTAAAAAGATTGATAGATTTGATCAATTATGAAAAGATTGTGTTAGTTCGTGGTTGTGGTTGAGAGACCTTATCGCCTGCGGGAAGAAGCTCCTCCTTAGTCTCTCTGTGTTGGCCTTCAAGGAGCGGAATCGCTTCCCAGACCGCAACAGAGTAAACAGTCCGTTATTGGGGTGGCTGAGGTCCTTCACGATCTTCCTGGCCTTGGTCAAGCACCGCTTGCTGTAGATCGAGTGCAGGTCAGGGAGCTCGATGCGGATGATGCGCTCAGCTGATCGCACCACCCTCTGTAGAGCTCGTCTGTCCTGCATGGTGCTGTTCCCGAACCAGGTCGTGATATTTCCCGTCAGGATGCTCTCTATGGTGCAGGAGTAGAAATTCCTGAGCACCTTGGAGGGCAGTCTAAAGTCTCTCAAGCGTCTGAGGTGGTAGAGACGCTGCCGGGCCTTTTTTACCACAGTGTTGATGTGACAGGACCATGCCAGGTCCTGCGTGATGTGAACACCGAGGTATCTGAAGCTGTCCACTCTCTCCACTGGGCTTCTGTTGATGACGGGGGTCTGGTAGTTCCTCACCTGCTTTGTACTGAAGTCCACTATCAGCTCCTTTGTCTTAATGACGTTCAGGAGGAGATTGTTTCTCTGGCACCAGTTCTCCAGATTTCCAACCTCCTCCAGGTAGGCCGTCTCATTGTTGTTCGTGATCAGGCCCACCACAACAGTGTCGTCAGCAAACTTGATGATGGTGGTGGAGCTGGTAGTGGCCACGCAGTCGTGGGTGTACAGAGAGTACAGCAGGGGGCTCAGAACACAACCCTGGGGGGCTCCAGTGATGAGAGTGAGGGAGGCTGAGACATGTCCGCCCATCCTTACTGCCTGTGGTCTGCCAGTCAGAAAATTGGAGATCCACTGACACATTGATGAGCTGAGTCCCAGGTGCTCCAGCTTGGTGGTAAGTGTGGAGGGAATTATGGTATTAAATGCAGAACTGTAGTCGATGAAGAGCATTTTCACATAATTCCCCCTCCGAGAGTCCAGGTGAGTGAGAGATGTATGGAGGAGATGAGAGATTGCATCGTCCGTGGAACGGTTTGGACGATAAGCGAACTGTAGTGGGTCGAGTGTGTCTGGTAGTGAAGAGATGATGAAGTCTCTGACCAGGCGTTCAAAGCACTTCATCACTACTGAGGTGAGGGCTACAGGGCGATAGTCATTGAGGGAAGCAGGATGAGGTTTCTTTGGGACAGGAACAATGATGGATTCTTTGAAGCATGTGGGGATCACCGACTGAGATAAAGAGATGTTGAATATCTCAGTAAACACAGGTGCTAGCTGGTCTGCGCAGGCTCTGAGAATGCGGCCTGAGATGCCGTCTGGTCCTGCTGCTTTCCTGGTGTTCACTCTCTTGAAGGCTCTCCTCACGTCATGCTCGGTGATGATGAACGCGCTTCCGGTGCTGGCAGTGACTTCCTGTCTTCAGCCGTTAGCGCCGCTAGCATTAGCATCGCTAGCGTCTTTAGCTGCAGCCTCGAAGCGAGCATAGAAAGTGTTCAGCTCGTCTGCCAGAGACACGTCTGCGTTTATCATACCGGATGTTGGTGCTTTATAATCCGTTATTGTCCTTAATCCCTGCCATAGGCTCCTAGAGTCACTCTGTTGGAGTTGTGACTTTAGTTTCCTCCCGTAGCGCTGCTTCGCCTCTTTCACCGCCTTCCGGACGCTGTATGACGCAGCCTTGTATGGTTCCATGTCCCCCGACGCGAGTCCCGTGTTGTAGGCAGCGGTGCGAGATTTCAGAGCGTCGCGGATGGTTTTATCCACCCACGGCTTCTGGTTGGGAAACGTTTTAATAGTCTTTTTTTCTACGGTATCGTCCGCTAGTTTCCCGATGAATCCCACAACCGCTTCCGTAAACACGCTGACGTCATCGTCGAAGCTGTTTCTGAACATGTCCCAGTCTGCCTCATCGAGTGCGTCCTGTAACGCGGCCACCGATTGGTCCGTCCAGCGCACGACCTCCCTCTGAACCGGAACTTCCTGTTTCAGCCTTTGTTTGTATTTTGGCATGAGGAAGATGGCGGCGTGGTCGGATTTACCAAACGGTGGACAGGATTGTGCCTTGTAGCCGTCCTTGACCGTTGTGTAGCAGTGGTCCAGTGTCCTTTCGCCCCTGGTGGGGCAGGTGATGTGCTGATAAAAGTTTGGCGCTGCGCGTTTGAGGTTGGCACTATTAAAGTCCCCCGCCACAATAAGCGCAGCGTCCCGGTGTTGTGTTTGTTGTTGTGTGAGTGCCTCATGCAGCTCGCATAAGGCAGTGTCCGTGTCCGCTTGTGGTGGAATATAAACGGCGCTGATTATGACTGATGTAAACTCCCGAGGAAGGTAAAAAGGACGACAAATGATGGACAGTAGTTCCAGGTTTGGTGTGCAGGAGCGTGTGAGAGGAACAACGCTTGCGCTGTTGCACCAGCTGCTGTTCACCATTAAACACACGCCGCCTCCCCTTGACTTTCCCTGTCCATGTCCACGTCCTGTCCATGCGGTGAACCGAGAAGAACTCGGCCGGCTGGATGGCGTGGTCCGGCACCGCTGGGTTCAGCCATGTCTCGGTGAAGCAGAGGAGATTGCAGTCCCGAATGTCTCTCTGGAACTTTATCCTGGCCCTGAGGTCATCGAGCTTGTTTTCCAGTGACTGGACATTGGCGAGCAGGATGCTAGGCAGAGGTGTGCGGTGTGCACGGGCTCTCAGCCTGTTCCTGATGCCGGCTCGTTTCCCTCGGGGCCGCCGCTTCGCGTCGCGTCCTTTGTTGTTCCTCAGGATCTCACTCGGCCAGCTCGGATCCGGAGTTAAAAACGTCGAATTGTGAGTACATTGTATACCAATAGAAACAAGAGTGTCTCTATCATAACTAATGTACCCCATGGTGGTAATTTTGCCGGTTTTAAAACGCTGTAAACTAACTTAAAGAACAAAAACAAAGAAAAGGTGGTCGGAGCAGTCGTGACGGCAGCCGACCTCACCGGCGCCATCTTGGATCGAAGAATGTTAGAAGAAAACCTCAGCTAGTTTTGCAGCCAGTTTTGCAGCCAGTGTACCTGGGCATTTTGCATTCATTGTATTTACTATGAACTGCTCTGTTTACCAGAGTATTCTAGAGGCAAATATAAAGCCATTTGTCTAACCGCTAAAGTTTGAAGTGAAATTGGTAGGTATGTGATAGGATAATGATCTGGAGCACACAGTTAAATTTACAGTATATCATGATGGCTGAAAAATAAAATAATAAAGGTTTTGAAATGGCCTAGTCCAGAACTCAACCCTAATAACCCTTGTGTGGTGTTCGGGTCTGTGGGACCCGTTTTTTATCAAAAGAAAAATGATACAATAAATTATTCTTTTCAAGACTCATTGGCCTTGGCTCATTTTCTGTGAAGAGCATATATTTTAGAAAACTATTTCAATGAGCACACCCTGTACACCTCACCTACACATTTATATTACATAGAGGATGTTTGGTTCCATTGGACCCATGGCTAATAAAAGTGGGAAAATTGTACCTTCACTCTGTCCACCTACTGTCTGGGCTTGCTGTAAGTATGTGCGTGTGTGTGTGTGTGTACATTGTCATACAACATTGTGGCAAATTCAAGCACCAACACCTGTCTGCACACTTTACTCTCTTTCTTGTGGAAACCAATCTTTATTTGCTCCTATTCTATTGCATTTTTCATATCCCAAATTGGGGACCAGACGCAATAAATTTAGCTATGTGGTTCCTTATCACAACTTATCAAGATGGCAAACAGATTCTCTGTTCAAAAGACACTGCAATTGAATTTGGAGAAGAGAGATCCTTTTAATTATGATGTATAGAAAGATGATCACATTTCTGAAAATTCAGAGTCTGACAGTGACTTGGAAGGAAAGGTGGAGACTGAGCATCAGCTATTTCCAAAACGAAGACAAGACCCAGAACCAGGTAATCAGCAGCCAGCTCCAGAAACAGAAGCCTGTCAGCAGATAGCAAGTGAAAAAATATATATGTCAAAAATTGGTAAATTCAATGGTCTTCTTGCCCGAGAAATGTGACACCTTGCATGGCTGCCAATGTGATAAGAATATTTCACTCTGTAAATGCCAATCTTGATTAATAATGACGATTATTCCTTTGGTAATGAACTTTTATTCACTTGTGTATTCTCATTGCACTTTACAGCCACAAAGAAAAATAAACAAACCAAACATGTTTAGAATGGAGAGTTTTTCTTAGCTGTGGTAAATATATAAAATTAAACTGCCTCTTTTACATTAACTTGTAATAAAATCAAATAAGAATAAAAAAAATTACATGTTACAGAATAGTATTTGATTAATCAAATATTTTTAAACTTTTAAATGTATCTAATTTAAAAGATTAGCAGAATAAAAATTATGATTATCATACTGTAGATATATGACTCATTGTCATTATAATGTGTGATTATAATATCACTAAAACAACAACAACAATTAATATTTTTAAATTGTCAAATTGTTTCAATATATCTGGGAAAAAAAAAACTTGGACCTTACTGATGGCTAAATGAAGTCTGTGACCAAAGCAGTGTAGGCTTGGCCAGTTATTCACAGATGCTGCCCTAATCATATTAGCTGCGTTGTCTGTTGCGATGCACACAAGTCTTTCTTCCACCAAGCCCCAAGCGGACATCGCTTCTTTGAGACCCACTTTGATAAACTCCTCTGTATGGTCTCGTGGGGAAAATGAAGTTTGCAAAAGCTTGCTTTTCATCTCAAACGCGCTTTCAATAAAATGAACTGTCAAGCTTAAATACGGTTCCGCAGTTCTGCTTGACCATAAGTTGGTCGTGGCAGCAAAATATTCAAGGCTGAGAATTTCTCTTTCTATTTCTTTTCGGCATTTCGCATACAGCGAGGGCAACAACATTGGAAAAATGGTTGCGTGAGGGAATGCTATATCTTTCATCAAGTGTTGTGATCATTTTTTTAAACCCCTCACTGCTCACGGTGGTTATTGGACACATATCCTTGAAGTCATCGCCTCTGTTATTTCCCGGTGTCTTTGCGAGCTAGGCAGATATGGTATTGCGTTGAACAATGTCCCTGATATTGTTGTCTGTGTTGTGGATGGCTGGGAATTTTTTGTTGCTGCTGTTTGTGCCTTCAGTCATTGAAACGCTTGATAGTGTACTTTGTGGTGGCTTTTAAGGTGATTGATGTATGTTGTGTTACCTTGGGACGTTTGGACCGAACAGGAGAAAAGTTTGCACAAGACTCGTACCTGATCAACATCACATACCTCGAAACTAAAATAGTTCCAGATAACTGAGTATAACCCCTTTTTTAGGAACTAACGATAAAAATAAGTGCTGTGGATTGTGTGGACCCAAGATGGACAGAGAAGCACTACGTACATGCATCAAGAAGTACATACAGTATGCATCACATACACAGTACTCATGTGTTGTATAGGCTGATGTGAAAAGGCAATTTGTTCAGTGGGGCTGATGTGTCGGCTAGACTGACACGGTTTAGCTTGTTTTGTGTAAAATGACGTGAAAGAGTTAAACTTCTAATTAGGTTCATGGGAATAAAAATTAATAGTTGCTTAATTTATAAATCTGTTGATTTTTTCACTCATATTGATAATTTATCTTTCTTTAATTTCATTTTATCAAGAAGAAAAAAAAACGAGTAGCACTTTAATTCATAAATGTGACAAAGGTAAAGGGCACATATTAACCATATATCCTGTGTATATTGCTTGTTATTAGGATGAAGTAAACATCTGTTGAGTATTTTAACATAAAATTGATTGTGTTGAATTGAAAATTACAAAATGCAGAGGGTCCAGCAGACCCGGAACACTGTCTGAGTAACAAAAATATGAACACCACACAAGGGTTAAGAGAGAGCTGTGCATATGCAAATTCTATGTTATAAAAAAAATTAATAATTAATAATCTCACAATTATGTGAGAGACTGAAAGGCAGAGAATAAACAATTCCTTCAAGTAAATGCTGCTGAATGTGGATCTACATGCTAATAAATCAGGAAATTACTTAGCATTGTCTAAATGTTTTAAATTTTTGCCTTCACTGTTATTAAATAATTATAACTAATGCCATACGTAAGTAAAAAGTAGCAAACATTCATGCATATTCAGAATGCCAGCTATACAAAACCTAATTTCCACTGGAGTCACCGTGGGTAGGCATTTTATTTTATTTTTTTTAAATCAACCAAACTGTAATGGGTCTTTGGTGCAATGCATTGGCACCCCATCCAGCGTTACCCTGCCTCATGCCCCAAGTCTCCTGGGATAGGCTCTAGCGCGCTCAGTTTAAGTTAATAGTGCACAGCACAAAACATAACTCTCTGTTTATAAATCCTCGATAAGGGCGACTGCCCCGAGAGGATCTTTAGTTTCATTTTTAGTTACAAGAGCCCCGTCCATTCTTGCATAGATGGTAGAGCTCTGTTTATTCTGTGCTTTCAGTTTTTTTAAATTTCCTTTTAAGTTCCTTAATTAATAATCCCACGCCATCTGCAAATGGAAAAGGCTTCCCTTGCGTATCATAAGTACTCTCACAACTCCTATTTACCTGACCCCTCTAAAGCCCTGAGTCAGGGCTCTTATAATCATTTAAAACATCTCATGGTGCGGCTCTCCATACCGCACACGTAACAATATCTCCATACAACTAATAAACATAACAAAGTCTATTCCCTTTAAAACCATAATATTCCAGTTGCAGTAAAATTTTTAAAGTAATGATAACTTCTACATGACATATCAGAAAACGTCTCGGGTTACTTTGCTGTAACCCTGTTCCCTGAAAAGCGGGAACGAGATGCTGCGCGAAAGCGCTATGGGAAACGATTCCTCGTGACCGGTTGTGAAGCACGTGTGTTAAACACGCCAAATATTTTGGCATCTATAACCTCAGGCAGGTGACGTCAACCGATGAGGTGCACCTGGAGGTTATAAATAGGCATGAACCGGAAACACCCTCAGGTCAATTTTGTCTGAAGGATGTCCAGTCACGCATGCAGTGCGGCATTGTAGCGCAGCATCTCGTTCCCGCTTTTTCAGGGAACAGGGTTACAGCAAAGTAACCCGAGACGTTCCCTTTCAAAAGCTACACTCGATGCTGCGCGAAAGCGCTATGGGAACGAGAATACCCACTCCGCCGCACTGCAAGTGTCTGGACCCCCAGGGTTGTGTCGTGTGCGCACAGTACCCCCAAGGAGTCCTAGACCCCGTAAGCATGGCATCAAACCATGACGCCTGACCGATGTCTTGCGGAAAGGCAGCCTGCCGGAGCAATAGACAAAGGTAAGCTTCCTGGTCGAACGGCCCTAGTCACTAGAGGCGAAGTATGCCACGCGCCTCATAGGCTAGAGCACTAGCATCTTTAACCCAACTCGTCTAATGGCGGCGGCCCTTGGGCGGCGGCCCTTGGGCCGCGGCCCCACGACATATGAGACCCTGCTCTAATTTACGGCCCCGGCTTAATGCAGAGGTGCGCTGTAAATTGAAGAGCATGAGCTGGACACAGCGAATGAAGACTTTCTGCTCCGGAGCTAACGGCGGAGGACCGAAGGCTTCAACTGTGGGAGATAGTTGGGTAAAATGCAGAACGGCTTTTTTTTTTTTTTTTTTTGCAGCAACTTCCAGCACTGTAACAGTTTGGCAGTGGACTGGGTCTACATGTTTTATGTCCTGGAATGTAAAAGATCCTGAAGGACAGAATTTGTCCTGTCCTCCTAGGCTAGGGCACTAGCATTTCCAACCCAACTCGTCTAATGGCGGCTGCCCTTCGGCCGCGCCCCCAAGACGTATGAAACCCTGCTCTAATTTACGGCCCTGGCTTAATGCAAAGGTGCGCTGTAAATTGAAGAGCATGAGCTGGACACAGCGACTGAAGTCTTAACTGCTCCGGAGCTAGCGGCGGAGGACAGAAGGCTTCGACTGTGGAAGATAGTTGGGCTGGAGTGTAAAAGGTCCCGAGGGACAGAATTTCTCCTGTACTCCTAGGCTAGAGCGCTAGCATCTTTAACCCAACTCGTCTAATGGCGGCTGCCCTCCGGCTGCGGCCCCAAGACATATGAAATCTGCTCTGATTTACGCCACTGGCTAGTGCGGTGGTGTACTGTAAATCCTAATGAGCATGAACTAGACGCAGTTAATGAAGTCTTACTGCCCCGTGGCTGTAACGGCGGAGAACAGAAGCTTCGAAGACAACTGCAGAAGATAGCTGGGTGAGGATGCAGAATAGCTCTAGCTAGCCAATGGCAAAGCCTAAGCACAGTAAGAAGGCTGATGAGGCCCGTGAATAAGCCTGCAACTAAGGGGTGCTTTCCACCAGCCCCATCAGTCAGGACGTAGGCGAGGAGCGGCTACGTATGTTCTGAGTGCACTAGGGCAAAAGCCTGAGGTCAATTTTCTTGCAGAAGCTCCAGCACTGAAGCAGTTCGGCAGTGGACTGGGTCTGCATGTTTTGCCATGTCCTAGTGTAGTTTTCCACGCTAGGACATGTTAACCTCCTGACTGCTGGAGGGAGTATTTCAGGGCCAGAAATAAAGTCATCGTTTCGGGGCAATTTATGTGCCACACGAGCAGATGACCTCTCCAGATCCCTTGGGCTGGGCGGCCATCTTAGGCCGCACTTCGGCCCCTAAGGGAAAACGTCTGCCGTTAGCAACTTGCGACGACAGGACGGACCTAGAGTGGGACCCAGGGTCAAGGACGAGGGTCTGCACCACATAAAAGGGTACGAAGCTCCCGGCGCGTAACCCTCATTACCTCTGGGGATTGGCCCTTGGATGAAATCCCCAGGCACTTAGCCACCACAGAAGCGGTGAAAGTTACTTCCTGCTTAGCTTGAACTCCTTTAGAGTGTTCAAAATAGACTCGACGCGCGCAGGAGACAGCTGTGCCCGCATTGCGGTCGGATCTCACATGACACTCAATGTATGCTTTGTGTAGGAAAGAGAACGCTTTCCGTGGCGTTGGGACTCGATCCTAAAGAAAACGAGGTGAGCTACAATGACATGTTGATGCCAAGGCGCTAGCTCCATGAAGAGGGTACGAAGCTCTCGGCGTGTAACCCCCTGTTGCCTCTCAGTTGCTGGAGGGAGTATTTCAGGGCCAGAAATAGAGTCATCGTTTCGGGGCAATTAATGTGCCACACGAGAAGATGACCTCTCCAGCTCCCTTGGGCTGGGCGGCCATCTAAGGTTGCGCTCCGGCCCCTAAGGGAAAAACGTCTGCCGTTAGCAACTCGCGATGACAGCACGGACCTAGAGTGGGACCCAGAGTCAAGGACGAGGGTCTGAACCACATAGAAAGGGTACGAAGCTCCCGGCGTGTAACCCTTGTTGCCTCTGGGGATTGGCCCTTAGATGAAATCCCCCGGCACTTAGCCACCACTGAAACCACTCTGGGAGCAGTAATGTTACCATCTGGCCTAGCTTATACTCTGTATGGAATTCGGCGCACGCAGGAAACAGCTGTGCCGGCCTTGCGCTCGGATTCCGCATGACACTCAAGCTCATATCTCGTGCAGGAAGGAGAACGCTTTTGGGCGTTAGAACTCTGCCCTGAAGAGAAAGATAGGTGAGCTAGGGCGACGTGTTGGCGCCGGATGGCTTCGTCTGGGAGGGGAACATGCGCTATGGCCCCCTTTGCCAGCCAGCCTGTGATTTGAATTAACAGAGGTGCTCACTGTGGTTTCACGGAGGTGGAAACCCACGCCGTAGAAACACAATGGCTGAATCCTGTAGTCCAGGAGACATGCTTGGCAGTAGCTTTCACGCTGCCAGCTTCTCCAAAGGGGCGGTAGCTTTTTGCTCAGCTAGGCAGAGGAGTGGTGGTGATGGTGGTGGCTGTTAGGTGTTTGGTGTCCTGAAAACACGACAGGAGGGAACCGAGCACCTAACACTTTGTTGGAAACCGCTGTCTCCCGAAACACCGGTCTCCTGAGAGTGGTGGTCTTTTATAGTGCCTCGTGCTTAAAGAGACATAGCTGGCAGTAGGTTCCCCGCTGCCAGCCTCTCTAAAGGTGCACGAACTTTACCACCTCGGCTAGATGGGTGTGTCACTGGAGACCGCTGCTTTCCGAAACACCAATGGTGGCTAAGATTGAACCACGGCCTCCTAAGGATGCTGGTCCTCTTCATAGCTTCGTACCTAAAGAGACATAGCTGGCAGTAGGTTCCCCGCTGCCAGCCGCTCTAAAAGGTGCAGCTCTCAGTAGGTCAGTCTGGTCTGCCTGCAAAGCCATCGTGTGCAGGGCTGCACCAGGCTGACCCGCTGCCTGAAAAATCTTTTCCCACCAACGAAGATGTTAGTCTACACGCTTGGTAGGGAGTGTGGATTTTTCCCAAGAGGATGAGCTCCCAGGGGAGAGATAGCCCGTGAGCGTCTCTCTGATCTGGGACATCATCATAAAGGACCGCGCTTTCATCCATGACATTGGAACAAACCAAATGTCAATAGCACAAAAACACAGGATAAATATGGCTTATTCCATGAAAGAGTTAACTCATGGAGGTCACCAGGAGGGGAGGGGCCATCACTGAGGCCCCTCCTCCTCCGGCCACCCGACAGACACCTGTCGGCTGACCGTGAGCGTTTGGGGGATTTATTTAATTTATTTATTTTAATTTATTTTTTTATTTTTTTTTACCGCGAATCGAGGTGTACGCGTCGGACCGCGCGTTACCACCTCTAACACAAACTAACACACCGGCTCATCACTAGAGGAGCGGTCTGGAGTAATAGTTTCCATCTCCACGGGAGCGAGAGAGAAAGTTTTCTCCCCCCTTCACCAGAAGCGCCGAAGCGCGCTGGAGAAGTGGAAGGTAAAAGACTCATAATCCGGCGAGAGAGCGAGAGAAAAGGAAAATCCTGTCTCGCGCACCTCGGCCAGATTGCACGCCAGAAATGCGCTGCGGGTCGCGGTTTCACTTTAAGACGGCGAACCCGAGCGCGCGGGACTTTAATAGGGAGAAAATCGCAATACTTACCTGCTCCCTGAAGCCCGAGATAGCGTGCTCCTCCCCCAAACACTCAGACAGAAACGCGAAGATCGCCCTCAGCGAGATATTCTTCTACACGGAGGGACGGACTCGTGTCTTACTCGGCCATCTTTCTGGTGAGTAGTAAGACACTTCTATTTTCGCTTTCTGTTCAAATGCTTGCACACACGCACACACACAACATGGATCCTGAAGAGAAAATGATCTGAGGGTGTTTCCGGTTCATGCCTATTTATAACCTCCAGGTGCACCTCATCGGTTGACGTCACCTGCCTGAGGTTATAGATGCCAAAATATTTGGCGTGTTTGACACACACGTGCTTCACAACCGGTCACGAGGAATCGTTTCCCATAGCGCTTTCGCGCAGCATCGAGTGTAGCTTTTGAAAGGGAACCCAAATGCACAGTATGATGTCTGAAACTAGCTGGGGTTTGGGGATTGGCTGGGAATTAAACATGTGCCTTCTGCATTACAGATGAGACATCCACCACTAAAACACAAATGTACATCATCATCGTCGTCCAAGAGACCTAAATTATGTGGCTGCTAATATAAAAAGCACAAGCAAAAAAGAGAGGGCAGTTAAATGACATACAGTAGTATATGTTAAATGCTTTAATATCAACTAATGTGTGTGTGTGTGAGTGTGTGTGTGTGTGTGTGTATACAACCTCTGGCAAATATGGCCTTAAATTTGTTTGTCCTTTTTGAGTGAATCACTGTTCAGACACACAAGTATTTTGCCTCGTTTAAACATTCTTGTTCATACAGTATATACCTACTTCTCATTCCCCCTGATACTCTGATACTATGGCTTTACATTACTGTCAAATGTTGCCCATGTGAAAGAGATCATCATGGAATTTTGACAGTTAGGAGGCGGGAACAGTGGCTGATGTCTCTGCTTCTTTGATTGGTCACTATAGATTCCCACAGCCTCCTTCCTCTGACCCCTTGTTTGGCAGAAGAAATAGCAAATTATAAAAAAGTAGAATAAATACTTCCATCTGGCTGGATTATTTTTAAATAAGTCGTACACATTTACATATTTCAAAGATCCTATTTTAATATTATTTAAATATATTAATTTGGTTTACTAAATACACAAAACAATACCATTCTGTCCATTGTGACACACAACAAAATATGGCCTCTTAAAGAAAATGTATCTAATTAAATTAAGAAGGAAAATGAGTCAAAGAACCAAATAAATAAATATTTTCCAGACTAATTATGCTCGTAATTCAAGGTTTCACTGTATATTATTTAAATTAATATTATATAAAAAATATTTTATTAATATGAAATACCTTGCACCTATCTTTGCCTCTTTATTTTATTAGATGTTTTTTTAAAGAATTACCACACCTCGGATGATGGGGTTCATACTTCAGGGATAAAGTCACATATTCCGCTATGTGCTGGCAAAATTTGGGACAAAATTAAACAATGCAATGAATTAAAGCACTCCATGGAAGTTAACACATTTACATAATTGGGGTAATTGATTAAGTCAACATGTCAATATAGCCTTACAACCTAGGTAATTTTTAACATTAGACACCATCCTTGTTAGAAAGCAAGTTAGTAACTAGAGATGCATTTCCGTAAGAAAATGTGGTGTAATGAAATGTGCTGGAACAACCTTGCGGTGCTAGCAGCAATTTACGTGACCAAAGCCTTTGATGTAATCAATTACCACAAAATTGCGCCCTGACATGTAGGTGTTAATAATAGCGTGATGGCAAACACTTTCACAAACAATAATATTTTATTTGTGGGGACATTTCACTCTTCACTCAAACAAAAAGGTCACTAGAATCAGAGGGAAAGACTTTGTGCTGGCGGGGCATGGCTGCTTTGTAAAGGATGTGGGAGACAGGTTCGTAGGAAAGGAATCACATGTAAGGAAAACGTGGATATTTATTGACTGTATGTTGCTGTGAGTCGGATTTTACATTTTAGGCATTTGGCAGACGCCCTTATCCAGAGTGACTTTTCTCATTATACATCTGAGCAGTTGCGGGTTAAGGGCCTTGCTCAAGGGCCCAACAGTGGGGATTGAAGAACCTGGGACTTTCCGTACTGTAGTCCAGTGCCTTAACCACTGTGCTGAGCTACCCACTGAGCTACCCATGACCCCCTATTTCCGGTTCTCCTCAGTGACCCCTTTTAATTTTAATTGAATTTTAACCTCTGCACACATGCATTCTCTGTCTCTCTCTTTCACCGTGTTGTGCTCTCCACTTTTTTCAGCTTACATCATTGTCATCTAGCCATATTCTCCTTAGATCTGTCTTTTTCCCACTTAATTCACTCTCTGGCCCTTCACACTTTACTTTGCTTGACCCAGCCATTCACCACACACAGACTCATCAATCTTAGTTTTCTTAACATTTTAAGTTAACTCCCATAAATACCATCCATCATCATGAAGCTTTAGTTAATAGTTATATTTTATTGCTGCTACTTTGTTTTTCTTCATTTTTAGATTTTGTTTCAAATACATTTAAAAGATGTTAAAAGACATTTAAATTAGGTTATCTTTATTATTTTGATTGTTAGTAAGTTAAACTAAATAAGAGCTATTAAGTAATTGTGACAGATGTAAATTGATTATTTGTCTAATCGTTTCAATAATTAATAGATGAATGAATCGATTATGAAAATAATAATAAGATGCAATTTTAAAGATTTGCTTTTTGTTCTCAATGAACTTAGCTCAAAATTCAAGCTTGTTTTTTTTTTTAATGTAGATGCATTACATTTAAGGAAAACTTTGCAAAGTAAACATTTTATGTTTACCCATCTTTAAAAGTTTGGGTCCAAAGAGTATTTGTTTCTTTATCATGTTCAGTAATAAGTCTGCGCAAAAACAAAAATGTCTACATTAAGTTTCTGAGCAGAGAACTGAGATTTAGAAAAAGACCTGCTAAGAAAAGTTTTAAAAAGGGCATCAGCTGTCCTGTCATGAAACATACCGATGCGGAGGACATGGTGCTCACTGAGACTCAGCTCCGACATCAGGATGAGCAGTGAGAGCAGCAGCCTGGCTTGTCTCTCCATGGCTCCGTAACCGAAACCGATAGCAAACTTAGTGTCCAACGTCCAGGGAAGACGGTGTCGAGTCAAATCCGTTGGCATTCAGCTTCCCTGATTTCTACCCCACTTTTGGACGCTTCAGTGAAAAAACTTAACACTCGAAGCTCTCGTTTCCGACATAAACGTCAACAAACAAGAAAAGAAATCTCTTGTTTTTTGTGCCCCTCCTGTCCGTGTGGAGAGCTTTCTGTCGGCCAAATTCCAACTGTCAGTTTCCACATGAAGAACAGCGCGTGATGAGCGCGTGCTAAGAGTGTTGGCGCGCGCACTGAGTGTGCACCTGACTGCTGAACATCATTAAACCTAAAGCTGGTTCATGGCGTCTGTCTCATAATACACTAATCCTGTAGTTTTAATTTTCTGTCTTAAACACATGCTGAGACCTTTTGGGACAGATTGTGAAAAAAAACCCACATCATATTCTGGGACTCAAATAAAACATTAGTATTGATTTATAATACATAAATAAATGGCAGTAAATAAATCAAATAAATAAATTTCAGAGACTGATGTTAAAGTTGACTAGCAATAATACTGAAGTGTGTGTAGACTAATAGGAGTAGTAACAGTGGTAGTGTATGTTTTTGTTTGTTACTCTTGTTGCTTTGCTTATCAATGTTGTTAAAAGATTGACAATATTCACTAGCCTATATATGTATATATATATATAATATTTTATCATACCCCTGGCAAAAAAAAAAAAAAAAAATCTAATCATGACATTTACTGTTTAACAAATAGTTTGTGTTTGTTTTTTCGTTTTGGTAAAATAAATTTGCAGACAATTTCTTGACAGAAATTAACCAGAAGTTGTCAAAATGAACAACCACTTATTATTATGGAGTGGAGAATGGCGCCATCTAGTGAATGTTTATTCACAAAATGGACACGTACACTATATGGACAAATGTCCTGTATTTAGCCAAACCTGTTAATTATTGATTTCAGGTGTTTCTTTATCCCCAGTAAAAGGCAATCTTAATTTTTCAGCATACCAAGGCATTTTGGACAATGCTCTGCTTCTAACTTTGTGTAAAGTTTTTTGGGGAAGGCCATTTTTTATTCCAACATGACTGTGGCCCGGTGTACAAAAGCGAGGACTAAAAAGACATGGTTTGGTTCAGTGTAGAAGAACTTGACTAGCCTCCACTGAGACCTGACCTAAATCCCACTGAGCACCTTTGGGATGAACTGGAATGGAGATTGTGAGCCAGACCTTCTCGTCCAACCACCGTGCCTGACCTCATAAATGCTCTACAGAATAAACGGAATGAATTTTTTTAAATTCCCACAAAAACACTCCAAATCTTGTGGTAAACCATCCTAAAAGGGGTAAAGCTGTTATAGTCTCAAAAGGGGGACCAACTCCATATTTAAATATATCTATTTGGATACAATATCATTGCAGATTTGACCAAATACTTCTGTCTATATAGTGTATGTATGCATTTTTCAACCACAGATTGCTGTATTAAATATTTCTTAAATAAATATGAATATAAAAACTTTTAAATCTCAGAATATATATATATATATATATATATATATATATATATATATATATATAATAGAATTATTATATTTTATATATATATAATAGAATTATTATATTATGTGTGTTAGCTAGCTAAATGGTGCAATTAAAAAGACTTGCCAAACACAATGTGGAAGATCACACCTTTTCTTTTGCTTGTCTTCAATGCTCAGCAGGTGAGAAACACCCCATGAGTACCACCTGGCCATCCATGCAGTATATGGTGTGGGCATAAAACACACCACATGAAGTTTGTTCAGGTCAAGCATACTTATTTATATAATTGGACAAGTAAGACACACTGGCAAGATAAAAAAAAAACAGATGTGCAATTAATACCAACTAGAGAAGTGACCATAAACTAAACAGAATTGTATAGAACCAAAAAAAGTGCTATTTCAGTTGTTTCAAGGACTTTGCTTCAGTTTCAAGGTTTCAAATAGAATGAATGTTTAACTAAAATTAACTAACATACATGTTTCTATCATCACAGTGCGTGCTCACCATAAAAAGACCCATATAGTCTTTAATAATACTACCCATGTAGTATTCATTAATACGCATCTTGCACACATAAATAAAAAACAGCTGCTTCATTATGATTATACTTATAAAAACCTCACACAAGCACTTATCAAAATTAGACACAACTTTCCTAGAAAGACGCTGCCGTTGCCAAACCGCCAAAACTAAACTATGTACTTATTTAGGTCCATTTGTATTCTATGCATTAGTGAACTAAACACTTAAATAATCCATGTAAAAATACCATGATAAATAAAGGAATTTTATTTAAGAAGCGCAATAATATTAGTTCACAAAACTATGAGCATACATTTTCAGAAATGCACAAGGTAAAAGAGGAGTATTTACAGTGTCTTTTTACATTGTGTCTCAGCCAAAACCACATATACAATAATTGATTCCATTTCACATCAATTTAAAAATAGAACTTCTCTCGGTAATATGTCATATCCCCCATGATCTAAACATTGACTTTATATAAAATACAACAAAAAGTCCTAATTCATCAAAGCCTTATATTTCATATGATTCATTCAATTCACTGTTTTCAAACTGTTCAAGTGTAGTTCACTACATTACAAGTGTGACTGGTGATATTATTTCATACAGTGTGTCAGTGGTAAGATTTAGTAGGTGTTTAATTCAGTAGTATACCAAATGATGACGAGTTTCATGTTTTGAACCAAAAGCACTCACATTATTGCAGTGTGCAGGACTAAAAGGCCAGGGCATTACCCCTTAGAAAAACAACTGTGATAGAAAATTCAAGTACAGCAGGATCCATAATAATAATAACTTAAATCCCTTCAGTGAACTGGGCTGAGTAATACTGGACTGGAGGGTATACTGTAAAAACCAAATTACAAAAAAAAGGAAGAAGAAAAAAAAGAAAGGAAAGGACATCACTGAAAAATGCTAAATAGTAAACAGTTACTTTTAGAGGAACGCAATAGCAACACTGTGCTTTTGTGCTCTAGACAAAGTGTCCTGTGTGGTGCTGATGAGTAAGCTAAAGATTAAGTTTAGCCACAGGTCCCTGGACATCACAAACACACACAGCCCTTGAGTATTGAACAGCGGTCAAAAGCTATAAAAACAAGGACAGACCCACGTTCCTAGCATTTTTTTTTTTTTACAAAAATAATAATTTTGGCAATGAGGTTTGGAATGGAAGTGTAGCTGCCTACAGGATATGAGTGCACATCATGCAGCATGTCAGTGTGAGGAGGATCTATAGACATGTGATTGTGCAGTAGGTCCTTAATCAACGTTTATATGAAGTCCACATCATTGTGCAATCCAATCCTGATATTTTTCAGCATCTCAAGTTCATGCACAGCTTGAGAATCCAAGCAGGGACTTCAAGAGCCATAGATACTGACCCATACTGCTTTTTTAAACTTATTGTCAAATGTATTTACACCCACAACAGAGTTTTCTTTGACATTCTGTCTGACATTAAGCTTAATTATGGATAGATAACTGGCTCAAATATCTGTATGCATCTATGTTTTCACTCTCTTGTACTTTCATCACTGACTTCAGAAGATATCAGTGCCAAAGCTACTGTTAAAATCTTCTCTGCGAACCCAGATAACCTCAACCTCCTGCTGAGCCACATCGCCCTCTACAGCACACTGCTTTCGTAGCGGGGTCAACCTTAGTTGGCCAAGTGAGTTCCCTGGAAGCTTATCCGCTGAACCTCTGTTAGGACCAACGTCTTCCTCTTTTTTGTCCTCCTCCTTTTGCTCCTCCTCAACTTCAGCAATAAGAGCTTCAAAAGACTCTTCCAGGCTAGGCTCAGCCAAGGAACCCTTGACGGACTCACAGTATTCGTCATCATCGCTAAGGATGTCTGTCTCCTTTACATCTGTCTGTCTGTCATACAGCTGCAGGTCAAACTGCTCCTCCACCCAGTCATCAGTGTTCACAACATCCTGGTGATTATTCTGAGATGGTAGGGGATGCTCACTCTGAGGAAATTCTGTGGAGTCTTGGCTGGAGCAGTTGTCAAAAACAATGTCAGTGTTGATAGTGAAGCGGTTGCGTATGAGTCTTTTTCGGCCATGGTTTCCAGGTGGAGCTGAAACTGAAAAAGTGAAATACTGTCAGACAGTTGCACTGGAGTTTCTTGGATTTATAGGTAGACCCCAGGCAGGTTTTGAGGATAAAGAAAAGAGAGGATATGTACCTGCTCTGTTCATAGGCCTGACTCCTTTCAGTGCAAAAAAGCGTTTTCCTCCGAATGGAACATATTGCTGATTAAGAGGCAAACTTTCTGTTTTTAACAGCTGCCGACGCTGTTTATCTCTTAAGACAGAGTGCACTGTTTTCAGGAAGTCCCGCTTACTCTCAGCGGAGCTAAAACAGAAAATAGAAAGGGTCAGTACATGTTTAATTTCCTGTATGTAGTCACAGCTAGTATTAATTTCCTGGGCAATATTATGATGTACTGTACGTAGCCCATGGAACGAATAACAGTCAGCTATTCCGAAACTTAAAAAGGCTCAATTTAAAATCTGAAAATTAGCCCACCCAAACCTTTAATATCATTTCTGATCAACATATAAAACTAAGATAAACAATAATACATTTCATGAATATTTATGAAAAAAGACTTTGCTGTCTTTCAGAGATCTAAAGACGGATCATTTTTATGCTTCTTTTTTTAACACATTGCTGTTAACTAATGTCTTAAGGAAGATAATGTTGTGGAACACAAGGACCACCAGCGGCCTTAAGACGAACAAGCACAATGGCATGTAGAAGATTTCATGCAGCCGTGATCACATACAGTGAAATGCCCCCTGTGGATAATAGATTTTAGCCCTCCTGTCATACCCAGCTGTCACTGCCAGTTGTAGTAATCTTCTGCAGGTCAAGTACAATAGTATGAGGAAGGTCAAATGATTTTGCACTCACCTACAGCACAGATGAAAAGTCCTCTCTGGCCTCCCTTCTGACTCTGATTTTATGTGAACTATCTCACACATTGCTGTTCCATCTGAATCTTAGAAAAAAAATATTACATTTGTTTACCAACTTCAATATTTCATCTACCATAAACACACAGATAAGCCACAGAATGTGTGTCGATGGGATAAAAAAGCTAGTCATAATGATTTCTAGTTCAAACTGTTTTCCAAGTATCACTATCTTTAAATGTCCCTAAACAGACAAGTGGTAGATTGAGTGGAGAAACTCACTGGTAGTATTGCGGACTTGAAGAGCATCTGAAGGAATCATGTGCCTAAATCGGAATGGATCTCTCTCATCAGAAACAAAGCCTCTGTGAGATGTTCCCTACATTGAAAGAAAAAAAAGAGAAATTAAAATAAGTCACTATAATTGTAAATGAATGTCTTAAATGGCAAAATAATTCATAGAGTCACAAGCAATTAGGTATCGATGCGTTAGACTTGGGACCCGTCAAGAAAACATGCAAAACTATTGTAGAAAATAAACACTGCACACAATCAGAAAAAAGTCCTACTCTATGCATTAAAGAGATAAATAGATTTTTCTTTAAAATAAAAAAGTAACTATTGTATTTAAACAGGTTACCTATAAATTTAAGGTAAAAACAGAAGCCAAATATATGTTCATGATTTTCCTAAATTATCATTGTTGCACGTTTTAATAAAATGCACCAAAGTTTTGCAGTTAAAAAGGTCAGAGTCAGTTCTGAGTGTCTATAGCTGTTTTGACAACTAATAGGAACTTTAAGTTTCAATCATTGTAAAGAGCTTTTTTCCCTCTGACATTTTTATTGCAGAGGTACACAAAGAAGGGCACAAAGAGACACTGTGGATGCATTAACAGTAATCATGCTGTCAGGACCAGACTTGTGCTGCCCACGCTGTAATTCTCTTAGTGCATAATAAAAGAAAAGGGGGGCAACAAAGGCACTCACAATTTTCTTCTTTTGCTTGGAGCAATCTTTGTACACAAAAACGATGGCAGTCTTAAAAACTGAAAAAGAAAAGCAGAAAGGCATTAGACCTAGATATTCAAAATGTATTTCAGCATTTAACAGAATTCTTCAGATGGTTTGGTGCTTTGGGCTCCATGTCCATTTTGTCCATCTTTCTAGTTTGCCATTTAAAGGGGAGAAATCTTCCACATTATGATGACCCAGGACAATGAGTAACTCACAATTTTAGTTTTCCAGACTATGCATTGTCAAAGTCTGTAAAAAGCTAATAAAAGCAACAGCCATAGCATTAAGTGTATTTTAAGATACATCCATGAGCAGTGATTAATACACAAGAGGTATTAAGGGCAAACTGGTGTAAAACCGACATTTACAAAATCAGAGAACAACGATGAGACTTTTAGCTGCAGTAAAACATTTAAATTGTTCAAATGTTTAAAAGAAATGTAAGGCTTAAAAGGAGTTCCTTGGAGACCATGGTTTCAACTGTTAAGAAGACAGACTGGTCATCGCTCTGGTTATACCACTGTTTTTATTATTATTATTAATATTATTATTATTATTATCATTATTCATCGACAATACATTTTCTGATGAACTATTATATATTTTAGCTACTAACTATCATTGATGCTAGGCAAATGCTTAAGTAAAACTTTGAGCTATAGTCATATACATATATACAAATATAATATTGTATAAAACATAAGTCATTAGTTGACTTCCAACTATATCATCTATACATAATTGGGGGTAGCACTAAATTACACTGAAACTTAAGTAACACTAATGTCCAAGCTGGCAAAATGACAACATCTTTATGGACAGCTGTTTATCATGTTATTTTGTCCAACAACCTATAAAAAAAGGACATGGTCATTGTTGTTTTTCTTTAAAACAATATTTGAACGGTTTATTGGTTGCTTTAACTTTTAAACAAGTCATCTTCCAGAAAGTTGACTTTGTAGATTTTACTTACAACATGGCATTATGGTACAGTAAGTGTAAAGATCAGGTTATGCAACTGATCTCAACTCCGGTCCTGAAGGACCACCTGCATATGGTAGGGGAATTTTTTTTCAGCTCCCAGCACACCTGATTCAACCAATCAGCATCGAATTGGGTAGTACAAAGACTAGCAGTACAAACACTAAAGTGAGCAGGGCAGGTGTTGAGAACCAGTTAGGTAATGAATAAAAGAAAGGATCCAGGAAACAGTGTAACACAGATTCAGGTTTCCATTCACAAGTACACATAGATATAAAGACACACTTACCAAAAGCAGCAAGCTCTGGGTCTTTCTTTCCCTTCATCAGAGATGATGGAGGATTGATCCAAACCACAGTGGTATGCAGTAATAGGTCACCCATAGACAAATCAGCCACCTAGCAGACATCGCAAGATACTGGGGTTAAAGAGCTGATGTGAAAAAAGTAGCCTGTACGAGAATGTATGTGTGAATGTTTAAGTATGAACTCAGTTCACTTCAAATTTGTGTGTGTGTAACAGTTCTCTGTTATTATGAGATGATCCCTGTTACCTC
This sequence comes from Clarias gariepinus, assembly GCF_024256425.1. Classification (NCBI taxonomy): domain Eukaryota; kingdom Metazoa; phylum Chordata; class Actinopteri; order Siluriformes; family Clariidae; genus Clarias; species Clarias gariepinus. The sequence goes on along the minus strand of NC_071116.1, from coordinate 13,617,277 downwards.
TTTCTTGTCCGTACTCTGCTCTCCAATGAGCTGGTCAAACACAGCCCCATACTCCTCATGAATCTTCTGCATCTCATTAATGTGACTTGCCACTTTATTCATTGCCTTCATAGCAACTTTATGTGGTGAAAAACAAAGGCAGTATAGTCAGAGGATAAAAAATACCTAATGTTCCATAAAACATAACCATGACGCATTTATCTATCTGCTATAGAACCATCAACAATATGTGACACATTATTATTGCTTAATAATATTATTGCTAAATATCACTACCACATGCTCATACTTTTTCACTGTAGATTGGATATTGTATAAACAATGATAGATAGATAATTTTATCTTTATGTATTATAAACATTATTGCTGCTGGCACTCCTACAAGTTATGCATATTGATGATCTGTTTATATACTTTATGCTGTTTATATGCTGTTTATAAACTTTTTATGTTGGGTATTTTCTGTGTCTTGCATTTTGTCTGGTCACAACCGGAATCAAATTGCTTTTGTTTGTTAACAAACTTGGACAACAAATGTGATTCCCGAGAAGGTCAAGTGATGACCCAATGCTAACCAAAAAAATTTTATAATTACTTGACAAGATGTATGAATTATAGAGTAGTTAAATAATGATGAATAACTGTGATCACCATCACATTGGTTTTGAACTTGGAACCAATCTTATGAGTGTAGTCTAGACTGGCAGCTTGAATGTTGTGTTTAGTGGAACCATTTGAGCAATCGCATACAGGTTTCAGATCTATTCATAATGCATATCGCATGTGGTCCATTAACTCTAGGATGTGCTATTTTCTGTACTTACCATTGAGATGGTAATGCTCCTCACTCTCAGTGTCAGTGAGGCAGTAGAGCTCTCTGAGCAGCAGAGGGTATTTCAATACCCTCTGAATTGGCTTGATCAGGTAGGACTCCAGAGAGGACGAGTGTTGCTGTCTTGGGTTCCTCTTGGCAAGGAATGCCTTAAATTCAGAGTCTGTCTTGGCTATATTCACCAAGATAAATGGAAAAAATGATTGTTAGACACTATAGACGCAGAATAGCACGATAGACACAAAAGCTTTTATCTAAGATTCCAAGAATAGTAAGAAAGATGTAAGAAATACATTATATATTGGTATAAAATATATTTTATATAAGAAATGACCAAAAAATGATATAGTTCATTTTAATAATTAGTTGGCAGCCTGTCTTACTGACCGATCACTGACACACGTGTTCTCAGTTCAACAATGTAGCAAAGATACTGCGCTTAATGCTACTTTTTTAAATAATATCCATATCAGCCCCAGTGATTCTAACACCACATGCTTACTCCAATCCGTGAATTAAACCATTACCCTTTTCATTTCAGTTAAACCTCTGGAGTGGGAAGTGAGGTGGTTGCTGAACACCTGGCTGAAAAATTTTCCTTGCTATTTTTTTTGCTACCCTGACAAGCATCATGAAAAGCTATACCAATGGCAACTCCCCTTCCATTGGGAACTTCTTTGCAAATGCATAACAACAACTAACCAGGCTGAAGGCAACATGCTTTTTTCTGGGACAAACAAAGTCAGCCATCACATCTGTTTGAACTGTTAGTCATGCAAATTCATAGGACAGCTAAACACACAAGAACCTACATCCTTATTTGTATACACAAGCTCGCACATGCCCGGAGGTATTATTCTAAATAATGGGGCAGCAATAACTGACATGTTTCCTGCCCAAAGGGCTTGACCAATTATTCTGACTTCGGCCTCCAGACTAAAGTTTTAATTAATTAAAAAACATTTTGATTTTCTGGCACTGTTTAAAAAAAAAGAAAAAAAAGAAAGGAAATGAGGTGTTGACTGGGTTTACCTTTGGTAAGGACTTTAGGGACTTTTGTATGGCTGGCACAGAAAGCACTGTAAATTTTGAAGTGGTCTGCATAGTAGAGGAAGGAGCCACCAAGAGAGAACAGCACTTTCTATAGAGCAAGAGGAAGAAAATTTACTATAATAAAACATTTTTTTTAAAAACATAGCAATTACACTGGAAATAATTTAATGGTTTAACATTAGTACCTTGAACTGATCCACTCTCTCAAGCTTGTCTAAATCTGGGACCAATCTAGTTCCATCTTCCAGAGTCTTCAAAAACTCCACTTGAAACTCAACCATCTCTGGCAAGTTCCCGAAAAGCACATCCAACTGAACACACAAACACACACATCAGCATCCAGCTCTGTCCTTTTATGCCATTGAACTTTTGCAGCAGCCTTTTCCCTTTATAACAAAGTCATTTAACATGCAATAAGATAGACCTTATGTTTGCTTCCATATATATTTTTTAAATGTTCCACCTTGTTTAACAAGATACTGAACAGAAGGTATTATATCATGTTATAGAAATGACTCAGTCACATCATATGAGTACAGAATACAATTTCAGGTCCGTTTTGGCACCCACCTCATCCTGTGACAGGAAATTTTCCTTCTGCAGAGGAGTCAGATATCTCTCTATAAGGAAATGTAGGTCCTATGAAAGGACAAAGTAAGGTGTTGCAAAAACAAGAATTAGAGGGATTTTGGCTTTCTCAGCGTTTTCAGATATTACCAGAACTAGAATATAGCTGTTTTTTTTTTGCCTACAATCACAAAATGAATTAATCTGTATACACAATAAGTAGATTTGCCACACACATCAAGCCAGTATATTCCAATTATCCAACTAATTCAGTAGTTTGACTGTTAAGTGTTTATCTTACTTTCACATATGTGCGCTCTGTGTCCACCAGCTCGTTTATAACCTTGCGCAGTTTGTCGGCATCGGAGAGCTGGCGCTGGGTGGAAGGTACCGGCACTGGAGAGATAGGGCTGGGTGCACATGACGAGGATGAGGACGAGGAAGAGGATGCAACTGGCTCAGCAGGATTCATGTCATGAAGGCTGCGGCAGAATGCAGTCATTTGTTCTGTATTCTAAAAAGTAAACAATTAAGGAGAAACCCCAGTTAGATACAATTCCCTGGGAACAAAGACAACGTCTCTAATAGAGGCAATGCACAGTATAAATATATGCTGGTCAATAAATGAGAAAGGTTAGTAGCATTATAGTGGTTTCTAATATAAACTCCAAGCAGGTAAATAAACAGGTTTAAACATACTGTAACTAGTGAGCTTGACATTGTAACTCAAACATCAGACAAAGGGAAATATAGCCTGTGCTTTGTAATAACTTTGTGCTTGTGTTTTAAGAACAAGTCGATTTTATACAAATTGCTTTTCAAAAAGCTAAAAATTCATTATTCTATGTTTTATTGGTTAGTTCTTCAATGACAATTTCATATTTTGCATGAATTTCTGATAAAACATTGAACTCAAGGACCACACTCATAAACATTTCTTTAAGGACAATAATTCCCACTGATGAGAACGTCAAATGAAATTTTCTCCTAATTTGGTCATTTTGCCAATTCTCACCATTACACAGCTTTCCCTTATCCTACAACCACCAACCAGTGAAAACGTGCTTCCTCTGAACCCAGGGTCAGATTATGTTTCTTTTCAAATCGAGTTCAGAGACGTCCACTGTCGGTTTACATCACTCGATTTGACGAGAAATGAGAGAAATGGCATCTCTCTTGGACATGTGCTCTGGAAATGGTTCCAGACCACATGTCCAATTTTTTGCTCTGTTGGAGAGCAGGCGGTTGTGGCAGCATTGGGATTTCCCAAAGGCCTCTTTTGTGCCACTTGAAGCCATTGAGCAACTATCTTAACCCTTAGATGCAGAACTCTACTTAATATTTATATTTATTAATAAAAAAGGAAGTTGTTTTGGCTATAAAAGGCAGATAAATGTTTGACTCAGAGGTTCCTTCGTAAACACAAATAAATGTAATAAGAATCTTATAAATCTAAGGGTATGGGTGAAGGTTGTTTTTATGACTGACGTGCAGTTTTGTTTTCAATTTGCTGCAGGTAGGTCAAAGACACAAATGTGGACTAGCAGGCTTGGCCAGCTACATTTTAGCTTAATAGATAAATATGTACACACACATAAATGCACAAAAATTCTGCTGACACCCTTTAATTATGGTAAATGATCTGAAATTACCATAAGGTAGAAAACTTAAAAAAACAGACAGGTCAAAAAGTAGGAAGTGAACTTTGAAATACTGCTTTGACCTCATATTAGAACACACTCGAATGGTGGTATATGATTTATGGCAAATAACCTTTTCCTCCAGCTAAGGCAATAAGAAAGTGATTTCCCCTGGTGAAAAAAGTAGTAGAGTATACTGTACTGATATTCTCTGAATTAAAGACATGCAGATTAAAGATGGTTAGATTAGGTTATCAAGAGAACACTTCATGATTCACACACACACACACACACACACACACACACACACACACACACACACGCATCCACACACACAAACAAACAAACACGCATGCACACACAAACACACACCCACACACACAGAAACTAATAACTATATATATATATATATATATATATAATATATATATATATATATATATATATATATATATATATATATATATACAGTATATATTATATATTATATTAACTGGCTATGCAGCGTGTAAATCTGCCTTAACATGCAAAACACTTTTGAGAATTACTGCTCTGAAGAATTTTCCTCTGGGACATGTGAAAGAGTTAGGAGAATACCCTTATTCGACCACACACATGCATATGTCTCTCACTCCCACAGAGGTATAAATAATCTGATTAAGAGTGTGAAAATTCCATTAGAAGCAACATATAGCCTGAGAGAGTGAAATGACAGTTGTAATATCTGACAGTGAGAGTTGCCAAATCTTGGCTGTGTGCATGTGTGTGTGTGTGTGTGTGTGTGTGTGTGTATGTGTATGTAAAGGGTTATATGTAATCTGGCATACTGACAAAATGTCATACGGATTTAATTGTACCATTAACATATTAAATGTCACATAATTAACATTTACCACTGTCATGTAAAACACACAAGATTCTAATTCCATAAACATCACACAATACAGCACTGATGTTATGATAAAACATATAACACAATTTAGAATGCAAAGTCCAATACAGTATTTTGTAATTACTCTCTCATCCGTGCAGCCTAATATCCACACATGAAATGAAGATTTATTACACCAATTTATGAAATATCTAGGATATGACGCAATAGTCAGGCCCTATCAAAGCCATGAGCAGTTACCCATCCCAACTATCAGCAGAGCTGGAACCGATCCATGAGGACAGCAGGAGGAAAGGGCAGATGTGGCTGCCAGCAGTGTGGCCTCTCCTCTAACACACAGAGACAGACTGACAGCCCATCACTGTCTTCTCTAAACTGCTCAGACAGCCAACGAACGACGAGTAAGAGCGGAGAAATAGCTGACAAAAGGGCTGAGAGATCTTTCTGAACTAAGTGATTATTAATTTTACTCTGAGATAAAGATCAAAACTAAGAAACACACAAACATGTAAAGAGAAAAGTCTGAATTAACCAGGCATACACTCTGCATGAGTGATTACGTATCATGCCCCATATCACAAACACACATTCAATCATGTACGCACACACACACACACACACACACACACACACACACACCACACACACACACACACACACACACACACACAGGTTGGCTTACCAGCTGCAGCATGTCATACATAGACTCAGAGGAACGCTTGGAGCTCCTGTTCCTCCAAAGCACAGACATGCTCATCGAAACCTTTAATATGGGGGCCACGACAGAACGACCCTGAAAAGAAGGAGCAAACCCAGCTTCGCCTTGAGCTGCGCAGGCATGCAAACAAGACTCACTGCACTGAAGAGACCAGAAACGCTGCTCTCTTGTTTAGTTCAGTATTTTATCAGCCAAACCCTTTCCTCCCTGCGTCCCTTCCTCTCTCACTTTGACTGGTCTGTTCTCTGAGTAGATGGCAAAAGTGGCTGCGTTCAACAGAGAGAGAAAGAGAGAGAGAGAGCAGGAGAGAAGAAGAAAGAGAGAGAGAATAATAACAATAATAATCCCATCTGCAGCAGGATGAGAAAGACAGGAGGGGAGGGGTAAAAGGCAGGAGAGGCTCAGCAGTGGCGTGTCACTCGTCCCCACTTGCCCAGCAATGTACAGCTTAGTGCGGATAAACACCAATAATACTACTTTCACCACCAACAATACGATCAACAGCTAGAGATCGCTGACAGCGTGCGACCGTGTGATACCTATTGATTCAGTCTGACTTTTTTTTCTCTCTCTCTAAAGAATATGTGTGAACAAACTCCAGTAATTGCTGTATGTTGTGGGTCATGACATGCTCAAGTACTGCCTTTTCAAAAGAGTTATGAGATAAATATGACCAAGTAAAGGTAGATCTGTGGGTGTGTGTATGTGGGGCACAAATGCAGAAGATTAACAAGGACTTCAACATAGAGAAGTGAGAACTCTCAACAAACGGCACTAAAATCCAGAGATCCTCACTGCAGTGCTGCACAAAACAACAAAACAGCAAATACCTTTGCATAAAACATAGAATTTAAAGCACTTGTAAAATGACACCTGAACTGCAAAATGTAAGAAAACAAAACAATAAATCAATAAAAATCAATACCGTTGCCAAAACTAATGAAAGTATTAAAATGCATTAAAATGAATTTAAGCCATACCTCCATCCATGCACGTAGTACCAGCAATGATCTGATCTCAAGGCAAACACGCAAATGAAAAGAAAGAATTAAAAAAAGGGAGTAGTCAAAAGTATGAGATCAAGAGAGACGCGAGTCCAAACCTGTTCACACAGTCGTGCACTGCCAAAGTAATCTGAGCTAGGACACGGTTGTGTAGGTGTAGTTTTATATTCCCAAGTTCCCACCTCCTCACTTACACACACACAAACACACACACACATATACGGCCAAAGACTTAAAGAAGACTCGACTTATCAGGGAAAAGTGACTCATGGGACAGGAAGGCAAACACTTCCCTAGAAAGCAGGGATGTCCTCTTATCACCCACTCCCACGTAAAAACCCTATATGACTAAAACAATGCAGAATGATGGACATGTAAAAAAAAACCTGATAAAAACCAAAAGGAAAACAAACACACACACACTTTGCAAGATATGCAAGGACCACACACAATCAGCGTTGATTGACATCATGTTCTTAAAATGTATCCTCCTCACTTTAACCTCCCCAGACATTAAATGATCACAAATTATTGACCGTCTGCTGCTATAGTGAGAAAGGGAACAAGTATCAGGCGTTTTCTTTTTCCAGTTGTGGTTGACTGCCAGTTAAACCCACACTGAGAAAGGGTGATGTCATGATGAAAGCTGATGAAGTAGTAGATGTTTACTGATGAGGAATAGATGTGGTCTGTTACATACAGTAGGTACAGCGCTTTATGGAAGCGTAAAATAATGAATATATAATATAATGAATATATAATATAATTAATATAATATAATTAATAAATTTATGTCGTAGCTGACTATACATGTCGGTCATCCACCAAAAATGTGTGAGTGCGACAAACTAGTAATTTAATTCACACATTTTAGGTATGAGACATGGTGAAATTTAATATAATTCATCTTTTTTGGCTGTGCCACTGTTCATGATTAACAAATCTTTTTGCAAAAAAATAAAATAAATAAACACCGCTGATATGAGGCTGGAAATCAAAAGTGATAGATGTGAAATTGACTTGACCTTATCAAACCTATCTTTGTTTTCCCCCATCTTTGTGTTGTATTTAATTGGTCTGGAACTTTAATGATGGCCCTTATCATCTCATCAGAGGATAAAAAAAAATGCACGCAGGCATTATTTAGTGAGAAAACTAATGAAGTCCTTCTCTTCTTTGTGTGCTAAGCTGCCTGTTTCCTCCGGCACCTGCTTCAATTTATCAGCACAAAGCAATCTGAATTGCAATCGAGCAATTGGGATGAAGGGCTAATTTAAAAAAGGTGTCCTCTTTCCTTTCTTTTTTTTTCCACTTTTTTAGGAAAAAAAAAATCAGGATGACGGGCATCAGTGTGATTTAAAGGGGCCGAGTGCATAAAGCATGGCTGGCCAAAAGTCTTACTTGAAAAGAGATGAATAGCTGTTAAAGATGTTCATTTGATTATATAAAAGGAGCCGTAGCTTCAATCAGAGCTGTATGAAGAGGGAAAATGAGGTCTAATTACAGACTCTTCACTCTGGAGAGGGACCAGGTGAGAGAAACGAGAGACGCTGTGATGGCTTGCAGGAGTACATCAATTACCTTCAGTAGGAGGTGGAAAAAACCTGTGTTCACAGTTTGATTCACGTAGGCTAATAAATAATGTATAATAATGTATAATAATAATAATAATAATAATAATATTTACACTGAGCCAATTGTGCTGCTGTTTTTATTTTTGAGAAAATTCTAAAAAAAAAAAAAAAAAAAAATTTTACAGATTAATTAACAGATAAATTAATCTGTTTTTTTAAATTTCAGGATTTCTGGTTGTTGTTGTCCAGTGCATTATACAAGCTAATTACTGGTGTAATGATACTTCTTAAGTCAAAAAGGAGAAAAGGCACGCACACACACACACACACACAGATGGCATAGCAATTCCGTGCATGAGTTATTGGGGCTAAACACGAGGCTCAGTAGCAGATGGTGTGTCAGCTCACAGACCAGAGAAATGAAGATTGTTTGTTTCTCCTCTACGGTCATTATGATGGCAGAACCAGAGATACATAAATAGTAAAGAGAATAAGAATGGTGATGATTTAAAAAGACAAACCAGGATCCAACTTTTGTGTATTTATTTACATCCCTAGAGTGCAAAATTTAACCGTGCGGAACAGTAAACAGACAAAAAAGCTAAATCAAGCATGTAAACATTACTTTATTATCTCTTTCTGTGAGATAAGTGAATGTACAGGGCATTATATCAGATTTAATACCATAATGTGATCTCTGAAGCACTGATTATCTGGAGGAAATGGGAATCAGTAGTAATTGGTTTTGACTGCAGCAATGGAAAATCAAAATGACAAGCGTGGAGAATGTAGCGTGGCCTCTGTACTGACACACTCATCAGGCAAATGCAATGAGTGGGGCTGGTTCATCTTGATTAGAATGAGACCAACAGTGGAAACAAATAGGATCCGTTTTGGCTTTACAGTAATAATTGTAAAAAATGAAATCCTATTTTTCTTTTGTTATTTTATTTAAATGAAAAGGGTCCAGAAAACACCCACACACACGTATGTGCGGATCAGCTGTAATGTTCTAATACAAAACCTTATGCCAAGTATTGTGTAAGTTCCTCTGGTGCTGCCTGGGCAGCTCTATCTCCCTGTACATAGATAACTCCACAAGACCCTTGGGAGTGTCCTCGGGTGTCTGGCACCAGGATTTCGGTGGTGGATCTTTTGGGTGATGTGGGTTGTGGGGGTGGAGGTGGGGCCTACATGGATCGGACTTGTTTGTCCAGCACATCCCATGATTGCTTGGTCAGATTGAGATCTGTGGAATTTGGAGCCCGGATCAACCTTGAACTTCTTGCCTGCTAAGCCCTATACAGGATGTGCTGTGGGCAGCATTGGCTTTTTTTTTTGCTTTTTTTTTAGCAATTTGTCTTTTCTGTAGAATCAGTCCTGACGGGCTGGCGTTTGGGCACCACAGGCATGTGGATGTATATACGCTACCATTTAAAAGTTTAGGATTGCTTTTTAGATCGCTTAGATTGTTTTTTAAGAAAACACACATGAAATTAGTCTGAATAGAAAATATAGCAAAAGAACAAGTTAGAAATAAAAAAAATTAAGGAAATGATGAATGTGTTCTTCTTCTCCTTCATAAAAAAAACACATTTTGCAGCAATTACAACCTGCCAGACATTATAGCTGTCAATTTTTCAAGATAATCTGATGAGATTTCAGCCCATACTTCCTAGGGTTCCTGAATAAAATTGTTTGTGAATTTACGAATGAAAGTGTGTTTTCTTTGAAAAACAAAAAAAATTGCAAGTGATTCCAAACTTTTAAGCAGTAGTGTATGTATGTATGTATGTATGTATGTATGTATGTATGTATGTATACTGTATGTGTGCGTGAGCGAGTTGGAGGTGGTCAGGCGTGGTGGGTTGCTGATCAGAGGGTCTGAAGTTTGCGCCCAGCTACCGCTGGGTCACCCCTGTTGAGTTCTTGGGCAAGACCCTTAACCTTACACCCCATACAACTCAGCCAATGCATGAAGTTCCAAAAAAAAAAAGGCAAATAGGAGAGTTACAAAAGGAAGGTCATCCAGATTAAATGATCTGATGTGATGACCCCTAAGATAAAATAGACAAAGCCTAAGAAAAAAATTGCCCATGACCTGTCTGACTTCTACAGGATATAACAGTAATGCATCGTTATTACAGTTCACTGCACACCCATGTGTGAGCAATCCCATCCTCCTGATGCTGCCTATAAAGCAAATGTGATCTTTGAGAATGCATGACAAAACAAAACACTATACAATGGGTTTATACACAACCAAAGACTCCTATGCAGTGATACCCATGAGCTCAGTATACTGTATGCCAGATAATGTGCGTCGTGTAAGTTAAACCTTACAGAAATATTACCAGCAATGGTTGGAACAATTGTTCACTGCAGGATAACCTGTGCCCAAATAAGAAAAAGGTGTCACTTATGATGTGAAACAGGAGCTGGCTTCATTGTGCCTTAGTCAATGAGCTAATAGAAAAGCAAAGGCTGTAGCTAGACAAATGAAAGCTAAACCACAGGCCCTGCAGTCAACATGGAGACGTGCTGAAGTCAGGGACACAGTGAAGCACAGCTCTATGTTCGCATGCACCCACTGCAACGTTATACAAATATGAATATAATATGTACACTGAACAGATGAGTTGTCCTAAATGAATACAGATGCATAAAATATGAACATTAGATGGATTATTCATGTTTTTTTTTTACATTCATACCAAGCTTTGGAAATCAGCTTGTGGAGACTGGAGGGTTGCCTGGCTTTAGTAAAATTCCCACCACAAACACAACTGCACCTCAAAATCTTTAAACTAGCCAGAGATGATTTTAATAAAATCAGAAATGTTGTTTAAAAACAGTTCATGTACTATATATTTTATGTTGAACCTGGCAACCCTACATGCAGTTCAAGTGAAATAAAGCCCCAAACAAATATAGGCGGGTGTATATGTGTGTGCGTGTGTGTGTGTGTGTGTGTGTGTGTGTGTGTGTGTGTGTGCGTGTTTGTGTGTGTGTGTGTGTGTCCATCCACAGGGACAGCATCAAATAACTTCAGTGTTTGTGTGAATTATTGCTCCAATGGATTTGATCCCGGTAATTTTAGGAACCATAGACATAACTTGATATGTTGTGTTCCTGTATTGTGCTGTTAGTTGTTCAAACTTATGCAACACATCTTATCCACCATACTAACATCTGATCTGAAACACACTGATCCCTGTTTAATGATTTAATTTATAGGTGCACAGGTCACTCTGAGGCCTGTGTTTCGAAGCTTCATCTCATAACGCCTCTGTCTTACCTTGTGTTCAGAGTCAGTTTCCAGCTCCGCCACTGACACATGCACTGGATCCTCCACAGGTAAAAGGTCACATTCTTCTACGTCTTCTGTATCCGGGCCTTCAAGCAGAATTCCAGAGGCCTCATCCAGAATGTCCTCTAGAGGGAGTAGGAGATCAAAGCAAGGTAAGGAGAACAGTGGAGAAAGTGGAAAGAGATCAAATTGTTTATGTGTAGGATTTCCCTCCAAAGGTTCATAATTTTTTTAAGCAAATGCAATTTGAATTGGTAATTGCATACTTGAAAAGTTATCGTATATTTATTTCGAAAAGTTATCGTATATTTATTTCGAAAAATTCAACCACCCTTTTCAGTTAAATCTCTTGATATTATTATATACCCCCCCCCCCCCACCCCATGCCCTAAGTCTCCTGGGATATGCTTTAGGCCCCCCTTGCTGCCCCCCTCCTGTATACAGAAATAAGCGATATACAGTAGACGATGAGTGAGTGAGTGAGACGAAATACTTTTTTGGAATTTCTTTAATTTATTCTACAAAATGTAGTATGAAGCACTGAGGGGTGGCTCAAAACCTTCAACAGCATTAAGTGTAATAACAATACTTATATACTGGCCATCTTTTACAACTCTTTAATCATTTAACTTTTTGTATTTTAATCATCTTTGTCTAGTGGTATTTATTAAATTTAGAATGTATTATTATTATTATTATTATTATTATTATTATTCATAATAATAGTAATATTATTATTATTATTATTATATTTTATTATTATCATTATTCATAATAATAATAATAATAATAATACATTGAATTAATTGATTATTTTTAAGCTCTTTTTATTTTATACCATACTGTAATTGGCAGCTGTAAAAAAAAATGCAGTTTTATTTATGGAATTAAAATTAATTAGTGAACTAAGTAAATAATACATTTAAGAATTAGGAAAGCAACTGTCTGCCTGGTTGTGATGGTAAGGTATCCAAAACACCATCTTTACCAAAAGGCAATTTTAATTGTGTTTATAGTGGGTTAATAATTGTACCTTGGCTCTGGGAGAAGATGTCTGTGCAAAGATTGTGTTGTGCGTTGGAGCGGCGGGGAAGTAAGGGACATCGCTGGTATGGCTCAGACGAGGGTACAGCACTGACAGTGAGTGTGAGAGAAGGCTGAGCAAATGCTGCATTAAGGTCTGACAGCTCCAACACACTTGCCTCTTTATCATTCAGCTTCAGGATCTCATCGCCAGCTTTCAGACCTGTAGAAAAACTGACATTTAGAAACTACGAAGGAATTGCTAACAGTTAAAAAGATGTATAGCATATGTTTTCATGGGAAATACATACTGTACATACTAGATTAAGTTGAAAAATCACCTGTTTTGTTTTGTATTCTTCCTGCTTCAAATTTTTTTATGTTTTAATACATTCTTTAAACAGTAAAAAACAAATAGTTGCCGCTGCTACACCATCCAGCTTATTTCCATTCTCATGATTATCAATTAGCAGCATAAGAGCTGCCCAGTTGGCATCTGATATGGATAATTACACCACCACATAACAGTAGCACATGACTGCCACTCTAATTGTTTATTGATGCTCATGTCCAACTCAAAGACATTCAACAATGCAGCCTGGAGCTGGGGATGAGGTTACACAAGGTAGGTAGAGTAATGTGCCTGATTTAATAAAAAAGATCTGTTACCACCCCAAAGTTATTATTTTCCAACAGTGTTGTATTCTTCATAATTTTTAAACACTAGTTAAAATTTATTAATGAATGACATACTTTCAATCATTACTACTTACATTTAAGACTGGCCATGAGATACTCTAGGTCATGTGTTCACTTATGTAAAAGTGTGAGAAAGTGTTTTATAATTGCCAATGTGTCAAGATGTCAGGATTTAATCAAAAATGGCCACCAGACAATGTTTGCATAATAATTGAAAGCTAAGCTTAAACCTCCGACCCTCCAATCACAAAACCAGAAGCCGACCACCTGAGTCTGGTTTCAACTGGGCAAGGCCATTTACCTGATTCTTATATAAGCATAACAAGGGGAAGCGGGACCCAGTGACATAAAGGATGCTCGGTGAGAATTGGTTGCTCAGTGACATTAATCTAAGTACAATACAATAAAAATTATCTAATTTAGCTAGCCTTTTTTTTGTAGGTGATAATTTTTGAGTCGCCTTTCACATACAGACATTGCAAGCATGCATGCATGCACACTACAGGCATAGCATAAAGTGTGACCCATTTGGATGTACTGTAAAGCAAACCATTGGATTAATAAAATTATGATGTCATGGAAAAAGGAATGCCATTGTGTCCAAACTGGACTGACTTAAAAGCACAACCTCCGGGCAACATGAAACAGTGCTATATCTTCCATGCTTATACGTCTCATACTGCATGTGGCTTTAATTTCATTTTCAGTATAGTTTGAGTTTAGGCCACAAGCTTCACAGACAGGCTTTGTACTCCAGTGACAAATATCGTCTACTTGGCCTTGTGGTGATTGGCCTGGTTACTTATAGAGTCCAGGCAGAAGAATTTTGCTACTCTAATACTAATGAATGGCTGGGTGATCAGGCTAACTAGTGCCAATTAAAGCCTTACCCACACACATGCACATCTTTTATATAAAGAAGCCTGAATATACAGTAGAATTGTGTGTGACTCTGTTGTCACATGGCCTTTAGTCAAACACCTATTCTTAATCCCAGTCACCTTATTACTAATGACACTCATGATTACTGTTTTAAACTAGTATTGTCTAGTTTATGCTTAGCATAAACTAGACTCATTGACTCATGTTTCTGAATATTATCTGAATATTATCAAGCCCTTTTGTTTGTTTGTATTGGTTTTAATAGAACCAGAAATCCTGTCTCAGTTCATCTGCCTCAAGAGATATTACTGTAAATATCATGGCAGAAAAAGTCCTGAAACCTAACATTTTCACTGACCTCTTGATTTCATCAGCACCAGCATTTTTTTTTTCTGGTCAGTATGCATGACACGGAGATGACATTTGCTAGCATAGAATTGGTTTAACTCGCTGATCCAGTCACATGTGAAAGCTTTTAAAACACATTTCCTCCAGCTGAGTGGAGATTCGGGTCAGTCCGTGGTTTTTAAATAGTTTGATATTCCCTCAGCCATGTGTCAGCAAAGAGGCCAGGGAAAAGCACTTTATTAGAACATACCAGGTGAGGTTAAAATAAGTCTACTGCAATTACCAGGAAAAGATAAAACCTTTCAAAGTAACGTTAGTATTTTATTTATACTTATAAAACATTAAGGTCCATTTAAAGGAGAGTTAATACAACCTATTAAACTATTGACCGTATTAAACTATTAAACTGACTATCTCATACATTGTATTTAACAATTGTATATTTATGAAAAGCTTTTACGTCTTATTAGACCGTACTGGTTCTTAAAGTGGATCTGGTATTCGTTTAGTTATAGGAGTGGAACTCCCAATCCATCATTATATTGTTTATTATTTATTAATACAAACTTCATGTATACCTTGGTATAGGTCCTTAGAAACCTTTTTAATTTATCAACTAAATGAGGTTTAATCCAAGTCTGGTGACATGGTGGCTTAGTGGTTAGGACTGATGCTTCACACCTCTAGGAATGGGGTTTAAAAAAATCTTGTCTGCAGTCTCTGTGCATGGAGTTTGCATGGTCGCTTGGTTGGTTTACTTTTGGTAGTCTGTTTTCCATCTATAGTCCAAAAACATGCATTAAGGACTTTTTGGCGTCTCTGATTTGCCTGTATGGTGTGAGTGTGTGTGTGTGTGTGTGTGTGTGTGTGTGTATGTAGGTTACAGGAAGGCACGTGGATACAGAAACCCTTGGTTTAGAGATAATGTTTTGTTGGGCTGACTCTATGCTGATTGTTTTGATGTTAGATAGCCACCAGAAATAGGTTATTCTAATGCAGTTTTATAAAAGATGGTAGCTTTTTTTAAGACAAAGGAATATGTAGTAGTGACAAAGTCAAAATTTCCTGGATATCTGGTCATGTCTGGGTGCTGATTTGTCACCATGAATTTCTCATTTATTTTCTCTTAAGTTCCTGGATATTTTCCAAAAGTATAAATGATCCACCGGGAACCAAAAAACTTACAGTTTAGGATAATTTTTTTGACAGCACTCATAAGATGCCTGACTTAAGATCATCACCCCTGATCTCACCTTTAGTGAAGGCCATGCCTCCTGCTTTTACATTTGTAATATGGAGCTGCTGCGTGCCATCCTCATCCACCACAACTACGGAAAACCCTATGAAGTAGACAGATGGGGGAGAAAATTATCCAAAATGATAAATAGACTACATTACATTCATTAATACAGTTATGATGTTCACTAAATCAGACCGCAATGTGAATTAATGTCTTACCATAGCCAATGGTGCAGGATTCATTTCTGTCAAACTGGATAACTCTGGTTGTTTTGGAACAAATTTCAATTTCTTTGTAAAGCTACAAGAGAGGTATGAATTTGTTAGGGAAAAAACTATGATCTGGATTTCTGTACGATGGTAATTTTCATTTATTTTTTAATATAACATACAAAAACATCACATCCTTATGAAATCAAACACCCTCGACACCTCTTTAGCTAACCACATAGGGAAAAGAACAGCAAATTGTTTCCTCAAGCAAGGAAAAAATCCATTATGACTTCTAATAGTTTTATGTAAATAGATAAATGGTAGATAAGGGAGACAGATAAATGTTTTATTTTTACTGCTATACTGAGCTCTTTATTATAACATTACTGGCATTCTTTGGTAGAGTCTTCGTTTGCATTAAAACAAACACAAACTATATTTGCAACAGAACCAAACCGTCATCAGTTGCTGGTGTTTGTGCAATAGTGTGAATGCAAATATTTTTGCCACATCCAAGGTTAAAATGACCTTCATATCTCTGTGTGCAAATATATTATGCTTTCATATTTATTAAGGGAATTGACCGAGGCTGCCAGGGTTTAATTGTGGCAAATATTTTTAATAGATTTCCTCCTTTGAAACACCATACTGAGGTCTCAATAGAACTCTCTAATAGAAAAGCATGGATTTTAGAAAATAATAGTAGGGCCTCTAGCATCAATATTCAGTCCATGATTAATGTTGTAACAACTCACCAGGTCCCAGAGTTCCTCCTCAGGCTTAGGGACATAAAATTGCACTTGATTGTCGATTAGAAACTTCAGCCGAAGATAGTGCTTGGAGCGATCCAGACTGTTGGCCTTGGAAGAGTAAAGAGAAAACAAATACATGATTGGCATCCACATTATGATTGATGTGGTCATACATAATGGAGCAAAACTGATGTAGCAAAAGTCATCATGAAGCACTGGGTGCTTTTAAACATTATAAAGCAACCATTAGGAGGAGAAAGGCTCTACAAAAAGATCACCATTCTAAACCATTGGAACTTGATATAAACAAATATCTCTAAGCACCCTTCATCCATCTAGGAACCTCTGTAGTCCAACTAGGTACTGTGGAGGCCAAGGGTGATTAACATTGTATTTATTCCCATTTTACAACCCTGGTAGGAATTCCATTCAACACTCTTACACACATACACCCACTACAGGCAATTTGGCAATGCCAATTAGCCACATCTGCGTGTCTTTGGACTGTGGGAGGCACAGGAAGAACATGCAAACTCCATGCACACAGATTGCTTGCACCCTGAAAGTGCACGACGACAGTGCTAACCACTAAGCCACCTTCCACATTCCCTAGATATCGTTAAATCCCTAGTTAATCGTTAAACTGTTTTTCCCTGATTTTAATATTCAGAAATTTCTGCCTCTTTATATCATAAACTCATTACGTATAAAACCAGGGGAAAAAGTCCCACACTGTATTTCATTACGTTATTTGAGAGAGAGAGAGAGAGAGAGAGAGAGAGAGAGAGAGAGAGATTTTTAGGATTGAATAGGTCTGAATACCAGCGTCACAATATGACTTATTTAAAATTCTATTTCCACAGCATCACCTCATCTTTTAAAGATGTGATGTACTGTACATGTGGAAAAAAAGCAGAATTTGTATATCAAAAATGCAAACAACCATTCAGCAAATTATCAGCTTAAAAAGTGAAGGTAAGTATTGACTATTGTGAATTTTTACATCACACATGCTTTACCTAAAAGTTCCCTTTTTTTTTTTTTTTTTTTTTAAACGCTTTACGTATTATTTAGGGTTAGGTTCTCTGATCTCTGATTTGCCTTAATTTATTCACAATAACCTATTCCGGATAATTGGGATTACGCTCTATAACAGCACTTAGGCAGTAAGAGTGTATTCCTGGTTTGGGCAAATGTACTGGAATGTGAGAGTTGGCATCTTTATGATAATTACAGCCCATAACATTCGAAACCTGTTTTCGAAAAGCAACCCAGTGAAAAATACCTAAAAGAATGTAGTGTAGGTAACAATTTAAACACCCATTGCAACCTGTACAATGATATTTACACAGCGTTGCCTCTGGCAGTCTGTCATGTAGCGTATAGTGTAACTAGTGGATAATACTTACCTTCATATTCAGGAAATACTCATTACAGTCAAAAAAAGAGGTATTTACACTTCTTGATGGATTAGATGCATTATGCTGACTAAATTTTATTTTGCGCTATATCATTCATACTTAAAAGGGTTTCATCCACAAGGAATATATTGTGTGTTATTCTGATAGTTATATCTGGTTATTATAGTTTAAATGAAGTTTTAGTTAAAATATGACAGGTTTATGAGCTACATACAGTATGATTGTTTAGAAGTAGAGAGACAATGCAGATAAAAAAGAAGGGGTATATATGATACCTTTGAAGTTATACCCTCAGGCCAGTGCTGACCTTAAAGTATGTGAATGTGTGTACATGTATGCTTGAGTGTTCACCTTGCACACTGATTCCAAGGCTTCCAGGGACGTCTCTCCTGGCTGTATTATTACTAGGATAGCCTGATCATTGGGCAAAATGACCCAAGATGGCGTGAGGTATTCAGGAACCCAAACATCACTGTCTGCTGCATGCTGAGGAATGCTCCTCATGGATCCTCTCTGATCCTTGCAAAGAGCAAACACCAAAAAAAATTAATATACTGGTACGGATTATTCAAATGGTAAATCAAAACAGAATATAAATGAACAATGACCTAATTAACAATAGTTGGCAAAGAGAATCCTTCCTATTCAACACACACACACGCACACATTTGGTTTTATCATGCCTGTGCTATTTTAAACATGTGCTTTATTTAGCCATATCACAGTTAAACAGAGCTGTCTAAATGAATATAAAAGAAACGCATCAAACCAGATCTGTATCTAATTCCAACTAATTTGCTGGATCCAATTAACTTGGCATCCAACCATGACATTATCTGATCTCTTTTTGCCCCTTAGAGCTAAAGCTTGGCCTGTGGTTGCTGATCATTGGAATAAGATTTGATGAATAGCAGGGCCTTATGGTTAGGGTATGGGGCTCCCAGACCTGTCTACAAATCCTTCCCACTGTCAGCAGGAGCAGACTGGCCAAGTGCTGATATCTTATCATCCCGTATCGGGTGACAGGCTTCACTGTGCCCTTTGCCTCCCAGCAATCTGGCTAAGGCATGCCGCTGATGGTGGGCTCTGTAATGAATGAGAGTAGGAACCCACACACATGGATTAAGGGGAGTGTAAAGGATTGTGGTTGTACACACATGAACACACTAATGGCAGAGTGATGAAGCTCGGTGGAAGGCTGATGAAATGGCAACAGTTCAGTCACTGTGAGTTAGCCATTTTTTATTCTTCCTTTGCGTCGTATACAAGGTGCATAATCACTGCCTTAAATTGTTTCCCTTAAGTGCAGAAACAAATTTTCCTACAGACAAACACATGATATTTGTGGTCTTTCAAATGGCTTTCCGTCACAAACACATTTCACCCACCAATACACAAACCATCTGTCTCATCCAGCGCCGTTTTGTAGAGTGGGAAAAAACTCCCCCATCCCTCCCAGGAGACCCCTAGCAGGAATGCCCAATGAATAGCTAAACTAAAACTGTATACTGCTTTCACTTAATGTACCACGTTCACTCCACGTTCTCCACCCCGACTGGGTTTCCAAATAAGTATTTTGTTTTTCCTATGTCCCAAAAATTTATTACAGGACTTCAGTTAATTCACAGAAAAGCGGTATTTCTCTTACCAAACTCTCTTTGGCTGGATCACCAAACATTTCCTCCAGACTTTTCTTCACTGGTTCCTCTCCATCCACAAACACCTATAACAGGCAGAACAGCCAGAGATCACATTTTGGCACTGTTTATGCACTCGATTTTGACAAAATCAGTAAGACAGCGGGAATCACTGGCTTTCCAGACCGTGCTTCAATTTCACATAGATGCTGTGAACTCACGCTTAAATTCCAATCATTCAAATATCAATTGAGAGTTACAGTATAATGTAAGGAAGTACAGTTTGATCTAAAGACCTGGCTAATGCTGGGTCTGCTTTTGCTTTTCTTCTTTGAGGTAGTGTCCAGACCCCACAGTGAGGAAAAACGGCTCTTGCGTTTGCTGGAGGAACGGGACAGGGCGTGGGTCCGTCTCCGTACACCGCTCTCTGTCCGTGCTGCGACCTGAAAGCCACAGACAAATGCACAGAAAAACATCGGTTATCCTACAGTACATACAGCCTTTAACTGCATAGGCAGATTCCCCACCAGCATTAACCCTGACACATGATTACTTAGTTGACTTCAAGCTTTAAAATCAAAGCTAAAAAATCTGCTGACATAAACAGCACCAGGCTTATCTTCCCCACAGTTTACATTTTTTTAGGAATAGTGATAATGTAACATGCTGACACCTCAGCAAGTCCTAAACCTCTGATAGGGTTTTAAATATATCTCCTGCTGCATATATAGGTCACAGCCTGAACACACATAGCTACAATGTTTTGGCACCCAGATTCACCTCATGTAGAGGCTGAGAATCTGTCTGGCATTTCTGGGTTACTTGGTATTGGGACTAGGCTTCACAACAAGGCTGTAACTCCCAGCAAAGATGGGAACATAAATCCTGCATGTCATTAGTAAAGCATTAAATCACTTCGAAAATATGATTGCAACTCTCGTTTGAAGGAAAGTGCAATCGCTGATGGGCCACTGCACCGAAGACTTCATCATGGTAGAACAGGGTTTATTACTATTCAGTTTTTATGCTGAAGAGTGAAAGAATGAGTTCTTTTAAAAAGACATGTTATGCGTCTTTAATCTTGTTAAACGCTCACAAAGCATATATTACACGGAGCGAAGTCCCTACAAGCCAAAACAAAGTCAATTACTGAGTCATCACTGCAGCTTTACTTTAGGAGGAAAAATCTCTTTGTCAGCTGAAAACTGTAATCAATTTCTCATTGAAGTCCCTTCTCACAGAAGGGGAGAACAATGCTGACAGAATCCTGTAGCTTCAACTTTATTCCCCAAGCAGTTACTTCAGGAGAAGTTTTTTTCTTTTTTCTTTCTTGCATTGCTATTCTGCACAGTAATGCCAGAAGTGTGGGATGATGGCGGAGTTCTGCAGTGCTGCATGCAGTAAGAGCAGAGTGCACAGGTGGATTATTCCATCAGTCATCCTACATACGTTTAACTGTTTTTTTTTTACTTTGGAGGTGTTGCATAAGAAAAGTATGAGTTAGCAAATGTATCTATGGGTGTGTGAGAAACAAAAGAAAAACTACAAAAACATACAGTCATAAGACAAGAATTTTGGAATGGCATGTGACAGAGGTCTGCTTGCATTTTTTGGGTTTGTGGGTGTGTTACTGTGATGTCAATTATGAAATCATGAAAAGGATTTGAAATGAGAAAAAAAAAAACAAGAGTAAGAAAGTAAAGTACATTTACAGGTATTAAAAAATAAGATAAAATAAACAAGTTATTAAATAAAAGACAAAACAGAAACCTTGCTTACACTATACTTAAGGGACATTTTTATAGGGCTATACTAAAGCTACAATAATCCTAAACCTAAAAAGCCACTGGTTACACTTAAAAGTCGGGAATCATAAAATACCTCCACCTATGGCATACTGAATGTATGGTTAGTTGACACTCATGAAATCATTCTTTTGTGTTAAATGATGGCAAAAAAAATGATGATGACAATGTAAAAACTGAAGGATTTTTACATGTACAATTTAATACAGGTTTATTAAAATTGTCATGAAGACAAGCTGCCTTGCTAAATTCTAATTTTTTGTTCTGATTGGATTTGCATGTCATAAAAGTTCACATTTAAAATGATTATCTGACTCTATTGTGGATGCACCTGTCCTCTGAAACAGCATGCATTAATGCGATTTTAGCAAAAATATGCTTGGGATTTTGCTCTGGAGGATGGCAAGTGTTTAATCAGCTGTATTTGTTAAGGAAGAAAGCCAGATGGATCACTTTAACTGTTTTAGCAGCTGTTGCTAGCATGACGAGTTATATGTCTGATCTAGGAACACTTTAGATTTGTGTGTTCAAACATGTCAATGTAGCCTAGGTATCATTCGCCTTATGTTTTCAGTTAGTGTTAGATAAAAGTTCCTAAAACTTTGGTAATGAATGTCTTGCAATTGAAAGTTTAATAAATACACATACATGCAAGTGTGTCTATGTGTGGGTGAGTGTGGATGGGTGTGGGAGAGTGTGGGTTTGTGTGTACCAGAGCATGGAAGGAAGAGACGGAGAAGATGCCCAGGCGCCCCATGGCTAACTTTGTGGGCCGTGAAGCAAAAGCCAGTAGGCGCTTGGGGTTGGGAAGCTCTCCACCCTGCAGGCTGGATAAATAGCATCGAAAGCGAAACAGATCCACATGGAACTGCTCGAGGTTCTGCTCCCACAGGAAAATCTAAGAAAGAAAAAATAAGCAGGTGAGGCATAAACTCAACAATAAAGACCACAATACGGTTCAATAGCAAAGATCTATAAGAAACTGCTCCGGGTCCTACTAACATTTGCAATTCAAATACATTCAAGCAAAGAGTTAAATAATTTTTAAATAAAATTATTCCAGTGTTTATACCTAAAAAGGCTACAAAGTAAGGCATTAGTTTTTTTAATTTCCTAAATTACTGTCATTATGAGATATTTGAAGCTATGCACGTATATGATTAGGAAGGGAGAGTTGAGGTGGTTCTGTGTTTGAGAGTTCTGAGAGTTGAGAGTTCTGTGGATATGAATGTTATTAATAATATATAATAATAGAGAAGAGTGTTAGGGAAAAAACCATACACACACACACGCACATATAATACAGAGTCTATTTAAAAACCACGGAGGAGTATACACCTCCATTACTGGAACAACAAAAAAAGAGAAAACTCTCTCATGTACAAACCTTCTGCAACCCCCCAACCACCTTCAACCCGCACTCAGGCAAAGCAGTTCTCAAACACACACTGCATACACCATGCACAAGCTATAATGTTTATACATGAATCAAAAAATTTGTGTAAAAACCTACTCAGAAGATTGTTCCCTATGGACAATGAAAATAGAACATACGTCTAATAAAAAAAAAAATAATAATAAATTAATAATTCACATGTAAAAATGCACTAAAAATACTTTTAAAAAACTGAAATCAAACATTTTCTAAAATAAAAAAAAACATCAATAAACAGCAGTAAAAAACACCTTGTGCAGTATTAAATAATTTGGTTAATTGTTTTTTTTCCAAACTTCTTGGAGAATCTGTTCCAGTTCTTACATCATACCTATTTCTGTTTTTGTAGATAAGCCTTCACTCATAGTACATAATATATATATTTAAAAAATTACAGACATAATGCACACTTATTTTAGGAGGGAAAAGTTATTTTAGCTGTAAATTAATGTTAAGAACTCTTTAAAACATTTAAGACAAGAATCTTAGCACTTGGAAAAAAATAGGGTGTCTAAGATGTTTTTTTGTATAGTACTATAACCCATAAAAAAAGATTTTGTATAAAACATAAGAATACACTTTATTGGTTATGAATATGTTTGGAATAAGCTATACAGGAAGCATGTAATTGGCTCCGTGAAACCACTGACCTACCTGAAGGAAATTAAAAACAGTAGCAGAAATGCACCTGCATTTCAGCAGTCCAATAATCTTCACCATGTGCACTACATTCCAGTCAGAGTTTAAAACAGATGCACACATTTAGGATTGTGCCCTTAGTACAACGAGCATGAAATTCTTTCAATAAATCCTTACACACTCAAAGGAGTTTCAGATGTTACAAAATGCCGAACAGATTGTTTACCTTGAGACAGCTAGCCAAAACAATGGCAGCATACAAACCTGTTCCTTAAAAATCTCTCTCTGTAAACTCAAAACAATGAATGATTTGTGTCTCCCTAAATATTTCCCATTTTTAAAGCCATCAATGGTACAGCAGACCAAGATCTGAGAAGCTGATTGAACTCACCTGGTCCAGAATGGTCTTCCTCTTTTTACTGTCACTGACAGCTGAGAGCTGCATGTCTCCCATTTTCTTCATCTTCTCATCCATATCAATCTTCTGCTCCAGCTTCTTTATCTCGGCACGCAGGAAGCGCACAGTGTCCTCGCGGTGGTGCTGCCGGGCCACTGCCGTGGCACATGCTGAGTGGATGGCAGTTATCCAGTTCTCCAGCTCTGTCTGTCCTGACGTCTAATCCCAGACACACCAAAGACAGGAGACAGATATACTATCACACTTGTGAAGGCCTACAAACCTACAGGACGTTTGCTGAAAATCTGCGCCTACAATTGTAATCAGCATCGATCTGTTTAATTATAGAAATTCTTTATACAAACGCAGTTGTTCAACATGAAACCAATTGAGAACTAGATATGCATTCATACATACTGTATACAACAGCTAGACCTACAACTGTATGCCTGTAAACAGAGATGTCGGTCATCTACATGGTTCCGTTTGATATGACATGAAGAAACAGAACGTCTTTGTTGCACTTTCTTAGGGTATAATATTAATGTCATTGTTGAATCCGGCCTGACAGTTTGGCCTTTAAAACTAACTATACATATTATCTCCCACACAATGAAATGCCACTAAGACGTCCAGATTTCCTGCATAATTACCAAGCACATAAAATGCTTCAGATGAACGCTGATCATTAACCTTTTGATGCTGCTCTCCTCCTTGCTTAAGGAACTTATAAAGTGCTGAGAATGTATTGCCTAATTTCCACAATACCTGGAGGTCTATGATCAACTAATGTTGCTGTAAAAATACATCTAATAGCACTCTTATATAAACTGGAATCTGGAAAACCTTACCTGGAAGAGAAAGGCATCGCCTAATGAGTTGCTTAGGCAGAAAACAAAGTCCTTCTTGGGGTGTTCCGGCACAGCCTGGACAATGCTATTTTCAGCCCACACTGCATGCTTGGGAATGCTGTTGTGATCAATTCCTGAGCGTCCATCGGTCTCATAAAGGAAAAGTGTGCATCCTGGGACGAGTACACAAGAAAAGAGAAGAGATGGTAAAGATATGTTTTACAGCATATTGTATCTAGTACTAAACAGACAAAGCTAGGTTAGTGATGACCATGTGATTCAGGTGAATGCAATTTGTAATCAGTGGTATTTTTAAACTCTCGTTAAAAGCATAAGATGTTTTTTGACTAAAATCTGCATGACATGAGATCATCACACATCAGTTGCCGCAAGACAGGCGATGAAAAGCTAATTTGAATATCGCACCAGATTTGTTTGGGAATTGCAATCGGCAGACAGAGACATCTCGGAACCTGGAACAGACACTGCATTAAAATTCAAGGGCACCGCTTGGCAGCTAGGTCAAACCTGGTTTGTAATGAGCACTGCATAAATAAATAAATGGAAATCTAAAGGGAAACAAGTATAAAGATTCATCTCCGCCCTCCAACGATAATGAGAAAATGAGCAAAGCAGTGGGAGGGGAGCAGTGATTTGATTTGACATAGGTAGGTAGAGGTGAATTACAGCCCAAGGTCTGGAGAGAATACTTTTATTAGAGTTCATGAGCAAGGACAAGACGGGGCATCATTCGTCATATTTTTGGAGGCGTTTTTTTCTGAATATTAAATGAAAATAGATTTGAGTAGATTTGATTATGTCTACAGTGTGTACATTTTATGTTAAATATGATTTAAAAAAAAACTGTACAACAGTGGATCTCAAACCTGGCACTGTCTGAGTGTTGTGCATGCCATGAGGGCCCTGAGGACTGATTGGAGAATCACTTCTCTATATTAAAATGTTTCTGGGCTACTTTGATTGGCCTAGTCAATCCTGTAATAATAATTCATTTTCAGCAGTGTGTCAGGGGTATCAGGTTAGCATTGGCAGGGAAGTTTGTAATCATTTAGTTCAGAGGATTTTTTTTTGTCTGCACAGTGTCGTGCACTCTGATCAAAGAGGGAAACTAATGTGGTAACATTTTTCGGTTCGTGTCAACCCTTTACTTGTCAGGCTGGTGAACAACGTACACAGATTAGGTAACAAAATAAGTGGATCAGGGTTTTTTTTTTAAGACACTATTTTAAATAGCTAGTTCAACACACAGGTTGGAACATATGTGTTATGAAATTACAACAGCACAACCCTTTTCCTTTCAACCTGCGCTTACATTATCAATTGTGTTGCAGAATCAGCAGAGTTACACCTTGGCATCAGATACACATCAGGCGTTTACAATAAGGGCTGACACTTGATTGAACCTAAAACACAAGCCCTTGTTCGTAGACTTACCTTTTATGTCCTGAACTAGTGTCTGTAACAATCACATTGATGTGCACAATAAAGTTATTTTGTTCTTCCAATTCTTCAGTAATACCTAACAATTGCAAATCAAAAGCTGCATACAAAACAGACTGCTAAACTGAATGTCACAACATTGGAGACATTAGTATTAAGGTATAATAATAATTGTGAGTTTTTTGTTTCTTGTGTGAGGTTAATGCACATAGTGGAGAACCCAACCCAATTATATAAAAAAAAAAACATGTTTCCTTAGACTGTGTGAAGTTCCTGTATATATCTTGTAGCTGTAGTATGTAAATAAGTAAGTAAATAAATAAACTAATAAAGATTTTTTGGGGTTGCATAAAGTTGTCTCTATGCAACCCAAAAACCATGGCAGCACGGTGACATAGTGTTGGCTTGCACTTCCAGGGTTGAGGGTTCCCTTCCTGCATCAGGTCTGTGTGAATGGAGTTTGCATGCTCCCCCCATGTTTTGTGGGTTTTCCCTGGGTACTCCGGTTTCCTCCCACAATTCAAAGACATGCAGATTAGGCTAATTGGCATGCCCAAATGTGTGTGAATAAGAGCATGTATGTGTCTGTGCCTTCCAATGGATTCGGACCCTGTCCAGGGTGTACCCCGCCTCGTGCTCTAAGTCTCCTGAGATAGGCATTAGGCCCTCCATGACCCCGTACACAGGATAAAGCGGTATAGACAATGAATAAGTGAGCGAGTGGAAGTTATGGGTCTTACCCAAAACCCAAACAGTGCTGACTTGGTGGTGGCGGGCTCGAGCCCAGACCGTACCATCAGTATCCTAGAGCCTTAACTGCCTGAGCTCAAATCAAACAAGTTTCTATTAAACTGAGCAGTTTTCAATTATTAAGTAATGTAAAATATTCAGTCTTTTAGAGCTTAATGGCATTTTCTGGAACTGGAAACACATCAAATAAATGATAATCATGGCGTATTTCATTGGTTTTACAATCTGTATCACAAGTAGGTGCGATTAGTGTTCCTACCTTTTAGTGATACCCAGTAGCGCTTCCATTTGCGTTTGGTTGCCGGCTCCACCTTCTTATTCTTCTTATGCACCAAGAAGTTCTTCACAGCCAGTGCACCTGCCTTGCGTACTGTACCCTGTGTTGTCTCGAGAAACAGTGCCTCCGACATGAAGGCAGAACTCGCTGTGCCACTGCTCCTCTCATCACTGACAGCCGAGCTTGCCTCCTCCAGGCTTTCATATGTCTGCCTTGAGCTTAATTCAAGCTCCTGTCGAAAGTTCTCATACACTCCTTGACCTTCACCAAGTCTCCGCTCCCGATCCCCTCCTCCTCCACTGCTGCTACCACTGCTGCTCCTGACGCTGACTGCAGAGTACACAGAGAAGGAAGCCGACATGGCTTTGCAGCGACGTGACTGGGGCTTAGCATCAACAGTCACACCATCAATGCCACTGTCTCCATATTCACTGTCCTCTGCTGTGATGTCCTACGAGCAACATTAACAACAGATTTTTACTTTGGTACAATGACACTGGGAGATGTACACATTTTTAAAACATTAGTCTCTTTGCATGGCTGTACTTTCGTGGCTGTTTCTTGGACACCAAGTCTCCCAGAACAAAAGTCTAAAATATTCTCTTTTGTCCTCGTCTTGACTTACAAATGTCTCAGGCTTGTTTTGCTGTTAATTCAAGTGGAATTGAATAACAATCATAATTTGTTCTTGATTATAATTTCTAGGATCTGGAGCTTATCACCATTTCAATGGCATTAAAAGTATTATTTACTGATCATCAAATTCTGGTAGGAGTAAGTAAAGAAAAACAAGCTTAATGCATTTTTTAATTTTTCTGATCCAACATTATGCTATTCGTTTGTCATGATGACTGAAAAAATTAAACATTTCCTAGGCAGAGATTTCTTGAGAATTACACTTTTCTAAAACATTACAGTATTTTTGGTACTGCACTTTTAACAATAGAGTAGCCATAAAGGAGTATATCCTGTTAATAGGGAATAATGTGCATTATAAGGTACTTACATGTGAAGTCTGTGCACGTCGTCCTTGCATGCTGGAGGTCAGTACCCCCTGTTGGCCGGGAGGATGTTCAGAAAGACAGTGAGAGCGTCTGCAGGGCAATGTATAGGCTCCATAGCCACTGCCTTCTTCATCCTCTGGAGACAACATAATATTGGTTACCTTCCCTGCTCCTGTCCTTTTGCTATCCCGCCAGTATTTGTAGCGATTCCTAGAGCCACGAAATGTGGATGTCTTCTGCTTGCACAGTTCATCTAAAGAATTGGTCCTCTCACCAGCGTGCCCCTCATGTCCTTTGTTTAGCTTTCCATTTTCAGGCTCGGTGGTGTGGACGATCTCCTCTGTGCTAGTCAACTGTTCCTGGCTGAGATCAGACAGCGAGAACTCAAGTGAGTCTTCGCGCCACATGTCCGCTGATTTGGAGCGTTTTTTGTTTTTGAAACTTCCTCCTTCACTAGATGGATCATTCATCCTCTGTACGCATGTCTTCTCTGTCTCATTGAGACCATCATCATCCTTTCCATCACCCACTATTGTTTCCCCTCCGTCCTCAGAGCCTGGTGTGGTACTCTGTTCAACAGACCGGTCATGAAAAGATATGGGCCGCAGGTTCACACCAACTGGATCCACCCACACGTGTCCACTCAATGCATCTGTCTCATTAAAGGGCTCCAAACCATTTTCACTCAGCGACTGAGGGATGCTCGGAGTACTACTTGATCTGGTGCTTGCCTCTGAACCATGGTGCTCTGCTTTACCAGATGGAATGTTCCGAGAGCGGTGTGAATGCTTATTGGGGATGCGGAGAGAGTGTGACATGTGCTTGCGTGATAGATGGTTTTGAGTATCGAAGTATAATCTGTGGTCTCCATTTTGGCTCTCTATATTTCCCATGATTTACCATCTAAGACAGACAAGAAGCAAGTTACTTTTGACAACTGACATGTATTGAAGTTGTCATGAAAGGGAATGTGATATTGAGCTACTTTAATAACACGTTAGCCCTGGAGCTTTCAAAACTGATTGACCAGAAAACTGTATGTTCCTCCCACAATGTTCTAAACGACATACAAGCATGTGGTTCCTCTGAGCTGTGCACTCACAAAGAACCTGCCGAGGTGAAAATCAGTGGAAGGTAATAGAAGTCTTACCCTCCACACACACACCCACATACACAGCCATCAGAGTGAAAAAGCTGCAGATTGTGTGTGTGTGTGTGTGTGCAGAGTCATAAACTGTGGAAATATCTCTCCCACTGCAGCATCATTAAAATATTTATGTTTATGCATATTGTGTTCCATAAGTTTGTTGATGTCTTTGATGCTTTTTACATTAAAAATTTACAGTACAGCATTGAACTGTTATTAAAAAATCTACACTAAAAACTTGCCAAAGTGCTAAAACCACAGTGATATTAAAAACATATTTATATATACTACTCTGACTATTATACAGAAAAGCCTATTGCTGCTTGGCAGTCCGTTAGTAATAAAGCCGGAACTGGCACACTGGTTGACTCCTGCACCACAACAATCCTAACAACTGGTAAAATTAGAACAAATGTTGGGTTTTGTGATTTCTTTCTGTATATAAAAGTGATTGCATTACCTAGCTCAAACAGTGACATCACTGGCATCTCCAAAGAGGGATGTCACTATCCACACACCTCATGGTCTTCAGAAACTTTCTCTTTAATCATGCAAGGGGTCTGTGCAACAAAGAAAACAGACGTAAGTCATGTGGAAAAGTTCAATAGTGCTTTGTTATTAAAAGTATTGCTATTAAAAAAAAAAGAAAACACATTAAAATTAAGTCAAGGAATGAAAACAAAGAAAGTTTAATCCCTTGAACAACAAAGAAATCTGGAAGAAAGCACACACACACACACACACACACACACACACACAAAATTCCCCTTAATTTGACTGGAAATTAGAACAGACTTGTGTCATAAGAAATGACTGAGGAATTATAGTGGACCAGCTGCATTATTGAAACAGAAAAAAAAACCTCAATTACATCCATCTCAGTTCCAAGATGACCCAATTTCCTTTTATCCAAGGCAGCGAGAGAGAGAGAGAGAGAGAGTTCCCTCATTTTGCAGAAGGTAATAATAACAAACCAAAGGTCAGTGGCATACTTAGAGGGCAGGTGCAGAAAAGAATCTATCAAAAGCTTAAATATATAAATGTAAACCTAAAGTTATATATTTATATATAACCTGGAGGTTCAAGGTGGCACAGTGGCTTAGTGGTTAGCACTTGTCTCCTTGCACTCCAGGGTCTGGGTTTGATTTCTCTGAGTCTGTGCATGGAGTTTACATGTTCTCCCCGTGCATAGTGGCTTTCCCTTCTGATTTCTCCCACAGTGCAAAGATATTCAGATTAAGCTAATTGGCGTTCCCAAAATGCCCGTAGTATGTGAATTCATCTGTGAATGTTGACCGGAGGTCCTACCGCAGTTGTAAAATGGCAATAAATACAATAGTCACCATTGGCCTTCATGGTCTCTAGTTGGACGGCAGAAGTTCTTAAATAAATGAATGAATGGATGTACATGCTGCCGTAGTAAAATAAATAATATGCATGTAATTGTTTTATCAAATTTTCAATCAATTAATGGTTAACCAAAACCGGAGGCTGCCATTAAATAAGAGAGATAAGAAAGAGCTGAGTTTGTATTTGTATATGTTCATGTGTGAATATGCATGCTGTCTGTGGTGTACTCAGTGTTTCCCACAGCAGCAATATGTGTGTTTGGAGGGATGGGGTAAAAGAGCTGTCTGGTTCATGGTCTATTCCTCTGTTACTGACTGTAATCATTGACAGAGAGAGAGAGAGAGAGAGAGAGAGAGAGTGTCAAGGTTCCATTAGATAGTGTTATAGCAGCTTTTTTAAAGTGTGTGTGTGTGTGTGTGTGTGTGTGTGTGTGTGTGTGTGTGTGTAGGCTGTAGATTTACATAAACTTGAGTTGGTCCCTTTTCCCCTCACTGCACTTTTTCCAACCTTTCCTCCTTTCATCAACTCTGTCATTTCCTATAAATCTTCCCCTATCCTGCTGTCTTTGTTCATCTGTCACAACAGCTGGAGGAACTTCCACCAAAAAAAAAAAAAAAAAGATGAAGATCTCAACCAAATCTCTGAGGACAACTAATGAACTGATCAGTGTGGTTATTGGCCACTGTGATTCCTTTGCAAACGTACACATCTTTCCTCTAACTTAAACTTTGATTCACCAAGGCAGTAAAACTCTTAGATACTGTATTTTTTTTTTCCCCATGAATTCATGAATATATTTGAGTATAATCCAGTATCACCAAGCCGGCCTCCTTTTCATTTCCTTATCTCTCCAGTTTAATCTTCCATTTATCTCATTCTGTTTGTCTATGACTCATGTTATTTGACTAATAGTGGACCAATCTGGCCATTAATCAAAAACATCAGAAAGAAATCTCTGACCAAGACCTTTCATAAAAACTGATTAGAGTGATTGCAATAAGAGTACATTTTCTCACAATTATTGCTCTTATGTTAATGTCATTCAATAAGAAAAATGATGCTAGGTGAACACTCTGTCACCAAACCTGTTTTCTCATTTATCTCACTCTTCTCTTTCCCATGTTACACTGCTGTGCCCTTCTAGTGCCATTAAACAACAAAAACCTGCTACAAATCTCATGCTCCCTCAGAGTCCTGCAAAATCATTAAAAAGTATTTAAAAGAAGAAGTGAAAAAGCAATAACAGGGGGAAATTAGGATTAGACCTTTAAGCACTGTGTTTCTTAGTCCAACAGACTATCCTATAAAATAAAACACCTATTACATAAAGTATGAATGTTGCACAGATACAGTATGTAAGCCGTCGTATCAAATCAGTGCAGTAGGTACAATTTTAGTGTTAGAGCACTTTAATGAATACTATCCCAGCTGGTTACTTCAGTTGTTTTAGAAAAAAAACATTTAAAGCATTCAAGCATTTTTTTCACTACAAAACCACACCGCTGGTGAAGTTATTTTGGGGGATAGCGGGGAAATACTGCTGTCAAAATAGGCTGGGGTTTCCTTACTACATCACAGAATCCTCAGTTAAATATCCTAAAAATAGGATTTCTACATTTTTCTGAGGTCTCCCTCGTAAACAGACTCACACTGGTCATATCTCAGCTCCCAAACAGGACACAGTAATAAACCTGATACCAAAATGAAGCTTATTGAAATGGGAATCTAAAAATATGAGAACTCAAAATACCCAAAATATGATGGTTCACATCTACATCTAACAACTCTACCTAGATCCCACAACCTTTTGATAGTCCTCTATCCTGGAACAACAATAATCAATATGAAGGTTTTTTGGAATCACGTTCCAGGATTTAAAGTGTACAGTCATCTTTCGGACCCAGTGTTTTTGAGTTTCATACATACTCAGAATCCTAAAAACATATTCAAGAACACAGGAACTAGGGCACATTCCATTGCTGTAGCTCTAGAAAGCTTTTTATGTGGGTTCCATAGAAGTGAGAAGTTTTCTGCAGAACAGGAATGACTATATTTATATAGGCTATAGGTTATATTGTTATCTCCCCTTGAACCACCCTACAAAAAAAAGGCTATACCTATGTCCTATTGCAATGTTATAATCATGTTTAATAACATTTTTGTTGGAAAGCACACTAAAGGAGACTATATTTAAATATGTTATACAAAATGTCCTACAGGATTAAAATCGCTGACCATTTACTTAAGACAGGAGCTTTGATGGCTTAAAAACAAACATTACATTTGAGTTATTTTTTATAATATCTTGCATTTCGAAATCTCATTCTGGTTACTGATTTTACATCTGTTTTAAAAACTGCATTTTAGGTGTTAACGGTTAAATGTCTCATATTATCATCCCCAACGTGAACAGTACTAAGTACAGGTCTGAAAGGGGCCTGTAACTCCGTTCAGACCTGCGTTTGGCGCTGTATATCTGTGATCCCATCATCCAAGACAGATGCTATTACCAAGTCTAAATGAGTCCAAAGTGTCAGCTTTCACCCTAAAATGAGCACTCGAGCAATATGGAGCTACAAGGGGGAAAAAAGCATTGGGAAGAATGAAAAGAAAAAAAGGCATGCCCGTGTTCGTATTTGCATCACAGCTTGCCACGTCTGATACCTTTTCTCCAGCCTTTCATGTGGTATCTTTTGAAAACTTTAATCACAGGCGCTTGGTAGGAGGCCTACCTCCTTCTTACTGTGTAGGATGTGCGGATCTGAAGTCTGTTATTAACACACACAAACACAGAGAGATAGACACACATACCACCTCCTACAGAAATGCACTAAAGCTGTAGCGTACGTCATCACACGCTGAAACAGTGTCCTTTCCTTCCCTTCATATCAAGCAAGAACAAATCTGAATCGACCTTATGCAACAAGTGGATAAAGAAAAAAACATCCCACATTTAAAATTATACAGCGCATCAGCAGTAACAAGTCATTTGTTGCTTCTGCGAAGCCTCTGAATTCCCCTTCTTTCTCTAGGAGCAGGGAACATGATAATCACCCGACTCATAATTCAGCAATCTGATTCTACAGGCTTTGGAGAGAAAAAAGAGCGGAGGATAATAGGATAATGGAAATGAATGACTCGAGCAGCCCCTCCCCCCTATCTGATGGCATATTTTGTGAGAAGAATAGACTCCATGTGGAGCAATGTAGAGGGGGTTTGGCGGGGGGTCATCCCTGCCCCCAAGCCCAAGTGGAGGTCAATGTTTCCCTCCAGCTCTTCAATCCTGCTCGTAGTACCACTACACTCCAGCTGTAACCTTAGATCAATACAGACCTTAACCAAAAATAGAGACTCTTCCATGAAATGTTCCCTTACATCCTGCTCACAGTTGCCTCACTTTTCTGCACACTAAAATAAACGAATTAGCAACAGCCCTGGAAATGAATCATTCAGACAGGTTTCTTAACAGCTGGGGGGAGAAAAAACCACAAACTCACAGTTATTATAATCCTCCCTTTTTTTCAACTGTAAAAGCCAGATCACAGAATGGAGAGCAGTGATGAAATGAGAAAAGATGCCGAGAAAAACAGCTCAAACCGACAGAGGAGGAATTGCTTTGGGGAAGATGAAGATAAAGATGGAACTGCATATTCCCATCTCTACTTCAGTTCCAGTTAGTCGAGCCCTAAGTCTTTCGTTTTGGGTTGCTTCTCTTAACGGCCTGGGGCAATGAGTGGGGTTAGAGAACTCCCCTAAGCCCACTGGTAGAGAAGAAAGCAGAAACAGAGGAAAAGATAGACAGAGACAGACAGAGAGACAGAAAGGGTGTTCTATTGTTCTCTCAGCTGGAGTCTGTAATTCAGTGTCTGTACTCGGCTCGGCACTTCAGTCTAATTAAAAGAGCAGAGACAACGTGACGAACCGAATCAGGACACGCAAGGATGCTTGTTATAGTGCTGAGTCATTAAAGAACACATTTACACTGTCTTAGTCAATATCACAACCAGCAGTGTTTATCTTTTCTTTTTTTTTTCACTAAGAAATCTAATCTGTGGTGTTGTGGTTCATTTAGAGAGCAATCCAGTTCTTAAAACTAATTCGCTTCTTAGGGATATATTGTATATTTAAAAAATGCATTGCTTGTTATTATTCTGACAAGAATAAAACAGCAAAACCATTTTCAATAATTTTGCTGAATTGCACATCAAAGCAATGATTACAATAATTGGACCATTTCATGTACAGCATCCACATTCAGTCCTGTTTTAGGAAAATTTAATCAAATCCAAATCACCTAAGCAACATAACGCACTATAACCATTACATCTTGCTCAAGCCTTTTCAGTATATGTGTTTATACACAAAGGTGGGAAAAAAAAAAAAATATATATATATATATATATATTGAGGCACCCAAAAGAATGCCAAATTAATTGCATATACATTCTACTTAGACCTGATTGTTTCACAACAAATTCAAAATGTTTTTTTAATTGTGTAGTAAATTTTTGTACCGCCCTGCCCCCACAAAGTGAATATAATAATAATATAGTATATAAATAATAATAATAATAATAATAATAATAATAATAATAATAATAATTAAACAAATAAATAAAATCAGCTGTAATTTTTTTTACTTTTTTTCAGATGGTTGTCATACACACCTTTTTTATTATTATTTTTTTATAAATTGCATTAAGAGTGAAAACACATAACATGCAGTAATTTATGCACTGGAAAGAGTTAATGATATATAGAAATTTAAAAGAGGACTGGCTCTCTAACCCCCAAACATGACATGCTTTGTTTGATGCATAGAAGCCCCTTAAAAAGGCCTACAAATGAAGTGCTCCTGCCATAATCCCCCCAACACAGCATTTATCATTTCACCTTCTCTGCACTCACTTACTCTCTCTCTCTCTCTCTCTCTCTCTCTCTCTCTCTCTCTCTCACACACACACACACACATGGGCTTAGCATGCAGGTATTATTTTTTTTTTCTTGCTTGTGTTTTAACATCTTTCCTGTTTACTATGTTTGCGACAACACTGCCTCTTTTGTTTCTTAAAATCCAAAAAGACGCAGCCAAACCTACCCCAACAAGAGCAAACTATCAGTTTCTCACTTGCACTCCCAGCCTCACCCTCTCTCAGTCACCTGCTGTGAACATTCATGTTATCTATTCATAATTCCACTTGTTACACATTATAACCTATATATATATATTGAATAAAAGGTGTGCGTTAATACAGTTTGTATGATATATATTGTGTTTTTGTGTTCGACAGCATTTTACGTAATAGTAGTAGAACACCCAAAAAAACTGATCTTAACAAGGGTCATCTCAAACACCATTGGTGAGATGCCTCACATTGCTCTTTGGCTTTTTGACTGTTAGGCCACAACAATCGCAATAAGCTCTGCAGTAATGGTATGATGTTGCATTGTGATAAAGCTGTGTGAAATAGTTTCGAAAAAAAATTGCAAGCTTTTGTGGTATGGGTAATAATGCAAGAGGAAAAAGGTGCGGCGAGTCACTTACATTATCTTGCAAAATGTAAAAACGAAGGTAAACTCATTTGTACAGAGCAGTCAATGCACAAAAATTGATGAAGGTAAAATGTTATTGTAAAACCAATTTTATTTCTGCACCACCACTGTAGTTTCTTTTTCATTATATATATTTTATTATTATCATAAAAAAGAAAGAACAGTAAAAACTTAAGAATCTGTGATTACTATTATGAATATTGCCATCAGGGGGTAAATTATGTAGCTAGTAAACAAAGGAGGGCTTTGGGAATGTTTCAAATGTTTCAGACTGAAGAAGTCTCACACTTTCTCACGTTTTGACTTCTAAATCTTCTCCACCTAGAGTCTGTAGATCCAACACTCTCCACTTCCAACATTCCTCTTCAGAGTCTGCAGATCCAACAGTATCCACTTCCAACATTCCTCATCAGATTCCCAGCTTGGGAAAAAACATGGAGTGCGGAGGAATAAGTCGTTGTTCTTATCGAAGCCTGGAATAAAAATGAGCGCAACTACAATGCCAAAGCTGACAAGAAAAAAAGGAAATTTGAAGAAGGGAGAGAGAGAGAAAGAGAGAGAGAGAAAAAGAGAGAGAGAGAGAGACCAGTATGTCAAGTATTGGCTCATTCACAAGCAGCTTATCAGCACTGGTTCTGGTGAATTTTTTGTTTCCATTTTCATTCTTTAAGCCTCGTTGACTAGTAAAGGGCATGTATGACACTCCATACTCTACGACATTTTCATCTTGAATCAAATGTAAATAAGGGAGATCTGAACCAACTGAGTAGTATGTGTGTGACACTGCAAATGCAAAAGCTGCTTATTTACATAACATCACATCTAAGAAATGTGGAGATTTAATCCCGCCAGGGGAAAAACGACACATGCTTAACATATATGCAATTCTAATGGATACAAACAGAAGTTCCCAGGCTAACATGGTTTCACTTACGTTTGTGTGTACAGGACAAAAAAAAAAAAAAAAAAAAAGATTTGTAAATCATTACAAATTGCTAAGGGTTATAATGTTCAATAAAGATGCATGGCTTTTTTTTTTACATTGGCTTTGCTGATTAGTTGTAAATGAGTGCGTGTGCATATGTGTGCATGTTGCCCTATGATAGACTGAAGTTTCTTTCTCTGTGTGTGTGTATATATATATATATATATATATATATATATATATATATATATATATATATATATATATATATATATATATATAACCACCATCAAGTCTTGTGTGAGTGTGTGGAATAGGCATGAATTTTCCTTAATAGGCATATTCACATATGCTTTCGAGGCAGTTATATGTGACTCTTTAGATATATACATTATATTGCTCTCTGCTCACTTAGTGCTTATACTAGTGGTCAGACAGGCAATAAGCTCAACTTAAAGAACTTGAATGGTGCCCATGACATGGCACCATTCACACACATTCAAACACTTATTAGACCTATGGGCCATTTTCATAAACCAGTATACGTACACACCAATCAGCCATGACCACCATTATGACCACCCTCCTTATATGGTGGTCATGACTGTCTAAAAGTGATCCAAAGAAGGA
The DNA here is from genome assembly GCF_024256425.1 of Clarias gariepinus. NCBI lineage: Eukaryota > Metazoa > Chordata > Actinopteri > Siluriformes > Clariidae > Clarias > Clarias gariepinus. The sequence continues at coordinate 13,579,249 of NC_071116.1, read as the reverse complement.
AAACTATGGGGTTTGTGTATGTGAGGAGTGAAGGCTGGCCTGTGTAGTCTAATCAATAGAACAGTTAGCTTAAAATTGTTGCAGTGGCCTGGTCTGAGGAAACACATTTTCTTTAACATGTGCATAGCTAGCTAGTATGGGGAAAAGACGACACCAGGATGCACTATGGGAAGAAAGCAAGTTGACAGTGATGCTGTTAAACCTTGGGTCCTGCCATTCATGTTCCTTTTTACACATACCACCTACCTGCTGGTAGATAAGGGTATTCCCTGATGGCAGGAGCCTATTTAAGCATGATAATGCACCCTGAAACACTGGTTCAAGATAGTTTAGCAAACACAACAATAAGTACAAGTTGGCATATAAATTCTCAAGATACCAATCCAATCGAGCATCTGTCGGAAAAACAGGTCTGATCCATGAAAGCCCTAACTTGCAACCTAAAGTACCTGCTGCTGATGGCTTGGTAACAGATACTGCAGCACACCTCCAGAGTCCATGCCTCAAGAAGACAGGGCAGTTCTGATGGCAAAAGTGGGATGAAAATTCATGCCTATTCCACACACTCACACAAGACTTGATGGTGGTTACCTGGTTACAGGCAGTGAAGTAGGGGGGAATGGTGTGAGGATGGGGCTAATTGCTGTGCTGTTTTAGAGAGCAGAGGGGATTGTGTAGTGATGGAGTGATGACATGCAGGCGAAGAGGAGAAGAGAAGAAGAGCATGCAGAGTGTGTGTGTGGGGGGGGGGGGTTTGTGGCGGGAGCACAGATGGGCCCTTCGGCTGTTCGGAGAAAAGGAGTTTGGCTAAGGGAACTTATCATTAACACTCTCCCACTGACACGCCTGAACAAAGCCCTGCAGCCTAAAACACATAGACACGCACCACAGATACACCCTCGAACAGGGAAACACAGACTGGAACAGAGAAGCTGTTTGACTGGTTTAGTAAATTAATGACGAGAACAGCACTGAGATTCTAGCTTAACGTATTTACATCATTAGATTTTTTTCCATCGAGTTTACACGCCTTATTGCCTAGGAAGGCAGCGTGTCTAACACACCACTGTGGCGAGATTACAAGCTGTCTCGTCTACGGTACTAGGTGGAAAAGCTATACTAAAAGTTGTAGGAGAGGAGGAACAGGTTTTCAGCAGAACGGTTGAGACCTTGAGTTGGAAAGCCATGAACACAGTAGCTTAATCACCTGCCATTACGAGTGTTTACATACACTCTGCACACTGCAGCTCAAATTAGCAAGAGAAAAGTTGGCTAGCTTATTAAATGTTTTACCACAATTCTGCTTTAAGGTTAAAATAGGGTCTTTATATAACTATCAGTAAACATTTCTAAAATTAAACAGAAAGAAAAAAACAACAACCCTGTGGTGAAAAAAGAGGGAAAATTTGCTAAACAGAATAATTCTGTCTGTGGACATTCCTTATTTGAATTGACGTTTTAGACACAAGTCTGTGTCACGTTTTAGTAATATGATTTATTTGTCTTTCCCAGGACAAGGCCTAAGGCAGCTCTTTAACATGCGAACGTATTTTAGCAGACCAACATGCACGCACTTGCTAAAGCGATCTTCGACAGAAAAGTCCTGAGACTTGGCTCAAGCGAGCTTCCATGACGTGGTTAAGAATCATAGGAGGTTCTTTACCTTTTGTAAGGCGTCCCTCAAATAACAGGTTAAACGGAAACACAAGGTAGCAGTCAGATAGCGATCAATTCAAATTTTTTGTTAGCAGATATATTGCATGTGTTGGTGTGACCTTATCTGAGAATGTTGATTTCTTTTTTTTTTTTTACTTTGAAAACGGCGGGAGAAATCAGATTTTTGGGCAGTGTATGTGTGTGAAGCTTGAATGTTGTTCCTGTGTATTGGTGGATTTACTCTGGGAACTCCGGTTTCCCCTACATTCCAAAGACATGTGTTATAAGCTGATTGACATTTGTAAAATGCTCAAAGAGTATGATTGAGTGTGTGTGTGTGGGCATGCATGTGGGTTGCTAAAGGGTGCGGTCCTCAGCAACGTAACTTCCCCTACAGCAACGGCTCCTGGCATGGAGTCATAGGTCATTCCGGGCAATTATTGCTTCATGTTGAATGGAAGAAAATGTTATTTATATTATTAGGCAAAGTTCATTCATTTATTAATTTCTCTTCAGGACGTGTTTTATCTAGTAGGATTAATATCTCTGTGGATTTTGAGCCCCTACTGAGAACACTGCTTGTGAGGCAGGAATTCACCCCAGATGGGACTCCGTTCCCTGGCACCATGTACACACATTCACATACTCGTTCACACCTAGACTTAAATTTAACGTGAGAGGAAGCCAAAGAATGCAAAAGAAACCGATGCAGAAAAACACAAAACATGAAACATTACAAGTTTAGGAATGAATTCCTCAGCTGTGCAGCAGTGTGTTGAGAAAAGAAGCTTAAGAGATGTAAAGAGAATGCCTATTGCCCAGAGAATATATTTATCTTTGTCTTGTTCTTTCTCAGTTGTGCAATTAAGCTGTGTGCACATGCCAAATAAGAACTGCATCTTTTATAAGATACACATTTTGGTTTTAATACTTAGTATGCACATAGTAGCCTCAGAACTAGGTTTTGTTACTTGGATCTGATACACAGGGGAGACGTTTAGTAAGACAAAAAGGGGGGGGGGGGTTGTCTACATGGACACACCTAACAAACCTGAGGGCAGATCTTAGAAATTCCCACAGCTGATGAGATGGGTTCGTACAAGCCCTAGCAAGACCAGACACGATAGGGGTGGACTTTGTGGTTTAAGAAGGAGCATTTTAAAGAGGTGGAATGAAGGTTCTCCCATTCTGCAGCACCTGGGTCAACATGCACTGTCGGCAAACAAAGTGCATGCAGAAAAGAAGAAAGGAGAGGAAAAGGGCGGAGAGGGAGGTGTAAGACTGCTGCTTTTGTTTTGGCCCTGGAGAACATCAGAATGTCACACACAAACAATGAAAGACACACGCACACACACACACACACCAAATGCTTATAGAGGCAGTCAAATGCTCAAAGAGTTAAAGAGAGGTCAAAAGTTTCAGGTGGTGTAACATTTGTAGACAACACTGTCTCCATAATGAACATCAGATCCAATCTGCCTTTATTAAATAAATATGCAACATTTTCTTAAATAGTAACAGCTACCATAAGGTAGTGATCTTGTCACACACATTAGAAACGTTACCCGCTAAGCAGTTAGTCAGGTGGTTTGTGCTTTTGTGTTCATTTTGTAATAGGAGCCAAGTGTAGGTTTGAATCACAATAGAGTCATCCTAGTATTGCACCTTGTTAAAGAGGCGAAAACAGCCGGTCTTATCTGTTCATCTGAGTATGTGTGTGTGTGTGTGTGTGTGTGTTTGATTTCTACCCTGACTACACTATTAAAATTGGGCTGTTGCTGATATATAAACATTGACAGTGACTAAATACATGCAAATATTGTATTTCCTACGATGTAGAACAGTTGAGAACACTATCCTACTGAGAATCCCATCACACTCACACTCTATTTCTCTAATCTATATAAAAACATAAATCCCACACATCTCTGCACACATACGCACCACTCCCACTCCTCACCTCTGAGCTTCGTTCTTTTACTGCAGGCATCCAAGAAAGACCGACTATGTGTCAGCCACAAACACACAAATCCCACACTGTTGATTTCCATCAACGAACTAACAATACTCCATTACATACATTTACTTATGAGGAATTCTTTTATATTTGGCAACTGGCAGTGATGCCCAGCAAAGAATGTGAAGTGATTTTTTTTTTAATGAGCTCTGAAAAGTTTAGGGTGTATTTTATTTTAATTTATTTAATTTTGACGTAGAAATCTGATTGGACGAGTGGCATTTCACAAGTGATGATATATAGCATAACAGCACTGACTTTTCACTTTGTTTATCATCGTTGATACATTTGTTATTACAATTGTTACAATTGTTCTAATAGTCAATAATTATACTAACCCACATTTAAAACTGTTTAAGTGTCCTGTAAGCACTTTCAGCAATAACGTTATATTATCTGAAAACAATACTTCTCTGAAGTAATTGCTTCTAAATTGTTCCCAATTGCGTCTGATTGTTCTGACGCCAATACAAATCTTACTAGTGTCTAACATAGGGCTGAATCCCAAATCCCTAAAGGGTAGTAATATTTGGTGAGTAGAAAAGGTTATATTGGGTGTGTAGAAAGGGTAATATTTGGGGGGTGTACACCCTAGACCTAGAGTTCTACTTAACTTTCCTTTACGCTTTCCATTTTGTATTCAACCCCAGAACAAGGAAGTTAGTTTAGATATTCTAAAGTGTAATAAAATCTAAAGTAAATCTGGAAGGTTTCTCATGACTGTCCCATCACCTTTATGGTTTATTCTCCTTGCCATTTGGCTACACAGAACCAGTAAGAATTTAAAACCTATTTCACCCCTGTTAATTACACTAACTATTGTCTGCCAGCTCAATGCTACCTCCAAAAGTCCTGGTTAGTTAGTTCCACCAGTTGTGGAAGGATAAGGGTGGCTGAAATAAAATAATTGATTAATGATACAAACGAATCAGAATCTGTTGATAACAAATTGCATTTGTATATAACTGTTATATAAAAGCAAGATCACACTTATATTATATATATATTATTATAATTATAAGAATATCGGTGTTGACTTTCTATATCTAGTGTATCTATGTGATGACTTTGGCCGCATCGGGGCTGTGCCGATATTTAGAACAAATGCCCTTCCTCTTTAATGATATCGCTTACATCTAGAAACCAGAATAATGATGAAAAAAATAGAGCTAGCAATGTTATTGAACATTCAATAGATATTTAGAAATTTATATGAGGGTTGTTCTCTGTGATGTCGAAACACATGATGTACAGTACTATGACATGGATACAACATTTCCCTGCAAAATAACCACTAAACAAATAAGTTTGCATGAAGCATAATGTGTAATATAATAAAAATAATATTTATAAATATACAGAGCCATGTAAGAATTTAAGGCTACTCAGAAAAAAAAATACAAACACCTTTTGCTATATCTGCCGAACTTTCATCCTGAACTATCCTGCATTAAAGATTTTCATAATCATTTACATTTGCGAGATAAAGAGAACAACTTTGTATATTAAAGTTTGCATGAAGAATCTGAATGATCTGTCTGACAGGCCAAAAGGAAGAAGACCGTTTCAGATTCCGGAACGTGGGCTTTTGTCAAGCACTGTCATGACTTTCTGCCTTTTGCCTCAGGAAGCAGAAATGCCAATTTTGTGTGATCAGGTAGCCTGACTGCAAGGCACGTGTGACCGACAGCCTGCAGTCCCAAGTGCTGTGGGGGTTTTGTGTCAAGTTCCAGTGCAAGAACACACAAAAGACTGGGGGAGAAAAAAGGATCTCCTTCGTCAGCAGGAACCAGCCCAAAGGGGGAACACACACACAAAAAAAAAGCAGTGCAGGAGGGCAAACAATAGGAGTGCCTTGAAACATGTCAGCTGAGGAGTAGAACCGTCTGGCATCCTGGACCTTTCCATTAACTGATCTGATCTTATTCACAGGTTACTGAAACGAATGTGGACAATGAAAGATAGAGAAAGCTCCTCGATCAAAGATACTCCTGTGCGTTAGTGGGTTAAATGCCATTTACTCTGGGGCTCCTCATTTCACACTGTACAGACAGAGAGGCAGCCGAGTGGAAAAGAACCTCATCAACACTCTTCCCTCTGTACACACACACTATCACGCACTTGTAGACACAATTTTGTCTTCTGTGTGTGTGCATGTGTCATTTCATTCTTTTACCTTGGTCACTGCACAGCTAGAGCATCAAAATCTAGTAGGAGTATAGAACAAGGGTTTGTCTACAGCTTTGCACCACTCCCAAGCTGTTTGTGAGCTGAGGGTGTGAGAAAATTTAGGCACATTTCACAAGATGATTTGAAATGAACATTTTGCAATTTATAGTGCAAGCGCTGTTATTACTTAATAACTGTTAGTTACTGTTGCTACTAGATGTTATTGAAAATAATTGGATATTGTTGAATGGGTATGTCACCAGTCACAAAAGTTTTAATCTCAATGCATAATGTACCAAACGTTTTAGCGGCAGAAAATCAGACATAGGAACAAATATTACTCTTAATAAAGTACCCATTTTTATCCATCCTAATTAGAACAAGAATAAAACATTACTTAAACTTCTCTTCGGAATGTGGAACACTCACCCCCTGTGTGAAATACTAATGTGATTCGGCCTCGCACAGAACAACTGACTACAATCAGGACTTTTACATGCACACTTAAGTTGACCAGGCTGTTGAATTGGACTATATTACTGTTTAATGATTTATTGACCAAAGTGTGTCCGACTCCGCTACAATAGGTGGCGATATGTCCCCTTTCTGCTTGTTAGTATTGCGTTCCCGGTTGACCTATTTTGTCACAGACCAAAACAGCCGGCAGACAAATTAGCTAGAGGCAACCTGGTAACATGCCAAACAGTGAAAACATGGAAAACGTTATAATGTTGTACATTTCTTACTTTTGGTTCTATACAAATAAGATGCACGCTACCCCTTGTCTTCATGGGTTTTATCCAAAGGCAGATGGCCCCACCAAATTGTTAGCACCTTCGTCCACCTTTACACATTTGGTCGACTTCCGGGAGGAGTTGAGATGTACTATTTAGTACTATTTCAACCAGACTAACATGGTGACATTTGGTTTAAACGTCCAGTTTTCGTGGACTACCACAATTAGTCAGACTAACACAATGGCATGAAAACAAACTGAGGCTCTTTGTGTGAGGGTAGGACTTCTCAGGAATGCACTAATCCCAGCCATTATCCCAGCCACTTACAGTTCATTTACTGATTATGTGTGGTTCATCCAGTTACCCAAAAACTGTCTGTGCATGCTACAAACATGCATACAAATTATAGTCTTAAACACATTTTTCAAAATGTTTTTGTTGCTATTCCTATGTGAGAATATGTACCGCGCATGGTCACATGGTCTACTCTTAAAGCATGTATAAAAAAAATATATGAGAAGAAGGTAAATGTGGTGGAAGGACATGAACAAGTGAAGAGGTCCAAAGAGACACAGACAAAGAGAAAGAGAACATCCATGTTAATTATACATCACAGGGTAAGGATGAGAAAACAAATTTGTGAGCTTTTTTTTTTTTATGTCAGATTTTCCTCCAGGAACACCTCCCTCCCCTCACATCTCCTCCTCCTTTCTTCCCCTCCTCTGGGTGAAACTGCTTAAACAGCTATGCACTCCTATGCTAATGCTGAGGCAGGGGGGACATGGCGCATTAAGAAGACACACATTAGCTTAAGAGAGGAGGAAACAGCAGGGGAGGTCAGGAAGCCCAGAACACGTGCAGCTCATTCATTCATGAAGCTGATAAAGGATGATGGAGGAAATTTGATAATACAAGATAACACAGTCGCTGTATTAATCGAATTTAAATGCAACATGTCAGTTTTTTATTATTATATTTTTAATACTCACAGTCTGTGGATCATGTGAAGAAAATAACCCTGGGTCTGTATATTAACCAAAGTGACTGCGGCGTCGTGGCTAAACGCATTGTGAAAAGTAGGTCACTTGACTCTGTCTTTCACACACACACACACACACATGGTGTGATTTCTTATTGACTTCATTAAGGTGTGCTTTAGACATGATTTTCCAGTTCTCCACCCCCACCTCAGACCCTTCCCCACTGGGGCAGCGGCAGCAGACCTGAGTGAAGTCGCTTCAGGGTTCCTGTGCACTCCGAGCAGAGCCTCTGTTTCTCTTCCACACACAACACACACATTGACATGTTCGTAAGGTATGTCCATTGACCCATTCATTACTTTAGCTAGATAACACTGTCTCTAACCTTACTCAAGCCTCAAGCCAATAACCATATCTTTTAAGCTTTTCCAAAAATGCCATATATTCCCACACACACCATTTCCAATGAGCATCTAAATGTCTGTAGATTCTGGTCTCTCGGAAGAAGTATTTCCTAGTGTCTATTTAACCTTATCTTACACATGTTCTTCAAGTGTCATGAACAACGCTGATAAAAAGACAGCGCCGTTCCCGCAGAATATCCACCTTAAGAATTGTGTTTAAAGCACCAAGTCAGACGTCCAGACTGAGCCACAATGAGTTGCGACTGTGATAGGAGAGAGCAGATAAGGCCAGATGTTTGGGAGGGAAGGAGTGTGCTTGCTGAGCAGAATCTTCTGTCTACAGAGTACAGTATCTATGTAGGCATGATTTTATATCATGGTAAGGACCAAAAGTCACAACATGGATGACAGTTTTTCCCCACATAGAAAACCTAGATTTTGTTTAAAAAAAAAAAAAGATACCAAAGGTTTCTTTTTGTTATTGAAGATGGAGTTAGATTTAGATATAGTGTATGATTAATTAGCTGCATTACTATTTATGTCAGTGAATTGTGCTTACAGGTATAGTATATATATATATATATATATATATATATATATATATATATATATATATATATATATATATACGTATGTGTCTGTATGTCACAACGCCAGGGCAACTGGAGTGTGATAAAGAGCAGGCGCCTTCTAAAAGAGGCTACTAAAAACACAGCCAACAGAGTCACCAGTACACACAGGCATTTATATACACACACACACACTTTCTTTCGGTCTCTCCCAGTCTCTCTTTAACACATGCACACACACACACACACATCCACACACACACACACAATTGTGGCTCATTGTCTCTTAACTCTCGGTGTGGAGTGGAGGACAGGCTGCAGGTCTTTGTTTGGGTTGGCTCTCCTCCACCACACTGCACACTATGCAATCCCATTCAAAAGTAGAGTGTGAGACAGGACATGTTTAAAGTCTAGGAGCAAGTCTGGTTCTTTCTCCTACTCCCATTCTTTCTACCACTCTTTGTCCTTCACTCACGTGTATTCTCGTTCTCCTCCACACTCTCGGTTTCATACTTCACCGTATTGAGATGCCGATCCTGGCACACTTTCTGTGTTTCTTTCTTTCCTTCTTTTGTCTCTTGATAGTCTATAATCTTTTACCCAAGTCCCCCACCCCTTTTATATCGGTCATTTTCTTTCCGTCCTACTTTGCACTTCAAATGGCTTTATAATGTGTCTTTAAAGACAATTAAATGACAGTGATAATAAGCACAATAGTCATAAACACTTCTGTAATAAGCACTACGATGTTGATCGTTGTGCTCGGCGACTTCCTGTGATTGTCATTTTTTCGTGCTATATAGGGATCAAAGGGGGAAATGTATAAAAATATCATACATCCCTCTCTCCCCTCTGCGTGTCTATTTAGCTGCGGTGACGCTGCACAGCCGAGACTTACAGCAGCGACCTAATGACCCCAACAAGAGCCCAGTCGTGTCTCTCTCCTTCTCTCTGCGTTCACATGATCTTCATCTTATGACCCCTGTCTCCCATTCCCACCGCTTACTCTCTGTTATTTCCTTCCTGATCTTTGCCTTTCTCATCTTTCCGTTTCCTACACACTACCATCCATCCCTCCCAGTTCGACTTCCTTTTACATCATCTCATCTTCCTCTCTGTCTCTCTCTGCTCTCGCTCTCTCCCTCTCTTATTGAGTTCTAAATCACAAAACAGTGTGGTGAGACGTATAAAGGCATCTATCCGCTTAAGGGGGAAAAAACTCAGACCCGCACACACAGTTAAGGTCAGAGCACAGTACAGCTGAGACATCAAACCAAGATACAGCCAAGAGTGTGAAACGAGGTATCACAGTCTCGGAGTTCTGGGAACGCTCCAGTTTTGACAGATTCAGATAAACTCAGCACTTCCAGTACAGACTCGGGAGACCCGGGACTCTCTTGCAATGCAACTTTAAAAGTTTGTGTCGAGACACAAGAGGATTGATTTTACTTTACTGGCTCCACATACTGTCTGCACACTCACAGAGAATGCGTGCAAGGACGAGACAGATGAGTGTGCTCCCCCCTCGAGACTTATCTCTAACACCTCCATCTGGAGGCAGGGGCTTTACGACCACACGGCACTTTGGTTCAAAGAGCTGCACCTCCAACCAAAACAATGCTGGCCACACACACACACACACACACTCACACACACACTCACACACACACACACACACACACACACACACACACACACAAAGACACCAGTTGTCCAACAAAGGTAGGAGCCACTTGTAGGGAAGCTTTAAGAACAATGTGAAACAATGTTTTAAAATAAGAGATGGGGGGTCCAGCACACACATACACACAGGATTAATGGATATAACACATAGTTAAAAAGGGAAAAGAAGCAGAAAAGACTATCCAGACTATACAACAAATGAACTTATGACTTAATATGAGTGTGTACCTCTACAAGTCCATGAAATGCACCTCCACTGGTGTCTGGCTCTCCTCCTTTAAGAAAGAAAGAACTGCAGGTCATTTAGATCCCCAGCTGTACAGGTAACGCCGTAGATTCCACCATGAGCTGATATTCCTCGTTCTCTCTTTCTATCTCCAGTGTTACTCTTCTTTCTTTAAACATGAGTGGAGTAGAGTAGTCTATCCGGTAATAGCTGGCATGTAGAGGGTGTGTGTGTGTGTGTGTGTGTGTGTGTTTCCCTCTCTCACTCACTCACTTGTTCTCTTGCTCCACCCTCCTCACTCCTCCCCCTCTCTCTCTCTCCCTCCTTCACTCCCCCTCTCCTGTCTCACCTCCCCTGGTTCGAGAATCAACTGCCAGCATGCAGTCTGGCAGTTTGCCTTCAGGTCACGTGACTCCCACAGACTCAAAGTTTGCATTTTAAATTTTCTGTTCCACTGAAGGATCTGTAACAAGAGAACTTTCGAAAGAAGAACTAGGCAAAAGCTCTGTATCAAAAGGGTCAACAAGGAAAAAAAAAAAAAAAGCTCACACTCATACAGAGACATTTCATGGATGGCTGCGTCTTTCAAAAGACCTCTGTCCTTTTTCATGCTGCATTAAAGTAAGCAAAGTGATATCCTTAAGCAAGTTAATCACATTATCATTTAGCTGCTTTCTTATCTGGAAACAGGGAGAGCGTGGGAAAACGTCTCTCTCACACGCCCATGCACTTTAAACCACAGGAACCTGCCGGGAATGGTCACAGCTCCAATCAACACTATTATTGTAACTGTAACTGCTGGTAAATGAGTAACCCTCGATGGCTAGGAGCACAGATCAGTTGTTTTTGTGGTTGGTTGCGAGACTAATGATTTTGGACTCCTGCCAGCCGCAAAACCTGAATTAACACCCTTCTACAGGTTCCACGTGCGACGATGTAGCAATAATGATCAACTTGAATACATTTTATTCAGTTGGGTTTCACCTGAACATGCAAGAAGAATTTAAGGAGTGAACGAGTCCAGCTTTTCCAGGTCTAGCTGTTAAGAACACACACACGCCCCTAAGGTTTGCCTGTGGACTTGGCTGTTTAGGGTGATGGTCATGATTAGATACATACATAGATACAGGGAGATGACTGCTATATATCTAAAAGGTAATTTACAGAGAAATGCATTGCCATGAGCAAAGTGCAAAACTTGGGTATAGTAAACAATCAGGGAAAATACATTTCTATGTAAAGAAAGAATAGAGAGAAAGTCACATAAAACCCACAGGTCAGATAACCTTTTGTACTTTTAAGCTCAAACTAAAAATATTTTTATTTTTCTATCTTATTTTTTTTTTAAGTCATACATATAATACAGAAAATGTGTGTGCCAAAAAAGCTACTTCTGAAGATTATGCAACATGGAAGTGACTAATCTTGCTTCCCTAAAAATTCTAGTTTCTAACTTTAGCTATTTTTTATTGATTTTTTACCGTAATACTTTAAAGAATAATAATAAGAAATGCAAATTATTCATATTTCTTTATGAGTATTGATACTAAAATTGGTGTAAGCTTCTAGAAGCATATAATCTGCAAAAAATTTTGCTTAAATTGTTTTTTTTGGTAAAAGCTTTTAGTAAAAACAAAAACTCTGTAGTGTCCGTAACCATGTCAGATTCAGGTTGTAGTATCTTAACAATTTTACATTTTAGAATAATACGCTTTTTCATTTTTATGTCTTTTTAGGTTAAATTAAAATTAGCTAAGTTTCATCTAAATGAGAATTAAGTTAATTGAAAGATTTTAATTTAAAAAGTTCCAGACACTACATAAAAGGGTTAGAAACCAAGAAACAGTAAATGGAAATTAATATTTTTTGCAAAAAACAAAGAATAGATCGGGAGAAAGCGTAAGAAGCGTAAAGTATTATGAAAAATGGTGTTACTATCTATGATTCTATTTAAAGATTTACTTTTTCACCTAGGTGTGACACTTTTTAGCACCAATACCATGTTTTGGCTGTAATCACAACATATAGCTTTAGAGCCTTCCTGTAATTTGTTCCCTTTTACCGTTTCACTCCCAAAATAGAAACCAAATTTATAACCTTGGTTTCATCTTACCCCATCATATACAATACCCATCAACCCTATGAATTTTTTTTTAAAACACTATGAAAAAAAATATTTAAAAGTTTGCATTACTGTATTAATTAGTGTGTAATAAGTGTAATTAGAGGTGTACTAAAGTTTGGTATGTTTTATCTACTCTTTATTTAAAGGGACAGACAACACAGACCCAAGGGACTTTTTGCTTGTTAGTGTGAATGGTACTACAGCGAAATTTAAACAAGAGTAAATATTTATGAGAAAAAGGTACCAGGTTTAACCGCCCTAGACCTGCCATAAATACCTGGCTGTTAAAGGGATATAATTGAGGAATGATCAATTATGTTACATTCAGCACTGAAATCCTGTGTCTTTAATGACAATGCAGGCTAAATATGTTGTGTATTCTGCTGTCTTGTTTGCTGTATTCATGTAGAATTAAAGAACTTATGACTGCAGAAGTTAAAGCAATTAAACTGGGTGGACTAGTCATGTTAAATCACACCCGTTTTTAGGGTTATTTAAAGTGCTAATGATAACACAACATTCACACAAAAGCGAGTAAGCAAGGGAATGACATGAGGCTTATCCAAGTAAAAAATAAATCCTAATAGTGATTCCTAAGTAAGCTAAAAGCTCTTAATATTGTATTTGTAATAAATCCAATGTTTGCAAATGAAAAAAAAAAAATCTAATAAACATCACAAGGTTTTAGTCGGAATATCCAGTCGGTATGTGCTCCGGGACTGCCTGAGATTCACTTCCTCTGTACACCACACTGACAAGAAGGACACACCTTCCAGGCACCTAGGCGTGGATGACATTCCAGCACGCAAAGAGCTTTATATCCATGTGAAAAGGAGGCAGAGATGACATAAAACATTGGCTTTGAATGGCAAGCGTTTAAAGACAATACCCAGAAGAATGGGTGCCAAATTCACACCGCATTATCTCAGTCAAACTCAGTGTGTGCAGTGACAGCTGTTGAGCGTGTTAAGACGTGCTCACAGAAGAATGACAGAAACTGTAGGATTTTCCTTCAAAATGCCAATCAAGATGGTGCATGTTGTTACTCAACCCCCTTGTCACAGTATCTGTCCTGTACGTGATGGCTACAAAGAATGCAAAATAAATGAAAGCATTCTGCTGTAAAACATGAACAACGGGGCAAAAGAATTATCAGCGGTTTGTTTAAAGTAATGCTTTTTGCATCTTATTATTGAAACCTAAACATCAGTGTTTTTCATGTTAAGTTGCCCCTCTGGTTTTTCTAAAGGCCATGTTTTATATTAAGCAGCATGAATTAAGAAGAAATCGTAGTTAAATCAGGAACCTTGTTATCTTGCAGGATTAAATGAAAAATGATCCAATCAAAATGTACGAGCTTTCTTTCATATAGTATGTATTATATATATGTACATATACCATACAGATTTTTGTAATATTGTAAAGATTAAAATATTTTATTTGTAAAAAATTTGTAATTTAATTTATTATTATAAATACATTCGACAGCTACTTTGCATTGATAATATTTCTTCAACCAGTTGAAATCAACTTATCTGCATACATGAATGTCAATCCCATAAGATGTGTTTACATGCTCAAAGCATTAAATCTGAATATATACGTTTTTGACACGCGAAAAGTGTTTAATCTGCCAAATACAAGAATTCAGTGAAATGTGAGAAATGCGAGCCAATCAGTGCCTCTTCCTCAGCCAGAGACCCAGTGGACGACAGTAAAGACAGATGGGAGAGAGTTGTTTTTATCAGGAATGGAAGTGAAACTTCCTCCCTGGGAATTTATCACATCACCTAATGTTACCCCCACACGGGGCAAACAAGGGCAGAAAGTATATTTATTCCAACCAGAGAGAAATAACAGCAGTGTTTAAATGCCTATTATTTACCCTTGTCGTATTTTTATTGAAAATCCATTTTACATTTGGCCGGATCAGGGCAGCCTGTTCCGACTGAAGTGTTCACGTGATGCATTCATTATTTAATTGAGCGATTATTTAGATTATTAGTTAAATATAAAGGACCATGTGTTAGTAGGTAATTATACTATATACACACAGTAATAATTCAAAAAAGTAAACACAGAAAGCTTAAAGAATTGACCTATTTTTTTCTTAGTGTAGTCTACCTCATCATATTTCATGACATAATGTAACACAAGTAAAGGCTGATTTGTGAACCAAATGTTATCATTATACAGGGCGTCCCAATAGACTCTAAACATAGGGAAAATTAACATAATTAAGCAATTACATGCATAACACCAGATGTTTTAACATAACTTGATCTTGAGTGGGCGAAACAACTTTATGTGCATTTACAAAGAAATGGCAATAATGTAAAGGATGGTTTTAAATAAAGTGACTATTTAAAAAAAAAATCTACCCTATGTATGGAGAGTTTTGAGGACACTCACAATAAAACGATGTTATAAAATGAAAATTAAGGTAAATTATTTCACACACACAATATCGGTACGTTTGGGATCATGTGATATCTATGTTTGGGGTCGCATTAGTGCGATATGACACTCCTGCTGTCCATGCACAGTGTTGAACAGGAACATATGGCTAAAATTAACGCGATCTTATTATGCATTAATTTTAGCCAGCAAAACAAAGCTGCTTTGAGCTCCAGATTCCCGAGACGTCGCTGAAAACAATCATGTCTGTAAAGAACACCTTGGCATCTTGACTCTATCAGATGCAATCTTATTTCTATAATCGCAACTCTCCAATCTGACTAAAGGGAGGAATTGAAAGGAAAATCAATGTGCTAGATGGTGAATATAAAGTGCAACGAGGTGACTCTGAGATGAAGAGAGGGGAAAAGAAAAATATCTCCCTCCTTCCATCCCTTCCTCTGCCTGTCCCTGTCTATCGCTGTGTCTTTCAGCAAAAAAGTGGTGAGGTCTGCAGTGCTCTTTGTGCTGGTGACTGACATGGTTTATTCATTTGGGCTGCAATTCACTGCTGATGTCTGGTGCGTGTGCACACACACACACACACACACACACACACACACACACACACACACACACATAGTGAGCACACATTCAGTACCTCCCCTGTGCATACTGTGGGCTTAAGGGAAGTATTAAGTGTTATCTGAATCTGTGTGGGCCTGTATATTGAGGAAGTGTGTGTGTTTGCGTATTACAAGTGTGTGTTTATGTGTGTATGTGAGGGATAAGAGTCTTATACCTATGTACCTGCACCTGGTCTCTTATCTGTCATCTTATCAAGAGCAAACTCCATTTTAAGGAAGTTAGCAGCCCCTATCCCTACCCCCCCCCCCCCCCCCCACACACACACAAACCCACACACATAGTATTACTACACACCATATGAGTTTTTTTTTCCTTCATATCCATGATCCTGACCTTAAATTCAGTGGAAATGGGAATCTTTTGTCTCATTTTCATTTTTGAAATGAAATTATCTTAAAGCAATAAAGAAAACATACACAAATACATATACTCCCTAAGAAGTGCCACATGACAAAACAGTCTTACACACACCTGTACACACATACACCCACACTTGTACACACAAACACAGGCACATACAGACTGTACACAGGCACACACATCACATACCCCACACACTGAGCAGGTTCAAGCCTGTATGAAACAGGATCAAAGGCAGTACTGGCACGGCCACTCAATTAGGCTGGCAGTTGACCACCCGGATCTGTCAGTGTCCCAATTACCAGCAAGGAAGAGTATATTTATCATGAGGAACAATGTAACCTTTAAGACAGTCAGACATGTAGCGCACACGTGGCATGTTACATTTGGGATGTACAGAAAGACAGCAACAGAGGCAGGCAGGTATAAGCGAGCTGTCTAGCAGGTCTGCTCTCACCTTTTCATCCCTGAGCAAGGTCGGCTCACGCTGCCCGAGGCCACCTGGACAGAGGCATGCATATTTATTTTGGGAACACATCACCTGCTTGACCAAAGGCAAGAAGACATGACCCATCTGCAGGTAAAAGATGAACTATTGTTTTTGAATTCTTGCCAGTGAATAGGAAAAAAATGTGATGAAAGAAAAAGACACAGTTTTTTTTCTTCTGAAGGTTTTCTCGTGATAGACAAGACCTCAGTAATATGACATGCACTGTATTAAGTAGAGTGCTAATCAAACTCTCATACACTATGCTTATATCTGATTAGTCAGATTCATGATGTAATATAAGCATATCAACAGATCTGGAGATGACATTTGGTATACGATGATGTTATTTATAACAGAAGAACAGTAGTTTACGAAGAGAACCCAAACAGATGTGAAGGCATGAGAAATGCCCCAGCAGAGCAGGATTGAGCTTTTATGCTGGGCTAAATTTAAAGCATTATAAGCCTTGTATTGTAACTGCATTTGGATAAAAAAAAAAATTAGACCAAATATTATTTTCAATTAATTTTCCAGTGCATCTTATTAGCCAATACTTGAAAGAAACTTGATTACATCACCGAATCATAAATTCATATAAAGAAACAGCATCAAACAGCATAGTGCACAATTGAAGAGTTTGATCAGAAGCATTTATGTCAATGTCAATCTTGACCCTTTTCTTTGGAGAGAAAAGGAGACAATCATTATTACATCTCATGAGAGAACAAAGAGAAAGCCTTCAACAAAAAAAAAAGTCCTCTGGGAATAAAGATCATTATAGTCTCGCAGATAGAAATACCCAGGACAATCCAGAGATGAGCTTGAGGGTCTGGGTTGATATA
Source organism: Clarias gariepinus (assembly GCF_024256425.1). Classification (NCBI taxonomy): domain Eukaryota; kingdom Metazoa; phylum Chordata; class Actinopteri; order Siluriformes; family Clariidae; genus Clarias; species Clarias gariepinus. The sequence continues at coordinate 13,561,946 of NC_071116.1, read as the reverse complement.
CTTCTAGCATTTGACTAAAATGCATTTGGGAAAATCTTTCCATGTCACACTTTGAGTCCTGACAAATCTTTTACTCTCACTTAAATAAATGAAATAGATGCACTGCAGTTTCTCATTCTCACTTACATTCTGTAGACCAACAGCATCCATAGGAAAAAGTGTGTAATAATGCAGTACCGTCTCTGATGGCAAGTTTGGCATAGGAAACCTCCTATTTCCTTCTTTCCCTGAGAGATCTTTAATGAATAAGGTAAGCTAAAAATGAAAAACAGGCTCATGGAGGTGTGGCTTTGGGTTGAATATGGGTTATGTGACAGAAATAAAGAAGGAAACAAAGAAACGACAGAAGAGGAGAGCATCATTAGGCAGAAAGCCAAGCTTATGTGCTTTGATTGTTCCAATAGAGCAATTGACATCAAAGCTCTTAGAACTCAGGTCCAGGGAGCAAATTAAGTGGCATTTAGAAATGATGTGGAAAAAGAAGAGGCCTTGAATTCCCACACATAAGCACGCACACACACAACGCACACATGCACATACACACTCAGGTTTGAGTACAATTTTCAATCAATGTCGAAATACAGACAGTTTTGGCTCATCATATTTATTACAATTTTCAGATTATTTTCTTTCCCAGAGGTTTTTTACTGCCTGACAGATATTTTACACACACACACACACACACACACACGCACGTACGTTATGCGTTATAACGCTATAAGAAGAGACACAAAGTCGCAACAAAGTCTGGTGATATTCAAAATAATCTTCTCCAATCTGGATTTTTGACCTCTAACAAAACCTCATGGGATCACAGACCTACAGTATATGTGATGATGCTGTAAACGTACATGTTTGTATTGTTTTTTTGTTTTTTTTTCATAATCTTTAACAATACTTTTTTACTTTGATGCCTCTCACAACAAAAACACAACCTATGCATGATATCACTACTTATATATATATTAATTAAACATAATATTTGGTCTAAAATGATAATTAAAAAAATCATTTAAATGCAGTTACAATACAAAGCTTATAATACTTGAAATTTAGCCAAACATAACAGCTCGATTCTGTACTGCTGGGGCATTTCTCATGCCCTTATGTCTGTATGTGCCTTTTCCTTTGGGTTCTGGGGTTTTCTCCATAAACTAGTTTTCCTCTGATCTATTATGAATAGACATCATATATATAAGACATTTACTGCATAGAAACAGGGGGAGCAGGGGGACCACACTGAAGCAGGGGAAAGAAGCGATGCTCTCAGTGGAGTGATGTCCTCAGCAAAGCAAAGAAGCAGAACAACATTCTTAGCCGAACAAGGAAGCAAAGCAAGGTCTCTGCGGAATAAAAGGAGGTGGTATGTCTAAAGGGCAGCTTGGTGACATAGTGAGGTTTTGGGCAGTGCGGGTAGACAGAGTAACATCCACAGTGAGGCTGTAAACCATGATGCCATCTTCTGCAGGGCTAAGGTGTAGGAAAATGTCCTCAGCTAAGCAACGAGGCAGAGTGAAAGTCTGTGTGGGGAAGGGAAGGTGGGAGACAGTTTGCTACAGTAGGTCAAAGTCTCCTTCTCAAAACATTCCCTGAGAGGAGGGCACAGTTTTGACCCAATCTCTCCTCCCCCGTTTCCCCCTCATCGGGCAGGCATTTTACGTACAGTAAGTGCTTTTCGCACATTGAAAAAAATCTACTGCGTACATTTTAGGTCAAGGTTTCTGTCATGTACAATTTATTGGAGAAGACAAGGACAAACAAATGAAACTGTGAAAATAAGAACTATTAACAAGAAACATACAGATATAATGATAATGTAAAGTTACAGACAAACCACAACTACAACTCAACTAGTAGAACTTAAGGGTGCTAATAAAGTGATTAGCAAGACTTAATGCATTCTGGGGCTGATGGCTAGTGCGGTTCTGCACCCACAGTTGGAAGCATGACAGACAGACCCCATGCAAAGTGGCTATTTTTTTGGTAGTAGCAGTGCCTGGGGTGTTAGCAATTTAGCAACAAGTTTTTCATGAAAAAATTACATATCATACTTTTTATCTATTTGTAGTCATGTTCAATGTTGTGGAACGCCCATGTGCAAAGGTCCTGTTATCATTTAAAGATTAAAACAGTGAGAAACAGTCCCTAACTAGTCTCTATGTTTTTCTCTTTTGAAGTGAATAAGATTAAATATTACAGTTTCTCATAATGCCTGAAATGCACAAAACATTAGCGTGAAAACTTTTCCATAGGGGAAACCTATTCCAAATCCCCACACTCAAGTTTTCTTCTTTAAAACCCTTAAAACCTAAAAGCAGCAGAGATCTGTGCTGGCAAAACAGCATAAATAAATGAGAAAAAAAAAAAAAAAAAAAAACAGTGCTTATATGGAAGCCTTGCCAGTGTGTGGAAATCAAACTGTGTATTTGGCTGTTCGAGTATGTCAGGTAGATGAAAGTAATATATATACATTTTTAATAACCATTAAATTTTACTACTAGCGGAATACAGAAAATGAGCATATATATATATATTTTTTGGTCATAGAAAAAAAAAACACTAAAACACATGATCATTTATATCTTTCCTGCTGTATTTCTTTGCCTACAGTACATGCCCCATTTAAAAGATTTTTTTTGCTTAGTCATGTTTGGCTTGTTGGTAAAATTCTGAGTTAAATAAACATCTAATTACAGTACATCTTACAATATCACCAATAAGAGTTTTTACTTAATAATGTTAAATTTAAAACTAAAATATTGCCACAGCAATCAAATTTAAGAACTGAGTTGTGCTGAACAAACAACTGATTACAAAATGATAGCATATCTCAAGAACCATGATGTAAGAATAAATACCTTTTACCTAAATACCTATAAATACTATATGTAATAGTGTAACACACTAAATAACACTTTAATATTTTTCCAGTTATGTCATCATAATGGTTAACAATCATACATATTCAGAACTAGTCTATATTTTTTATATAAGAAAACGTTCAAGTACAGGTACTGGACTGGAAACGATATCCAAAAATAAGATCCTTCAGGAAGCCTGGAGAACTATTCATCAAGAAGACATTAAAATACTAGAAAGTCTGGCTCTTTGGAAGCAGAATATTAGAAAATGAGGGGGGACAAGATGTTTGCACAGTACTATTTATGAACTAGACATCAACTAGAAATAAATCCTGCATATAATACAGTTTACAGGCACATATGGAATGTAAGACAGAAGACAAAAACTGGGATAGACAGTGTGATAAGATTGCTATACAGAAATTACACTGGAAATGGATTATTAGCTCCTACAGCACTTCCATTTTGATACCATGGCTAATGCATTCATTCATCATCAGTAATCATTTTATAGTAACCAAGATGTCCCATCAAGACGTCCAATAAACTCTATTAGAGACACATTACACACACCATGCATAGATTTTTTTTTTTTTTAAACAACTTTCCAAGTTAGTATACAATTTCCACCTACGAGTCAGTTGTCTCCTACCACATGACAGCTAGCATCTGGGGAGGGTGAAGGTTAACACATGCTTTCTCTGAGACATATGAAGTCAGCAAATTGCAGTGTTTTGAACTGCTACTCTTGCTGAAACAGAAGATAGTATTGCACACTTTAAGGAAAGAGCTCAGAGACACGTGAATTTTGCTCATATCATAATTAATGACAGGTGACCGGGCTCTCGTCTAGAAAGCATGCTCAGTTTGGTTCCTTTGGCTTCTGTCCATCATTAGCGGTTGCAAAACGTCTGTCAAAATAGTTAACACTTACTGTTGCTCCACTAAAGATCCAAACCTTCCATTATTTTTTTTTAACCTTCGAATTGACTTCTTAAAAATTCTTAACTTTTTTTTTTTCTTTTAGTGGTACTATGATATATACTGATCAGTTCTATCATTAATACTGCTCACTATGTATCATCTTTATCATATCATACACTACTGCTTGGTGGACTAGATAACACTGATCACCAACCGTACATCCAAAGTTTTTGCATATGGAGTCCAAAGGCCATCCCATCTGGGCCAATCCCACAGAAAGGTAAAGTAGCACAAATTTCCCAAAAAAATAATGCTGGTCATGATAGAAAGGTACCAGAACACCGTGTGGCCAGGGGTAGCTCAGTGGTTAAGGCATTGGACTACGGTTCGGAAGATCCCAGGTTCAAACCCCACAACCACCAAGTTGCCACTGTTGGGCCCTTAACCCTCAACTGCTCAGATGTGTAATGAGATAAAAATGTAAGTCGCTCTGGATAAGAGCGTCTGCTAAATGCCTAAATGTAAATGTGTTCACCACAGACCATTGCACACTCTGCCTTGCAGACAAAGAGCCGCAGGTTACTGACCCGGCCTCCCAATCTCACCCATGAGATGCACCAAATAAACAAGTTAGGTCCACAAAGACCCCACAATGCAACTCACAGCACCCAAACAATCCACTGTCAACGTCATGATGACAGACACCTCAGTACGTGCACAGAAGCCCTAAAGGGGCCAGAGCTGCCCATGTGGCACAACGGAAACCCAAAACATAGGTGGTTTTAATGCTAATAATTGTATTGTTAAGGCTGATTGGTGAATATACATGCTTATAATATGTTCAAAGAGTTTATGTTTGAAGTTTATATGCAGTATTTTTGTTACAAAATTCCTCAAAAATGTGGATGCTTTTAATAGCTCCTGCAGGCTGTACTAAGTAGTTAAATGACCCAGGCCAAAATGGTGTAATCACCATACAGCCCCGGGTCTTTTATAATCAAATCAATTGCTCTTTTCAGGTTAGAACAACAACCACTTAATATGTCTGTGCATGTCCCTGGTGCACTTTCTGCCACTGTCAAAAAATCATGCTCCCAAGTGTGAATGAGTGTGTGAACGTGTTTGTGATGCACACAAGTCTGACGGATCTGACAGACCATGCAGAGTGTATTCCTCTGTAACAGGTTCCAGAATTAACATGACCATGACATGGTTACTGAATCAATCAAATCAATCATTTGATCAGTCAGTGTGAGGATTTTTTTTCTTTTACTCTTTACTGAATATACAGATGATTACATGCCCATAACATATACAGTACACACTGTACTATATAGTAGATAACACTAGTGTAAATCAAGTAAATTTCCATAATGACTAATCCAGTTTTACAGACATTGACAAAAGATTTAACAAAACATTAGGCTATGATTAAGTAGCAGGACTTTGTGTTCCAGTATTGTGAGGTTGCTCATGTTGTCACTTCTGCTAAATCCTGAGTAATTCACATATTGAGTAATACACATGAGGTGTACCGAAGGACCAACTGTCTTGTGAGGATTGCTCATTACCATGGAAACGAATAAGCTGTAATGGATAATACACTGGCGTGTGGAGTGTGGCAAATTTTATTAAGAGTATGAACTATTATACATATGTGGTGTGTGTATGTGCATGCAAATGTACCTTAATCTAAAGATGTTGAACTTGTTCCTCCAGAGCTAAACCATGTCATGAGCAGTTAACTATGAAAATGTAACACACCCAGTATCGAGGGAGCACTTTCAATTTATCTAGATTCACACATACTTATACACACTGACGCTCACTCACACACACACACACACACCTACATGAAAAGCTTGTATTACAGCTTGACAGAGCCTTAAGCCAAATCTTGGTAACCTGTATGGTGTTATTCCTTTTTATCTAAATTGGGTATTACTATAATAAGCAGGTTCAGGTGATTATGACCTGGCTAGCGATGCTGAAATTCAACCTCCTTTTTTATTAATTTGGACATCTAAAGTGTTAGACGTCAACTCATACCTTGTGCAATTCATTTAAAAGATTTAAAATTGGTGCACATGGTGCTTAGGAAACAGGCCCAGGTCATGAGACAGGTCACTGACACACCTCTGCTCTAAATATACAAATCAACTTTCACTGCCCTCCTTGCCAATGATCTAATTCATCTTTTCATTCAACTCATTTAACTCAATTAAACATGATTTAGCTGACAGCAATACAAATGCTGGGAATTCAAGTTCTGCCTGATCTGAAACCAGTGTGAGATGGTTTTGGGAACAAAAAACAAGAATTAATTCT